>NC_046363.1:39260551-39860551 GCF_011125445.2 Fundulus heteroclitus
CTAGGAAGACAGATCACCTGTTATTACCATCTAATGTAAAACACATTACTGGATCAATGTGTGCTTCTGTGCTTTTTTGTCTGTCTTGTGTGTCTCTTCTCTCTCTATTTGTAAACCCTAGTCGGTCAATGGCTGATTACCGTTCATCTCGGCCCGGTTCTGCTGGAGGTTTTTCCTTCACTGTGAATGGGGAAGTTTTTTCACTTCTGCTGTCACTTCATGCTTGAATCAGTATGAGGGATTGCTGCAAAAGGCCATGTAACAATGCAAACGGACCTCTCCCTGTGGCTCTGCTGCTTCTTTCAGGAGTAGAAATGCTGCTGTGTTTACGGACTTTGATGCAATCAACTGGTTCCACTATATATAGGAATTTCTTTTTACCCAATCTGGTAATTGACTTAATATGTATAAATCTGATTGATTTTGAGACATTTGTGAAAACTTCCTTTCGAGTGACATGAAGGCATGGGACTGGTATCGGGCCGTACCGGGACCATTTTTCCCCTGTGGGGCCGGACGTGCTGTTTTGGGGGCCGGCAGACCCGACAAGTATATTAATAATATGTATTATTATTATTATTATTTTATATATCAGTCTTGTTATATTGCATAATGCATAAAGAAAAATAAAATCAGCAGTGCAAGAGTCTGTTCCGATCATCCGGCCCTTAACCACGGGCTACTGCAGCCCATTGGTTATCATCCCCTGACAGTCTAAGGGCTAGGCCCAAATCATAAAGTAGAAAAACACCTTCACGCTCCATGTGGAACTTTGTGCAGCGGTGTTCACAGTAGTAATGGATAAGAAACGCAAGGGAGGCGCAGAGAAACTGCACGAAAAAAAGAAACGAGTTCTTCAAACGGACGCTGCGAAATGTGGTCAGACTGACTGGACATGTTCCCAACAGCAGGCCCTTCATCTGCTCCGTTGTCTGATGTAAAATATGGTGGTGGAGTGTAGTCAGTGACGTGCGGTAGGGTTCATAGCTGATGAAGGCACTGACGTCAATCAGATTCAGATTTACAATATATAGACTCTACAGAGTAGGACTCGTTGCAAAGTGCTGAAGGAGACTGATTGAGCCAAATTAATTCACCAAGAGGACATGGAAAAATATTGATTATTTGATGAAAAAATAAAAAATAATTATTTGTCATTTGACTGTAACAGTTTATGAGTTATGATGGATTTTCTGCATTTGTAACACATTCTAAAACTATATAACCCACATTACGCACATTTTATCACCAAAAACAAAACATGAATAAGTATCGCTGTCTTACCT
Organism: Fundulus heteroclitus; assembly: GCF_011125445.2. Classification (NCBI taxonomy): domain Eukaryota; kingdom Metazoa; phylum Chordata; class Actinopteri; order Cyprinodontiformes; family Fundulidae; genus Fundulus; species Fundulus heteroclitus. The sequence goes on from NC_046363.1 coordinate 39,261,838, forward strand.
CTACTTATAATTTAAGTCCCTGCGGCGCTCTTTCTGAACAAAAATATCATTTTCCGGTAAAAGTTCTCTTTATCTTCTTCAGTTTTAAAAGTCTCTCAGTCTCAATGGAGCTCACTGCCAGGGAGGAAAGCCTTCCTTCATCAGTCCTGTTCCGCTGGATGTTTAGAGTCTTTTTAGTGCTTTACTTGTTTAGAAACACTCGCTAATAAAACATCAATAACTTGTTTTGACTCTACTATTTGGGGATCACGAGCGGTGCCCCTTGAGCGCCCCCTGCCTAGCGGCCAAGGAACTGCCGACCTCACTTACAACCAGTTCTTTGCTGTTTATGATCAGCCAGCACCACGAAAACATGTTATCTGCACACAGTTTGATGACCAAAACACAATTCGTAATCCACATATATTAAATTGTGGAAATCTGTTCATAACTGTTTGAACAATTGAATTTATGATCTAGAGACAGGAAGATGCATTCACAGAATGGAAGTCAGCGCAGTTAACATGGGATTGCACAATCCCAGGGGAGGCCAAGCTTGCTGCGGCCTCACCGGGCTTCGCTATGAAGCGCCACCAAGGATTTACATGGAAAATAGCAAAAAGTCTGCGATTTTAAAGAAAATATGATCAAAAATTAGGAAATAGATAAATAAAATACTTATTACAAATGACTGAGTAAATCAAAATTTATATTATGTTACTATATATTTTCTTCTTTCCATGATAAGTGAGGCCTTTCTCTGGTTCATTTTGTCATTGGCATCCTTTTTTACACAGTGAGTGCACATTAGTCCAATGTTACCCTACAGTATCTGGAAGACTAAATAGATCTGATGAGCAACTTACAATAACTTCTTATAATGATGTAACGTGATAATATGTGTGATTGACCCTGACACCTCTCTTTCTCTCTCTCTCTCTCTGATCTAAGAATTGTTGCTGTGCTGTGATGGAGTTTACATTTTACCGTGTTAATAAATTAAGATTTTTAGAAGTATTTTAAGTGTCCACTCTCACTAATTTCCATTAACCTGACCTCAGGTATTGTACAGTTGGTATACACATTCAGTACACAAGAAAATGTGGTGGGCCAGTCTAATCCAAAATGCCAGGGCCGATTTTTTTGTCCCAGTACACCCCTGATGACATGTTTCATGATTTGGCGCTATATAATAAAAAATGAAATGTATTGAACAAGAGTAAGTTTGTCAGTTTTCAAGCAGGATTTGTATATCTGTTCAACTTAAATATATAAGGAAACCAAAGAGTTAAGGTCAGTTACTTACCAAGAGAAATTCCTTTGGGGTTTATTTGTGGTCTCTTGCTGCCCCCTGCTGGACAAGTTTGATCAAATATGATCAAACTTGATGATGATGGTATTTGATACCATGTCAACATGGTGTCAAAATTCAGATTTCAATCTAAAATGGCTTACTTCCTGTGATACTTGCACTATGACATTAATTGTAAATTCTGAGCGTCTTGCTGAGATCTACAACTGTACAAAATTCCATTACTCTACGATGAACTAAGTGAATAGCAAAGGGTCCTTTGAAAATTGCTTGGTGGCGCTATGGAGAAACTAAGTCCTGCTCACTAAAGTTTGTTATGGATTCCTGTTGGGGGGTGGATAAGGATGCATCCAAATGAGTTTTAAGCAGCTTGGCCCAAAACTGTGGAATTCAGAGCCAAACGTATGACAGCAGCGTTTGAGGTGAATATGCCACGCCGCCACGCCCCCCTGCTCCATCGAATCCAGTTGGGCCTGAAATCCACAACACATCAACATGTGTTCTGTCTGTGGACACAGTTTCATGTTGATTAGCTTAAAGGGGTAACATAGCGACCAATTACAACAAAACATGACACTTCCTGTTGTCAGGGGGCGTGGCCTAAGCAATGTCATCATTTGACCATTGGATATTGTAGAAGACCCGATGATGATCAATCACAGAAAGTTTGGTGCCTCTGTGTGTTTCTGTGTAGGAGATATAACAGTTTTATGTTTTGTGGCGAGTAGGTGAACTTTGACCCCTGCTAACGCCCCTTCAACATGCTCAAAAACTCACCGTTTTGATAACTTTTAATTGGCCATGCCTTATGATCAGACCTGACCGAGTTTCAAGCCGCTCGCTCGAAATCCCTAGGAGGAGTTCGATCAAGTACCAATGCTGTAAACGTCAAAATTGAGGTCAAAATCAGACCTTCAATCTAAAATGGCCGACTTCCTGTGATATTTTCACTATGACATTAATTGTAAATTCTGAGCGTCTTGGTGAGCTCTACCACTGTACCAAATTTCATGTCTCTACGATGAAGTAAGTGAATAGCAAAGGGTCTTTTGAAAATTGCTAGGTGGCGCCGTTGAGGCATTTTTTGTTTTGATTTTTGTGACGACCTTAAAATACAAAATTTTTAAACAGTCTTCTTGCATCCGCCAAGTTTGGTGAGTTTTTGAGTATGATAAAGCCCCCAAAAAGGCCCCTCTTTGGGGTGGCAGATTAATAATAATAATAATTAAAACCGCAAGCGGTGATGAGCGGCCCTCGCAGCAAAGCGCCGCTCTGGCCTATTGGCCAGCGCTGGGATTTGCGCACCGCCGGCCGGCCGCCACCGCAGATGCTGTCACGCATTTTGCCCGCCCGTCCACTGGGCGATTCACACGAACGTGTTCGGCAGCGCTCCCCCACGACTCACAAAAAATCTGGTGCAGATCGCTCGATGCAGCGAGGAGATACAGCCATTGAATAATGATAATGCATTTGGCCACCGGACCGGACTAAATCGTTCGGCGGGCCGAATTCGGCCCGTGGGCCGTAGCTTTGACACCCGTGGTTTATACATTAGTATACCAATTTAATCAAAGGTATCTTACTAGCTGTTAATCCAGCTTAATGTGAAAAGTTAACAAAACCATTTTAGTTTTTTAAAGTTACTTGCTATTTCATGTGTTTAAGGGTTTTTGTTTCTTGCATTAAGACAGCTTTTATGAAAGTTTAACATCTAAATTGGTGGATACACACCCAAAAGTAATGTAAAAGTAACACTTTAGCAATTGGACTATTGCTAAAGGAACACTTTAGCAATATCAACGGGGGTAGCAGCTTTATAAAGGAGGCCCAGATGTCCCTCTCCCCAGCCACTTGGGCCAGCTTCTCTGGGGGAATCCCAAGGCGTTCGCAGGCCTCCTCCGGTGGGACGTGCCAGAACACCTCACCAGGGAGGCGTCCAGGAGGCATCCTAACCAGATGCACAAGCCACCTCAACTGGCTCCTCTCGACGTGAAGGAGCAGTGGCTCTACTCTGAGTACTCCCCGAATGACTGAGCTCCTCACCTTATCTCTAAGGGAGAGCCCAGACACACTACGGAGAAAACTCATTTCAGCCGCTTGTATCCGGGATCTCGTTCTTTCGGTCACGACCCAAAGCTCGTGACCATAGATGAGGGTAGGAACGTAGATCGACCGGTAAATCGAGAGCTTCGCCTTTTGGCTCAGCTCTCTCTTCACCACAACGGACCGGTACAGCGCCCGCTTCACAGCAGACGCCGCACCAATCCGCCTGTCGATCTCCCGCTCCATCTTCCCCTCATTCGTGAACAAGACCCCAAGATACTTGAACTTCTCCACTAGAAGCTGGCTCTTTGGACTTTCCTTTTTTAAAAAGCTTATAACTAGAGTGGCTCATGTTACCCTGAGCTACCTCTATAGTTATGCTGCTATAGGTTTAGGCTACTGCAGGACATCAGGGTCTATTGTTCTTCAATTTTGAATGACTGTTGTAATTTCAGCTTTTAACTTTTTGATTTTTCTTTTTTCTTCATAGTAGGTACACCTGGTCTGGCGTTCTGTTAGCTGTGGCATCATCCGGGGAAGACAGATCACCCGCTATTACCATCTAATGTAGAACTTCTGTGCTTTTTTGTCTGTCTTGTTGTGTCTCTGCTCTGTCTTCTGTAACCCCCAGTCTGTCGAGGCAGATGACCGTTCATATTGAGCCTGGTTCTGCTGGAGGTTTTTCCTTCCCGTTAATGGGGAGTTTTTTTCCCGCTGTTGCTTCATGCTTGCTCAGTAGGTAGGATTGCTGCAAAGCCATGGACAATGTAGACGACTCTCCCCATGGCTCTACGCTTCTTCAAGAGAGAGTGCTACTTGTCAAGACTTTGATGCAATGAACTGGTTCCCTTATATAGGAATTTTTTGACCAATGTGTATAATCTGACCCAATCTGTATAATCTGATTGATTTTGACATTGTAAAGTGCCTTGAGATGACATATTTCATGAATTGGCGCTATATAAATAACATTGAATTGAATCATCTCTTTAGACCAAGTAAACTATCACATTTTATGAGACAGTTATCTCATTTTAAAGATATAATCATCTAACGTTATTACTCTTAGCAAGTTAAAGCTCCATAAAAATTTCAGCTCCGGCCTATTGGCCACCGCAGGGGTTCGCGCACCGCCAGCTGCCAGCCAAGGCAGAAGCTATCACGCATTTTCCCCGCCTGTCCACTGGGCAATACACACGAAGGCATTGAGCAGCGCTCCCCCACTACTCGCAAAAAATCTGGTGCAGATCAGTTGATGCAGAGATGCATTTGGCCACCGGAGGCAGTGGCGACCCACCAGCTTAAAATCTATGTATTGAGATCTTAAAAATGGTCTTATAGCTTAAAAGATCATCCTGTTTTGGTTGATTGTGTAGCCGAATAGAAGAGATGTTCTCAAAGCATTAAATAAGCCTTTTGACTTTTAAAACTGTTTTCCTTTTAAGGTAATTTGAAGTTACTTTTTATTAAATTTGTCAATATCCTATGGAAGTCTGGACATATGGCATCGGCGTTTCAGGTGACTTTGCCACGTCACCACGCCGCACTGCTACATGGAGTCCAGTTGGGCCTGGAATCTACAACACACTAACATGTCTTCTGTTTCTAAACACAGTCTCAAGTTGATTAGCTCAGAGGGGTAACATAGCAACTGTTAACAATAAAACATGACACTTCCTGTTGTCAGGGGGCATGGCCTAAGCAATGTCATCATTTGACCATTGGATATTTTAGGAGACCCGATGATGATCAATCGCAGAAAGTTTGGTGCCTCTGTGTGTGTCTATGTAGGAGATATAACAGTTTTATTTTTTGTGGCGAGTAGGTGAACTTTGACCCCTGCTAACGCCCCTTCAAAATGCTCATAAAACTCACCGTTTTGATAACTTTTAATGCCTTATGATCAGACTGACCGAGTTTCAAGCCGCTCGCTAAAAATCCCTAGGAGGAGTTCGATCAAATACCAATGCTGTAAACGTCAAAAATGGGGTCAAAATACGACCTTCAATCTAAAATGGCCAACTTCCTGTGATACTTGCACTATGACATTAATTGTAAATTCTGAGCGTCTTGTTGAGTTCTACAACTACACCAAATTTCATGTCTCTACGATGAAGTAAGTGAATAGCAAAGGGTCCTTTGAAAATTGCTAGGTGGCGCCGTTGAGGCATTAGGTCACGCCCACCAAAGTTTGTTATGGATTCCGGTTGGGGGCTAGATAAGGATGCATCCAAGTGAGTTTTAAGCAGCTCGGCCCAAAAATCTGGAATTCAGAGCCAAACGTATGGCAGCGGCGTTTGAGGTAACTTCGCCACGCTGCCACGCTCCCCTGCTCCATCAAATCCACTTGGGGCTGGAATCCACAACACAACAACATGTCTTCTGTCTCTGGACACAGTTTCATATTGATTAGTTCAGAGGGGTAACATAGCGACCGTTTACAGCAAAACATGACACTTCCTGTTGTCAGGGGGCATGGCCTAAGCAATGTCATCATTTGACCATTGGATATTGTAGAAGACCCGATGATGATCAATCACAGAAAGTTTGGTGCCTCTGTGTGTTTCTGTGTAGGAGATAAAACAGTTTTATTTTTTGTGGCGAATAGGTGAACTTTGACCCCTGCTAACGCCCCTTCAAAATGCTCAAAAACTCACCGTTTTGATAACGTTTAATTGGCCATGCCTTATGATCACACTGACCGAGTTTCAAGCCGCTCACTCGAAATCCCTAGGAGGAGTTAGATCAAATACCAATGCTGTAAACGTCAAAAATGGTGTCAAAATCAGACATTTAGTCTAAAATGGCCAACTTCCTGTGATACTTGTACTATGACATTAATTGTAAATTCTGAGCGTCTTGGTGAGCTCTACAACTGTACCAAATCTCATGTCTCTACGATGAAGTAAGTGAATAGCAAAGGGTCCTTTGAAAATTGCTAGGTGGCGCTGTTGAGGCATTTTTCTTTTGATTTTTGTGACGACCTTAAAATACAAAATTTTTAAACAGTCTTCATGCATCTGCCAAGTTTGGTGAGTTTTTGAATATGATAAAGCCCCCAAAAAGGCCCCTCTTTAGGGTGGAAGATTAATAATAATAATAATTAAAACCGCAAGCGGTGATGAGCGGCCCTCGCAGCAAAGCGCCGCTCTGGCCTATTGGCCACCGCTGGGATTTGCGCACCGCCGGCCGCCCGCCACCGCAGATGCTGTCACGCATTTTGCCCGCCCGTCCACTGGGCGATTCACACGAACGTGTTCGGCAGCGCTCCCCCACGACTCACAAAAAATCTGGTGCAGATCGCTCGATGCAGCGAGGAGATACAGCCGTTGAATAATGATAATGCATTTGGCCATCGGACCGGACTAAATCGTTCGGCGGGCCGAATTCGGCCCGCGGGCCGTATCTTTGACAACCCTGGTTTAAACATTAGTATACCAATTTAATCAAAGGTATCTTACTAGCTGTTAATCCAGCTTAATGTGAAAAGTTAACAAAACCATTTTAGTTTTTTAAAGTTACTTGCTATTTCATGTGTCTAAGGGTTTTGTTTCTTGCATTAAGACAGCTTTTATGAAAGTTTAACATCTAAATTGGTGGATACACACCCAAAAGTAATGTAAAAGTAACACTTTAGCAATTGGACTATTGCCAAAGGAACACTTTAGCAATATCGCGGGGGTAGCAGCTTTATAAAGGAGGCCCAGACATTCCTCTCCCCAGCCACTTGGGCCAGCTTCTCTGGGGGAATCCCAAGGCGTTCGCAGGCCAGCCGAGAGACATAGTCCCTCCAGCGTGTCCTGGGTCTTCCCCTGGGCCTCCTCCCGGTGGGACGTGCCCAGAACACCTCACCAGGGAGGCATCCAGGAGGCATCCTAACCAGATGCACAAGCCACCTCAACTGGCTCCTCTCGACATGAAGAAGCAGTGGCTCTACTCTGAGTCCTCCCCAGATGACTGAGCTCCTCACCTTATCTCTAAGGGAGAGCTCACACACACTATGGAGAAAACTCATTTCGGGATCTTGTATCCGGGATCTCGTTCTTTCGGTCACAACCCAAAGCTCGTGACCATAGATGAGGGTAGGAACGTAGATCGACCGGTAAATCGAGAGCTTCGCCTTTTGGCTCAGCTCTCTCTTCACCACAACGGACCGGTACAGCGCTCGCTTCACAGCAGACGCTGCACCAATCCGCCTGTCGATCTCCCGCTCCATCTTCCCCTCATTCATGAACAAGACCCCAAGATACTTGAACTTCTCCACTAGAAGCTGGCTCTTTGGACTTTCCTTTTTTAAAAAGCTTATAGTTAGAGTGGCTCATGTTACCCTGAGCTACCTCTATAGTTATGCTGCTATACGTTTAGGCTACTGCAGGACATCAGGGTCTATTGTTCTTCAATTTTGAATGACTGTTGTCATTTCAGCTTTTAACTTTTTGATTTTTCTTTTTTCTTCATAGTAGGTACACCTGGTCCGGCGTTCTGTTAGCTGTGGCATCATCCAGGGAAGACAGATCACCCGCTACTACCATCTAATGTAGAACTTCTGTGCTTTTTTGTCTGTCTTGTTGTGTCTCTGCTCTGTCTTCTGTAACCCCCAGTCTGTCGAGGCAGATGACCGTTCATACTGAGCCCGGTTCTGCTGGAGGTTTTCCTTCCCGTTAATGGGGAGTTTTTTTCCCCGCTGTTGCTTCATGCTTGCTCAGTAGGTAGGATTGCTGCAAAGCCATGGACAATGTAGACGACTCTCCCTGTGGCTCTACGCTTCTTTGAGAGAATGCTACTTGTCAAGACTTTGATGCAATGAACTGGTTCCCTTATATAGGAATTTTTTTGACCAATGTGTATAATCTGACCCAATCTGTATAATCTGATTGATTTTGACTTTGTAAAGTGCCTTGAGATGACATATTTCATGAATTGGCGCTATATAAATAACATTGAATTGAATCATCTCTTTAGACCAAGTAAACTATCACATTTTATGAGACAGTTATCTCATTTTAAAGATATAATCATCTAACGTTATTACTCTTAGCAAGTTAAAGCTCCATAAAAATTTTAGACCAGCTTTTAGTTCCACTCTTTTATTATGCACATCTAGGCTACCTATAAATATAAAGTATGGCATGCCAAAAAACATTTTCAAGAAACGGCAATTTTAGTAATTGCCTTGCAATTTTATATCTAAGCATTAAAAATTATAAAATTTCACCAATTTTCACAGCAAGATGGAAATAACAACTATCCAACATTTTAAGATTTTGTAAAAACTTTTTTCCTCTTTTACCTACCTTTTGAAATTAATACTTGTTTCTACTTCTCCAAAATTATACTTCAAGAAAACTATTGTGCTCTCCTGGGGCCATTTGCAGCTAGACAGTTGGGACAAAAGTTCCCCACACAAAGCTTCCTTTTCTTGCGTTCTCTGAATAACCTTTATTCACAAATCTGGCTTTAAACATTCTTTTTGTAAAAAGACAAATATTTTCCAAGGCAGAAGCGTGTAGAACAAATTCAACTTCAACATTAGCAGTTTCCCTAGCTTCATCGCTGAAAAGCAGCTTTTACCAGAGCAAAATACGTCAAACATCTTTTTTTAAGGTGGGAGCACTCACTATCTCACGTAATTCACATAGACATCTAACAAAGTTGTGATGTCTCACTCTGATTAAATATGAACCCAAAACGTTTCTAACTGTTTTTAGCATGGATTTCCTCTGACTAATAAATAATTTATACATTTTTTATGTAATGTATTCACGACATGAATTCCTTGCTGTCTTAACAAAAGGCAGAACAACTATAACGTTACTTTCTATAATTATTACAGGTTCTGCTGAGATGTCAAATTCTGGAGAGTGCTTAGACACTCTGACACACAAATATGGATTAACTTCATTTCATGTGCACTCGTGAACTTGTTTTAGTTGATTTAGTTTTCTTGATGTACTGTAGAGCGTGATGAGGTCTGTTTGTGGTATTGTGTGCACTGGATTGAGGGGACAGTTGGTGTTGTCTGTCAAACCCAATCTTCTTAAGCTGCAAATTCAGTAAAGTTACAAGTTTTCTTGCAACCTCTCATATGGAACTAGTCTAAAAAATAAATAAACTGATAATTAGAAGATCAGTTTGTACATCCACACCAACTCTAGAACCAAAGCCGTATTCAGCTGGATCTTATCCTGACAAAATGTCCCAATTCAGCCAAATAAACTCCAAAAGCTTAGAGGAGATCATTCAGCAGCTAAGTTCCTCCTCATGCTGTCTTGATGCTCTACCCACAGTTTTCCTTAAGAAAGTTTTGCCTGTCATAGCGTCTGATTTGACTCAGATAATAAACACGTCCCTTCTGTCAGGTGTTTCCCCCCAGTCCCTAAAAACAGCAATTATCAAACCACTGTTAAAAAAGAACAATTTAGACAAACTACTACTCCAGAACTACAGGCCCATCTCAAACCTCCCCTTTATCAGTAAGATTATTGAAAAAGCTGTGTTTCAACAATTAAACACCTTCTTAACAACGACCAGCCGCTTTGACGTTTTCCAGTCTGGCTTCCGTGCTCACCACAGTACAGAGACCGCCCTTATTAAGGTGTTTAATGACATCCATATAAATACAGACTGCGGAAAAAACCACCATGCTGGTTCTGTTGGACCTCAGTGCAGCATTTGATACTGTTGATCACTCCATTCTGTTAGAGCGCCTGGAGAACTGGGTCGGCCTCTGTGGTACAGCTCTCCACTGGTTTAAATCCTACTTAAGGGACAGGGACTTTTTTGTATCAGTAGGTAACTTTACATCGAAGATTACAAAAATCACATGTGGGGTTCCCCAAGGGTCCATCCTGGGTCCCCTCCTATTCAATATCTACATGCTCCTCTAGCTCAGATCATAAGAAACAACAACATCAGCTACCATAACTATGCAGACGACACACAGCTCTACATCACCATGTCACCAGGTGACTATGAACCAGTTCAAGCACTGAGTAAATGCCTAGAAGAAATCAATACGTAGATGTGCCAAAATTTTCTTCAGTTGAATAAAAACAAAACAGAAGTAATAATTTTTGGACCAATAGAGGAGAGATCAAAGGTTAGCACACAGCTTCAGTCGCTTCAGCTAGGAACCACTGATCAGGCCCGAAATCTTGGAGTAGTAATGGTCTCAGACCTGAACCTCCAAAAGCATCTAAAGACAGTTACAAGGTCAGCTTTCTATCACCTGAAAAACATTTCCAGGATTAAAGGACTAATGTCTCAGCAGGATCTGGAAAAACTAATCCATGCGTTTATATTTGCAACGGTGTTTTCACAGGCCTGCCTAAAAAGTGGATCAGACAGCTGCAGCTGATCCAGAATGCTGCTCCCCGCGTCCTCACTAAGACTAAGAAAGTAGAGCACATCACCCCAGTTCTAAAGTCTTCCATGGCTCCCTGTATATCAGAGAATAGACTTTAAAAACTTCTGTTCGTCTATAAATCCCTGAATGGCTTAGCACCTAAATACATCAGACTTGTTATCAGAGTATTAACCATCCAGACCATTAAGGTCTTCTGGCTCCAGCCTACTCTGCATACCTAGAACCAGAACTAAACAAGGAGAAGCAGCATTTAGTTCCTATGCTCCACTGATCTGGAACAAACTACCAGAAAATTGTAAAGGTGCGGAAAGCCTGAGTTCCTTTAAATCAAGATTAAAAACACATTTGTTTTGGATTGCCTTCAACTGTTCTAGTTAACTGAATCACCACTTTTTTGTTCTTTTTTCTATCTACATTTTATCCCTACTTGCTTTTATTCTGTTTTATTTTGCTATATTTTAATCATGTAAAGCACTTTGCATTGTCTTTGTACTGAATTGTGCTATATATATAAATTTGCCTTGCCTTGCCTTACTGAACAAGACAACTTGGTTTGTGGTTTATTTGTGGTCTCTTGCTGCCACCTGGTGGACAGGTTTGAGCAAATAATGCTGTCAAAAGATTAAAAATATATGGTTTGATGTGACTTCCCCACGCCACCACGCCGCCCTGCTCCATGGAATCCACTTGGGGCTGGAATCCACAGCACACCAATATGTCTTCTGTCTCTTGACACAGTTTCATGTTGATTAGCTCAGAGGGGTAACATAGCGACCGCTTACAACAAAACATGACACTTCCTGTTGTCAGGGGGCGTGGCCTAAGCAATGTCATCATTTGACCATTGGATATTAAAGAAGACCTAGTGGTGATCAACTACTGAAAGTTTGGTGGCTCTGTGAGTTTTTGTGTATGAAATATAACAGTTTTGTGTTTCATGGCGAGTTGGTGAACTTTGACCCCTGCCAACGCCCCTTCAGCATGCTCAAAAACTCACCGTTTTGATAACTTTTAATTGGCCATGCCTTATGATCAGACTGACCGAGTTTCAAGCCGCTCGCTCAAAATCCCTAGGAGGAGTTCGATCAAATACCAATGCTGTAAACGTCAAAAATCGGGTCAAAATCAGACCTTCAATCTAAAATGGCCGACTTCCTGTGATATTTGCACTATGACATTAATTGTAAATTCTGAGCGTCTTGGTGAGCTCTAACACTGTACCAAATCTCATGTCTCTACGACGAAGTAAGTGAATAGCAAAGGGTCCTTTGAAAATTGCTAGGTGGCGCCGTTGAGGCATTTTTCTTTAGATTTTTGTGACGACCTTAAAATACAAAATTTTTAAACAGTCCCCATGCATCTGCAAAGTTTGGTGAGTTTTTGAGTATGATAAAGCCCCCAAAAAGGCCCCTCTTTAGGGGGGCAGAATAAAAATAATAATAATAATAATAATAATAATAATTAAAGCCGCAAGCGGCATCGAGCGGCCCTCGCAGCCAAGCGCCGCTCCGGCCTTGGCCACCGCTGGGATTTGCGCACCGCCGGCCGCCCGCCAGGATCTCGTTCATGTTGATTAGCTCAGAGGGGTAACATAGCGACTGCTAACAATAAAACATGACACTTCCTGTTGTCAGGGGGCGTGGTCTAAGTGATGTCATCATTTGACAATTGGATATTGTAGAAGACCCGATGATGATCAATCAGAAAGTTTGGTGCCTCTGTGTCTTTCTGTGTAGGAGATAAAGCAGTTTTTCCTGTTGTCAGGGGGCGTGGCCTAAGTGATGTCATCATTTGACCATTGGATATTGTAGAAGACCCGATGATGATCAATCAGAAAGTTTGGTGCCTCTGTGTGTTTCTGTGTAGGAGATATAACAGTTTTTCCTGTTGTCAGGGGGCGTGGCCTAAGTGATATCATCATTTGACCATTGGATATTGTAGAAGACCCGATGATGAACAATCACAGAAAGTTTGGTGCCTCTGTGTGTTTCTGTGTAGGAGATATAACAGTTTTTCCTGTTGTCAGGGGGCGTGGCCTAAGTGATGTCATCATTTGACCATTGGATAAAGTTTGGTGCCTCTCTGTCTTTCTGTGTAGGAGATATAGCAGTTTTTCCTGTTGTAAGGGGGCGTGGCCTAAGTGATGTCATCATTTGACCATTGGATATTGTAGAAGACCCGATGATGATCAATCACAGAAAGTTTGGTGCCTCTGTGTGTTTCTGTGTAGGAGATATAACAGTTTTTCCTGTTGTCAGGGGGCGTGGCCTAAGTGATGTCATCATTTGACCATTGGATATTGTAGAAGACCTGATGATGATCAATCACAGAAAGTTTGGTGCCTTTGTGTGTTTCTGTGTAGGAGATATGGCAGTTTTTCCTGTTGTCAGGGGGCGTGGCCTAAGTGATGTCATCATTTGACCATTGGATATTGTAGAAGACCCGATGATGATCAATCACAGAAAGTTTGGTGCCTCTGTGTGTTTCTGTGTAGGAGATATAACAGTTTTTCCTGTTGTCAGGGGGCGTGGCCTAAGTGATGTCATCATTTGACCATTGGATATTGTAGAAGACCCGATGATGATCAATCACAGAAAGTTTGGTGCCTCTGTGTGTTTCTGTGTAGGAGATAAAACAGTTTTTCCTGTTGTCAGGGGGCGTGGCCTAAGTGATGTCATCATTTGACCATTGGATATTGTAGAAGACGCGATGATGATCAATCACAGAAAGTTTGGTGCCTCTGTGTGTTTCTGTGTAGGAGATATAACAGTTTTATGTTTTGTGGCGAGTAGGTGAACTTTGACCCCTGCTAACGCCCCTTCAACATGCTCAAAAACTCACCGTTTTGATAACTTTTAATTGGCCATGCCTTATGATCAGACTGACCGAGTTTCAAGCCGCTCGCTCGAAATCCCTAGGACGAGTTCGATCAAATACCAATGCTGTAAACGTCAAAAATGAGGTCAAATTACGACTTTCAATCTAAAATGGCCGACTTCCTGTGATATTTGCACTATGACGTTAATTGTAAATTCTGAGCGTCTTGCTTAGATCTACAACTGTACAAAATTTCATTACTCTATGATGAAGTAAGTGAATAGCAAAGGGTCCTTTGAAAATTTCTAGGTGGCGCCGTTGAGGCATTTTTCTCTTGATTTTTGTGACGACCTTAAAATCCAAAATTTTTAAACAGTCTTCTTGCATCCGCCAAGTTTGGTGAGTTTTTGAAAATGGTAAGGCCCCCAAAAAGGCCCCTCTTTAGGGGGGCAGAATAATAATAATAAGAAACAACACAGATACAATAGGCCTTCGCAGCGCTTCGCTGCTCGGGCCTAATAAGAAACAACACAGAAACAATAGGCCTTCGCAGCGCTTCGCTGCTCGGGCCTAATTAAACAACACAGAAACAATAGGCCTTCGCAGCGCTTCGCTGCTCGGGCCTAATAATAATAATAAGAAACAACACAGAAACAATAGGCCTTCGCAGCGCTTCGCTGCTCGGGCCTAATAAGCCTTATTATTCAGCTAATAAGCCTAAACACTTAAATAGTTCAGTGCTTCTAATACATTAACATTACATTTAACCAACATTAATTAGTGAAGAGTATTTCAAGAACTTTTTCAAAAAGTGAATCAGGAGCAAATGCCGGCACCTCTAAAGCCAGGAGTTGGATCCAGACCAATATCAATCCCCATTAAATTGCCTTCAAGTTGCCCAACTGTTAAATAACACAAGCTATTAGTAATGTATCACATACTTAGGTTTATGAAGTTTCTTTTGTATCTTCTGCTTTTACTCAGAACCTTGCAAATAATTTTGCTCAAATGTACATTGTGCAGTTCCAGCTGATTGACAATAAAGTCTAAGTCTCTAAGTATCCCCCTCTATTTTATGCATTTAAATGGGAAATGAACATGTCCAAAAGTTAAGGTTATATATTCATGCATGGCGAAGATTTAACATGATAAACCCTTCTCTAAATGCAAATAAACTGCTTATTTCTGCAGGAATCACATTGTTTCAAACATACTCCAGCCATGTTGGGTTTTGAGGAAGGGGGACTGCGGGAACCCTCTGTCTTTCTCTCTTCAGACTTAAGGAAATATTCCAGTTTGTTCCAGCTATTAACATAAAATATTGTATTTCAAACATACATGCATGGATTTTTATTTTTCAAATAAAACACAATGGGGAAAAGTCCAATTCCAGCTGAGGTCCAGTTTTAAAACATGTTGACAGTATGGTGGTACTTGGGAAAACTTGGTATTATTTGTAAGTAGTTGGAGAAGCACTGCATTATTGCATTGTATGAAAACCTAAACAGGTCTAGAATCACATTTACTGTTTTATGATGTTGGGCACAAAGGAAGCAATGCTGTAAATGATGGAGATTTTCTTTTACTATCTTGACTTATCGGAGCATACTATTGGGGGATGAATGGAGTCACAAGAAGATGGCAATCCCATTCACATTGGTGGAAGAGTAGGGAAAGGAAAACAACATTATAAAAACACTAATGGATGTCTCTGTTTTTTCTATATTCTTCACACAGCATACACATCAATCTCCAAAAAGGTTTATCCATCTACCATAGCATTGAATGCATTTATATACTAATGCTTCTTTCTGTTGTTTTCTCTTGGATTTCCTTCAAAATAAAAGCTGCAAGAGTAAATCTGCTGTCCTGGTTTGAAATTTTCTTTTTAAAGGTTTTTAATCATCTGAAGGGTTTGAAAATCCCAATACATTTTTTCCTATATGAGAACCAAAATCCTCTGTGTACACTCGTACTTTTCTGATAAATACCATGAACAACAGCATGTTATTTATTTAAAGAGCTAGATATGACACCAGAAACTGATGCTTCTTGTTTTTTAAATATTTCCATAAAAAGGAAGTAAAACACAATGTCATTGAAGGACAGGAGAACCTAAAGCAATAATTCATTGTAAGAAGTGAATTTACAACTGGCCAAAAATTTCATCATATGTAAACTCACATTTAAGTGTTCATGTCAGGCACCGTTTGGTTATCAGAGCTCCCTACCAGTTGGCACAGATGGGCTAGCAAAGCCTGCCTTCTGAGCCTCCTCTGCCTCACCAACCTTCTCCTTGCTGGATTTGCCTCCTCAATAGCGCCACCTCCTGTTCAGCCTCGTAGTAAAGCTGACCAACAACCGAAGCAACAGCAATATTGCTCATTTTGCTTCTACAAAGTGCTGATTTTTTAAAAAGATTTAAATGCCTCTACAACTATGACTAGTGCCACTCCCAACAAAGTAATTCCCGCCATTGCTGGTTTTATACCCACAATTCTGTATTTTTTTAGGCTTTTTAGATATTAAAAATATTATTTTAAAAATGTTTTCAATAAGGTATGATGGTGTAGTGTATAAATAGTTTTTAATGTTAAAAAAAGACTAAAGAACTGTGCGTGTGATGACATCATGAGTACACGAGTGCGCTTCTGTTCCAATACATAGAGATACGTTATGTGGGCTCATGGTCTCCCCAAATCCGATCTTCATGTGTTCTTACCAAGACCGGACTTGACGAGACAGCGAGACACACATAACAAACAATAAGGTAATAAGGTGCTTATTGTGCAATGATGATTTGAAGCTTCGTTTACAGAAATGTGCATTTTAGATATTCTGAGATGATAGTGTGCATGTAGACAATAACATTAAGGTGATTGTAATTTATGATGGGTTAGTAATAGTGGCGTGATTTTTAACCTGTTGGGCAGCAGTCTTCTATCATGGGGCGATAGCCCTCACCGCTCATTTCCAGAGTAGTATAGCCATCGTCTTACACAGATATCATGAGTGATGCCAATATCACCAGCGGATCACATGGCACGGGTCTCCACACTGGAGTTGTTTCTCTTTTAGACGGTGTTCATTTTTTATTTAATTTTTTTATCACTAAAAGCAATTGTCACACAGGACCTATTATTTTTTTCTAGTTAACCTTATTTTGACAGTAAAACGGTGACATAAAATGAGAGCAGCATGTACTGGAGAATTGTGTTTCCTTCCACGCCGGCCTTTTGCTCTATATGACGACTCCAACGAAGACCGGTTACCTTCTAGAAAGCACTGTTAAGATCACCTTATTAGTGTTTAAATGTGTAAATGTGGCAGATTTGTTGAGTATCCAGCTTGTCCGGCCGGGTCTCCAAGTGCCAGTAGGTGCCGACGGGCCACAGACCCTCTGGGGCCACACCCAGGAAGAGAGCATGGAAGTGGGCGAGCCAGCTCAGGCACGCCTTTATCTCTTCCACCTCAACGCTGGTCCTGTAAATGAAAACATTAACATCTGTTATTAATAACCGCGTTCCTTCAGCCATGGTGCCTGAGATTTGGAAAATGAAATGCATCAACTGTAACTAGCTCTGCATTGTATCCCTTTTTAACAATTGTTTTGGAAAGTGATCAAATCCTATTTTTTTTTATACACAACGAAGGTCGATGCTGGTACTCGAGCACCGAGCACCGGTCACTCTAACCCTCGTTTGCCAAGTTTGATAAACGTTCTGCTGTAAATAAAATGTAACAATAATGATAAATGCTATTTTAAGCATTTACATACTGTTTTATGAAATGTATAAAACAGTATGTGACACTGTTACCGCTCATATACCACCTAATAGTAGGGCTGAACGATTTTGGAAAAGAATCTAATTGCGATTTTTTTTTAATCTTAATTTTGCGATTGAGATTTAATGCGATTATTTATTTTCAGTATAATTTATCATGTCTTTTTAAACATATACAAACAACAAATCAATCTGTTTCATCGCTGTGCAGATTAGGCGCTAAAAGACCCGCTGCGTCTAAACTCGGAGCAGAAATTGTTGCGTTCTGCCTATGATATATTACGACCAAAATTGCGATTTGATTTTGACTTTTCTCTGCATTAACCACAAGCAACAAAAATGGCCTCAAGATAAAAATGTTTGCAAACAAGGACTATTTAAAACAAGAACTTTTAATGTTTTTATTCATCAGAATATTATTCAAGAAAACAGCTTTTAATTGATTTGGACATCAATCTGTGCAAAGTGCAACCAACAAACAAGTCTATGTATTAAACTGATTGACTGGTACTTAATGCTAGGGTGAGGTTCCTGAAAGTTTCTGGTAAAACAGTATGATTATGTAAACTGGAGAACAAGTAATAGAATTTGATTATCTCACTGCTGCAACTGTCTTCCCTTCCATGTGGAGGGTACTAAACGGGCTTGTATTGTATTGTTTGTTTTAACTTCTCTTGTTTTTTATGCATTTGTGTGTCGTTACTAACCTCCCTCCCCCTTAATGCTTACACCTTTTAAAAGCCTAACCAGGGACGAAGGCTGCAAATTAGCCCATGGCTACAAGCCTTATGTACTTGGACATCGGCCACCTGTTTGGTTGCAATGTTTAATTGTTCTGTCCCTGTCAAAGAAATAAATAAAAAAATAAAATAAAAAAAACCCCACTTTAAACATGTTACTGACACCTAAAGGACGCGTCTGATTCAATAATTGTTACATAGCCAAAAATTGCAAACCTCTGCGATTTGGAATTTGTGTTTTTAAAATTGCGATTATATTGCATGTAGGGCTGGGTATCATCTAGGATGAGCCGATTCGAAACGATTCTCGACACATAGCTCACGATACAATACGATTCTCGATATAGTGCAGCTTGATTTGACTCCAATATCAATATTTATTACATTCAAATGAATGCTCAAATCAACAATCCAGCCAAATATTATATTTATGTTCCATTTATTGAACACTGATATATTAACAGGAAAATACATTTGATTCGATGCATTTAATGTGTCACAGAAACCAAAAATGTGCCCAAACATCAGATTTTAGGGACAACTGAGAGCAATTCCTTTTGTTGCGGTCTCTTTAAATGCAAAGGAGGCACTCCACTCCCCACCAGGTTGCTCAGCTTTCCACTCCCCCCTCCCAAATTGACGGATAGCTTCGGCATCCGTCAGTTTGGACAACAAAAGAAAAAAAGAGGGAAAACAAATGTGGATTCGCAAAATTGGTCAGCCGAAATTCCTTGAGCTTGTGTAGCAAATACTGTCATGTAATTGTTTAAGAAAAAAACTGAGGAGCTTGAAAATTTGAACCCAAACAGAATATTAAGACATCTATATTGTACCTGGATTCACTTAATTCTAATTTCTGCTCCACTAGACACTCCAAATACACAACAAAATGTATTTAGGGCAACAACAAAAAAAGTAGATTTTGCATGTCGCCTTTATGAGACACCTCCAATTCATAGATGGCCCACCTCACAACATCCTGGACTGAAATAATCTATTACTATCAAGTTGATATAAGATACCTTAGTACACCTTTAGATGAATCCTTACCTCCATGGGTCAGAGCTGGTTTAGAAGTAGGAGACCCAAACACACTTTTGGCAACACACTGATACATGACTGTCACTATCTCATGAGGAATTTGTCATATAACTTTAACTAAGCAATAGCTGTGAAATAATTATCACACATGTGATGTGTTTTTTTTTTTTTTTTTTTTGTCATTACAGTGCTAGTACTTGACCTTTTTGGTCTGTAGTGTAATTGAAACATATATATTTTTTCTGGATCTATGCAAAATTCCCAAAATGTATTTATTATGACCCTGACAAATTCTAGGCCATCCTATTTACTCACAAAAGAGATAACTGATGATAAAACACGCAGCCCCACATCTGATGCTGGATCAAGATTGTCTCAGGTTAATGGGGTGGATTTAGTAGAGAAAAGAAAAAACAATAGTTTGTGTCAGAGGTTCTAAGCATGTCTTCAGAGCTTTACTAAAGTAAATATGTCCGTGGAACTATACAAACAATTTAACTGATTTTTTTCTGAACTGGTATCCAAAATGTTATTCCAAAAAATCATTTGATCCACAGGGAACCTGAGTAGTTTTAATGAAAAGTTATATTTTACAGTTGACACTTCTGTAATGGCCTTGTAACTCCTCCGAGTATTCTTGTTAACCTTCAGCTCCCTTTGCAAGACAATTTGAATAAAGTTTGAATTTTTCCAGGATGGTGTTTGAAAAGCTTGCATTGATTTGGATAAATCCATTTTCACATGGTATTTACTCATAGTAAAAAAGAATATGAACCCCCTTTAAGTCCTAGAGTTTTCTTTCTCCAACGCTTTGAGTGTACATTCAGTTTTTAACCACAGCAGCTATAAACAACTTTTTGACTAAAGATGCAGGTTATGAGACACAGTCCATAACCGATTCTAATAAAACAAGTTTCAGCGTTCTGGATCTTTCTGTTGAAGTCTGTAATAAGTCTGAATGAGGCGATTCCAGTCCTGCATAAATTAGCAGCCCCTCATAAACTGTATAATTTCTGCATAACTGATTTATAGACGGAAAGAATATGTTTGAAAATGACTGAAAAGTTTATTTATCCTTGTAATACAATTCAACTGGTAAAATACATCATATCAAATAATTAGACACAGAGTGATATTTTAAAGTCATTATGTCTCATAGTTTTTCTGCTTATCCTAGAAAAACATGACATTCAAGAGTAAATTATTACATGAGACCAATAAAAACACATTTTTAATACAGAAATGTGGACATACTTTTTATTGATATCTGTTTTAAATAAAATAATTTCCAAAAGTTACTTTAAATTTAAAAAACAGCCTCATCAGAACCCATGTTTTAATTTATATGCTGTTGTTTTAAGACATTTTGAATATTACATTTTAGAATAAAAGACTTCCACAACTTTTCGTAAAGATCTTTAAAAGGTTTTAAGATGGCCAACTCACAACATGAATAAAAATAAAACCTCACTTAAGTAAATAATCTACAAAACCTGTTTTATTTATTTGTTTATGCAAATTTGGAAACATTATTTTCATAAGGACTGTCTAACCAAGGATATATTTTACTGTTTCACCATTGTCGTTAAACCTTTATTTAACCAGGCAAGTCACCATTGAGATTAATCGTCTTTTTTTTCAAGGGAGATTTGGCAATAAATAAACAGAACAAATATAAAACAGTTACAAAACATTACATGTAAAACATCTTATATAAATCCCTCATACCAAGCATGCATATGGTGACAGTGGAGAGGAAAACCTCCCTTTCATAGGTAGAAACCTCCACCAGGACCAGGCCAATGGTGAAACGCTAAAGGCTCCCACATGGACATGAGTCCACGCATGTCCGCGGAATAGAGGTGGACTCATGTGACACCGAGCTTAATAAACTGAGCTGCTACAAGTAGGCAGTCGCAAGGCATCACAGCTGCTTTCTGTGCTGCACTGACATGTGCACTGGGGGTGCTTTAAAGTAAATGCAAATACTTGGTCCTACCAGCGATTTTCATCCTGCTTTACATAAACAGGAAGATTGATCATTTAAGACGAGAGTGTCACAGAGCATTAACCACACATTACATAGTGTAAACTTTGTATACTGTTTGTACAGCTAAAGTAACAAAAGATTCATTAAGAAGTTAAATTTCAGCAGCCAGTGTTATTCTTGAATACAGGCCTCAGAAAATATAAGGTAAGATTCTTTCTAAATCTTAAAATGTATCTTGATAATTTTTATCATCATACACTTTTTACTTGTTTTTGGAACAAAGTTGATGTTTAGGCTTAGAGGTGGTGAAAACTCTGACTTTTACATAGAGAAACACATAATTTAAACTTTCACCATGACTATTGAAACAGCCTTCATTAGCTTTAGTTAAAATAATTATTTATTTTACAGTTGATGTGGAAAAGTTTCTAACGTTTTATCTAGATTCATGTCAAATAATACTATTTACAGTGAATCTTATTCTACTGGTTCTCAGTCAGGTTTTTTGAAATGATTCATTACTGATTTGTGACCTTTAGACAACCTTTAGACTGAAACTAAACTGCTTCTTCCAAGTAGACCTAGAAGAGACTTCTACAAGTCAGTGATTGGTTTTTGATGGCTCTCCTCTCTGACAACATGGAAAAGGGTTTTAGAAAATAGGAAGAATCTATTTAAAGTAGTAAACTCCCTTGTTTGCAGTCTTCTGACTCTGGGCTCGATGCTGACTCAGACGAATAGCAGGAGAGTGATGGACTGACACACAAAGGACAATCAGATATGTTTTTTGGCCTGAGCAGCCTGCAAATTGAGTTGTATTATTTTTTTTTATCTTTGTTCCATGTCGTTCCAGAAAGCTTTTTACTTTGTACCACCTACTGTAGAGACCATAACCCAGCATTACCATCAAGATTACTTTTGAACAGTAACAATCCGTTCCAGAAATCCTTCTAAGGAACCCAGTGAGAAATTCAGAAACCAGTGAAAGGAGGTTCAATGCCAGCCAATCTGACACTGACCTTCCCTGCTCAACAACAGCTGTTTTTAGGGACATTCTCTGTCCACAGTATCAGAATTGTTGGAATTACACCTGGTGAGGTTCAGTTATGAGAGAGCGGTCCTAATTTTGGACCAAATTAATGAGCCTTTCTTATCAGTTTTAATTCTTTAGATCACCCCCTTCCCAACTGGGTGGTAGCACCCCCAATCTTCAAAAAAAAAAAAAAAAGAAAAGAATCAGACAAAAAAAAGCAGCAGCTTTTTTATAGCCATGTTAAAGGTGGCATGTTTAATAATGCTCAAATGACCAGAACACACATAACAAAAACAAAAAAAAGAAAGGAAATTGCAGTTACAATAACACAACCATCATAAGATGGTTGTGTTATTGTAACTTGTTGTGTAATTGTTTAATAACGGCTGTAATTTCCCTCTGGGATCCTTAGCAATTCTCTCCTCTGTTGCCTCTGATTCCTCTCTCTCTCTCTCTATCGGTTCCTCTCGTCCTTCGTCACTAACTTTGATTTTAGATCTCTCACCTGCATGACAGTTTCTCTGATTTCAGCCTATTGAGCATATTTGTGAGAATGAATGAAGTAGAGGCCACAGGCTACGTGCGAATATACAGCACAATGCATAGAAGAAGATAACTTCCTCTGTTTCATCTTAAAATGAAGCATAGAAGAAGATTTCTAAATAAATACATTTTCGTGTGAATGCATTTTTTGTATTTATTAAATTTACAGTTTTTGATTTTAATTTTTTTCAAAAGGAAATGTTTATTTACACTTTTTTCTGGTGTGGGGAAAAAACACTGTGAGACCGCCATTACATTTTTTATCTTGCGCACCCCCTAGCGGCAGCTCACTTTGGGAATCCCTGCTTTAGATGCGTAGTTTCAATGAAACCAATAAATATGCTGGTGAAGATTCTCAGTCATCCAGGTCATGGTCATTCCAAAAAAGACGGAATTAATCCTATTACTGTATTGTAATTACTTACAATACAGCTATAGGATTAATTCCGGCCAATCATCACCTTAACTGTCACCCTCATATGGGTGATCAAAACATTGTTCCTTTAAGCCAAGCCAATAACAACCCTAACGACTCCTCGTTACAGAGGAGTGGACCAGTTTCGGACAAATCTGCTGTCTTAATGGTTTTAACATCCGCCCATTACTAAGGGGTGGACCTGCTTCGGTTGAATTTGCATGTTATCTAAGCCATTACAAGGCCTTTGTTTGGGCAGTGGTATAAAGCTTGGTACTCATCATTACTCCAGACTTTTTGAATTGAGAAAGCTTCCTGGAGAGGAAGCGAAACGTCTTCAACAACCGAAAACCAGTCCAGTTGCTTTGTTTTTTACTTTTTTTGGAAGAAACCATTGAATAATATTATTCTGATAATGTTTAGTGTAAAATATATGCATTTTTAAATCTTTTTTTTTTTTGAAGCCTTGCATTTAGAGATCAAGGGTTTAGAAGAATTACCATTAAGATTGATTTTGTAAATTGATGTTTTATTTAAAAAAGAAAAAGTAAACTTTATTACATTAAAATGGCTTAATCACTACATTTATTGGTCATCTGTTTATTAATTTTGTTTAATTAGTTTATTATTAGCTTTCCTTCAAAACATGTGACCAGAAAAACAATTACTTCAAAACAATTTCTAATTTCGTCTGTCCTTTCATCCAATTTTTTAAAATCTTTATTTAGTTTTCATACGCAGTCAGCGGATTACAATAAAAATTGTATTTTGTTAATGTATTTAAATTAATAAAAAATTAAGACAATAAATAGTGAAAAATCTACATTTGTAAATTGATACATTCCTAAATAAAAAGGAACCCTGAAGTGAAACCACAAACAACTCATTACATCTGCATTTATATCTCTCCACCTCTTTTATAAACCACTGGTAAGAAATTATGTAAAGTTTTTCCATATATAAAAGTTAATCTCAGTTATTTTCTTCTCCCATTAACTTCATAACAGCCATGGAAGATTTCATGAAGCTAACGATATTCACAGGTTAGTGTTTCTTCATGTCTTAATTGTGAAATGTAGTTTTCTCTGAAGCACATTTTTCTAATAGAACCAATCCCACCAAAATGTCAGCTAATGTTTATCTGTACACTTCTAACTTTTCTTCCACAGGACTATGTTCTCTTTTTCTCTGCGTGCATCAGCACAAGTACGTCTTATTTCACACTCCAAAAACCTGGAGCGAGGCCCAGAGCTACTGCAGAGAAACATGCATTGACCTGGCCACCATGGAAGACATGGTTGAGATGGATAGGGTTCTGAAAACTGTTGCAGATAACTACAGTGATGCGGTGTGGATTGGGCTGCGAAAAGGAAGCAAAAAAATGTGGCACTGGTCTCTGACAGGCAAAGATTTCTACAAGGATGGAGAAAGAGATAACCTAAAATGGGCCTCATTAGGTGATTATAACTGTACTGATTACAATAATGGAAAACTTTATACAATCGCCTGTACTAACACAAGATTTCCAGTCTGCTTTGACAGTAAGTAATACTTTTGAATTTTGGTCCTAATAACATGTAACTATTGTGTATTTATGTTTTTAATTATGACTTTGGAAATGCTAATTAAAAATCGTAATTAATAATTTGCTCTAACCGTTGGACAGCAAATCTCTTTTATATAAAATAAGAACAAACACGACTGCTGTCTCGCAAGCACTACCCAGTCAGTTGTGGTTGGAATGGCTTTGCTGGATGAAGTTGCAATAGAATATAACCCAACAACTTTTTAACCAATTGTTTGGCAGCATTTTGGGTTTCCTGTAGGAATGAGAAATGGCGACAGAGTGACAGACAAGACATGGACAATATGTAAGCACTGCAAGAAAATACCACGATAGACTGGCGACCAGTCCAGGGTGTACCCCGCCTCTCGCCTATTGACAGCTGGAGATAGGCACCAGCATCCCTTGCGACCCCACAAGGGATAGGCATGTTAGAAAATGGATGGATGGATGCAGGATAATATTACCTTAAACAGCTGCTAACACTAGCACAATGTAAAGACACGTTCAGAACCATCACAGCACTGTGCTTAATCAGCACCACCTGTGAAGTTACTACCGAAAGGACAGACAATGGTGAAAAAAGCATTTGGACCTCCGCTTCTACACTCATATGCAAGAGCTGCAACAATAATAAGAGTCATTGCCATTTTTATTGCAACTTACAGTATATAAGGCTGTTTTCTGTTGTGGAAGACTGGGGATTTAGGAGACTTCTTCAGATGTTAGAATCGCGTACAGCAATCCGTTGCGTGTGCATTTTGCTTGCACATTGATTCTTTTTCTACGACGAGTCCAAGGCCAAAGTTGTTAAGACCCTGAAGGAGGCAGAGAGCTTCACTATAAAGATTGATGGCTGGACATTCCGGGGTATATTAAGGTATTTCACAATTACAATGCACACTATCAACAGCAACTGGGAAATGGTGAACATTGTACTGCAGACTCGTCCAATTTCATATTGGTTAGAGCATTGTGCTTGTATCCCGGAGGTTCTGGGTTCAATTCCCACAGACTGCCACCCTGGCTCCCTGAGAAAGACCCTTAACCCTGAATTGCTCCCGGACACCGTACAGTGGCAGCCCACTGCTCCCCAAGGGGATGGGTTAAATGCAGAGAACAAATTTCATTGGAATCTACGTTGTAATGACAATAAAGATGATTATTATTATTGAACAGCAGTTGACAAATCAAGTTAAGTCAAGTTTATTTGTAGCACATTTCAACAGCAAGGCAGTTCATAGTGCTTTACATCATGAAAACATAAAAAAATTCATAAACACATTGAAATGATCACTGATTTTGAGTAACAAAGGTTAAATTTTATCAGGTTAAAACATCTAATATGCCCATAATAACAGTGTTCCTGTTGCCGAAAGCAACTCTAACTATGGGACTTGCTCTATTTTTGGACCATGAAAATAGAAAAGCACAGAGAAACTGTTGTAGTTGTATTTTCTAATAAAGAGAAGGCTTACGATATGGTGGAGAAAGAAGGGCTTCTGATTAAAATATCCATCATGGGTATTAAAGATAGGATGTTAAAATGTTTTTTTTCAGTAGGGAAACATAAACATATCAAAATAAAGGAGAACTATTCAAGAAAAAATTATATTGAAAATGGAACACCCCAGGGAAGCATAATAAGGCCCTTGCTTAATGATGATTTTAGAGACAGAAGATGGATTTTGTAGTTCACTTTTTGCAGATGACGGAGCACAGTTTACTGAGTGTATATAGCTTCTGTATATATATCCATTTTTTAATATTGTATTTTTATTTTTTGTCTGCACCATCAACACCAAGTCAAATTTCTTGTAAGTGCAAATCTACTTGGCAATTAAACTTGATTCTGATTCTGATTCTGAATTTGGCTGGGAGGTAGAAATGTTGAGTGTGTCATGAAAGAAAAAGTAATTTTCCTCAAATGGAAAAAAAAATAATTGCAAACTTAAGGTTAAATTATAAAATGAAGAACTAGGATGTTAAACATTTGAAATTTCCAGCTTTATGGTTTGATGAAAGAATTGCATGAAGTTTTCACATCCAGAAAGTTTGAGAAACGTGTAAAACAGGTTTAAATATGAGATGTTTAGTTAGGCAAACATCTAACTAAACATTTAGTTGGGGAGCAGATAGGACTGCTTTGAAAGTTGCATATGTTTATGCCCCTGAAAATAGGGAGGAATAATGACAATGAAAAGAGATGTTTCCTCAGCGAGAACTTTTACTCTAATAGGATGTGGGCGTCATGACGTAATTCCTTTGCGTGGCCGCCATGTTGATTACTCCTTTGAGCAGCCTTTTGAGCATGTTCATTTGCAATAGCATATGCTTCTTCCATCCCTCGTTTCCATTTCTCCACGTACTCTCGCTGGTTGCTGAAACTTGAGTCTGCATACAAACCAAAAAGCATATCAACTGGAAGCCTTGGCAATCTACCGAACAGAGGGTAAAATGGTGAATAACCTGTCACTTCACAACGGGTGCAGTTATAGGCATACACCAGTTTGTTCAGAGACTCCTTCCAGTTTGATTTCTGTGTCTCAGTCAGTGTCTTAAGCATCTGCAACAATGTCCTGTTCATTCGCTCCACTTTACCATTTCCCATGGGGTGATAGGATGTTGTCCTGGACACGGCCAAGTTTTTTTTAATATAATTTTCAAACTCTCCTCCTTGATCGTGGTGGATACGGGAGGGGAACCCTAACCTCAGGGTAAAGTCATTGAAGATGAGATTGGCAGCAGCTTTTCCTGACTTTGATGTGGTGGCATAAGGTTGTGCAAAGCGTGTGAAATGATCAACGATTACGAGAATGTACTCATATCCACCCTCGCATCTGTCAAGATGGAGAAAATCAATACAGATCAGATCAAAGGGCTGTGTTGTCACAATATTGGTTAGGGGAGCTCTTGTTTTGTGGCATGGCTTTTTTTTTTTTGCTTGAGACAAGTACAGGCTTTAGTCACATAGTGTTCAATGTCAGAATGCATATACGGCCAAAAGAAGCAATCACGTACCAGAGAAACTGTGTGGTCTACACCTTGATGTCCCATGTTATTGTGCAGTTCTTCAAGCACTGTTCTTTTGTATTGCTCTGGTAGAACCAACTGCTTGCGAGAACTTGTGGCCCGGTATAAAATACCGTCACTTTCTATTGTTAGTTTGTCCCATTCTCTAAAAAGGCATCTTGTCTTTGGGCTGAGTGCTTTCAGTTCCTGCAGTGACAGTTTTGAATCCGACTGTTTACAATCAAGCACGGGATGGATGACAGGGTCAGACATTTGTGCCTTTCTTAACTGATCCTTTGGTATGGGGTTGATTGATGCAAGGTCTTTATCATCTTCAACTGAGACTGACATAGATACAGCTGAAAGTGACAAATTTACATGAGGCTCTTTCTGTACCTCAACCCCCTGAACCATGGCGGTGATAGTATCAGGTGGCAGCTCCTTACAACATTCGCTCATCATTGACTCTACATCCAGCGGCATCCTGGACAAGGCATCTGCATCACCGTTCGCTCTCCCTGATCTGTACTTTATTGTAAAGTGAAAATCAGCGAGCTCTGCAACACATCTGGAGGTGGTCGCCTTCAGTTTTGCTGTAGACAAGATGTAGCTTAGTGGGTTGTTGTCGCTGTACACAGTAAAGGTTGGTGTGTAATACAAGTAGTTGCGAAACTTCTCTGTGATTGCCCTTTTCAGTGCTAGAAATCCTAGTTTACCTGCGTGGTAGTGGTAATTCTTCTCCGCTGCTGTTAAGGTGCGAGAGCCATAAGCAATGACTTGTTGTTGATACAATACTGCTCCCAAGCCTTGATGTGATGCATCAGTGTGTACAACGAATGGTCGACTAAAATCAGGGAAGCCTAACACTGGTGGGTGAAGCAAACAGTCAATTAGTTCCAAAAAAAGTAAAAAACAAAGCAACTGGACTTTTCGTCTTCAACTACGTTTTCCGTAGTTGAAGACGTTTCGCTTCCTCTCCCGGAAGCTTTCTCAATTCAAAAAGTCTGGAGTAATGATGAGTAACAAGCTTTATACCATTACCAAACAAAGGCCTGTAATGGCTTAGATAACATGCAAATTCAATCGAAACAGGACCACCCCTTAGTAATGGGCGGTCGTTAAAGCCATTAAGTCAGCAGAATGGACCGAAACTGGACCACTCCTCTGTAACGAGGAGTCGTTAGAGTTGTTATTGGCTTGGGATATGCAATTAGATCCACTCAATTGTAGTGCAACGCTTCAGATACCAATAGCTCCTCCCTGGATTCTTGCAGATCCTACAGTGTATTTTATGTGGGTAGACAAGAAATAGAAGGTAATCTTTATAAACAAATACAGGCATATATCAACAGTTACCATGGTGATATTCACATATATACAGATGCATCAAAAAGTTTAGGTGACATATTGGGAATTGCATTCTGTAACCTCAGTCGATCGAGGCAGATGACCGTTCATACTGAGCCCGGTTCTGCCGGAGGTTTTCCTTCCCGTTAATGGGGAGTTTTTCTTCCCACTGTCGCTTCATGCTTGCTCGGTATGAGGGATTGCAGCAAAGCCATGTACAATGCAGACGACTCTCCCTGTGGCTCTACGGTTCCCCAGGAGTGAATGCTGCTTGTCGGGACTTTGATGCAATCAACTGGTTTCCTTATATAGGACATTTTTGACCAATCTGTATAATCTGACCCAATCTGTATAATATGATTGAACTTGATTTTGTAAAGTGCCTTGAGATAACATGTTTCATGATTTGGCGCTATATAAATAAAATTGAACTGAATTGAATTTTATGTTCCAGAATTCAATATTAGAGTGAACAAAAGAATAAATTATGAACTGTCAGTTTATACCAGAGAATTGCTGGCAATACAGATTGCTTTACAATGGATAGAGGAAGTAAGACCAATCAGAGCACTTATTGGTTCACACTCAAGTTCGTCATTAATTAGCATAGAAAATAGTTTTTCAGATAGGTTAGATATTGTAGTAGAAATAAAAAAAGAATTGTATCAAATTAATATGATGGATATTGTGGTTGCATTTTTATGGGTACCTGCACATTGGGGAGTTGATACACTACTTATCAATGTGTCAACCCTCCGAACACCAAGGTTGTCGGGCCTCAGCCTACTCTACATACATAGAACAGGAATCAAACACGGAGAAGCAGTATTTAGTTTTTATGCTTCACTTATATGGAACAATCTCCCAGAGGACTATAACAATGCTGAAATCATGAGTTCCTTTAAATCAAGGCTAAAAACCTATTTGTGTTAGAATTGCCTTTAAATGTTGATCTTGAAGTTTGTAGTCCAGCTTATTTTATATGTCTGACCTACTATTCCAATGCATCGTGCTTGGCTCTGCAATGTTTTTCATGTCTCTGTGATGCTTCCGTTCCTCTGTTTGTGTTTTTTATGTACAGCACGTGCTTTATAAATAAACTTGCCTTGCCTTGAATGGAAGGACAGACAGGCAGACAGATATTTTCTGCGGCATTTGCACTTGTTTTTCACATGCAAACTAACACATATGCAAAGCAGTTCATGTCATATCTGTGTGGATGATTAAATATTCAAAGATGAACAAAAACCCTGACATCACTGCCCACCTGGTGAATACTATTGTTTTTGTTGTAAGAATCATGAAATAATGTACAATTTCCCCTTTCAGGAACAAAACAAGGAGAAGCTCAGTACATCCTTGGTCAAGAGCCAATGACTTGGACCGCTGCTCGAGATTTCTGCAGAAAAAGCTACACGGACCTCGTCAGTCTGAGGAATGATGCAGAATACCAGACAGTCCAGGATCTTGCCAATGGAAATAAAGTATATGTTGGTCTCTTCAGAGATCCCTGGGAATGGTCAGACCTGACTAACTCCTCGCTAAGGTACTGGAGAGAATCCCAAGAAGTAAATCCCAGATATGATGAAAATTGTGTTGCTTTGTTGAAGACTGATTCTGGTAAATGGGGAGACAGGAAATGCACAGAAGTGCATCCTTTCCTTTGCAAATGCAGTAAGTAAAAATAATTAACCAATGCAAATTTATAGCTATGGATAAACATGCAAAATGAAGAAAGATTTTAAATTGCTGTTATTTTGCGTGTTAGGAGAAACCAAACTGCAGGTCATAAAACTGAGGATCAGACAGCAGGACTCACTTTTGGATCTAAATGACCCTGCTGTGCAAAACAGCATCTTGGAACAAGTGAGTCTTTCAGATGTTTTTAAGTTAAGTGTAGGTATTGTTTCAATCAGCATAAAATATATGTATACATTGGTTAATGTAAATTGGTGCTTTCTCTATCCCAGATGAAACAAAAGCTGAGTGGAAATGTAAATGGTGTCATTGGTCTTCAGTGGAAAAAACACTCTGATGGAAGAGTTTTCATTGTGGATGCTGAGGAACACAATCCATAAGAAGACCACAGGGGAATTGCTCAGAATCTGTCTTGATGATGTAAAATCCCACTAAGATGTGTGGTAAAAAAAAAAAAAAACATAACTGTTTTAGATGTAGCTTTGTTTTTCAATTGGAATACCATGTTTAGGATGTAATGTGACGAATATCTTCAATAACTCTGTGTGCAGTGTGCTTATTAAATTTTACAAAGCAAATTTTTAGCAGGAATCCCCGCATACAGTCTGTCAGTATGTCCTGAGAACCTTACCTTTCACTGGATTTAGAGCTTCATGTGTACATATAGATATAATTAAATATTTGCATCCTTGAGCAGGGCTCTCAACTCTCAAGCATTAACCGTGTGACACGCATTTCACTGACTTCACACGCAACACATGACATTTCTCACGCATAAAAATTACAAAGCCCATATGGGCTGCGGATGATCCGATCACAGCTCTGTCCATCCAGAGCTCAGTTTAAACCCTGCCTCTACGGAGCTGTTTCAGTTACTTTCACAACTTGTGGCAATTAGAGTTATAAATAATTTTGGTCTTAACCAGTGGTGAAAGTAAGCCAGTACCATCCAGTTCTGTGTATGCAGAAGGCAAGGGGGGAAAAGCGGTCCAGATAAAGCCTTCGGTCAGAGCCTTCAGTCATGGCTGCACGCTGGATCAGAAAACAGTCCTGCTAACCAGATACAGCTACTTATTCTGTTTATAGGTTTTGTTTTTATTAATTTAGCATTTTTTAACTACATGCGCAGTGTTTGTGTGCCTCAACGCTCTTAGTGCTCCTCTCCATCCCTTCCCCCGGACCCAGGTGCTTTTATCAGCAGTTTTAAGGGTAATTTTAAGGAACTTCTAACATCAGCGGTTTTAGCTCAGACCCATCATTCCTCCTCTTCCCTATAGACCAGTTCCGCGCTACATCCAGGTAACGCTGGTAGGCAAAAACAGTAGTGTTTTCGCCTACCACCGTGACAATTAGACCATACTTTTAACTTATCATTAACTGCATTGCTCCAGTTAAAGTGAAGGTTTATTCCGTGGAGAAATGCTCCAGCAGTTAGAAGTGAAAAAAGGGAATGTCGGAAAGCTGAACGCAGGTGGAGAAAGAATAGACTCCAGGTTCACTATGACATCTATAAAGAGAGACTTTACAGATATAACTTACAACTGAAAAATGCAAGAAAATCTTTCTTCTCAGAGATCATCAAGAAAAACATTAATAACGCTCATGTCTTATTTGCCACAGTCAACAGGTTAACAAATCCTCCTGTGTCAGTGGCTTCTGATGTCCACTCCACCAGGGCCTGCAATGAATTTGCTAACTTCTTTACTGAGAAAATCCTAAAAATTAGAGGATCAGTTTGTACATCCACACCAACTCTAGAACCAAAGCCGTATTCAGCTGGGATTTATCCTGACAAAATGTCCCAATTCAGCCAAATAAACCACAAAAGCTTAGAGCAGATCATTCAGCAGCTAAGTTCCTCTTCATGCTGTCTTGATGTTCTACCAACAGTTTTCCTTAAGAAAGTTTTACCTGTCATAGCGTCTGATTTGACCCAGATAATAAACACGTCCCTTCTGTCAGGTGTTTTCCCCCAGTCCCTAAAAACAGCAATTATCAAACCACTGCTGAAAAAGAACAATTTAGACAAACTTCTACTCCAGAACTACAGGCCCATCTCAAACCTCCCTTTTATCAGTAAGATTATTGAAAAAGCTGTGTTTCAACAATTAAACACCTTCTTAACAACGACCAGCCGATTTGACGTTTTCCAGTCAGGTTTCCGTGCTCACCACAGTACAGAGACAGCCCTTATCAAGGTGTTTAATGACATCCATATAAATACAGACTGTGGTAGAACCACCGTGTTGGTTCTGTTGGACCTCAGTGCAGCATTTGATACTGTCGATCACTCCATCCTGTTAGAACGCCTGGAGAACTGGGTTGGCCTTTCTGGTACAGCTCTCCACTGGTTTAAATCCTACTTAAAGGACAGGAACTTTTTTGTATCAGTAGGTAATTTTACATCAGAGATGACAAAAATCACATGTGGGGTTCCCCAAGGGTCCATCCTGGGTCCCCTCCTTTTCAATATCTACATGCTCCCTTTAGCTCAGATAATAAAAAATAACAACATCAGCTACCATAACTATGCAGACGACACACAGCTCTACATCACTATGTCACCAGGTGACTATGAACCAATTCAAGCACTGAGTAAATGCCTAGAAGAAATCAATACGTGGATGTGCCAAAATTTTCTTCAGTTGAATAACAACAGAACAGAAGTAATAATATTTGGACCAATAGAGGAGAGATCAAAAGTTAGCACACAGCTTCAGTCGCTTCAGCTAAAAACCACTAATCAGGCCCGAAATCTGGGAGTAGTAATGGACTCAGACCTGAACCTCCAAAAGCATCTAAAGACAATTACAAGGTCAGCTTTCTATCACCTGAAGAACATTTCCAGGATTAAAGGACTGATGTCTCAGCAGGATCTGGAAAAACTAATCCATGCATTTATTTTTAGTCGAATAGATTACTGCAACGGTGTCTTCACAGGTCTTCCTAAAAGGTGGATCAGATAGCTGCAGCTGATCCAGAACGCTGCTGCCCGCGTCCTCTCTAAGACTAAGAAAGTAGAGCACATCACCCCAGTTCTAAAGTCCTTACACTGGCTCCTTGTATCTCAGAGAATAGACTTTAAAATCCTTCTGTTAGTCTATAAATCCCTGAATGGCTTAGTACCTAAATACATCACAGACTTGTTATCAGTGTATCAACCATCCAGACCACTCAGGTCTTCTGACTCCAGCCTGCTCTGCATATCTAGAACCAGAACCAAACAAGGAGAAGCAGCATTTAGTTCCTATGCTCCATTTATCTGTAACAAACTTCCAGAAAACTGTAAAGATGCAGAAAGCCTTAGTTCCTTTAAATCAAGATTAAAAACACATTTGTTTAGGATTGCCTTCAACTGTTCTAGTTAACTGAATCACCACTTTTTTGTTCTATTTTCTATCTATATTTTATTCCTACTTGCTTTTATTCTGTTTTATTTTGCTATATTTTAATCATGTAAAGCACTTTGCATTGTCTTTGTACTGAATTGTGCTATATAAATAAATTTGCCTCGCCTTGCCTTATTTTTGGAATCTAAACAATGCCTACCTCTTGTTGTGCTCCCGGTTGCACACAGAGGCATTCCAAACCGTCGGAGGTACTTTTCTTTCGTTTACAGAAGGACGAAGAAAGAAATGGATAATTTCAATGAAAAAGATGCAGGCAGACAGTCCCAATCGACTGTGGGAGCCATCATACCATGACAGAATTTGCAGTCTACACTTCATCTCCGGTAAATACAACTTAATTTTGCACTGGTCATTGTTCTACTCAAATAGTTGTCTAAATAAAAATTAGGATATATACTTAAGTCAAGATGTAAATGTTCGTTTCGTAATAATACAGGGATTGGACAACGAAACTGAAACACCTCTCATTTTACATACACGCATGGATTTTTATTTTTCAAATAAAACACAATGTGGAAAAGTCCAATTCCAGCTGAGGTCTGGTTTTAAAACATGTTGACAGTATGATGGTACTTGGGAAAACTTGGTATTAATTGTAGGTAGGTGGAGAAGCACTGCATTATTGTATTGTATGAAAACCTTAACAGGTCTAGAAACACATGCTGTTTTATGATGTTGGGCAAGCAGTGCTGTAAATTATGTAGATTTTCTTTTACTATCTCGACTTATTGGAGCATACGGTTGGGGATGAATGGAGTCACAGGTTCAGAACCAGTGACAATAAGAGGGCAATCCCATTCACATTGGTGGAAGAGTAGGGAAAGGAAAATAACATTATAAAACCACTAATGGATGTCTGTTTTTTCTATAATCTTCACACAGCAAACACATCAACCTCCAAAAATATTTATCCATCTACCATAGCACTGAATGCATTTATATACTAATGCTTCTTTCTGTTGTTTTCTCTTGGATTTCTTTCAAAATAAAAGCTGCAACAGTAGATCTGCTGTCCTGGTTTGATATTTTCTTTTTAAAGAAAATCATCCAAAGGATTTGAAAATCCCAATACATTTTTTCCTATATGAGAACCAAAATCCTCTGTGTACACTCGTACTTTTCTGATAAATACCATGAACAACAGCATGTTATTTATTTAAAGAGCTAGATATGACACCAGAAACTGATGCTTCTTGTTTTTTAAATATTTGCATAAAAAGGAAGTAAAACACAATGTCATTGAAGGAGAGGAGAAGACTAAAGCAATTATTAATTGAAAGAAGTGAATGTACAAGTGGCCAAAAATTTCATCCTATGTAATCTCACATTTAAGTGTTCATGTCAGACACCGTTTGGTTATTAGAGCTCCCTACCAGTTGGCACAGATGGGTTAGCAAAGCTTGCCTTCTGAGCCTCCTCTGCCTCACCAACCTTCTCCTTGCTCGGATTTGCGTCCTCAACAGCGCCACCTCCTGTTCAGCCTCGTAGTAAAGCTGACCAACGACCGAAGCAACAGCAATATTGCTCATATTGCTCATTTTGCTTCTACAAAGGGCTGATTTTTTTTTAAAAGATTTAAACGCCTCTACAACTATGACTAGTGCCACCCCCAACGAAGAAATTCCTGCCATTGCTGGTTTTATACCCACAATTCTGTATTTTTTTACGCTTTTTAGATATTAAAAATATTGTTTTAAAAATGTTTTCAATAAGGTATGATGGTGTAGTGTATAAATAGTTTTGAATGTTAAAAAAAGACTAAAGAACTGTGCGTGTGATGACGTCATGAGTACACGAGTACGCTTCTGTTCCAATACATAGAGATAGGTTATGTGTGCTCGTGGTCTCCCCAAATCCGATCTTCATGTGTTCTTACCAAGAGCGGACTTGACGAGACAGCGAGACGCACATAACAAACAATAGGCCCGTTTACACTACACTTTTTTAACCGAGCCGAGACCAGTCCGAGCTCGGTAACCGAGATAAATCTTGTGTGTAAATGGTCAGCAGACTGAACCGGACCGCGCTAAACATAACCGGACCGCGCTAACTGCAGACCAGTTCCTGAGTAGGTCTCGGCCTGTTTTTTTTATCCCGGTTATCTGATAACAAAAAGTGCATGAGCAGATCGAGTCATCCCCTTACAGTCAGCTGACTGTCCGCGTCTCTTCCGGCGTGTCTGGCTGCACGTCCCGATTCACACTCCATTCAGACAAATTTCAGACATTCATAATAATACTAGCTTCCTTACCGTGCCACACGGTTTCCAGTGATGATTCTGCTTAGCAGCGTGATGAACCTCAGCGGTCTGTCATTGTTTCCGACGTCTGTAAATCCTTATTAGACGTTCGTTTGTCTCATCCACTTCCCAAAAGCCGACTCTCTCAAGTAAATTCACCAATGGTTGCCTTCTTCCCCTGACTCTCCGCAAACACCGAAATATCACAATATCAAGCATAACTTCCTGAATGTTACGGGCGCCGTCGTTTGTTTTGCTGCTTCCGCCTTCAATCCCAGAGAGCAGCAGTACCGCAGATCGTCACTAGGAGGCGAGGAGCAACCAAGGAACCGAGATAAGCTTGGTGTGTAAACGGTCTGCTCGGCTTGGTTAACTGATCCAAGCTCGGACTGGTCTCGGCATGGATCGGTTTAACAAGGGTAGTGTAAATGGGGCTATAGCGGTAATAAGGTGCTTATTGTGCAATGATGATTTCAGGCTTCGTTTACAGAAATGTGCATTTAGATATTCTGAGATGATAGTGTGCAGGTAGGCAATAACATTGTAACATATGATGGGCTAGTAACAGTGGAGTGATTTTTTTTAACGTGTTGGGCAGCAGTCTCCTATCATGGGATGATAGCCCTCACCGCTCTTGGAAAGAAAAAAAAAAACATTTCCAGAGTAGTATAACTTTTTTTTTTTTACTTTTTGCTCTCCCTCTTTTTCTCTTCATAGTAGGTACACCTGATCTGACGTGCTGTTAACTGTGACATCATCCAAGGAAGACGGCTCACCCGCTATTACCATCAGATTACTGGATCAATGTGTGCTTCTGTGCTTGTTTGTCTCTCTTGTTGTGTCTCTGCTCTGTCTTCTGTAACCCCCAGTCGGTCGAGGCAGATGACCGTTCATACTGAGCCCGGTTCTGCTGGTGGTTTTTCCTTTCCGCTAATGGGGAGTTTTTCTTTCCACTGTCGCTCCATGCTTGCTCAGAATGAGGGATTGCTGCAAAGCCATGTACAATGCAGACGACTCTCCCTGTAGCTCTACGCTTCTCCAGGAGTGAATGCTGCTTGTCGGGACTTTGAAGCAATCAACTGGTTCCCTTAGATAGGACATTTTTGACCAATCTGTATAATCTGACCCAATCTGTATAATATGATTGAATTTTACTTTGTAAAGTGCCTAGAGATGACATGTTTCATGAATTGGCGCTATATAAATAAAATTGAATTGAATAGTATAGCCATCGTCTTACACAGATATCATGAGTGATGCCAATATCGCCAGCGGATCACATGGCACGTGTCTCCACACTGGAGTTGTCTGAGACAGTTTTAATTTTTTATTTAGTTTTTTGTTACAAAAGGCAATTGTCACACAGGACCTATCTTTTTTTTTTTCTAGTAAACCTTATTTTGACGGTAAAACGGTGACATAAAATCAGAGCAGCATGTACTGGGGAATTGTGTTTCCTTCCAGGCCGGCATTTTGCTCTATATGACGACTCCAACAAAGACCGGTTACCTTCTAGAAAGCTGGGCAATGACAGGACGGATGAGGCAACAAGTCACACGGACTGCAACCCAAACACGCAAAAGGGAGCGTTGCAGGAAAAAAAAGGTTTTGGAGCAAGTTGCTGCTTCAGCACTGCTTGATCCAGGCGATGCTGCTCAGGAAGACAATGAAGAAAACGACAAACACGGATAATCGGTTAAGGCTCGGAATAATCTTACCCCAATCTATTGATATAATGCAGATGGAGATAAAGAGACTTATGGAAGAAAACAGAACTTTAAGGAAAGATACTGTAGCTTTAAAATTAAAGGAATTTGACTGAATGGTGAAAATACAAGGGATAACATTTATTACCTTGCTCAATAATATAATTGTTTTCCTTAGGTATGGCCAGTGCTCTGTGTCCTATGGTTGTAAAAAAAAAAAAAAAGTGTTCATGCTGTCCTCTGTCAATGTTTAATTTCCCCCAAACACTGTTAAGATCACCTTATTAGTGTTTAAATGTCTAAATGTGGCAGATTTGTTGAGTATCCAGTCAACATTAATAGCTGCCTCTTTGACTTCAGGATCAGCAAACGTGATTCGGTCTCCAGGTGGAAGAAGGTAACGATGAGTGAGGGGCCCTCAGGAATAGGAGAGGGGAGGGCAGGCTCTGGCAAGCACTAGTCTGACGTTTTTATGCAAGCATCACTGACATGAACAGCATATACATTTAGGACTTTTGATTTAATTGAACTGATCATTTTAAAGGTGAACAGGACTGACTTAAAACCTTCAATGATAAAACAAACAAACAAAAAAAAAACGGGTGTACAACTTTGAATTACAATATATTTTTTGGTCACTAGGGCTGCACAATATATCAAAAAAGTTGTCTCAATATCATGGATCGCTACATGCATGTTGCAAAGAATCGCCTGGTGTGCAATAGTAGTTAGGCGCCGTGCATCCAGGCCCTCAGAGCCCAGTAAAATGTTTGGTGACATTTGTAGTTTGATGCCACATAAAAAGTTTGAAAAGATAAAGAGGTGGTCAAGTTAAAATGGAAAAACGGCTCATTGCCAAAACATCACAAGCCAGACAAAAGCAACCAAAGAATGGTTAAAATAAGTAATTAAAAGCCACAAATTAATAATTGTATTTCACTGCCAGGATGAGTGTCTGTAAACTCATGACTAGCATCTCGTTATCTTTGATACTGGTCGCATAAATGGAAACATTTACACCTGACAGCATTCATTTTCCCTAATGAGGCTTCATGCGTTGGGAAATAAATGATTTGATTTGTACGCTTTGGCTCTGTGGTGCGGTCTCTCTGAGGGTTTCTCTGAAAATGATCACATCCTCGGCAAACCCTGCAGTGTTATTGCTCCACGAGATTAATGCAAACTCAAACCCAGGCCCTTCTTGCTGCAAGACAACAGCGCTAAAGTGAATGTTGAAAATAAAAATGTTTAATAAACGCTTTAAGCTTACGGGTACAACAATTTTTTTCAAAATTGTGTAAAAGCAATTTTTGATGCGAAATAGTCTTGCTGAACAATTAAGTCACCGACAGCATGTTAAACAGCACAGGGTGAAGTAAAGTGCTTGTTTGGGAGTCTCTTTTCCCAGTTTTCCAGTGACAGTCGTCGTTATTAGTGCTTCAGTTTGTGCAGAACCTCCTTGGTCAGCTGCTTACTGTACCGATTGATTTTCCAGTGTCCCGGCATCCATCCCAGCAGGAAACGGTGGAAGTCCGTCCATGCGAACGCAAACATCTCCCTCCACTCTTTCTCAAGAGCATTAAAGTCCACGTCCTTTTTAACAAATGCCTCCAGCTCGGTGAAATAGTGGTCCAGCAACCCTGGCACCCGTCTCTCGCACTCCTTCTCATCCATGCAGCTACCGAGAAAATACACAACGTCTTTCATCCCACAGCCACCGCCGACGTACTGGAAGTCCACGGCAGCCACGTCCGGTCCGCTCCCGGAGAAGCAGAAGTTGGCCAGCTTGGCGTCTCCGTGAACGATGGTTTTGAAGCGACACTCGTTGAGGACCCTGTCGATGTCGCCCGCCGCCGCTTTGAGCTCGCCGTCGTCCATGGCGTCCAGCTCGTCCGGCCGGGTCTCCAAGTGCCAGTAGGTGCCGACGGGCCACAGACCCTCTGGGGCCACACCCAGGAAGAGAGCATGGAAGTGGGCGAGCCAGCTCAGGCACGCCTTTATCTCTTCCACCTCAACGCTGGTCCTGTAAATGAAAACATTAACATCTGTTATTAATAACCGCCTTCCTTCAGCCATGGTGTCTGAGATTTGGAAAATGAAATGCATCATCTATAACTAGCTCTGCATTGTATCCTTTTTTAACAAATGTTTTTTGAAAGTGATCAAATCCTATTTTTTTTTAATACACCACGAAGGACGATGCTGGTACTCGAGAACCGGTCACTCTGACCCTCGTTTGCCAAGTTTGATAAATGTTTTACTGTAAATAAAAAGTAACAATAATGATAAATTATATTTTAAGCATTTACATACTGTTTTATGAAATGTATAAAACAGTATGTGACACAGTTACAGCTCATATACCACCTAATAGTAGGGCTGAACGATTTTGCAAAAGAATCTAATAGCGATTTTTTTTATCTTAATATTGCGATTGATATTTAATGCGATTATTTATTTTCAGTTTAATTTATAATGCCTTTTTAAACATATACAAACAACAAATCAATCTGTTTCATCGCTGTGCAGATTAGGCGCTAAAAGACCCGCTGCGTCTCAACTCGGAGCAGAAATTATTGCGTTCTGCCTATGATATATTACGACCAAAATTGCGATTTAATTTTGACTTTTCTTCACATTAACCACAAGCAACAAAAATGGCCTCAAGATAAAGATGTTTGTAAACAAGGACTATTTAAAACAATAACTTTTAATGTTTTTATTCATCAGAATATTATTCAAGAGAACAGCTTTTAATTGATTTGGGCATCAATCTTTGTTGAACACAAAGTGCAAAGTGCAACCAACAAGCAAGTCTATGTATTAAACTGATTGACCTGTACTTAATGCTATGTATGATTATATAAACTGTAAAACAAGTAAAAAAAATTAGATTATCTCACTGCTGCAACTGTCTTCCCTTCCATGTGGAGGCAAACCCAATTTAAACATGTTACTGACACCTAAAGGAGGCGTCTGATTCAATAATTGTTACATAGCCAAAAATTGCAAACCTTTGCGATTTGGAACTTGCGTTTTTAAAATTGCGATTATATTGCAAGTAAGGCTGGGTATCATCTTGGATGAGCCGATTCGATACGATTCTCGACACATAGCTCATGATACAATACAATTCTCGATATGGTTCAGCTTGATTTGACTCCAATATCAATATTTATTGCATTCAAATGAATGCTCAAATCAACAATCCAGCCAAATATTATATTTTTGTTCAATTTATTGAACACTGATATATTAACAGGAAAATAAATTTGGTTCAATGCATTTATTGTATCACAGAAACCAAAAATGTGCCCAAATGAAGGCGCTTCTAAAATCCTGTCTGCCGTTCTGCAAATTCGTCTCACTTGCACTTTCTCGCTGTGAACAGTAATGGTGCGCTGTAATAACGCCCCCTAGGGGTTGGGATATATATCGATATTGAAAGCCAGAGTATAGATATTAAATCATTTTTAAAAACATTGATATTATTCTTTGTATCGATTTTTATGCACAGCCCTATTTGCAAGTGTGAATAATTGTGCAGCCCTAC
Organism: Fundulus heteroclitus; assembly: GCF_011125445.2. Taxonomy (NCBI): domain Eukaryota; kingdom Metazoa; phylum Chordata; class Actinopteri; order Cyprinodontiformes; family Fundulidae; genus Fundulus; species Fundulus heteroclitus. The sequence goes on from NC_046363.1 coordinate 39,303,431, forward strand.
TTAATACAATTCTAGTTTCCTAATTTTAGAGTGTAAAGTGCGTTGTTAGCGTGCTGGAGTTGTTAATTAATGGTTATAAAATATTAGGAAGGAAAAAAAAAAAACACCTGTCATTCTGACCCTCATTTCCCAAGTTTGATAAACGTTCTGCTGTAAATAAGATGTAAAAATTATGATAAAAACTATATATAAATGCTATTTTAAGCATTTACATAGTTTTTTTTATAAAACTATATTTGATATAGTTTTATAAAAATTATAAAACAGTATGTGACACTTGCCCAGCTCAAACACCACTTGATAAAATTTCAGTTTCTTAATTTTAGAGTGTAAAGTGCGTTGTTAGTGAGCTGGAGTTGTTAATTAATGGTTAAAAAATATTTGACAGGTGTGACAACAGGGGACTGAGCCCTGAGAGGCAGAGAAGGAAGGAATAAGTGAGATGAAAACAACAGAGCCCTGATGCAGTTTTTCCATAGATTACATGATTAAAATTTCAGAACAGATAATGGTGAATAACAGCACACTTGATCTGCTGCAGATTCAATTTTTAACAATTTGTGCCACCTCCTCTGGTCATAGCCCGCCACATCCAGGTCTTCCAGCACCATCAGCATCTCGTCGCCGTAGGACCGGGCGGCGAGGCAGGCGGGGATGCGACAGCTCCGGTCGGCGGCGTAGTTCTGGTACCAGTGGGTCTCCACCTGGTAGGACCTCACTTTACGGGCGTGGGAGCGGTCCGTGTTCCAGCCGCCGGGGTGTTCTGCCTCCTGGGGGAACTGGACGTGTTTGACCACCACGGAGGGCCGCCCACAGCCCTCAAGGTGCAGCCGCACGATCTCGCCGTAGCCGCTCCACAGAGTCTGGATCTTAGCGCCGACGCGCAGGGACGAAGCGCCGCATGTGTGCAGGACGAGGTCCCGGTACTCCTGCTTCATTTGCGCGGACACGTCCGGCGTGGACCACGGGGGTAAGAATCACAGCGTGTTTACATTTGTTTTGATCTGATTGAACATATAAATCATAGCATCGCAAAACCGCGAAACAATTAAAGCGGCTATTGTAAACACGAAAAAACAAAACAGATGAAGGACATTAAAGGAAGCTAAATGCTAGAAAGCAGGACGGACTGTTTGCTTCCTGTTGGCCGGCTTCTTCTTCTTCTTCTTCTTTTTGTTTAATGGCAGATTGCAACCTTAACTTTTAGGTGCATACCGCCACCTACTGTACCGGAGTATGTAGCATGGGCCATATCAATGTGATGATTATTTATATCTATATCCATATTTCTATATTTATATACATTTATATCCATATTTCTACACATCTATATCTCTATATCCATATTTCTATATACCTATATATCTCTATCCATATTTCCATATCCATATTTCTATATATCTATATCTCTATATATCCATATATATCTATATATTTATCTATCTATACCTATACATATATACATACAAAATATACATACATCCATATATACATATACCTTTAAATCTTATAATATAATCCTGTATTCTTAAGATATTTAATAACAGTTTTCTGCATTTCCTTTATCCCCTCTCCTGTTGTTCCTATTAATCCTTTTAAATTCCATTCCCTTCCAATTTGTCTTGTCTTTTGTTTTAATCTTATTCTTTCTTTATCATGTTTCCTACAATATAATAAAATATGTTCTACATTTTCTATTACTTTACATTCTATACATTCATCTGTTTCACTTTTCTTTAATAAAAATAATGTTTTATTTAACCCAGTATGATCAAATTTTAATCTAGTTAACATAGTCTCCTCTCTTCGATTTTTCCTTGTCATACCTTTGGCATTAATAGATTTCTGTATCATATAATAATTTCTTCCACTTTTATCCATTTTCCATCTATCCTGCCATTTTTCCTTAATTTCTTTTTTAATTATTGCCTTAGCTTCTCCTTTCCCATACGGTATATTTATAATATTATTTGTTCTAATTGATTTTTTAGCTATTTGGTCTGCTTTTTCATTTCCATTTATTCCTACATGGGCTGGAACCCAACAAAACTTTATATTTATATACATTTTTTGTATTCTGAACAAACTTTGATGTATTTCTAATAATAAATCTTCTCTTTCTGATTTCATATTTTGTATAATGTAAAGTGCTGCCAAAGAATCAACACAACAAACTACTCTATCAGGTTTTACTTCCTCTATCCATTGTAATCCTATAATTATTGCCATCATTTCTGCTGTATATACTGACATCTGATCAGGTAGTCTCCTACCGATGCTTACATTCATCATTGGAATATATACTCCTATACCTACTTTTCCTTTATCATCTTTAGATCCAGCTGCAACACTTGGGGTTCACGCTGCGTCTTTATGCATGATCCATGCATGGTCCAGTTAGCTCCAGCTCATTTTTGTCCGACCAGACATGGAAGTATACATGTATTAAACATAAAGGGTTTTTTTTCTGTTTCGCTCTGCCATCATTCAATAGTGCTATGAGCATTATTACTCCATTAATATGGAACATTAATGTTAATTAGGATTAACCCATTTAGCGACCTATCACTACAGCGATACCTAACTTCCCAGAGGAATAATTTCATTAATAAAAATCAGGCGCCCTAAAGTTACGGACTTTACTGAGCAAATCATTCTTTAAAATGTTATTTTATCAAATAATGTTTTGCAGCAGGATTCACTGAATCATTCAGATGACGGTGATCAACCATTTTAATTTGTCCATTTTGTTTCTTTTGTGTGTACATAGTTCCTTAGCTTCTTTCTACCTTAATTTAGCTTCATAGTTTGAATTACGTTTCACTAGCCTAGTAGAGAGGATTTGTTGATTGAAATATAGTGTTAATTCAGATAAACAGCATTCTATAGTGATGTTCTCTGGATGTTTATTTTATTTCTGTTAATAAATTCTTGAACTTGAAGAGAAGTTGCCACTCCTTTATTCTATATGTGTGCAGAGTTTGCTGTTAATAGAACGGCAGTGCTTGAACTAGACTATTGTCCTAATATCAGCTGTTTGGGATGATATTCATCAGATAATACCCAACAGACCGAGAGTTATTTATTAAACATTAAATAACCTAAACAGCATGTTATTGCACAACACAGTCATTACTATAATGTTCTGGAAATCCACAGGGTTTAGTACCATAATTGTTCTCAAACTTTGGTACAAGTTCCATTGGCGCTGTCTTGACACCATTTAATGGTTCCATGAGAAAACTTTGGGATCAAGCATCCATCCATTTTCCGACTCACTTATCCCTCATAGGGTCGCGGGGGGTGCTGGTGCCTATCTCCAGGATTCAAGGGGCGATAGGGATCAAGCATTAACATGGTAAATACTCATAACCATGCAATTAATTTTGATATTTTCTTTTTAAAGGTGTTTAATCATCCGAAAGATTTGAAAATCACAATACATTTTTTCTTGAATAAGAACCAAAATCCTCTGCAGACACACATAGTTTTCTGATAGGATAAATACCATGAGCAACAGCATGTTATTTAATTCTGAGCTAGATATGACACCAGACACTGACTCTTCTTGTTTTGTAAATATTTGCATAAAAAGGAAGTAAAACACAAAGTCATTGAAGGACAAGAGAAACTAATGCAGTAATTTATTGTAAGAAGTGAATTTACAAGTGGCCGTAAAAGCCACCCTATGTAAACTCACATTTAAGTGTCTGTGTCAGACACTGTTTGGTTATCAGAGCTCCCTTTGCCGGTCTTGTGCTTAGAAAAATCCCATTGATAGCAAAAAGAATTGCATGACTTATAGCCAAATCAGAGATAATTACTTTTTAATGCGCAACCATAATACACAGACAAGGTACTTTTCATTATTATTTAATTTGTAAATCAAACGATCCTGGAATGCAAATAGCAGAGTGAGACCAGGGTTTACTGTGACCATTATGGATACCAGAATGAACCTTATTACCTCATTATCTGTTATCTGTGACTCGTGAAGGACAACTAGTTCATGTAAAATGGCTCTAACGCTCGCAAAGGGACTGATACCAAAGACCTCGGACTCTGAGAAAAACTTTTGAATTTTCATCTTTTTTTTATTTTTTTAATCTTTTGCATCCTATAATGTGAAAAAAACAAAAAACACTGTAACCTTTGTTCATTGCCTGTTTGTCTGTTATGTGTACTCTTAGCCAGAGTGGCCGAAAAGACATTTCACCATGGTAAGACCCGGTGACAATAAAGAATCTTTGAATTTAACAACTCACCAGTGTAGTTGCACAAACGTCAACATACCAAGTCAATTCAAATTATACATTACTTCGAACCGCTTTGTGATTTAGAAATATATATTTACAAGTGTATTAAGTGTAAGATGATTCCTTACCTTGTAGTTGTTTAGTATAAACCACAAAACAACCAGGTGCGCCTCCACATCTTCCTCCCTGCTCCGCACCTCGCTCAGTGTCTCCGTAGCTCTCCTGTGTCCTTCAGCCACCGATGAGCTCACATAAGGGATCGGATTTAAAGTTTGGTCAAAGGAGATCCAACAATATTGAAAAAGAGCAGGTCAGAGATGAGATGGTGGTAGTGTGTAGAGATGCTCAATTTGGGGTGCAAATGAGATTCATCTGTGAAAAGCCACGTTCACATTCTGCACTTGATATGGGGATGGTACTCACAGCTGTAAACAGTTCTCTGAGTTCCTCATTCATGTCTCTTCCCTCTGATTCAATGTACTGTGTGGGCACGGATCACTGTGCAGGGACAGTCTATGTTGAAGCGCAGACAGAGATGGGCGCATCTCAAATTGAAGAAAAAATATAACCCCACAGAGATTAAGAAGTAGAAAATCTACAAAAATAGTTTCTTTATTTAAGCATATTTGAAAAGAATCCATCCATCCATTTTCCGACACGCTTATCCCTGCTGGGGTCGCCAAGGGTGCTGGTGCCTATCTCTAGCTGTCAATGGGCGAGAGGCAGAGTACACCCTGGACAGGTCGCCAGTCTATCGCAGGGCAACACAAAGACAAACAACCATTCTCGCACACACTCACACCTAAGGAGAATTTAGAGAACCAAATGAATCTAACAGTCATGTTTTTGGACTGTGGGAGGAAGCCAGAGTACCCGAATAGAACCCATACATGCACAAGAAGAACATGCAAACTCCATGCAGAGAGACCCAGGGTGGACTAGACCCAGGACCTTCATGCTGCAAGGCACTGTGCCACTGTGCAGCCCCATTTTAGAGACACATGTCACCTCAAGTCACTTTAAAAAGTCAGTTCATTCATATCGTCCAGTCAGATTTGTTAAAAGGTTTTCTCTCTAAAGAAAGTCAGCAGATTGCGTCGAGTCACTGACTTGCAACATTCACTTCTACTGAGAGAGCGTAGAGCCACAGTGGACAGTCGCTTTCATTGTGTTCTTGACTTTGCAGCAATCCCTCATACCGAGCATGCAAGTAGCGACGGTGGAGAGGAAAACTTCCATGACCGACTGGGGTTTTGAGAAGTAAGTAGAACTGGCAATGACATGCTGCCAAAATGAGTACGAGTCGAACTTTGCACAGACAGAAACTTGCAGAGCTCAGATTTTAGGATTGCATGCACAGTGTCACTTTTATCTGCTCAGTGGAAAGAAGTCTTCACATAAAACTGCTCCAAGCAGTGTCACAGCCACTCTGTGCTGCACTGAGCTGTGTGCAGTGGGGGCCTGCTGGAGAGGAAACATCAAATTTGCTACTATCCACTCCACCATTCCTCCCACTGGCAGGAAGAGTGGTAAATGTTGGAATTTGTCACAAGAAACATAGGCAACCGGTACGCTCGACTCTAAAGGGTAAAACACCAGGATATTTGTGAGCATTGCTATTTATAATTTAGTGAGGTCTCTGTGGCTGCAGGTAACTGAAATAGAGCAGAGCACAGCTGAGTGACAGCAAAGATGCTAACAGACAATAACTGGTTGCTGACTAAAAAGTGAGCAGTCATAAAAGCAAAAACAAACGGACTGAAACATTACAAGAGCTGAAAATGTTTAGTCTAATTTAGTGTCAGAGAGGAAAAGTGATGTATGTTTTAAAGTAAATGTAAATACCCAGTTCTACCAGTAATTTTCATCCTGCTTTACATAAAGAGGAAGACTAATCATTTAAGACGTGAGTGTCACAGAGCATCAACCACACACTACTTAGTGGAAACTTGGAACAGCCTTTGTACAGCTAAAGTAACAAAAGATTCATTCAGAAGCTAAATTTCTGAAGCCAGTGTTATTCTTGAATACAGGTCTCAGAAAATATAAGGTAAGACTCTTTCTAAATCTTAAAAGGTATCTTGATAATTTTTATCATCATAAAGTTTTTTACTTGTTTTTGGAACAAAGATGATGTTTAGGCTTAGAGGAGCTAAAAGCTCTGACTTTTACATACGGCCCACAGAGAAACAAATAATTTAAACTTCCACCATGACTATTGAAACAGCCTTGGTAAAAGTAGCCTTGATTAGCTTTAGTTAAAATAATTATTTATTTTACAGTTGATGTGGAAAAGTTTATAACGTTTACGTTTTATATAGTTTGATGTCAAATAATACTATTTACAGTGAATCTTATTCTACTGGTTCTCAGTCAGGTTTTTGAAATGATTCATTACTGATTTGTGATCAATTACAACCTTTAGACTGAAACTGAACTGCTTCTTCCAAGCAGACCTAGAACAGACTGCTACAAGTCAGTGATTGGTTTTGGAAGGCTCTCCTCTCTGACAACATGAAAAAGGGTTTAGGAAATAAGTATAATCTATTTAAAGGATGTAAATTCCCCTGTTTCTTCTCTTCTGAGTCTGGGCTCGATGCTGAGTCTGATGAAGAGTAGGACAGTGATGGACTGACTCACAAAGGAGCATCAGATATTTTTTCCTGAGCTAGTTCTACATTTTGGGGGTGATTAGCCTGCAAATTAAGTAGCATTATTTTATGTTGTTTTTTTTTTTATCTTTGTTCCACGTTGTTTCAGAAAGTTTTTTTTCCTTTGTGCCATCTACTGTAGACACCATAACCCAGCATATCCATCAAGATTACTTTTGCACAGTAACAATCCGTTCCAGAAGTCCTTCTAAGGAACCCACTGAGAAATTCAAAAACCAGTGAAAGGAGGTTCAATGACAGCCAGGCTGACGGTGACCTTCCCTGCTCAACAACAGCTGTTTTTAGGGACATTCTCTGTCCACAGTATCAGTAGATTGTTGGAATTACACCTGGTGAGGTTCAGTTCTGAGAGAGAGGTCTTATTTTAGACCAAAGTAATGAGCCTTTCTTATCAGTTTTATTGTGGTAGTTCAAGGAGTTCAAAGCCGATGGTGGATCTGTTGAAAAAATTTATTCATTTCATCTCAAAATGTTGCTTAATGTTACGAGAGGTCATTAAATCCCCCAATAGTACATGAAAACGACATGTTTAAATGTCAGAGAGAGAGTTTGATGTTTTTGATGAAGTTTGATCTTCATCACTTGAAGATGTTCTGAAGGTTTATTCTCAGTTGTGTGCTGGGTTCCCTTTTAGTTAAATTTCATGTTTAATTTAGTTTCTTTTCTTCATTAAAATATTTAACTGTAATTTTATAATGGGTTAATATTGATAAGAGTCAATACAATCATTACATAATATGATTCTGATAATATATATTTTGAAAATGTAAAATGTTTCTCTTTTTTAACTTTGTAATTAGAGCTAAAGGATTCAGTAGATTTGTGCTTATGACTGATTTATACCTTTATGTTTTACTTAAAAAATTTAAAGTAAACTTTAATATATTTAAGTGGCTTATCACTACATTTGTTGTTATTCACTTTATTAATCATCTTCTTTCACTATACCAGAAAATACATTATTTCAAAGTGATTTCTAATTTCTTCATGATTTTTGTTTTTGATCTTTATTTTGTTTTCGTATGCAGTCAGCTGAATACAATACAAATTGCATTTTGTTAATGTATTTAAATTAATCAAACACTAAGACAATAAATGATGCCTAATGAAGTGAAACCACAAACAACTCATTACATTTGCATTTGTATCTCTCCACCTCTTTTATAAGCCACCGGTAAGGAATTATGTAAAGTTTTTCCGTATATAAAAGTTAATCTCAGTTTATTCTTCTCCCATTAACTTCATAACAGCCATGGAAGATTTCAAAAAGCTAATGATACTCACAGGTAAGTGTTTCTTCATGTCTTAACTGTCTGTGTCAAATGTAATTTTCTCTGAAGCACATTTTTCTAATAGAAACAATCCCACCAAAATGTCAGCTAATGTTTATCTGTACACTTCTAACTTCTCTTCCACAGGACTATGTTCTCTTTGTCTCTGTGTGCATCAGCACCAGTACGTCTTATTTCACACTCCAAAAACCTGGAGCGAGGCCCAGAGCTACTGCAGAGAAACATGCATTGACCTGGCCACCATGGAAGACATGGATGAGATGGATAGGGTTCTGAAAACTGTTGCAGATAATTACAGTGATGCGGTGTGGATTGGGCTGCGAAAAGGAAGCAAGTTAGTGTGGCACTGGTCTCTGACAGGCAAAGATTTCTACAAGGATGGAGAAAAAAATAACCTAAAATGGGGCTCAATAGATGCCAATAACTGTGGTGATTTCAGTGATGGAAAACTTTCTACAATCTCCTGTACTTACACAAGGTTACCAGTCTGCTTTGACAGTAAGTAATACTTTTTGATTTTGGTCCTTAAAACATGTATTTGTTGTGTATTTGTTTTTATAATTATGACTTTGGAAATGTTAATTAAAATTCGTAATTAATAACTTGAATCTCCGAGTAGAAATTATCCCCAACACACACAAACAAACACACACACTTATCTATCTATCTATCTATCTATCTATCTATCTATCTATCTATCTATCTATCTATATATCTATCTATCTATCTATATATATATATATATATATATATATGTGTGTGTGTGTGTGTGTGTGTGTGTGTGTGTGTGTGTGTGTGTGTGTGTGTGTGTGTGTGTGTGTATTCTCCCGGAAAATCTATTAATCCTGGCGGTATCTGTAGACGTGGTTTCCATAGGTCTCTTTGGGCTGGAGCAACCATCAGTGTCCCCCAGAATGTGTAGTTTGGCAGAGAGATGTCTGAGTTTTTTTCCTGACCATTAATCCTGTGACCCAATCTAACATGACCATTTAAAAATGACTGAATGGAAAGATGGACGAACAGACACAACTCTTCTGCTGAATTTGCACCTCTTGTCCACAAGCAAACTAACACATACCTAAAGCAGTTCATGGCATATCTGTGTGGATGATTAAATATTCAAAGACAAACAAAAACACTGACATCACTGCCTACCTGGTGAATACTATTGTTTTCGTTGTAAGAATCATGAAAATTGTACAATTTCCCCTTTCAGAAACAAAACAAGGAGAAGCTCAGTACATCCTTGGTCAACAGCCAATGACTTGGACCGCTGCTCGAGATTTCTGCAGAAAAAGCTACACGGACCTCGTCAGTCTGAGGAATGATACAGAATACCAGACAGTCCAGGATCTTGCCAATGGAAATAAAGTATATGTTGGTCTCTTCAGAGATCCCTGGGAGTGGTCAGACCTGACTGACTCCTCGCTAAGGTACTGGAGGGAATCCCAGGGCGTAAATGCCGTAAATAAAGAATATTGTGTTGCTTTGTTAAAGACTGATTCTGGTAAATGGGGAGACAGGAAATGCACAGAAGTGCATCCTTTCCTTTGCAAATGCAGTAAGTAAAAATAATTAACCAATGCAAATTAATTAAATTAAAATGAAAAAGCATTTTAAATTGCTGTTATTTTACCTGTTAGGAGAAACCAAACTGCAGGTCATAAAACTGAGGATCAGACAGCAGGACTCACTTTTGGATCTAAATGACCCTGCTGTGCAAAACAGCATCTTGGAACAAGTAAGTCTTTCAAATGTTTATAAGTTAAGTGTAGGTATTGTTTCAATCAGCATAAAATATATGTATACATTGGTTAAAACAAATTGGTGCTTTTTCTATACCAGATGAAACAAAAGCTGAGTGAAAATGTAAATGGTGTCATTGGTCTTCAGTGGAAAAAACACTCTGATGGAAGAGTTTTCATTGTGGATGCTGAGGAACACAATCCATAAGAAGACCACAGGGGAATTGCTCAGAATCTGTCTTGATGATGTAAAATCCCACTAAGATGTGTGCTAAAAAAACGTAACTGTTTTAGATGAAGCTTTGTTTTTGACTTGGAATACCACGTTTAGGATGTAATGTGACAAATCTTCAATAACTCTGTGTGCAGTGTGCTTATTAAATTTTACAAGGCTCATTTTTAGCAGGAATCCCCGCAAACAGTCTGCCAGTATGTCCTGAGAACCTTACCTTTCATTGAATTTAGAGCTTCCTATGTACATATAGGTATAAGTAAATATTTGCACCCATGAGACTAAAATGACTCTCAGTTGTTGTGCAATCAAGCCACGAGGAATAAAATCAGACTGAGTTGGAAACAACATGAAACATGACACTGTTGCAGGCACACAGGTGCTGCATCTACCCTGTAAGCTCATGTAGTTGTAAGCTCCGGTTCCTTTACAGGAGCTTACAGGATAACTGAGCAAATCATTCTTTAAAATGGTATTTTACCAAATAATGTTTTGAAGCAGGATTCTCTGAATCATTCAGATGACGGTGATCAACCATTTTATTTTGTCCATTTTGTTTCTTTTGTGTGTACATAGTTCCTTAGCTTCTTTTTACCTTAATTTAGCTTCATAGTTTGAATTACGTTTCACTAGCCTAGTAGAGAGGATTTGTTGATTGAAATATAGTGTTAATTCAGATAAACAGCATTCTTTAGTGATGTTCTCTGGATGTTCATTTTATTTCTGTTAATAAATTCTTGAACTTGAAGAGAGGTTTTCACTCCTTTATTCTATATGTGTGCAGAGATTGCTGTTAAAAGAACGTTAGTGCTCGACTCATTCCTTTCAACCATTGTCCTAATATGAGGGCAACTGTGGCTTGATGGGCTGAGTAGTTGTCTGGTAATCAGAACGTTGTGGGTTTGATTCCCTTAACACATGTTGATGTGGCTATAGTGTTCAGTGCTTTGGGTGGTCAGCATGACTGGAAAAGCACTATATAAGCTCGGTCCATTTACCATTTAATATCAGCTGTTTGGGCTGATATTCATCAGACAAGTGTTCTTTATTAAACATTAAATAACTTTATTACAGTTTGTAATAGCACAACACAGTCATTACTATAATGTTCTGGTCCACAGGATTTAGTACCATAATTGTTCTCAAACGTTGGTACAAGTTCCACTGGTGCTGTCTTGACACCATTTATTGGTAGTCTGACCTGAGAAAACTTTGGGATGAAGAGTTTATCAAGAACTTCCCCAAAAAGTGAAACAGGAGCAAATGCCAGTACCTCTAAAGCCGGGAGTTGGATCCAGATCAACCTCCAAGTTGCCCAGCTGTTAAATCACACAATATATTCGTAATGTTATACTATAGACCTGTTCTCGGCCTCCCCTGGTTCTTTTATCTGGTAATATGGTGTCTCTATTGTAGACTTCTGTAGTAATAAAAAGAACCGTAACTATATTTTACCATATTCAATCTAAAAGACAGAGGAATGTTTACAGATTCAGTACTGGGTTCTCATAATAACACAACGCAACCAGTACCTGAGAACCCCGTTTGTTCTCACAAACAGGCATTAAATATCAAGCATGTGTACACCCATTCAGGGGCGGGCACAGTATGATATCAGTGTTCTGTTCATTACATTGGTGGAGAAGATCATGCAGTAATGCAGACGTCCTTGCTGACACATATCACTGATAACAGTCATTCTGTCCGTATGTCAGAAACTTTGCCTTCAGAGTCGGTTTATCTGTAATTTCCATGGCAACCAATTTTGCAATCCAGTCTGTTATCTCATAATCTCTTACTGTAATGAAACTTCATAATACTTCGGTTTATGAAGTTTCTTTTGTGTCTTCTGTTTTTACTCAGAACCTTGCAATTAATTTTGTTCAATTGTACATTGTGCAGTACCAGCTGAATGACAATAAAGTCTAAGTCTCTAAGTATCCCCCTCCATTATGCATTAAATGGGAAAGGAACATGTACAAAAGTTAAGGTTTTACATTTATTTATGCATGGCAAAGACTTAACAAGATACACTCTTCTCTGAATGCAAATAAACTGCTTATTTCTGCTGCTATCAAATTGTTTTAAACATACTGCAGCCATGTTGGGTTTTGAGGAAGGGGGACTGTGAGAACCCTCTGTCTTTCTCTCTTCTAACTTAAGTGAATCTTCCAGTTTCTTTCCAGCTATTAACATGAAGGATTTTAATTCAAACATGCATGCAGGGATTTTTATTTTTCAAATAAGACACAATAGGGAAAAGTCCAATTCCAGTTTTAAAACACGTTAACCGTATGATGGAAAACTTGGTTTTTTTTGTAAGTAGTGGGAGAACCACTGCATCATTGTATTGAATGAAACCTTAAACAGGTCTAGAATTACATTGTTACGGATTATGAGATGACAGAAGCAGGGGCTGCATAAGACAGCTACCAGGGAAACGAACCCAAGGACGTCTGGCATGCAAACACATGGACAGTTATCCCTGAAGCCAAGCTCTCAGTGTAATGGTGACGTGGAAGACAACTTGGGGTAATCAACCAATCCTAAGCAGGCTTTGCTCATCCATACAAGCTGACATGGCTGTGAGTTGGACCATAGACATTATACACGTAGACGCCTCATTGGGCTGGGTCTGCCTATGCTGCGGATGTGTCAGAGTGTCCGCCATGTTGAATGTGGCAAATCTGCCGTTAGTCACTTAAACAGTATCAGAGGGACTTTAATCTCAGAATATACTTTATATTCATAATATTTTTATTGTTGTAATATTACAAGTTTATTTTCCTATCCATTTGGCTTCATTCTCCTGACTTTATTCTTGTAAAGAATAAAAATAATTATAAAAATCTAACCTGGCCCTATTACTCCAGAACTAAGATAGTTCAGCAAACTGTGACTATTCTGGAAATGTTCTCCCATAATTGTCATAATATGACGTTTTTCTCATAATATTAGCACTTTTTTTTTTTTTTTTACTTTATTCTCCTGATTTTTTCTCATATTAGCAATTTTATCTCTTTAATACTCCCCCAAAAAGTCTGTTGCTAATCTGTGTCTATACCAGATAAAAGGTTTTAAAAAAAGGTTCACACGGTTTTATGAAGTAATGAAGACCACAATGTTTAGATTTAACAATTTTTTTTAGATTTTTATATTTATAACACATATATATATTTATCTCTCTGTTTCTCTGTCTCTTTCATATTTATATATGAGAGAGACATATATATCATATATGATAGAGACTGGCTGCCTCTAGGAACCACCAGCAGACCTGCAGTCTGAGAGCAAAGTGCTCTGTTAGGAACATACGGGGTAATCAGAGCTCTGATATATGATGGAGCTTAATTATTAACGTGTTTATACGTTAGAAGAAGAATTTTAAATTGTATTCTTGATTTAACAGAAAGTCAATGAAGGGAAGCTAAAATTGGAGAAATATGATCCCTCTTGTTGATTTTCATCAGAACTCTTGCGGCAGCATTTTGGATCAGCTGAAGACTTTGAACTGCATTTTGTGACCTAAACTGCTGGTAAGAAACATTGTATATATAAAGAATAACATTTAAGTCTGTAATGAATAAAATGTGCAGATTTAACCAGAAACAGTAAATATACCTCTGACTTATGATGAGCACATTTCAATCCATCACATATTTTTTTGGCGAGGGTCCACAGATGGAGATGACATCACAGTGGTAGCTGTAAAGAACATAGGTTGAGATTTCCGTTTTTAAATCTCTAGGGGGGGTGATTTCAGATCTTACGTGAGCAGAATTTTTGTAACTTTTAAGAATGTTTCAGGATAGTTTGCAAACCTTTGGTAAAAGGTGGCATGTGGCTACAATGGTAGCCACACGCCACCTGAGGGGCGGCGCCAGTCCCTTAAAAAATACTGTAGACTTGAGAATGTGGGTTTAGAGTCCCCTCATAATATACAGACAAATATGGATATTCATCTGTATATAATATTAAAGCTGCCTGTCTGACAAGCGGGCACCACATTGGCTTTAGTTTAAAGTTCTTGAACATTCTTAAAATGTTCAAAAAGCTCCCAGCCAGGTTAAATGGGGGGTTCAGATGGCTCCCTAGTTTTTTCATAAAGAAGCTTAACAGCCACCAATCTGATTAGTAGACATAATAAATAAACAATGTTAAAAGAAAATAGCCAGTGTAAAGCAGTAATATGAAAGTGTATAAAGGGTGAAAACAGACACAAAAGTAAAATAAGGAACTGTGATGATTATGTGACATAGAGGCAAAAAAAGAGGCGCAGCGTTATGCAGGGGACGCGTTTTGGCTGAACACTTTCTCATAGCCTCAGTGGGGTAAACTATTGAATCAACTGTGGAAACCGACATTAAACTGTTAAAAAAAAAAGGAACACGGGTCTAAGTATCTGCAAGATAAAGAAATGGATCCTTCCGGAGCCGAAGCATAACTACTTGTGAGTTGAATAAAGACCGACAGTCTGGAAGAAAATCCCCCCACCCCCTTCTTGAAGTAAGTGATGCGCTTAAGATATTAAAAAAAATATATATTTCGGCATTGACTCTTAGTCGAAAAGTATAAAAAATTAAACATCACAGATCTGTGTAAAAATGAATAAGGATAAAACAGGCCTGCATGTGTGTTTTTGTCCTGAATGTGTTAGGGTTTATGAGATTACAGAGACTGGACTGCAAAGCCGGTTACCATGGAAATTACATATAGACAACGGACTCTGGAGGCACAGAGTCTGACATACTTAGACTGGACAGATTGACTGATTAGGGGAAGACGTGTCAACTAGGACACGTCTGCTTTACAGTATGATCTTCTCCACCAATGTGATGACCGGAACACTGATATCAGTGCACGCCACTGAATAGGTGTACACAAGTGGTCGGTATGAGTAATGAACGGGGCTCTCTGGCTTCCGGAAATCTGCCCGTTGTGTTGTTGTGTATGAGAGCCCAGTACTGAAGCTGAAAACATCCCTCTGCCTTTCAGATTAAATATGGTAAAATATAGTTTCAGGTTCAAGAGTATTTTGTATTACTACAGAAGTCTACACTAGGAAGTAGAGCATATCACCCCAGTTCTAAAGTTCTTCCACTGGCTCCGTGTATCTCAGAGAATAGACTTTAAAATCCTTCTGTTAGTCTATAAATCCCTGAATGGCACCTAAATACATCACAGACTTGTTATCAATGCATCAACCCTCCAGACCACTAAAGGTCTTTTGGCTCCAGCCTGCTCTGCAGAACCAGAACCAGAGCCAAACACAGAGAAGCAGCATTTAGTTCCTAAGCTCCACTTATCTGGAACAAACTCCCAGAAAACTGTAAAAGTGCTGAAAGCCTGAGTTCTTTTAAATCAAGATTAAAAACAAATTTGTTTAGGATTGCCTTTGACTGTTCTAGTTAAACTGTTTTACTGAGACATTATAAATATCAGTTTGTAGCCCAGCTGTTTTTAATATTTGCTTCTAGTTTTCCATTTTCCCATGTTTTATTTTGTTTAATTTTTTTCTACATTTTATTCCAACTTGCTTTTATTCTGTTTTTTTTTTCATATATTTTAATAATGTAAAGCACTTTGAATTGTCTTTGTACTGAATTGTGCTATACGAATAGATTTCACACCATGGAAAACTCTCACTTAGATCAGGAGCAGTCTTCCTTACATCATCAAAGGTTAGTTCAAATGCCTCCATCAGTTCATGAACATAACCAACTTGATTTCCCACGTGGTCCAGGTCCACTTCATAATTACGGTATCCGTATTTCCCAACTTGAGTCCCTTGCTTGGGACATAGAACATTTTGACCCAGATAATCACAATTCAAATATTCATGATTACCTGCAGGAAGTTGAACGCTGTTTTTTTGACATCATCTCGTGAGAAACTAAAGCTTATTTGGAAAACAACAGCTAAGAGCATTCATGTTTTCATTAAAGCACTTCCTACAGATATTTGTGACAGTTATTCAAGTCTTTGCAAAGCTTTAAGAGAAGAATATTCTGTGTACAGGGGTCAGGCTTCTGTAACTCTTCACACTTTTGCTGTTTTTTAAAAGGAAAATGAAACACCAAGAGACATGCATTGCAGGGAAAACAACTTTTCCATTCAGGAGACACGCATAAATGCTCAGTTTCGTTGGAACACTCGCTTGCATTTAGACAAAAGAAAAAGTAAGCTTAGAGTCTTAAACCTTCAAACGGGAAACAGGTCTAAGAAAAGGCACAAATTAAGTTCTCCAGTGATCAAACGGACCGAAAGGGGTGGAGAAACAGGCTGCCACAAAAGCCTAAGCAGCCGATTAAAAATCAACCTTATCAAAGTACAAAACCGAAAGGTAACATTGGTAAAAAGTGGAACCATTCCCAAGAAATGATCACAAAGGAAAACTTTGAAAGTATCTGCAGAGATTTTTTTAATGGAGTTCACCACGTGTTCAACAAAATTAAACAGCGAACTGATCGAATCCAAAAACAACCCCGAAACCTATCATGCTCCAGCATAAGGTTGAAAATAATTTCTAACATGGTTTACTCTGTTTTTGTAGTGCACAGAAATCAGAGGACCCAGAATTCGGCCAGACAAAATCAGCTAATGTTAAGAAAGAGTTTATTGAGACAAAAACTGCTGCAGGTCGAATGAGAATGAAGACTCCTGTTGATGGAGGACGTCACTGATGAAGCTCAATGTGATCCAGAGATTGATCTGAGCAACTTGAATGATCTTACACGTGGGATCGCCAGGTGCTCGGTGGCCGACCGATAGGCACAGGGTCAGAACCGAGAAAGCTGAGTCAGTTCTCTGTCAGTCACTCTTTAAAGACTTGCTGTCCACAGACAATTGCTCCTCTTTGCCCGAAGTTCCTCAGCAGCAGCATTGGAGGGACACCGTGGGGACAGCCACCTGGGGCCGAATGGGTTCGGACACCCACGAACATTTGCAATGCTGGCCAGGCTAAGTAGTCTGTTTTGTGAGAAACCAACATTGGAACTTATACCCAACTGTCCTGGAGACGGTCTGCTTGTAACCTTTCTCAGCTAATAAAAGGAAGGCTGAGTTGAGGCGATGTGGAGCGATCTTCTCTTCTGCGGCCACGGCAAGCTGAGAAGAAAAGCTAATCTGAAGGCACCCGCTGCAACCACTGAGCTATATAATACACTGGAGTGCTAATCACCGTCTGTTTGAACGAGTCGCTTTGAAGCCACCAGCCGCCATATTGGTACTCCCTATTTCCCCCCAGTAACAAGGGAATATGTGCGCTACAGCATCGAATAACGAGGATTTTCTCATATTCAGGGGGACATTTGACATATAAAAGTATATGTCAAATGTCATATACTTTTATGTTATGTTCTAAAAATATATAAAGTACTGAGAAAGTCATGTGCTGAAATATTTAGCATTTTATTCATTTAAATATATATGTTTAACATTTATAAATATATAAATAACAATATACAAAAACATGTATTTACATATGTGTATACATATATATACATATACACATACTTATATATACATATATATATATATTAAAAATTAATAACATGTAAAATATTTCAGCACCTAATTTCCCAGTAGTTGATAGTGTTAGTACATCCACTGACTGTAGAACTACCTGTGAAACGTTTTCACTCAGCCAGAAAAGTGCTTGTTGTTGCAAGCAAATCCTATGGGATTCTGTGAGAGTAGGGAGGAGCAAGATGGCGGCCAGTGACTTCAGTTTTTCGGCAAAATCAGCACTCCAGTGTATTATATAGCTCAGTGGCTGCAACCGGCACAGGCCCCCACAAGAGCAGCTACACCAGGGAAGTCGAGCGGAGGTCATTGCTTCCACAAACTTTATTTCCATAAGGGTTTTATACATTCATGGGATAATGATGTTTGTATTTTCCAGTCCGCTCATTACGACCAAAAAGGAGCTTAATGTCTTTTTAAATTAGCAGCAACTGTTGCTTTTAGCTTCCTGGATAACATTCGTGCTACCACGCAACTACGGTTTGTTTTAAACACAAGGTTTGTATTCGTTTCACTCCGCCATCGTTCGTTAGTCCTATGAGCGTTATTACCGCATTAATATGGAATAGTAATGTCCGTATTAATGGTGGGGATTCTCTGGCGTCTGGAAATCTATACGTCTCGCATTGTTGTGTATAAGAGTCAAGTACTGAAGCTGTAAACATCCCTCTGCCTTTTAGATTAAATATGTTAAAATATAGTTTCTATTTCAAGAGTCTTTTTATTACTACAGAAGTCTACAAATTGAGAATACCACATTATTCGGGCAAAGAGCCTGGGGTGACGGCAACTGGAGGCGGTCAATTCTTAAAGGCATACTATGCAACATTTTTCAGTTAATTAGTGTGCTCCATACCGTTTTGGATGATTAAATGAGTCATTTCAGGTCGAACAAAGGTTTTCTCGGCCGCCCTGGTGGTCTGTGGGGGGAAATACCGTACTTGCAATTGCAGGAGCCCTCGGCCCACACCCACAGGCTCAGAAGTCTCATGCAAGACCGCGAGAGTCGGTCTTGCTTTACGGCGAGAACTCCATGTGTTTTTGCCCTGCCATTCACTATATGCACGCACGAAAGCAACAACAAAGAACCGCGTGTTAACGTCAAATAAACATGCAAGCATATCGAGTTTTATTATTATTATTATTATTTTATTTTTTTTATGTTGCGAGACGCTACCGCAGCAACGGCGGCGAGGCGGCGGCGGCAGCGGTTGCGGCTTGGCGAGGCGGCGGCGGTAGCGTCTCGCCAACATAAAAAAAAAATAATAATAATAAAACTGGCGAGGCGGCGGATAGCGCTGCAGGAAGCTTGATGTTCATACCTTCACTGTGTTAGTCATTGTTTGTACTGCCGTTTTTTCCACTTTTCGTTGCGTTCGCCTGTCTGCTAAGCTCAAAACAACCGCGCCTGTCTTGATGGAGAAACCAGAACAGCTGAGCATCTTTATAACAGTGCACTTTTACTTTCGCCCTCTGGGGGAAGCCTCGCTGGAAAATCAACCCCGGTTGCATAGTATACCTTTAACATTTACTGTTTTATGATGTTGGGCACAAAAACAGTAATGCTGTAAATGATGGAGGTCTTGTTTATTATCTCGACTCATTGGAGCATACTGTTGGGGGGATAAATGGAGTCACTGGTACATAACCAGTAAGAAGAAGAGGGCAATCCCATTCACATTGGTGAAAGAGTAGGGAAAGGAAAATAATGAAACATCCTAATACCACTAATACATTCCTCTATTTTTTTTATCTTCACACAAAATGCACATCAAACTCCAAAAAAGTTTATCCATGTACCATAGTATTCAATGAATTCATATAATACTACTTTCTGTTATTTTCGCTTGGATTTCTTTCGAAATAAAAGCTGCAAGAGTAGATCTTCTGTCCTGGTTTGGTATTTTCTTTTTTAAGGTTTTTAATTATCCAAAAGATTTGCAAATCACAATAAAAAAATTTCCTGAATAAGAACCAAAAACCTCTGCCGACACACATAGTTTTCAGACAGGATAAATACCATGAACAACAACACGTTATTTAATTCTGAGAAGAGCTAAATATGACACCAGAAACTGATGTTTCTTGTTTTGCAAATATTTACATAAAAGGGACGTAAAACACAAAGTCATTGAAGGACAGGAGAAAACTAAAGCAATAATTTATTGTAAGAAGTGAATTTACAAGTGGCCAAAAAATTCATCCTATGTAAACTCACATTCATGTCATGTCACTGTTTGGTTATCAGCGCTCCCTTTTGCCTTGTGCTTAGAAAAATCTCATCAGTAGTAAAAAGAATGGCATGACTTATAGCCAAATCAGAGATAATTACTTTTAAATGTGCAACCATTATACACAGACAAGGTACTTTTCATTATTATTTTATTTGTAAATCAAACGATCCTGGAATGCAAATAGCAGAGTGAGACCAGGGTTTACTGTGGTCATTATGGATACCAGAATAAACCTTATTACCTCATTATCTGTTATCTGTGACTCGTGAAGGACAACTAGTTCATGTAAAATGGCTCTAATGCTCGCAAAGGGACTGATACCAAAGCCCTCGGACTCTGACACAAATTTTTGAATTCAGATTTTTTTTTTTTTTTTACTTTTTTTTAATCTTTTGCACCCTTTAATGTGAAAGAACAAACAAAAAACACTGTAACCCTTGTTCATTGCCTGTTTGTCTGTTATGTGTACTCTTAGCCAGAGTGGCCAAAAAGAAATTTCACTATGGTAAGACCCGGTGACAATAAAGAATCTTTGAATCTAACAACACAACGTTGTAGTTGCACAAATGTCTGGATCACTGTTCAGCAACAGTCTATGTTGAAGTGCAGACAAAGACGGGTGCATCTCAACATTAATGAAAATAAAACCCCACAGAAATTAAGTTCTTTATTTATGCATATTTGTAAACAATATTTCCATAAGATTGCATCTTCTGTCTAAGGACATATTTAGCTATTTCACCATTGTGTTAAACAATGGCTGCAGGTAGCTGAAATAGAGCAGAGCACAGCTGAGTGACAGCAGAGATGCTAACAGTCAATAACTGGTTGCTGACTGAAAAGTGAGTCATAAAAACAAAAACAAACGGATTGAAACATTACAAGACCTGGACATTTTTATTTTTATTTAGTGTCAGAGAGGAGAAGTAATGTATGTTTCATAGTAAATGTAAATACCTGGTCCTACCAGTAATTTTCATCCTGCTTTACATAAAGAGGAAGACTAATCATTTAAGATGTGAGTGTCACAGAGCATCAACCACACACTACTTAGTTGAAACTTGGAATAGCCTTTGTACAGCTAAAGTAACAAAAGATTCATTCAGAAGCAAAATTTCAGCAGCCAGTGTTATTCTTGAATATAGGCTTCAGAATACAAAAGGTAAGACTCTTTCGAAATTTTTAAAATTTATCGTGATAAGTTTTTTCATCATATATTTTTTACTTGTTTTTGGAACAAAGAGGATGTTTCGGCTGAGAGACGCTCAAAACTCTGACTTTTACATACGGCCCACAGAGAAACCCATAATTTAAACTTTCACCATGACTATTGAAACAGCCTTGGTAAGAGTGACCTTAATTAGCTTTAGTTAAAATAATTATTTATTTTACAGTTGATGTGGAAAAGTTTAAAATGTTTTTATCTAGTTTGATGTCAAATAATACTATTTACAGTGAATCTTACTCTACTGGTTCTCAGTCAGGTTTTTTTAAATGATTTATTACTGATTTATGATCAATTACAACCTTTAGGCTGAAACTGAACTGCTTCTTCCAAGTAGACCTAGAAGAGACTGCTACAAGTCAGTGATTGGTTTTGGGAGGCTCTCCTCTCTGACAACATGAAAAAGCCTTTAAAAATAAGTAGAGTCTATTTATTCCCCTGTTTCCTCTCTACTGAGTAAGGGCTCGATGCTGAGTCTGATGAAGAGTAGGACAGTGATGGACTGACTCACATAGGACCATCAGTACTGAATTGTGCTTTACACATAAAGTTTCCTTGCCTTGCCTTGCCTTGCCTTGCCTTGCCTTGCCTTGCCTTGCCTTGCCTTGCCTTGCCTTGCCTTCTAAGGAACCCACTGAGAAATTCAGAAACCAGTGAAAGGAGGGTCAATGCCAGCCAGGCTGACGGTGACCTTCCCTGCTCAACAACAGCTGTTTTTAGAGACATTCTCTGTCCACAGTATCAGTAGATTGTTGGAATTACACCTGGTGAGGTTCAGTTCTGAGAGAGAGGTCTTAGAGAGAGGTCCCAGATTCCCAAAGGGACCTCCAAAGTAAAGGTGCCCAAGAGGGGCCAACACAGGAAATATGCCCCCCCCCCCCCACACACACACACACACACACACAGCAAGGGAAAAGGAGAGACGGCCCCAATGAAACCCCCCAGCCGGCACAATGCCGAAACCCACAAGAGCCACGTGGACGAGGCCGCGGGGATGAGGCAGTGGACTCCGCCAGCAGCCAGCTGCGCTGGAGTGGAACCGGCCTTGGGCCCTAGGGATCCGAGGCCCCTGGGGCGTTCCGCCCCCAGACATCAAGTTCCACCTATGCACCAGTGGGTCAAGGCACCAGCCAGCGGATTGGGGCAGGATGGGGGTGATGGGCTCCACACTCAGTGGAGAGTTGAGATGTCCTTGGGAGAAGGAGCAGTTCAGACCCAAACCTCCTTCCTCCTTCCCACCATAGTGCCCCCACGCACAACACACAGACTCAAAAAAACATTTGCATTTACCACTCCCATCCCATATTCCCACATCCACATCTCTCCACTTCTTTTATAATCCACCAGTCAGAATTTATGTAAAGTTTTTCCGTATATAAAAAGGTAATCTCATTTTTTTCTTCTCTCATTAACTTTATAACAGCCATGGAAGATTTCAAAAAGCTAATGATACTCACAGGTTAGTGTTTCTTCATGTCTTAACTGTCTGTGTCAAATGTAATTTTCTCTGAAGCACATTTTTCTTGGTGGGATCCCACCAAAACGTCAGCTAATGTTTATCTGTAAACTTCTAACTTCTCTTCCACAGGACTATGTTCTCATTGTCTCTGTGTGCATCAGCACCAGTACGTCTTATTTGACACTCCAAAAATCTGGAGTGAGGCCCAGAGCTACTGCAGAGAAACATGCATTGACCTGGCCACCATGGAAGACATGGTTGAGATGGATAGGGTTCTGAAAGCTGTTGCAGATAACTACAGTGATGCGGTGTGGATTGGGCTGCGAAAAGGAAGCAAGCCAATGTGGCACTGGTCTCTGACAGGCAAAGATTTCTACAAGGATGGAGAAAGAAATAACCTAAAATGGGGCTCATTAGGTGATTCTAACTGTGGTGATTACAGTGATGGAAAACTTTCTACAATCTCCTGTGCTGTCACAAAACTCCCAGTCTGCTTTGATAGTGAGTAATACTCTTGAATTTTTTGTCCTAATAACATGTAATGTTTAATCATGTTATTAATTATGATTTTGGAAACTCTAATTAAAAATTGTATTGGAACCCCGAACAAAAATCATCCACAACACACACACACACACACACACACATATACAGGACTGTCTCAGAAAATTAGAATATTGTGATAAAGTTCTTTATTTTCTGTAATGATATTAAAAAACTTTAAATGTCATACATTCTGGATTCATTACAAATCAACTGAAATATCGCAAGCCTTTTATTGTTTTAATATCGCTGATTATGGCGTACAGCTGAAGAAAACTCAAAATTCCTATCTCAAAATATTAGAATATTTCCTCAGACAAAGTAAAAAAAATAAATTATAACAGCAAAACATATATACATTTTCTGACCACGCGGGGGTTGCTGGTGCCTATCTCCAGTGTTCACTGGGCGAGAGGCAGGGTACACCCTGGACAGGTAATATATATATATATATATATATATATATATATATATATATATATATATATATATATATATATATATTTGAATCACAAACGCCTTGAATGACTAGAAACACACATCTACTTGCTAATAATTAAATGTACAATGCAAAACAATCAATTAAAAATAAGGGAGCAACTGAAAAATTATACATGTGGACCAGCACTTTCTAGACAAGCAATCCATATTGATTAGCTTAATAATTTTCAAACAGCACCAGTAATTTTTGTAAAATAAACACCCACTTTGAGTGTAAAGGCAGAAAGGAAACTCATGTGATAATCAATGTTTTTGATCAATGTTGGAGTAGCACCGGTCAGTGGGAAAAGAAAAAGCAGGCCGTGATGCAGTCGTGGTTTAGCATCTACTCTCTAGTTAGCTTCCCTGAACAAAGTCCCCCCAGAATGTGTTAATCAGCAGAGAGATTTCCGAGTTTTCTTTCTGAACCTTACTCCTGCGACCTGATCTAAGATGATGTTAAACAACGACTTAGTGGAAGGATGAACGG
Source organism: Fundulus heteroclitus (assembly GCF_011125445.2). Classification (NCBI taxonomy): domain Eukaryota; kingdom Metazoa; phylum Chordata; class Actinopteri; order Cyprinodontiformes; family Fundulidae; genus Fundulus; species Fundulus heteroclitus. Next base: position 39,327,583 of record NC_046363.1, read on the forward strand.
GAAATGCTGAAATTGCACCTGTTGTCCACATGATGGCATATCTGTGTGGATGATTAAATATTCAAAGACAAACAAAAACACTGACATCACTGCCTACTTGGTGAATACTATTGTTTTTGTTGTAAGAATCATGAAAAATTGTACAATTTCCCCTTTCAGAAACAAAACAAGGAAAAGCTCAGTACATCCTTGGTCAACAGCCAATGACTTGGACCGCTGCTCGAGATTTCTGCAGAAAAAGCTACACGGACCTCGTCAGTCTGAGGAATGATACAGAATACCAGACAGTCCAGGATCTGGCCAATGGAAAGGCAGTATATGTTGGTCTCTTCAGAGATCCCTGGGAATGGTCAGACCTGACTGACTCCTCGCTAAGGTACTGGAGGGAATACCAAACGGTAAATGCCGTAAATAATGAATATTGTGTTGCTTTGTTGAAGACTGATTCTGGTAAATGGGGAGACAGGAAATGCACAGAAGTGCATCCTTTCCTTTGCAAATGCAGTAAGTAAAAATAATTAACCAATGCAAATTTATAGCTATGGATAAACATGCAAAATGAAGAAGCATTTTAAATTGCTGTTATTTTGCCTGTTAGAAGAAACTAAACTGCAGGTCATAAAACTGAGGATCATACAGCAGGACTCACTTTTGGATCTAAATGACCCTGCTGTGCAAAACAGCATCTTGGAACAAGTAAGTCTTTCAAATGTTTATAAGTTAAGTGTAGGTATTGTTTCAATCAGCATAAAATATATGTATACATTGGTTTAAAGATATTGATGCTTTTTCTATTCCAGATGAAACAAAAGCTAAGTGAAAATGTAAATGGTGTCATTGGTCTTCAGTGGAAAAAACACTCTGATGGAAGAGTTTTCATTGTGGATGCTGAGGAACACAATCCATAAGAAGACCACAGGGGAATTGCTCAGAATCTGTCTTGATGATGTAAAATCCCACTAAGATGTGTGCTAAAAAAAACCATAACTGTTTTAGATGAAGCTTTGTTTTTGACTTGGAATACCACGTTTAGGATGTAATGTGACGAATATCTTCAATAACTCTGTGTGCAGTGTGCTTATTAGATTTTACAAGGCTCATTTTTAGCAGGAATCCCCGCATACAGTCTGCCAGTATATCCTGAGAACCTTACCTTTCATTGGATTTAGAGCTTCCTGTGTACATATAGGTATAAGTAAATATTTGCACCCATGAGACTAAAATGACTTTCAGTCATTACTATAATGTTCTGGTCCATAGGATTAAATACAATAACAATTGTTCTCAAACTTTGATATAAGTTCCATGCTGTCTTGACACCATTCAATTGGTTCCACAGTGGCGCAGTGGGTAGTGCTGTTTCCTTGCAGCAAGAAGGTCCTGGGTTTGAGTCTGGTCTTTGTGCATGGAGTTTGCATGTTCATATGAGGGTTATCTCTGGGTACTCTGGCCACAGTCCAAAAACATGGCTGTTAGGTTAATTGGCCTCTCAAATTCTCCTTAGGTGTGTGTGAATGGTTGTTTGTCTCTGTGTTGCCCTGTAACAGACTGGCAACCTGTCCAGGGTGTACCCTGCCTCTCACCCATTGAATGCACCAGCACCCCTTGAGGTCCCACAAGGGACAAGCATGATAGAAGATGGATGGATTCAGCTAAGAAGCCTAAACACCAAAATAGATGAGTGCTTCTAATACATCAACTTTTCTTTTAACCATCCTTACTCAGTGGTAATGAAGATTATTTCAAGAACTTCTCCAAAAAGTGAACCAGGACCAAATGCTGGCACCTCTAAAGCCAAGAGTTGGATCCAGACCAATATCAAACCCCATTAAATTGCCTCCAAGTTGTCCAGCTGTTAAATAACACAAGTAGAGATGGGCGGATCGATCCTAGGATCAATACTATCGATACCAACGCTGGTATTGATATTGAACAATATTCATTAAACAAGATCGATATTTTTTATTCTCTCCCGCGCACGCTGACTGCAGCAGATTCACCAGTCAGCATCTGTGTCATGGCACTCTGCTGCTCCTCCTCCCCTCTTGTACTGTCACATGGCTCAGCAACGCCAGCCAATCAGTACGCAGGCTCAGCCTGGCCCGGCCACTCTGCTTGACACACAAACAACTGCGCTGCTGCTTCTCAGACTCGGTGAGAGAGAGAGAGACCACAGGACCGGAAAAACATGAAGAGGGAAAGAAGCTTGGTTTGGCTATATTTTAATGCCGTAAATGAAACAACAGCAAGCTGTATGGTTTGTAAAGGTTAAATGCAATGGAAACACAACAAATTTATATAAGCACATGAAAAACCATGAGCAAGAAAACGTCGAGCGACAGAAACTGAAGAGAGGAGACGAGACTTCTGTCATTGCCCCGACAGACCCAGAGCCACAGACTGACGTCACTGACTGAGGCGTTTCAGTCCTCCAGACTCAGAGAACATCCAGGTAGATAAGAGTGGTCATCTTCAGCAGCAGTTCATGTTAACTTTCAAAGTAGATATTATCTATCATATGTTACTGGAGCCCACACAGAAAATGTAATTAAGACCTTGAAAGAACCCAATACATAAATCCTGTTAAAAAGTGTTATTTAAGATAAGATAACATTAGCTAATCCTTTATTTATCCCACACCGGGGAAAATTATAGGATTAAAGCAACAGGCAGGTGCACACAACACAGACAAAATTACATACGGATGAAAGATATAATATAAGGTAGATTAGGAAAAAAAACACTATGAACATAACATTATTATTATTCAATTGTAATAATAAAATAAAAATCACAAAAACACCGAAAGGTCAACAGTTTCATGATACATCAAGCTTAAACTAAATTAAATTAAAGTATCGGTATCGATATTGGCGATACTGACCCTGTATTCACTTGTTATCGGATCGATTAAAAATTCCCAGTATTGCCCACCTCTAAACACAAGATATTAGTAATGTATCACATACTTAGGTTTATGAAGTTTCTTCTGTGTCTTCTGCTTTTATTCAGAACCTTGAAATTAAAAATTTACAGTGTGCAGCTCCAGCTGAATGAAAATAAAGTCTAAGTCTCTAAGTATCCCCCTCCATTTTATAAATTTAAATGGGAAAGGAACATTCACAAGACTTTTATTTATGCATGGTGAAGATTTACAAAGATACACTCTTCTCTGAATGCAAATAAACTGCTTATTTCTGCTGCTATCACATTGTTTCAAACAGGCTGCAGCCATGTTAGGTTTTGAGGGAGGGGGTCTGTGAGAACCCGCTTTCTTTCTCTCTCTGACTTATTACTGAAATAGCTGTGTTTCCACAATTAAACACCTTCTTAACAATGACCAGCCGCTTTGACGTTTTCCAGTCAGGTTTCCGTGCTCACCACAGTACGGAGACCACCTTTGTCAAGGTTTTTTAAATGATATTCATATAAATGCAGACTATGGAAGAACCACAGTGCTGGTATTATTGTACCTTAGAGTAGCATTCGATGCTGTTGATCACTCCGTTCTGTTAGAGCACCTGGAAAACTGATGGCAGCACACAGGCCGTGAGGCTGTGAGGCATGTGTGCTGTGCTGTTCTAAATTTCGTAAAATGGTAAATGGACCACCTGTATAGCGCTTTAACAAGTCTAGCGACACCATTGAGCTTTACACTACTAATCAGTCATTCACACACAGATGGTGGTGAGTTATGTTAGTCAGTCTGCTCCAGGGCAGCCACAGCTGAGGCTGCAATACATCAGGTGAACACAACAACTGAGATGGTCGGAGCGGGGGATTGTTCCGGCAGAACAAACTCCTGCAACCCCTTACTTTTTAATCCTGAATAACATATTTTCTGTTATAGATTGTGGTTGCATTTCTACCTGCTGTTGCTTCTCTGCCTATATTTTTCTATTTTTATTTTTTACACTATGCGAGCGTTATAATAAAAAATCAAAATGTTGATTCTGACTCTTTTTTTATTGTTATTATTTTTATTAAACAGTCTTGTACAAACAAAAAGGCATTTGTACATCTGAATTATCCATATAAAAAATACTTAGAGGCAAAGGTGGAGTAAGATGGTAGAACAAAAAAAACAAAACAGATGACAAAAAGAGGAGAAGTAAACAAAAAACAAAGAATAAAAGATTACTAAAATAAATTAAGTTACACGGCTACCTGTTTTAATGCAACCAGATTGTATTCATTGATAATATTGAGAAGTTTTATAGCCTTGGAGTTTTGCATTACTTTAAATGCATTAACAAAGATGAGAAACTTGTTGAAAACCTCCCACAAAATTTTAGTCAATTTCTTAAACTTGGACTTGTGTATAAAATTTTCCCCCAAGTATATGAATAGTTTTCACCATGAAAGAGTTATTCCGGCATTCCACAATCCGTCCGTATATAATGTCATTCAGACGGAATTTCCCCAGCTGAGAAACTTTAGGATGTAACCACAAGACAATTTTCAGCCGAAAAGCATCTGAGAACAAACAGTGAAAGAATAAATGGCCAGTAGTTTCAATGTTATTTTCATAAAATTAACAACAGTTGGCTTCGAACCCAAAACAAACATGCAGAAAGTCTTTAGAAGAGTATATATATATATATATATATATATATATATATATATATGTATATATATATTATAAAAGAATTGCATATGTAGAATATGTACTGTGTCTTGGGGAAAGAATCGTAACACTGAATTTTTGTGAGACTGAATTACTATGCGGAAACTTTCTCGGAGACCTACATTTCCCACAAGCCCCTTTGCTGAGTTTTGCGGCTGCGCAATATCATTTGAAAACTTGCATGGTGAGGAGCGCTTTGGAGGAGAAAGGTAACGCAGCGAGCTAAACACAATGGCGACGGCGGCGACCTCGGCAGGCGGGACGGGCTCGGGCGGATCAGCCGCGGGCCCGGTTGGCGGCGGAATCGCCGTAGCGCGGAAGAAAGACGGAGGCCCTTCGACGAAATTTTGGGAAAGTTCCGAAACCATCTCTCAGCTTGAGACGGTGCGACTTTGGATCGGAAAGCACTACAAGAAGGTGAGCTAGCTGCTCTGGGTTCAGTGCTTTCTATGAAGGCCCGCGGCTCGTTGGCACAATGGGACGCTGCTGTATCCTCTACGTTTAGCCTCTCTGGCGCTAACTCCAGACCAAGTTTCCCCTGTTTGTGCTCACACCAACTTATTAAAGACTGTGTGCAGTGTGCGCAATTCTTTTAAAAATAAATAAATAAATAAATATTACGGCAGAATAACAGACACGCGCTGTAGTCACACGAGTGGTGCTGCAAATGAACTAAGCTAGCATAGCTACGGCTAGCTCTCCAACCTGCTCGGGCGGTCTATTTTAAACGGCAAACACGGTGTTGGAGAAATGTTTCAAAGACGTGCGGTACCCGGGCTTGCCTGTCGGGTTTTATTATGGAAAGTCACATTGGACACTTTAGTTGGTTAAAATCCAAAATGAATACGACAAATCCAATACGACGTGTGTCAAAAGGCCCCAGGAGCTAACGGAAAAGTCACGGGACAGCGTGCATACACGTCGAATGGGTAAAATGTGCGTTCATCCATTTTTTAAAATAAATAAAACCCGGGATTAAATCCGGTCCGCAGATCAATTTGCACAGTTTGACAACCCCAGTTGATAGGCTCGGTTCCCCCACTTCAGCTAGCCAAACAAAGAGTCTTCCTCCATAACGCTCCGCATCAATAAACCTGCATTGTAACAATCTAATATTTAAATTAAACAACACACGGAATTGACTGGATTCCTTTAACTCCTTTAACTTTTACTGCTGCAAAACAAAAACATAATATAAGGAAGTCGTTTGCTCATGCCCCGGGAGTGAAATATAAGTGTTTCCTTTGCGATGAACAGGTCTGCTTGTCATATTTGTCCCCAAAAAAAGGTAATATGTGGATGTAGACTTGTATCTCAAACCTGGAAAATAATAATCCTTGACAAACAGGGTGGAGTTGGTGCAATTTATCGTCGCAACGCAGTCAAATCAGCCTACTGAAGTGTCCTTGAGCAAGTGGCAGTAGGCTTTTACAGTGATGTTGTTTTGTTAGTTGACCTATTTGTGCATGCAGACAAATATTCTAAAGACAGTGGTTTGTCCTATGAATTGAAAAGTGTTGAAGAAGAAATGTCCAGATCAGAGTTATTGCTTTACTAATTGCATCTGTTAATGTTTCCCCCCCCCCCCCCCCCCAAAAAAAAAAAATAAGGTTTTCACATATTTTGCTATTTAGATCTATATATGGTTCTCTCACTTAATAATAGTAATAACCTTGCTGTGAAGGGTTAGTGACGCAGTGATTATAATTTAGTGGCTGATTTAAGATATCTGGGGTTTGTAACCCATCTTCGACCTGCTAAAACAAATTTGAGCCAATTTGGATTTCTCTTTAAGGCAAGTCAAAGTGTTTTACATGCTTAAAAGTAACCTAGGGATATTAAAAAAAGAATAAAAGCAAGTTGGAATAAAATGTAGAAAAATTTAAACCAAATAAAACATGGGGAAAATGGAAACTAAAAGCAAATATTAATGATTTTAAAAACAGCTAGACTGCAAAGTTAAACCAATGTTTGAGTAAACGGATTAACCAGAACAGTCAAAGGCAATCCTAAACAAATGTGTTTTTAAATCTTGATTTAAAAGAAGAGGTTTGATATATCTGTCTCTATGTGTATATTCCAGATAGATTAGAGATTTGTGATGTCTGACAAGAGTTTATAACGCAGCACGTTCATTAAGTGAGGTGAGACACTCAAATGGATAAAAACAGAATAGCATTGCAGTGCTTTGCTCAGCCTCCCTGTTATTTGCATAAAGTTTTGCCCCTGTGCTCTTGCAGCCTGAATGAACTTGAAACATGCCTTGATATATTGTTGAAATTACTATTTTTGTTAAAATTGTTACCCACACATCAGCGATACTTAAATGGTCTAGCTTTAGTGTTTGTCGCTCATATCGGCGTCCAGAACGAGGTTGGTTGGGTGACCTGGTTACAAAGATGTTGGATTGTTTTAACTTTGTGGCTGGCTGCTTTGGATCGGCTGCATCGGTCAGGGCGGATCTAACTGAAAATCCAGCTGATTTTCTCAGAACATCTCTGGTTTTCACTGGTGACTGAAGAAAATATGGAATATTTTTTCAAAATTCATGTGTTTCAGTGGGGCTGGGCAATGTGGTCCAAAAATAATAAATGTGTTTTTGGGCTGAATCCTATTATACAATATTTATCTTGATATGTTTGTCTTTTCATAAAGTAATCATTAAAAAGGCATCTCTGAATCCAAGATTTATTCCAAATGTCCCACAGGCACATTTTTTTAACAACCAGCTGTGGATAAACAGATGAGAAACAGCTAAAAAAAATAACCTATTACAATGCGTAGAAGTATAAACATAACATAAGATAGACCATCTCGATATAAATTAAATCCCCTTTAAAAAAAAAACACAATATATGGCCCAACTCTGTGTTTTAGCGCTGTTTACACTCGTACTGAAGCTTTCTGATCAGCTTGCACCTGCATTCTGGATTCAAACTGAGCTTTAGTTATAAAATAAGGATTGTTAGTCTCCTAATATCTGGTTTATACATGTGATCTGGGCAAGAAAAAAAGTTTTAGAAATGATGGTGTGGTCGGTTTCTTCATGCATTCCTTTAATTGCTTTCTTTGCTCAAAATCACAATTTTTGGACCCTTTTTTGTGGGTTTTTCACATCTGTCGCGCTTTGTTTTTGTTCTGTCGCTATTTAAACTTTCACTGAAAGCTGAGAAGATGAGGACTGGGTGTTACACTGTGTGGGCAGCTGTGGCTGCTAAGATAGCTCACCACCGTCGGGGTGTGAACAGGTGAATGACTGTAGTGTAAAGCGCTTTGAGGTCATCGGATTTGTTAAAGCGCTATAAAAGCACAAGCCATTTACCATTTAAGAGACAATATTTAGGTCAGTATGGCTTTGGTTGGCCTTCCTTTGAATTTTGTTGTCTTAATGTTTTTATCGCAGATTAATTTGCCTTGATTATTGACGCATTTACTTGAAACATGTGAATGCATTTTTTTTTATTTTTTTTTACAAAAAAATTATAAATACAAGCTATGTTTGCTTGATTCTCAATATGTTTGTCTTTGTGTCCCACCAGTATGTCCAAAATGACTCCCCGTCTAGTAAATCCCTGGCTGGCCTCGTGGTCCAGCTGCTCCAGTTTCAAGAGGATGCGTTTGGGCGCAGGGTCAACAATCCCCCTCTTACCAAGCTACCTGTAAGCACACGCGCGCTCCACGTGAAAAGAAACCTTAGCTTGCCACAGACACCTGTAGCCTGGGTATCAGAAAACAGCACTGTTCATGCTCCTTCTCCCTGTCTAGGCCAAGTGTTTCCTCGATTTCAAGGCAGGAGGTACGCTCTGCCACATCCTGGGATCGGTCTACAAGTACAAAAGCGAACAGGGCTGGTAAGTAAACAGCTCACTTCACGAACTGGAACAGATCACAACGTACCCAGATCCATAGGGGTTGCTGTGATCCATGTGGCTTTTGATGGGTGTTGATGCATTTTTGCTGATAAATGCTCTAAACGTTGGGATTACATTGTTAGGAACTGCTAATAAAAACAATCCTGATGTCTAATTCGTTTATTTGTCTGTGACGGTTTGTTCCTGCAAGAATTCAAAAGACTAAGCGAGCATTTCTGTGCCCGCTGACTTTTTTTTTCTCCCACTATTTTTATTTTTAATCTCTTCTGATAACCACCATTAGGAGGAGATTTGATCTGCAGAACCCGTCACGGATGGACCGGAACGTGGAAATGTTCTTAAATGTAGAAAAACATCTGGTTCAGGTAAGAGCAACGGAGTGTGGACAAAGGCTACTGGCTGGCGCGTGTTGTTTACAGAAAACGTGTCTTCATTTAGCGTTTGGTTTCCTAAAAACTGTTTGCTTGTTTGTAGAATAACTGCTTGACCCGGCCGCTCGTCTACCTGTCGCCAGAGGTTGAGCAAAAACAAGCCAACAAACTCAAAGACATCATCAAAAGGCACCAGGTGAGCTTGGGTCAAAGCAGGAAATGCTAATTATTTGGGAAATAAGTCTTAAAACCAAAGGCTGATGTGCTTGTAGCCTCTATCTTAATGCTATTTTCTTTCCATCTCTGCAGGGTTCAGTCACTGAGGATAAGGCAAAGGCAACTCATCACATTTACCCTTCTCTGACACAGCAGGAAGATGGTTGGTTTGAAATCTTCCTGGCTCCCAGATTCTCAAGTTAATTGAATAAAATGTATTAGATATGTTAAAAATAATTTTTTGTTCTCTATACAACTCAGCTGCTTTAAGATGTCAGGGAATGTGTGTCTTTAATTACAAACAAATGTACCTAATAGTGGTTTAAAAGTAGATTAATGTAATTTTTTTACCAGCATAGATGCATTATTTTTCAGAATATTAGTCACATTTATTTAGAAATTTATTTCACAAAATCCAAGACTGTAAAATGACATTTAATCTGGTAAAACAATTTATTCAATCACACAACTGCATCCACAACCAGCTGAATAACAGGAAACATACCTGGGAGGATGAATTGGGTAAATTAGCATAACAAGCCAGTAATTCCAACCTGGAAAGTTCTCGTTCAGAGCGTGAAAGGTGTCAAATTTACACTGAAATTAGACCATGAGCATAACGGTGCTACGTGCTAAGCTAACAGTACGACACGGATGTTTCAGAGCAACATAATGCTAACGTTCATCAGCGACGTTGTAAACCACCCGGACAACAGACCTGTAAGCTAGCGCTAGCTGTAATTAGCTTCACAGACAGCCCAATAACAGAGTTCTGTCTCAGTCTGGGCTTTCCTTTCAAGCGGCACCGCTCAACGCTCTGCTGCGTGAATGCAGACTGAAACAGCAAATCAACATACAAACGTGTTCAGTCTTTGTTGTCTATAATTTAATGTAAAAAATACATTTTTAAGTGATGCAGGATATAGTTTTGAAAAGCTTAGAGCGCCTTCTTGTGTCTATAAGCAGTAATGTTTACTCCTTGGTTCATGTTGGTCAGTATGATTTACCATTTAAAAATTCCAAAAAAAAAGGTAAAAAACAAAGCAACTGGACTTGTTTTCTGTAGTTGAAGACGTTTTGCTTCGAAAGCGAAAAGTCTTCAACTACGGAAAACAAGTCCAGTTGCTTTGTTTTTTACCTTTTTTTTTTTTTTTTTTTGTAATGACCATGACCTGGGGGACTGAGAATCTTGACCAGCACATTTAAAAATTGACATTTAAGTCGCAGGATCACTCATACAGTGAAAAAAAAGATGACCTATTGTCCGAAAAATACGGTAATCTTGTTACAAAAGAATAATTGTACTTGTAGAGTTTCAACGCTGGTTTCTGTGTGTCTTTCAGAGGAGTGGCTGCGTCCCGTCATGAGGAAGGACAAGCAGGTTCTCGTTCACTGGGGCTTCTACCCAGACAGGTGAACAAGACCGGCTACTGAGAAGATCAGATACTTTTTTTTATCCCCACACCTCCATGTTTTCTGGATCATATTTCACATATTTATTTTAAGTGGGATTTATTTTTTTAAAACAATTATTCAGTCCACGTTGATTTTTATATGTAAATTAAACACCTGACAAGCACTTTTCGCTGCGTTCCTGACCGAAGACTGTTAATGTTTTGTTAGCTATGACACCTGGGTGTCGGGCGGTGAGGTGGACGGCGACGTGGAAGATCCTCCCAGCACCGAGAAGCCCTGGAAGGTGAGATCTCACCTTCTATGAACACGTCTTAGTTTTACAAAGAGATATTAATTCACTGACTGTTTTGTGTCAAATTAGTTGTTTTTGTACATAGAAACTGTTCTTTGTCCTGTTTAAAGTAATTTCATGCTATCAAACATGTTTTAGTCAAACTAGTTCCTGCAACAGATAATTTTATTACAGCCTCCACAAAATTAAGTGGCACAGAAAAAGTTCTTTAGTAGACCAGTTTGCTGTCTCATTTTACAGCTTTTGTTATAGTATAACTAAGTGTGTCACTAGAGAAAATATTAAAACTGGATTATATGGTAAAGATTCATACAATCAAAATATAAAAATGTACAAAAGTTATTGAACCCATTTATTTGTATTTTTTTTCTTGATCTTTTGCAAAGAATTGCAAAATTATTCTAAAACAAATGTTAGCATCTCAGGGAATTATTTGTGCATTACATTGTTTTATTTATTTTTTACTTTGCTCTGTGAATCGCCTGCTGCTTCTCCTCTTTTTAACATGAACATCTCATTAATATTATCTGAATATGCTGTATTATCAACCATTGGACCGTATGTTTCCCCCTTCTGATAGGTTGTTCAGCTTAATCTTAAATGTTTGTCTTTTTGCATTTCTGGGAGTCTGCTCTAGGAACGCTCATTCTTGCTTATTCTGTTTCTGATTAATGTCTATGTACATTCAGAGCCCACAGCCCACCAAAACTTAATTATGGCTGCATGATGATAATAAAACGTTTTGGATTCTAAAAGCTGTTGAAATCCAACAACAAAGTCAAATAGTTTCATTAATACTTTAATGTCGGCTGGTTGAGTTTATTATCCCTTATCAGATTCATTACTTGTTAATAACGGTTTTGTGGTTGTTTTTAATTTGTTAAACATTACGTCTTGTTTCTGCTCACTAGGTTCACGCCAAGTGGGTTTTAGACACGGACGCCTTCAACGAGTGGATGAACGAAGAGGATTACGAGGTGGACGAGAACAAAAAGCCCGTCAGCTTCCGACAGAGAATCTACCCCAAAGAGGAAGAGGTAGGTTTATGTCCCGGTTTTTAAGGCATTAAGCTTCAGAGCATGCTTGGATATTTTTTTTGCCTGTAGCCTTGCCGTCGCTCTTCGTCGTCGTCCTTCTCCACATCCGGTTTCTGTCTGTTGCTCACCTTTTTTCAAGCCTTTCCTCGCACGTCGTCCACTTGTGATTAAGTTCAGGGTTCCTGTCCACGTTAATACAGGCTGCATTCAATGTTTCTTTTTATTATTATTATTATTATTATTATTATTATTATTATTATTATTATTATTTTGGGGTGATTAAAAGCTTGGCTAACTACTTCGTTGTGTTTCAGTTTTCTTGGGATTTAATGGACCAAACTTAGCTGCAGAATGTTAACCTGTCTACAGAACCATTGTTAGACAATAAAGGGGACTAATTTGTGGTAGGGCAGTGTACAGGAACCCTGTCTGTCTCCTCCACCACCCACCAAAGCATCCCCCCCCCCACCCTGTTGTTGTTCTCCCCCCGCTTCCCCTCCTTGTGTGTGCGACCGTTCCATCCTTCTCATTCTGCCGCTCTTTCTCTCATCCTCCATCCCTCGCTCCCTGCGCTGCACGGGGTTTGTCTGATCAGTCTTCCCGTACACCCGATCGCAAGGAGCGCAAGGCCAACTCTGCTGGCAAGAAGAGGAGGCGCTCGCCCTCGCCGCCCAGCACCCCCGCCGAGTCCCGGAAAAAAGGAGGAAAGAAGGGGTAAGGGAGACGTTTTGATGAGTTGTCTACAGTCTGGATGTTTTTCTGTGGCTTGATGAGCATCTGATTTAAAAGCGCCTGCAGAATGGGGTTCGACTGATTTTGGTCAATAAAATAAACTAAATGGTTGAACTGTAATGGTGAGGTTAGCTCAGGTTTTAAGCTTCTTTTAACGCTTAATTGGACAACTCAGAATAGGGATGTACGATATTTATCGGGCCGATAAAATATCGGCCGATTTGGTGGAATTTTTTTATCGGCCCGATTTAGTAAATTTTTTCGATTTAAAAATAGCCGATAAATTAATACAATCTGGTGGAATTTTATTCAGGCAGATTAGCCCCAAAGCGGGACAAGACCTGTGGGTTTTGCGTTCCTTACTATCAGGACCCGGGCTTGGCTCCGTTATTGCCTGATTATTAATAAACAAACGTACCATCTCTCCCAAGATGGTATGTTGGTACATATAGTTTCATGTTCGCAAAATATTTGACTTGACTCCACAAATACCTTTGCAAATAGTCTTCTGAACATTTTTTAAGAATTTGCACTTTTCTTTTGACCTTTGCTGTGGTTATGTTTGAGGGTGAACTTTACTTCTTGACTTCACAAATGTCTTTGGAGTTAAGCCATAGATCTGTTCAGTATTTTTCAAGGGATGCTCTTTGTATTCTGAATTGATTTGTGTCTTTTGTTATTTAAAGCAAATTCCCACTTTTTTTGTGTGATGGCATAACAAAATAAACATTTAAAGAGCCAAAACATTTTGTTTGCTGTCATAGATAAGCCAGAGTTACTAAATAATTTGTTTTTCATAGCTACATCCAGCTCAAGCTGTGATTAAGCAATGACTATATTGAATATGAACTAATCGGTATCGGCCATGAAAAACAGAAAATTATCAGTTATCGATATTGGTTTAAATTTTTAATATTGTGCATCACTAACTCAGAAGGTTGCAGCTGGTTTCGACTGACCCTTGATCTTTCTCAGGAACCCGGGGCCTCACTGGAAGAGACGGGGACACAGAGGAGAGGAAGAGGACACCGAGGAGGACATGACCAAAGACATGGATGACTCCTCTGCCGGCGCCAGCATGGAGGATGGTTGCGTGTCCAAGAACGGTATGTCAGCTGCTTAAGGGCAGCATAAAAACAAGAGACTCTGGTTTCTGTATCGCATGATTGTTTTAGCCATGATATAAATGGCAGGAAGTTTTTTTTGTTTGTTTTGTTTTTTCTGATTTTGTTTTGTCGCATAGTTGATACTCTAGCCGACCTTTATTATAAGAAAACAAAAGTGTTTTATGTAATGAGCCTTGAGCATCTTGGCTCCTTTAAAAAAAAAAAATATCAGGTCCAATGTGGGCAGCAAGGCCAGTTACGGTCCGCCCACTTGGCTATTATCTATATATTACTGACATGCAGAGGATGAATGACAGTTTAACTATTAAACCGTCTTTTGTAAATGCAGTATTGGACTCTGATGTTGCCATGCCGAGATTTAAAGTGTTGTGCCGCTTTACTGTTCCAACCTCCATCCACACGGCTCCCAAACGTGTCGCCGTCTAATAGTTTTAGTAATCCAACATTATAACGTTGCTTAAAGCTTTAAATTGTGAAATGATAATGAAACCATAAACGTGACAGGACTATTAACTTCCATTGTGATCGAAGGAAAGACAACATGGTGTCTTCTCCTTCCTAGAGCTTTTGTCTCTGGATCCAAAACCCAACACAGTCACAAGTTTTTGGCATTGCTGGCATCCCGTGCTTGGTTGCCTAAAGCGCTTGCAGAGCTTGCGTCACTATGTTGGTGTAAAATTTAAAAAAATTCCCACTTCATTGACCCTTGCTGCTGCCTGCCCTTCTGTGTTCCTACACGCCAGGCAAGTCAGAGGCTTTCAGCCTTGTGCTCCGGCTCACACGCTTACTAATGACATCCTACACATTTGTATCAGGAGGACAGTTTGTAACTGGAACTGAAAAACATTTTTTTTATGCCTTTGTATTTAGAGGTTCCACTGTTTGTATATTTTTACACATTGTCCACCGCAATTGAGGTCAAAATATTAGCTGTGTGTTTCAAAAACGGTCCTTGAAACCTGTTTAGGCTCTAAGGAATCTGATATCTGAGCGAAGTTAGTCGTCTCTTTTTAGAGCTACGTCTACGGCGGCCCTGAATCCTTTCTAACCATGATATGTAATTTCCGAACCGATTCCTCATGTAATACAACTTAAATCCTTCACAACTTAACCCCAAAACATATGCGGTGGTGCAAAAACACGTCAAATACAAACAAGTGCAATAACCTGGTTACAAAAGTGTGCCCCTCCAGTAAATAAATACTTTGATGGTTAAATTTCCTTCAGTCTCCTTCATGCCTTCAATCAACTCTAGAGTCTCCAATGAACATAAAATAATGTTGACTCTTGATACGATTAGCATTTTTTAGCCAAAGCCATAGTTTACAGAAAAGTTTACAAAAAGGAGCCCATAGTCAGTACAGAAGCCTGTTCTTCTGGAGAAAACACTCACGCTTGGCTGCTTTTTTGGGTAGATAGGTCGTTCTGAGCTGAAAGAAGCAAGCTCAGTTTTAAAAGCCATGTTGAGGACAAACGGCGCTAAAAATCCCCAAAGATACGCCTCTTTTACAGTTAAACATGGTGGTGGCAGCATTATACTGCAGGGTCCTCTTCGGATGGTCAGAAATACTTTATTGATCCCAAAGGAAAATTAAAATGTTGTTGTAACTCATATTATGCAGGTTTCTTCATAGGCTTGTAGTAGTAAGCCTCTGCCTGAAGGCACTCTGTATGACAGTCTGACGAAGGGGATCTCCATGTTGTCTGTGATGTTGTTCGTTTAATGAATAGTCCTTCTCTGTACAATCATCTGCAGAGGTTTTAGAGGAGTCCACAGAACAGAACCGGCCTTCTTTATTAGCTTAGTGAGCTTTTTTTTTTCTTTTTCTTTTTTTTAAGTCACTGGCTTAATTTGGCAGCTTTAAAGATTTCTTTTGCGAGCTAAAGACTATAAATGCTGCCAAGTCATGGCATGTGGCATGCTGATAAACTCCTTCCAAGACTAAATTAAAACATGCTTTAACAAAGTATTGCTTTAATGTTGTGTACGCTAATGCAAACCAGGTTATTGCAGCTTTTAACTTTTTTTGTTGTTGTTGTTGTCAGTTGAGTTGTAAATGATGTTTGGCGCTTTAAAAGTGTAAAATGTTTTATCGTGCTTTTTTTTTGTCTACATCTCAGAAAGCTGGTATTCTATAACTGGGTTTTTGAGCACGGATAGTTAAATGTTCGCACTAGTTTCTATTCAAGGGACAATTTATTTTTCTGGGTTTCCAAACCTGCTTATCAATGTTTTTTGTTCTTACCTCTTTATCCTTCATTTTTGAGAAAGAAATAAAAACCTTATCACCTTGTAGGAGGGAGATTAAAAATGTCATCCTCCAACTCCAAGATTAGGTCTGACAAAGTCTGCGCTGCAGCCCAAAGCTGTTTTGTCTTCTCCCTTGATGTCTGATTTCAGGATTCACTATAATGCCACACACACACCTTAATATGCTCCTCTGTTTTTTTTTTGTTTTTTTTTGTTAAACCAAATCCCAGTTGTGGTGTCCCACTTTGGTCCCCCCCCCCCCCCCCCCCCCAAAAAAAAAAAGAAATAATTTTTCTCTCTGAGCACACACTAATTTGTTCTATTTTAGGCTCCTCTTATTTCTTTCCCGTTTCGGTTCATGTTGGTTAATACCTCCGTGCCCGCGGCTGAACTATGCTGTCTGAAGGTTTTTTTTATTTTTTATTTTAATCTTTTATCTCCCAGCCCAGTGTTTCACTTGGTTCATCTTTCTCACTTCTGTTCCATGCACAGCTAATTCAAAAAAAGACAGTGAAAATACTCCAGTCAAGGGAGGGAATATGGCAGATTTGGGTTTGTATCCTAACTGGATTTGCATGCTTAGTCGTGTACTTAATAACATAATTGAGTTTAATCATTTTAAAAGGTCGCCTTTAGCTCTGCTGCGTGTCTAACGTAAAATGTATTTGTATTTTCCCCAGACGACGTCGAAGATGATTCTGTGCTGTCCGGAGGAAAGGTCCGTTTTTGTCTTTTTTTTTTTTTTTCCATATTAAACTTAAAGTTGTCAGTAAACATATTAATCAGTACCTTTTTAAAATAATTGTTTTCAGTTCCTGTGAATGAAATTTAAACTCTAATAAAATCCCTATTTTTAATCTATGCTAGGAAGTTTGTGTTAAACTGGTTCTTCTGTTTTTATGGCTTGGATGGGATGTTAAATTTACACCAAGAAACTAAATGTAGCATCATAATTTAGAAAGCCGTCTCTGTCTGCAGGATGACGATGAACAAGGCAAGGGAGAAATCTGTAGGATGGATGCCGGAGAGGACAACGTAACTGAGCAGACGCACCACATCATCATTCCCAGCTACGCTGCCTGGTTCGACTACAACAGGTCAGTTCTCTAATGTTGGTTCATTTAGTCTAAAAACATGATTTGATCAATCAACCGGACACAGATGAAAAGCTGCGGACTTTTTGAGAGTCAAAAATAAAGTTGTATTTGGAAAATTGAGTTTTTGAGTTAGTTTGTCGTTTTCTTTTAAATTTCTTTTAAATTATTTAAAGGAGTCATACCACCTGTATATTCGGTACATATCCAGCTGTAAATTTAGTTCACAATACTAGTTATCTATATATTATATTTATAGGACAAATCTATCAGTAAAATTCTGTTTTATAATAGTATCCATCTCTATATTTATTCAGTAAAAACCCATGTCCTGTACTTATTGAACCATTATTTATCCTGCACTTGCTGCTATTGCACTTCTGGTTAGACCTAAAGTGCATTTCGTTGCCTTGTACCTGTGTAATGACAATAAAGTTGAATCTAATCTAATCTAATAACCTGGTATTTTACATATACTATCCTTCTGTAAATGTCTTTAAATTAATGTTTAGTCATTTTTAGGAGAAAAATGTTTAAAATGCAGCTCATTCTAACCCTTTTTTTATACCCCTTTTTATTTCGCGGCATAATAAGGGTAATTTTACAAGTGGATTCCTTTATTTAATGTTTTTTTTTTTTTCACTGGATCTTGGACCTTTCTTCATTGTTTCATTGGGAGATGCTAATAGCTGTTAGCCACTTCCTTGTTTTATCCCCTGCTGTGCTTCCTCTGTTATTAAAAATAAAGACGAAAGGCTTTATTTACTAACAAGTTGAGCAAAAACAAAGCATAACACACCAAAATAACTAATATAACTAATAACTAATAAATTAAAATGCACCTTTAACATATATTTTTTTTCTCTGTTTAGCATCCATGAGATTGAGAGAAGAGCTCTTCCAGAGTTTTTTAATGGGAAGAACAAGTCCAAAACTCCAGAAATGTGAGTTTGTGATTCAGTGATGCACAGAGAGCTGAAAATGTCATTTTTTTTGCCACGACTCCTGTATTCATGCAAACGTGTCCTGTCGTGTTCATGTGTTGTGACCCCTGCACAGATACTTGGCCTATCGTAACTTCATGATCGACACGTATCGGCTGAACCCTCAGGAGTACCTCACCTCCACCTCCTGTCGCAGAAACCTGACCGGGGACGTCTGTGCCATCATGAGGTGTGCTAGATTTGTGGTTCTTGGCTTTTCATCTGGACCCAGTTGTTTTAGTTCTTTGCAAATAAAGATTAAAAAAAATGTTATGAATGCACTTCTAACAAGTAGAATTTAAAATCGCTCTTCCTTCGTCGCTCTTTTGCAGGGTTCATGCATTCCTGGAGCAGTGGGGCTTGGTAAATTACCAGGTGGATGCTGAGAGTCGCCCGTTACCCATGGGCCCCCCTCCCACACCCCACTTCACTGTGCTGGCCGACACACCCTCAGGCCTCATGCCCCTTAACCACCGACCTCCGCCTGTAAGGACAGCCTTGTCTATTTGTCACTTCTTGGAAAAAAATATTTAAAAGCAAAAGAAAGGTAAAGATTTCAGCTCTAATGATGTGTTGTTTGATTTCTGCAGATTCCTCCTCCACAGCCAATGCCCAACTTTGCAGACAAGGCCAAAGACAAACCAATTGACCTGCAGAACTTTGGCCTCCGCCCTGACCTCTACAAGAAAAACGCCAAGGTGAGAGCTTTACTTGACTCCTCCTTATGAAACTAAATGTATATTTTTAAAAAGTACTAGTAAATCGTCTAACCTTGTATGTCTTTTTGCAGCAGGGTAAAGGCGGCAGCACCACCACCAGAGAATGGACTGAGCAAGAAACTCTGCTGCTGCTTGAGGTGAGTCTTTCCAACAATCTGACATCCTTCCATCACTTTCCTGCATCATGTAAGCTTTACATCTGTAAACCTGGACCCCTTTTTTTTTCCTGTATTCATTTTGGTTCTGAAACAAACTGTTTTTTGCCAAAGACCTGTGTCTCTGTGCCGCTTACAGGCGCTGGAGATGTACAAAGACGACTGGAACAAGGTGTCGGAGCATGTTGGTTCTCGCACTCAAGACGAATGTATCCTGCACTTTCTGCGGCTGCCCATAGAAGATCCGTACCTGGAGAGCACAGAAACGTCCCTGGGCCCTTTGGCCTACCAGCCTATTCCCTTCAGTCAGTCTGGGAACCCTGTAATGAGCACCGTAGCCTTCCTGGCGTCTGTGGTGGATCCCAGAGTGGCCTCCGCTGCAGCCAAGGCAGCTTTAGGTGAGAACTGGTTGAAAAAAACCATATCTACCGTATTGTTCAGACTATAAGGCTCACGTAAAATCCTTAAATTTTCTCAAAAATTGATGGTGCGCCTTATATATTATTAATGTTGTGCTTACTGACTGAATTTATGTGGTACAATGCGTTAAAAAATCTGTTAAAATGTGTACGTACGACTTTGATTAGCAACGAAGTCGCTCCGCATTACGGTACACTGTGTCATTACCTGATCGGATCCGTGAGCTGTCTACAAGACTGCCTGATTGTAATATCTAAACTAGAAGTGCGATCGGAGTACGCACCAGCAACAATAAACCTAGTAGGTTAATTCAATATAAAAGTTAAGTTTATTTTGCCCTTATGGTTTGAAACAGGGCGGTGTAGTCCAACTACTCTGTCCCCCCGACAGAGACAGAGTTCATGTGTACGCGGAGGGGCGGAGTGATATTACACACTTGGGAATAATATTTAATGCGCCTTATGGTCTGAAAAGACAAGATTTGGTGCTGCTGGTGTATTGCCAGTATATTTATGAAGTTGGACTGACAAAATTCAGACATTTAAGAGTTTACAGCCAGCTGTTTATAGAGAAAAAACTGGAAAAGGTCCTATAGAGTTAGGCGGAACAGAAAATGTAGCCGATATATAATGGGTTAAATCAAAACTACAAGGTTTATTGGAAAAATTATCCGACTTCTTTTAACTAGATGAATCAATTAAACCTGAAGTGATTTATTTATTTATTTTTATTTTTTTTATGTCAGAATTTTGTCCGCAATGCCGCATTTTTCACCCTTTTATGCTGTAAAATAAATAAGCAAAGACTTGGTAGAGGGGAAAAACGCTAGGATTAGCCAGTGTTTCCAGTTGTTCAAACCAATTTTGGTGTATATATTTTTTTTTTTAGTCCTGGTAATGTTTGTAGGACATGAGGGTAAAAAAAAGGCCTTTCTCTGTTTGCAGAGGAGTTCTCTCGTGTGCGTGAAGAAGTTCCAGCTGAGTTGGTGGAAGCTCACGTCAAGAAGGTGCAGGAGGCAGCAAGGAACACAGGCAAAGTGGACCCCACCTTCGGCCTGGAGAGCAGCGGCATCGCCGGAACCGCCCCAGAGGAGCCGGAAAAAACAGGTAAATGGCGTCAGTGCAGCTCATATATATATATATATATATATATATATATATATATATATATATATATATATATATATATATATATTTTTTTTTTTATTTTTATTTTTCAAATACTATATGAAATAAAATTTATGTCCTCCGCATAAAACGAGCCACTGAAGAAGAACTTCCACTAGAGGGCAGCACACAGTCACAATATCACAGTGGATGCAACTGGGCGTTTTGATGCAGATTAGTGCTCTGAGAATATGTTAATGTTTCTGGAAGAATCCACACAAATCCACTAAGAGATGATGTCTCTTTAATTTTTATGAAATTTGAAGGATCTGATCTGCATCTGCTGAGCAGTGCAGATATCGGCGTGCGTGTATATCCGGCCGCGGGAAGCGGTGGATTAAAAGAACAGTGGCAGATGGGACAGAGCGGCTGGGTGGAGGGAAAACGGAAAACTGGGTCATCGTTTTGTGCCTCTCTTGATTTTTGCTGAGCGGCGTCTTGGAAATGCGTCTTTTACTGTCGCCACTGCACAGATGCTCCCTGATAAAAAATGACTCCGGTGCCTGAATCGCTGCTCTCTTGAACTACACGGATGATCGATAAGCCTAAATGTGTTCCAGTTCTCACTTGGCCTGAAGCACTCGCCTGACCCGCGATCAATACTCAGACTCTTAACATTCGCCTAAGTGCACCCGTGGCAGGGTTTAACTCTCAGCTGTAAACATATTCAGCTGGTCAACAGTGTGCCCATTTTTTTCTTCTCCTTCAATTTATTTATATAGCACCATTTCACTACATATCATCTCAAGGCTCTTTAAAAAGTCAACTCATCCAGACAGATTGGTTAAAACGTTTTCTCCTAGCAGAATGCTTCAGGTCTTTTATTTGCAGTGTTCACTCCTCGCTACATCATCATATTACGATCATTTACATCTGATTTATTCTTCCTTTATCTAAGGGAATAAAGAATGTTTTAGTTAAAAAGGGATGTGTGTGTGTTTTAAATACTTTGGTTTTCTGCCTCACTCACAGAAACCGCGGAACCAGAAAAGATGGAGACGGATTCGGACTCCCAGCAGGCTGATAAGGTGAGACAAAAATTTTATGTGTATTTCAGGAGAAATAAAATCCGTTTTGGGAACATTGTAGCACACCATCTCCAGGAAGACAAAGTGTAGAAAACACTGCAAGCGATCGAGATCACTAGAAATCACCATCGGATCTATAAATGCCGTGTCCTCCATCTTTCTTCCTTTCACCGTTGTCCAATTTTGATGCTCATAGTTATAATTGTTCTTGGTTGAAAAGATAATATAAGGGAAGGAATACATGTGCCAGTTTTGAAAGAAATAAAAAACTGACCTTATGTATTATTAAAACAACATAAACTCATCTGATCACCTAAACCGTCGGTGCGGTTACCACACAGTTTTCTCTGTCCAGTAGTTCACAGAATGATGTTTTATTTAATAGGAGGCTGAAATCATGTTTCATTACATCTGCAGTCAGGATCATTTATTATGTTCTCACACGGAAATCAATACATCGTTTAAATAGGTTGAGGTGTAAAGCAGTTCTTGGCAGCCATCCGTTTTTTCTTTCATAAGGGCTCTCTTTTTCACAGGTTGTGGGGGGAGAGGGGGGGGGTATTTTCCCACTCATCTGCATCTAGTTCCCGTCTCCTGCTTATAGAAGGAGCTATAGTTTTCGTAAATGCTTGTGGCGTCTGCGGGCTAGCTCGCTGTCCGTCAGCCTCTTTACCCTTCAGTAACAAGTGTCAGGCGCTTTGATCTGATCGCTGGAGAGAAGATTTGAAACTCAGCCCTTAAACATGACTGCATTTAAAAGTAATGTTGTCTTTCTCATAAAAATGCCCATTCATAGCGACGCAAATTGTAATTTAAGTCCAACAGGTTCTCTTAATACCTGGTCTGAACTGAGCTGGATTCTATACGTCATGCTGTTCATTCCTAAACAATCATCCACATATAATTGTACACATTCCAAGTTCAGTCCTAATTAAAGTTGCAGACAATCAAATTAAGCTTATTTAATGGCGGTAGCTAAGCACTGATCCATCCCATCCCAGTTTGTTGCATCAAGTCCCTGACTTTGCAGCAATTCCTCGTGCTGAACTAGCATTGGAGGAAAATGGGGAGGAGTAACTTTTTTTTTTTTAAATGGATAAATACTCCAGGAGACCCAGACTCACTTTGAGCAGCAATCTGCTGTGACAGGCAGTAGATGACAACATCAGAACAAGAAATTACCAGAAGCCATGGGCCAGATGTGTTTTCTTTGGAAGGGAAATGACAACAATTATTTGCAAATAACTCAGGATAAGCTAAGCCACGCTACTATGAAGCTTATAGTTAATAGTGGTCTGTCGGACCCAAACCGCGGGCTGCTTCCTGATGATGAGGATCTCTCTGCCCGTCTACTTTTAAAGCCACAGTTAAACCTGCAGTCTAAGATCAAATAAGACCATATATGGAACGATCCAATCTTTGATTTTTCTGAACTTTATTTTTTAAGGAATTTGATCTGTATTGTCATCACAAGACAAGGCAAGGCAAGGCAAATTTATTTATATAGCACAATTCAGTACAGGGACAATGCAAAGTGCTTTACATGATTAAAATATATCAAATTAAAACAGAATAAAAGCAAGTAGGAATAAAATATAGATAGAAAATAGAACAAAAAAGTGGTGATTCAGTTAACTAGGACAGTTGAAGGCAATCCTAAACAAATGTGTTTTTAATCTTGACTTAAAAGAACTCAGGCTTTCCGCACCTTTACAATTTTCTGGAAATTTGTTCCAGATAAGTGGAGCATAGGAACTAAATGCTGCTTCTCCTTGTTTAGTTCTGGTTCTAGGCATGCAGAGCAGGCTGGAGCCAGAAGACCTGAGTGGTCTGGATGGTTGATGCACTGATAACAAGTCTGTGATGTATTTAGGTGCTAAGCCATTCAGGGATTTATAAACTAACAGAAGTATTTTAAAGTCTATTCTCTGAGATACAAGGAGCCAGTGTAAGGACTTTAGAACTGGGATTATGTTCTCTACTTTCTTAGTCTTAGTGAGGACGATCACAGGTGTCGTTGCACTATTTTAGATCAGCTGGAGATGTTCCCGGCGGTAGATCTTGGTGCGGCAGACTTATTCACCCACTTTGGATTTCAGATGTTCTCGTATTGTCACTTTGTTCCGTTTGTCAAATTGCAAAAAAAGGACTGCACTGATAAAATGTTCAAAAAACATCAGAAAACGTCAGACCTGCCCGACCTGGAACGTTTTGTCTCACGTTAATGTCTTGTGTTTGTTGTTCAGGCCGAGCTGAAGGACGAGGCAGAAAAGCCCAGTGAGTCTGCAGAGAAAAACGACAAGACGGAGGCCACGGAAAAGGTGAAGAAGGAGGGAGCCGAGACGTCGGAGCACGAACAGGACAAGGAGGAGGAAGGCGAGGCTAAAACGCCTTCAGCAGGTACCCAGAAAGAAGTCTTCACATCTCTTCAATGTGCAACTAAAACATTGAAATGTCCCCATTTAGTCTGTTTAGCCCATTTACATTTTAAAATGGTAACTTCTCAATTATTTTTATTATTTTTCAGTATATTTCTACTAACACGACATTCTTTTTGTTTGGAGGCAGCGCATAAAAACTCTTTAAAACTGTGTTTCTGTCAGATAAAGATGAAACTATGGAGACCTCATCTTCAGAGCAAGAGAAGGAAAAGGAGGAGAAGGCGGCTACGGAGGAGGGAGAGGAAAAGCAGAAGAAGCTGGAACACGACATTGGAGAGGGAAACATCGCAACAGCAGCTGCTGCTGCTCTGGCGTCTGCTGCCACCAAGGCCAAGGTGAGACCTGCAGACCAGAGCTTCCCATTGTGCTGCTCTGCACCAGTTAATTACCGCTACTTGGATGTTTGTCCGTTTATTCTATCCGTTTATTCTTCTCAGCACTTGGCAGCAGTCGAGGAAAGGAAAATTAAGTCTTTAGTTGCCCTGCTCGTGGAGACCCAGATGAAGAAGCTGGAAATCAAGCTGAGGCACTTTGAAGAGCTGGAGACCATCATGGACCGTGAGAAAGAAGCTGTAAGTCAGAGGAAGAAAAAAAAACAACAATCTTTTCAATGTGAAAAATTGAGGGGAAAAAGATGTTTTTGAGCCTGAGGATGAACAGATTTTACATGCATACCAATTCTCTCATGTTCGGTAAAGTCATGCAGCATTAGGGCTGAACGATTTTGGAAAATAATCTAATTGCAATTTTTTTTTTTTTTTTTCTTAAAATTGCGATTTAATACGATTTTTTTTCCAGTTTGATTTATCATGTCTTTTTAAACATATACAAACAACAAATCATTTTGTTTCCTCGCTGTGCAGATTAGTTGCTAAAAGACCCGCAGCATCTAAACTCAGAGCAGAAATGATTGCGTTCTGCCTACAATATATTTCAACCAAAATTGCAATTTTGACTTTTCTCTGCATTAACCACAAGCAACAAAAATGCCCTCAAAATAAAGATGTTTGTAAACAAGGACTATTCAAAACAAGAACTTTTAATGTTTCTATTAATCAGAATATTATTCAAGAGAACAGCTTTTAGTTGATTTGGACATCAATCCTTGTTGAACATAAAGTCCAACCAACAAGCAAGTCTATGTATTAAACTGATTGACCTGTACTTAATGCTATGTATGATTATATAAACTCTAAAACAAGTAATACAATTAGATTATCTCACTGCTACAACTGTCTTCCCTTCCATGTGGAGGCAAACCCACTTTAAACATTTTACCAACACCTAATGGACGTGTCTAATTCCCTGATTGTTACATAGCCAAAAATTTCAGACTCTGCGATTTGGAAATTGAGTTTTTTTTAATCGCGATTATATTGAAAATGCGATTAATTGTTCAGCCCTATGCAGCATTTGTAATTATTTAATTCAGTTTGAAGTCAGGTGTGACCGTTGGAGAGATACATTCACAAGGAGCGAAACGGACCATTTACACTAAAGTATTTTAGTGTAAATGGTCCGTAAACCCTTCCCTACTCTGCACCTTCTTGTATGAGCCGATGTGACGAGTGAATTTCTCCATTGTGAGATCAATAAAGACTATCTTATCTTATCTTATTTGCGAGATATTTTCGCGATATAGCAGCAGTGGCAAGACTCTGAGCCTCCTTGGCTGTTTTTAAGTAATTATAGTTCTGGTTACTGGTGTGGTACATAGACTTTAAAGGTTGTGGTTCTACCGTTCGTATCATCCTGAGATGTCAAAGGGACTTACAGCGTAGCAGGTTTTTAGCAGCGCAGATCGGCCTCTCCCCCACCTGTTGCTGCACACTGGTGACCACACATCACTCTTCTATTGCTTAGAAGAAAGTCAGATATTTGATTGTTGGGGAAATATTTTCCGCCATGATTGAGAACATAATGGATCTAATACTGTAAATCCAGTAAATCATGCTTGCCACTGAGGAGGATGTCCTCCTGATGGATTTTCCTGCTCATATAAGCAGCCATGGGCCAAAAAATGAAAGTGTTCTGCACAATGAACACGTTTACTTAAAAACTAAAAAAAGCAGCTGTTCTGGAAGTTTATGTATTAAAATATATATTAAAAATGGCATAAATGACATAGACAGCAGCATTAAATGGTAAAGTTAACTAATTAACTTCTATAGCACGTTAACTAGTCCGACGACCCCAAAGCGCTTTACACCAGTCAGTCATTCACACCCTGACTGTGGTGAGCTATGTTTGTAGCCATATGGTATATTTATTATAGCAGTCAAATTGACTCTTTCATAAATAGTCAATTGCTGACATTCATACATGTTGTAGGGCAGGACGATATAGAAATAAAAAGCAGATCAATAAAATAGAAATCACATTGATCGATATTGATAATTATCAAGAAATTCAAAACATAGATTTTAAGTGCAGCCCTGGTCATTTTTATGCTGCTGCTTGGCGACTTATTTTTAGATACAGACACAAACACAGAATTCAAACTCAACCCTTTATTCAAAGTTTTTAAAAAAGAAAAAAAACATGTGCTCTCTGGACTGTTTGAAGGGAGCTGGGCTTGATTACAGAGCATTTCTGGGGCTGTGTTGTGATTGGTTGGAAGGATGTAGGGACTAATATTAACCTACATGATAGGCTAGAATGCAAAAGGAAGGAAAACTGTTTTTCTGTTGAACTTTTCATTGACCCTTTGTCTTAATCACCGATATACGTCTATCAATCGATATATATTAACGAAATATAATCTAGCCCTAACATATCATACTTGCCGATTGTAAGGAGTTTATTACAGCCTGTTAAAAAAGTCAAACATGATATGATAATAAAATTAGAGCAAAAACAGCTCTGGTATCAGAGTAGTATGTGAAAAAATGTAGATCGGTGCATCCCTACTGGATATGTAGGTTTTAAATACCATGGTACTGTTAAATGGAGAATTCTTTATTTGATTTAAGGTTGTTGTTCTGTGAGAATGTCGACCACTTAAGGCGCTTGTCTTTATTATCCTTCATCGTTCACTGAGTGAGCGATGAAGGATAATAAAGATGGGTCCCGTGATGCTCCTCCTCTACGTCCCACAACACACAGCAACGTATTGAAAAAGAAATATGTCCAACAATGTCTGAGCCTGACCTTAAGAAAATATTACAAGATGCAAGATTAACTGCTATTTATGGGCTGAACCGACTTCTGTCCGCCTCCCAAAGACAAATTACTCAGATGGTCATAAAGCAGCTGCTTCGATTTTTGTATGGGAGACCATAAGAGAAATATTCCTCTTGGTTTTCTTCTGCTTTCAATTTTTAATCTTGCATTTATGTCTTCTGGCCTATTTAAATTAATAATTGGTATTATGCTATTTTTACCTTTTGTGTTTGTGGAAGGAAGGTGGCTACTAGCATAATGGCTGGTAATCGTTGTTTTTACAATCCCAGTTCTTTGATGGTGTAGCCAGGAAATCTAGAGCTGATGCTCTCGCCCAGTGAGGTATGTCTGGGCCAGTCTCAGCTTTTTCACAGACGCTGAAACAGAAACAAAAGTTAAGCGGGAGATAAAGGTTCCAAGTGCAAAGCAGTTGTCACTGGCCTTGATGGGACAAATGAGGGATTTAGCTCGCTCGTTTCAGTTTTTGTGTCCCGGAGACGCTGGCGGGAGTGGAAAACTGTGTTTTCATGGCGGCGGCGTTTGGAGCGAAGCCCAGTTTCACAGATGCAAACACTCCATGAAAAGAAGTGTTTGAAGAAGTTCGTGTAGCGCTGGAGAGAAACCAAACCTGAGCTGCGGTTATAAAACTTCATGGTTGTGAAGAATCCACAGAACAACAGAGAAAGATGGTTTTAAACCGGGTGTGAAGTTTTACTTATCTACATGAACATAGTCAGGCTAAAGGATAAAACTAGCTTCTGTAAAAAGTGTGACCTGGGACACTCTCTGGGATATCATTAGAAAAAATATTTAAATATTTGTAAGTGTTAGATAAATTTATCCGTTAGTGAACCAGTATGTCCACCTTGGAGGGTTACTGCGTTTTGTTTTTATTGTGATTTTCAGTTGCCTTTTTAAACCCAAACTGTAAAATGTCTACAGTATGCGCTTTAATAAGCTGGTACATCTGGCATAGTTGTCAGGTAGGGCTGGATGATGTCAGGAATACAGAGAATAACGGTGCAATTGCTCAGTTTTGCAATGAAGATATTGATTGTGACATATTTATTTTTGGAGTCATCAAAATGTCCCTGTTACTTTTAGTGAGCTCTAAAGTCTAAGCTCCTAATAAACGCATCAAGTGTGGACATCAAGGCAGCGAAAGTTGATCCAAAAGATGGGATCTATTATTGGGATGCAGAATGCGGTGTAGATTATAGTGAGAGACACCCAGGTTTCTTTTTTTTTTAGTTAAAATATAGTACAGGTGCTTTTACTCTCTGATGTGCAGCACTCTGAGCTACAGATAACCTGCTACTCACTGTTTATTAGTTTAAAGCTCTTATGGTAACAGATCTCTTCAGTCTAAATGAAATGAGGAAGAATTTATAATTTTTATGATTTATTTTACATCCAATATTTAAAAGGTATATAGCTACATTACATACATAAAAAAAGAACAAAAACTGTTTGAACTTGATAAAATAAGGTTACATACACCAAGCCTCCATCCTGATGATGTTTTGAGGGTACTTTGTGTGGATAAATATCACCCCTGCACCGGTGCGATTAGCAGATATGAACAAATGTGGCGCCATCTAGCGACAGTATCATAGAACTACCATAATGCCGGGTTGCTTAATTAATAAATCAGAATTAAATAACACCTGACCCTCTGCAATGCCTTACAGTAAAGCGTCTTTTGCAAAGGTCTCCCTTGCAAAAGAGATTTTTAATCTCAATGGGTATTACCTGGTTAAATAAAGGATAAATAAAAAAAAAAAAATGATGGAAGACTAACTGTTTTTAATTAAATAAACCAATCTACAGCAACTTTTAGAGGCTCATATCAGAACTTTTACTCACATTGATCAACTCTTAGGTCACATCTGAGTCTCGGCAGGTTTAGCGTCCGCTTCAGTGAACACCAACGTTCAGACTATATTCCCAGAGACATTCCAGGTTTTCCCCTCTTGGAATTATATTTCTTTTCCACTAGATCTTGGACGTTTATTCATTGTTTCGCCTGGAGATGTTAATAGCCGTTAGCCACTTCTTTGTTTTAACCCCTGCTGCTAATGCGCAGCATGTTCTTCCGTTAAAATTGTAAATAAACATCAAAGGCTTTATTTACTAAGAAATTTAGCAAAAAACAAGCATAAAACACCATAATACCAACTAATACTAATACTGATGTCTAAATAAAAAGTCAAATAATGTGGCTATGCACCTTTAAACCATTATGACAAACATGATATGCAATGGTTCAGTGCATGGATACAGGAAGGTGGGAATAAATGGCTCTTGATTGTATCCCTGTTACCCACCTACTACTATTTTAACCTTTTAATCGTAGTTGGATGAAGACCTTTGTTAATAAATGTTGGGTTGGTCTTTGTGCAGCTGGAGCTTCAGAGGCAGCAGCTCCTCACCGAGCGGCAGGCGTTCCACATGGAGCAGCTGAAATACGCCGAGATGAAGGCGAGGCAACAGATGGAGCAGCAAGCTGCCGCCGCTGCTGCCGCCGCCGCCGCCGCCGCCCAGGCACAAGGGCAGGGTTCTGGATCAGGACCCCATCCTGCTCCAGGGCCCCACCCTGGTCCCCCTTCACACGGCATACACCACGGAGGACCTCCTGCTACCCACCACGGAGGACCCCCACCCCACCACGGAGGACCCCCACCGGGCGCTGCAATGCATCCTGGGTTTCCCCCAATCGGCCACCACCCCATGGGCCCCCACCACCCAGGACAGACAGGTGAGACTTAATTTGAGTCTTTGCCTGCGTGGAGAATTTGTTTCTGTAAAACTTTTTTATCTAATTTTACTGTTTTAATAAATCCATAAAACACTTTTTACAGGGTTCCCACGGGTCCTTGAAATCCTTGAAAGTTTGTGAATCTGAAAAAATAAATTCAAGGCCCTTGAAAGTTCTTGAAAACAGCCAAAAAAACACCTTGTCCTTGAAAGTCCTTGAATTTTTTGTGGGGTTGAAAGTTCACACAGATGACGACTCGTGTCATTATTTTACTACCACACGATCTTTTAAAATTATGTTGATTCCGCAGACTTTTAATTTGCAAAAGTACGTTCGCTCCTCTTCGTTAGTTGGTAGGCTACGGTTTAGGCCTACGTGCGTCCAATAGGTTACATTCACAGCAGTGTTGCCAACTCAGCGACTTTGTCGCTATATTTAGCGACTTTTCAGAGTCAAAGTCAAAAACTAGCTTAATCAAAGATGAAAGTAAGTGAAACAAATTGATATAATTCTGAACATCTCAATGCTGCACTTTTTTCCATAAAATTCCATGAAACGGTAGACTAATGTAGATCTTATATGTAATGTAGTATGGCATAGCCATGTACTGTGGATATAAATGTAGGCTATGAATATGATCAATATCAATGTAGGCTATAAATTAAGTCCACTTTCTTGCATTGCTTCTGACCCAACAACTTCTATGCCGTTTAGTCTTTTATTGAATTTGCATTGTATTAAAATATGATAACCTAATTCAGCGGTCACAGTAGGTAAATGCCGCCACGTGTGGTCCTTAAATTTGAGGAAATTGGTCCTGGAAAGTCATTGAAAGGTCCTTGAATTTGATGTTCACCAAGGTGTGGGAACCCTGTTTTTAACTCTGAAAACATTATTTTTGTTTGTTATATTGAGCTTGAATAGAAACGGATCAACAATAAAACGATTTAATGCTCTCCCCTGACGTCTCCTTGTGTTGCCAACAACCCTTCCACCACAGGACCTATGGAACCTGTGCAGCCGATCCCGGGGCGGATGCTGTCCGGTCCACCCTCTGCCGGCCCTCCTCCAGGGGGCATGCCTCCCATGATGCCCCCACGTCACCCCGGAGCCCCCAATGGCATGTGTGAGTACAAATAACCATCCTGTCATTATGCTGACACTGTGATGTTGTGCAAAGTTGCTTTAAAGGTGCGTTGCGCAAGTCGCACGCGCATGAGAGAAGAACAAAAGTTAATCGCTAGGATTTCAGGGTTTTTCGTTTTTTAGAGTCTTCTGAGGTAAGAAAAATATTATTTTGGTTTTATAGTATTATATGGAAATAATATTTTATTTTGAACGGAGATGTTTCAGTGAATATATAATAAAACAAAATTTCGTTGCATACTACTTATGACAATTCAATTTTATTCATATAGCGCCAATTCATGAAACATGTCATCTCGAGGCACTTTACAAAGTCAAATTCAATCATATTATACAGATTGGTCAAAAATTTCCTATAAAAGGAAACCAGTTGATTGCTTCAAAGTCCCGACAAGCAGCGTTCACTCCTGGGGAACCGTAGAGCCACAGGGAGAGTCGTCTGCATTGTCCATGGCTTTGCAGCAATCCCTCATACTGAGCAAGCATGAAGCGACAGTGGAAAGAAAAACTCCCTATTAATAGCTAATGTAATGAGATTGCAAAATAAAACATTACAATATAAAGTGCAGCAGTGATAAGAATGTACAGTGCAGGAGAAAAGCAGTTTTTTTTTATAAAGTGCAGAAGAATATTCAACCATGTTTATAGTGCAAAGATAATGGTTCAAGAAAGGCATTAATTTGAAAAAGTTCAAAATACCAATGGTGCAAAAATGCAGTTAACGATCAGTTGTGGACTTTTAAATGTAAATTGATTATAAAAGTTCAGCAACGTGGCGGTGCAAAATAATGTTGCAGAGTAGCCGTAAACTTCAGACAGATCTTTACTCTTGTGTGGAGTTTGTGATGCGGTCTGAGATGAGCTTGTTGCTGGTATTTTTGTGGTCCATCTCTATAAAACAGTCGATGTTCTCTAACATTAGTCCCTCAAACTGACTAATGGCGCCTATAGAGGCAACCGCGGTAAATGGAAGAGAACTTGTTTTACGCGTCGGGCAACTGTAAGGGCATAAATGGGAAAGAAAATAAATATTTAACTTCAAAAGGTGCGTGATGCACCTTTAAAGATTCCAGCCATATTACATTTTTTTTTATTTTATTTGGGTTTTGTGTGTTCAAATGTTTTCAGATGGTTATTTGTAAAAATCTAAGCTGGGGTTGTTCCAGTCAACAGACTCTCAGTGAAGCCTAAAAACTAAAGTTGCTACTTTAGCCAAGGAAGCATCTTAAATCATTCTTCTAACGCCGCCACGCTTCTCTCTGCAGATCCCGGCCCCCCACCCGCACAGCCCGAGGCATTGCCTGCAGCTCCCGTGGCTCCTCCGGCGCCCCCGAGTGGCCGAGTGTCCGACAACTGAGGGCGCGCAAACAGAAAAAGCACATGTGCATAAAGCTAAAACTCTGTCTGACCTTTGCTTGTCGCTAAGTTTTCCTCCCTCACATCCAAAGCAGCCATAAACTTTTACCCCGCTGCCACACAGACCCACACTGTGGCTTCCTTTGGCAAAAAAAAAAAAAGGAGCCGACTTCACAAACACACACGCAGACTTCCTCTCAGGGCACAGCGGCGAGGTCCATCTAGTAATAAACACTGTTTCACACTCTGTGGAGGAGAAGCGAGGCTGAAAACAACCATCCTGTGTATAGCAAACCAAACAAGGAGACAGAAAATATTTTTGAAGAAAAAAAAATCCTCCTTTCTCAGCGTTTTTTTTTTTTTTTTCAGATGACACTGTAACGCTTTCCAGAGTAAAAAAAAAAAGAAACAGGAAAAAAAAACAAAAACAAATGCTCACCTGTAATCCTTTCCCTAATATATGAACCCCAAGGGGATGCTTGTGAGACCAGGCAGCCAGTCTGTGCTGAGTAGCCTCAGCTGTGGACATGTGAGGCGGTCATCAGATTTAGAGCGTACCGGGGGGGGGGGGGGATAAAACACAGAAGACCCAGCCTGGCCTCACTCCTGCTGAGTATCTACCTCTCGCTCTTCTTTAAATGATACACTGTAGTTCTGTGTGTGTGTGTGTGCGTCTGTGAAGACAGCAGGAGAGAGTCGAGCTTCTGCTGAAGTTACAGAAATGTAAAATGTAAAATAAAAAGACTAAAAGTTACAGATTTAAAGCCCAGTGGGTCAGGTGTTGCGGGAAAGACTGTTATGGTTCTGATGCCGGTAAGCGCTGGAAGTTATTTAGTCCTGAACGGCTTTTTGTTGCAGATCAAAGGAGAAAAATCAGGAAGTGATGCTTTATTAGACGCGTCACGTTTTTGTTTTAGACGCCACGGAGAGGAAGCAGCGCTCCTCCTGTTGCCTTGTTGCTCCGATGTATTGCGCTGTGGGGAAAACTCCTTTCAGGCGCGAGCTCTCCGGTAAATCTGTGGGATTAATCAAAATAGATTAGCAGCAGCAACTAAAGTTGGATAAAGCATATAAGAAAAAAAACATGAAATTTTCCTTTTCTTTGAATCCAAACATTTCTGTTTCCGACCTGATCCGGCCACAGAACGATTCAAAAAGACGTTCCTCCTCCTCCCGTCGCAGCATCCAGAGCGCTGCAACGCACACACAGAGAAATGCTAAGCTACGCTCAGGCAAACACTGGAGGCTACACACACACACACACACACACACACATCCTCTGCTGACCTACACAGCGAGAGACGCTGCGCTTCTGCTCGAGCGACACCGAGCTCTTCCTCAGCGCTGTGGGCTTCTCTTTAGGTGCTGACACTGTAGCCGTTTAAACCCCTCTTCCTCTGCTCACGCCTAGCACTGCCTACCTCGCTAACTCCTCCTCCTTCCCGCTTCTTGCTTTTCCGCCGGCTAATCTCTAAAACTCTGTAGCGTTCTTCAGCAGTCGGACCCACGGGTGGACGAAACGAAGAGAAACGTGGAACTAAATGACGCATTAATCCTTCACACTGCTGTTCCATCGGGTTTGGTTGAAAACATTTTTTGGGCTTTACTTCCTAACAATCCTTCTGTTTTTTTGTTTTTCCTCCTGAACAGTGGCCTAGTTGACAATATTTAAGCCTGTAGATGTAAACTTTCCTATAGATCATTGTCATGTTCACACAGTTCACCACTAAACCCAAAAAACCGGTACCGTAACCTGACCACTGTCCCTCCTTCCTCTCAGCGCCGTTAGTGTCTCTGCTACCTCTTCCTCGTTCATCCGCTAGCTACCTCCTCTTCTAGCAATCTTCCTCTTGCTCTCTGCTACCTCTCACACCCTGTAGCTACCTCTCGTTTAGCCTTTCCTTTCCTTTTTTTAGTCTTTGTTCTTGAGTGCTGCCCTCATGACTGCCGGCACCGCTGCCCTCTTCTCCCAGGCTGCAGGAAGAAGAAGAAGAAAACGCAAACGTTCGCCCACACGTGCTCTCATTCACCGTGCCCCCACCCCCTTTTTTTTTTTTCCTGTTAACAATCAACTAGATGTGTGATTTATCTTTACTTAAACACGACATGATTCCCTTCTTACACATATTATCTTTCATGGATGCTTTTTTTTTTGTGTTAATGCTAATGTATTTTTAAGGCGAAGTTTTGTGTAGATGGAAGTTTTTCTCTTGTTTGTAGCATTTGTTTTGTTTTCTTTTTATTTTGTATGAGGTCTGTTGGTACTTGGACCTAGACACTGTCAAATAAACTGTGTTTTCTAATAACGGTTCGGTGTTTCCTCATCACTTTGAAAAAAGTGTCTAGTGTAGAAGTCACTAGAAGTCCAATAAGTGTAAGACAATATCCGCAAGTCTGGTTAGTTTCTTTCTCACCGTAGTTTTCAATATGTTTCAGATCTGGATAAATATGAAAAAAGGAAATGGAATATAAAAAAAAACTGTTTGATTTTGCAGTTTATTCTTTATGTAAACCTTAAGGGCTACTTTTAAAATCCTCACATTCTGTCCCCAAGGAGAGAATATTTTCTTATAGAAAAACTGCTAAAAAGTGTCTGTTTTAGAAACAAATGAAAGACAAATTTGGCCGATACCTGAAGGGAAATAAGTTGACTTATGTTTATTTTAGTTGAAAAATAAAATCATTTAGTTATTAGGCCCTGAGAGAAATAAATAATGCTTTTCCTTCCAGTCATTTCGGGCTGGACAAGCTCAACAAAAAGGTCAGCTTTCCCAAAAACTGCTGAACAAGTCAGTCCTTTAAAACTAATTTTGCCCAGCAGCACCTTTGGCATTTTGTTAGTATTTAATTAATTTATTGGTTATATATAAAATTTCATTTTCTGTTTTTGGTCAGGTTGAAAAACTCACTTTCTCCATGACAGAAATTCCACTCTATAATCTGCCCTAAAAACATCACATTCTTTTCCCTACAATTGGTCACACTTTTAATACTTCAGCCTGAAATATTCAAGTCCAGAAGTGCTTTTTAGGCCTGTATGTTCAGGTAGCGCCTCTTGTTTTGTATTTTTTTGTTAATGTAGTCCATTATCCCTACGAGTACAGATCAACTAGGGATGTGCCCTTAAAATTCTTACATTTGTCACGTTGCTGCTTATTCCGAAACAACTTCTAGGTATTTACGACTTTATGGCTGCCCTACAAGCACAAACGTTGTTCTGAAAAACATGCTACAAAATGGGCTCCATGACACCGGCAACATAAACTGGATGCTTTTTTTTTTTTTTTTTTTTTACCACCTAACAGCACACAGTGACTGCATTTAATCAGATTTTCTAATTTATTGATATTTCTAATTCCCTTATGGATCTAATAGTGGAGAAAAATGGTAATTGAAACAACAATACTGTCATTTTTTGGGGGATTCTGAGGATTTTTTCTTTGAGACATGATGAATGTCTATCCCCAACAGTGAGACACATATAAAGGTTTACAGTAAGAAAGGTGAGAAAGTAGCTCCAGCTTGTATACAAACTTAAAAGCTGAAAACTTGTGTTACAATATTAAATCCTAATGTAGAAACTTGAGCTATAAGCATTTAAAACTGCCAAAGTGGCTTGGAAATAAAAATATTTAAAACATGGCAGATCGCTTCAGTGTAAGTATAAATGGATGAAAATCTGAGTTCTTGGACCAAAAAGGATTTTAGAGGTTTTATCCGTCTTATTGCTTTGTTCTTTGTGTAATGACAGAAAACACACACATAACTCTGTTAGAAATGGAGAAAGGGCCATACCAACACAGTATGTTTCCACTTCTGATGAGTTTTTCTCCTCGTTTGTACGGCTTAACTATAAATTTAGCTCGTTTCATGTGGGTTTTTTTTTTTTTTTTTTTTGCTTTTCTGACTCTTCTGTAGGAATGTTCATTTTTTGCTTTTCCATGGATGTTTGTGATTTGTGTCTGTGTGTGCGTTCAGAGCCGAAGGCACCAACATTTTCATTTTGACTTCTTTATGACAATTCTTTTTGCCTTCAAACCCCTTTATATCAGGATTTTAACCTGGATCTGGTCTTCCAAATAGCTTTATTTTTTTTTAATCAAGGTATCAAAGGTCACAAATTCTGTCTTTCCCGATTATTTGTTTTGAAATACAACTAATCAAAGTTGGTCCACATATCAAAAATGCTTTGAAGTAACTCTTTACCCACTGTGTGTATTGTACAGATGATAAAACTAGCTACATAATACACATGTGGGTAGATTTCTACTCAAATGTTCAGACAGATAAAAACGGAAGCTAATCAAGGTAGGCAAAAACAAATGTTGAATTTGAACACATTAAAAATAAATTTTTAGAACCTGTTCTTGAAGTAATGCCTGATACAAACAGCACACGTTAAGGAGGTTTCAAACTAATTCGAGCCTTTTTCAGAAAAATAACGCACGGCCTAAAATTAGGACAATTTTCAACATCTTCTGGGTCCAGGAAGGTTGAAGCTTTGGAAGTACCTGAAATGTTCCTGGATGTCCGTATCAACTGTTCGGGTCTCGTTCCAGATCTCTAGAAAGTGTAAACACGTTTGATTAACTTGTACCTGCGTACAATTGTTTGAACTGATTATCTTAGTGTGTGCAGACGTTCAGCAATGCCTCCCAAAGACTTTACCGACTGGTGGAAATCTAAAATCCTTCAGAAACTCTGTGAATTCCTTTGTTTCAGTGTTGGTTCATCCAACAAGAGCTGTCTAATCCTTGTTGTGCCCTCGAAGAAAAACAACCAGCCGCGTTTGGTTATTATTTCTAATAGGTTGGCGACCACAACATTTTCTGGACAAATAAACAACAAAAAAGGTGAAAAGTGAATCAGTGGATTTGTTCTGTGACGTTGGGGATCGTTACAGTATTTCCTTTCACTGTTTGTGTTTTTTTCACAAAAGCGCAGATCCACAATGAGAAGGTGGATTATCTGTGTTTTGCCTTTGTGTTGGGATTAGGGGCAATGCTATGAAACATCTGCACATGAGCGTTCACGTTGAGCAAATCACGGCTGGTGGCTTACCGGCCTATTGTATAAAAAAAAAAAAAAAAAAAAAAAAAAAAACTGCTTAGATTTCCTCAGACTACTTTCAATCCTCTTCAAAGCTTTGTGTTCAGGTTCCATCAGCAAACAACAGTGTTAATTTCACAGTGTCATCAAGACAAGGTGCACAAACAAATACTAATTAAGAGGAAAATGCTGATTTACGGGGTATCTAAGAAGATGAATATGCTTTTAATGCAACAATTAAAATGTATGTGGATAAAATTATAATCCTCACAACTAAACAGCAGGTATAATTATAGAGCCTTTCAAAAGCACTTCCCCCAATGTTTTTATCTTTTTTATTATTATTGTGAAGTAAACAATAAATGGGACAAAATGACAGAAAACCTCAGTGTGCATAAACTGTTTAAGTCTCCATGAGCCATATCTTGCTACTGGATGTTTGCCAGTTCCTGAAGGGAAGTAAAACCCTTCCAGCTCCTTCATGTTGGAGGGTCTTTGCTTGTTAACAGCGCTCTTCAAGTCTAACCACAGATTTGCAACTGAATTGACGTCTGGGCTTTGACTAGGCCGTTTCAACACATTTAAAGGTTTCTCCTTAAACCACTTGAGTGTTGCTCCGGGTCCATATCCTGCTGGAAGCTAAAGCGCCTTCCCTGTCTTGTTTTGGTCAGGAATATTTAGCACCATCCATCGTTACCACAACGTAGACCAGTTTTCCAATCCCTGATGCTGAAAAGGATCTTTTTTTTATGGAGAGCATGAATTATTGTGGTCTTGTGGGGCTCTGCAGCTCCTTCAGGGTCACCTCTGGTTTATGTTCTGCCTCTCTGATTAATGCCGTCCTGGCCCCGTCTGTCAGTTCTGGTGGGCGGCCCTCTCAGGTTTGTTAAGGTACCAGGTGCTTTCCATTTGAAGATCATGTATTTGATGGTTCTCCAAAGGGAACATTAAAGATGTGAATATTTTCCATAACCTAACCCTGACTTGTTCTGAGAGCTCCTTGGTCTTCATGGTGTGATGCCTCTTGCTTTGTGGTGCTGCAGCGTCTGGGGTCTTTCACAAAATGTGTGTTTCTACTGACAGATCATGTGACTCTTCACTAATTATCTGACTTTTCAAGGTAAGTGGTTGCACCAGAACCTTTTACAAATTACAAATGCCAAATTGTAGTGTTGTTTTTAAATTCTTTAAAAAAAAAAAAATCTTATTTCACATCACCAGCTTAGACTATTCTGTGCAGATTCATCACATAATATAAAAATTCAAAAGAAAACATTTAAATTACAAATATTTGAAACTATAGGTAAAAAGCCAAGGGGATAAGTAACCATATATATATATATATATATATATATATATATATATATATATATATATATATATATATATATATATATACACACATTTTTCCAGGCACTGTATGTATGTATGCATATAAAAAAACATTTTAGATGTCTACAAGAACTATCTTATGTTCTGTGCTTTTGCTTTTTATTGACTTTGAACATTTATTTATTCTGGTAATCGCCAGTCTGGGAGACCCATGTTGTGTGGGAAATTTGCTTGTGCGGTTTTCTTGCTGCAATAAGCTCTGCCTGTAGCATCTGTGGGTACACACAAAGCAGAAACGAGAAGAATAAGTGAGTCCTGATGCCATTTCCAACCTAATCCGAGCCGCCTGGTGCTGTAATCTGGTGAGGGCGGATTTCAGTGTCCAGCAGATTGAGCATGAGTTTGTTATTGAGTGGGATGAAGGGCCAGAGAGAGATTACTCACCCACACGGGAGGGTAGAAAGAGATTGGTACTGCTAGAGCTGGGAAAGGACATCTAAAATGACCGGCATCCCCCATTCAGATGTGGGGCAGGACTCTTATTTTGTGACCAGTAACAATAAGCGTCCATCAGGAGGTCCAATCATATGTCTTTAATTAAATTGGAACGGCTACTGTTATATAATGGATGCATTTTCCTAATCGTCACTAGATCATAAAAGATTATCTAGAATCACATTTTGATAATTAACCTTTTTTATTAAGGATTTTAGCATTGTCTGACAGTAGATG
The DNA here is from genome assembly GCF_011125445.2 of Fundulus heteroclitus. Lineage (NCBI taxonomy): Eukaryota > Metazoa > Chordata > Actinopteri > Cyprinodontiformes > Fundulidae > Fundulus > Fundulus heteroclitus. Next base: position 39,367,065 of record NC_046363.1, read on the forward strand.
AGGAACAGTTTAAGGTTAAAAAGTAATATATATTTGAAGTAAAATACAAAGAAAATCGGGTTTTTTTTTTTGTTTGCATACAAAATCAGAAAGATAAAGAGTAATTAAAGACCAACATTTGTTAAAATCAACTTCTCTGGTATAAATCTGAATGACAGGAATAAGTAATTTTATGATTTTTAACCTTCTACCTCAAAAGCAGACACAGTCCGGTGTCTACTATGTCCATCAGATTTCCATTCTGGGGGAAGAAACTGTCTCTGGTTTTAGCAAACATCGCACTGTAGCGCTGAATGGCTGGTAAAAGTCAGTTTGTGCGCAGGATGTGTGGGGTCTGCAGAGACCTTAGCTCCCTTTTTCCCGACCCTAGACCTGCACAAGTCCAGGATGAAGGGCAAGGTCAACCCCAGTGATCCTCTCTGTGGATCTAACTGCAGTTGGACCTGTCCATTTCTGTGTAAGAGTCAAACCACAGAGTGATGGACGAACACAGGACAGTGTAGAAGGTGATCAGGAGCTCCTGCGGTACGTTGTACTCCTTGAGTTCCCACAGGAAGTACAGTCTCTGCTTTGATTCCTTGGAACCTGCAGAAATCCACTGGAGACACGTTGTGTGGGGGAAGTTCTCACAATCTCCACCGTCACTTCCACAGTGTTGAGCGGGTTTAGCTCCAGGTGGTTTCCGATCCACTTCCTGTCTGTATGCGTCAACATCCTGGATCCAACCAATGGACAGTGGTGTCTGGATCCGCTGAGGTGACGTCATTTGTGTACTGCAAGAAGACCCCCCTGGGGGACGCCAGTGCTGATGAGAAGAAGGAGAAGATGCTCCCCAGCCCCACCTGTTGCTGCCGGTCAGTCGGGAAGCTGGTGATCGATCCGTTGACCGATGGAGGCCGGTACTGTGAGCTGGATTAGCTTCTGGTGGAAGAAGACGAAGGCGCTGATTGCGTTGAAGGCCAAGCTGAAGTCAACAAACAGGATTCTGACGCATGTCTCTGAACGGATGAGTTGGTGCAGGATAAAGTGTGATCCCAGGTTGACAGCCGACCTGTTTACCTGGTGGGCAAACAGCAGTGGGTGCAGCAGGCAGCCCATTAAGTCCTTCAGATGCTTCCCAGATTTCATGACCGCAGATGTTGGACAGGTCTGCAGTAACTCTGCCCTGTGGTGGAGCGTCACTTTGGGGACCTGGATGATTACAGCTCCCTGGCGGTCTAATGGCGCTTGTTTGATTCCCAGTCAGAGTATGTCTGTTTGTGGTGGGTGGCTTAGCGGTTAGGGAGCTGGGTGTCTGAGTCTTAGAGAGGCCCCAAAGGTTGGTGGTTGAAACTCAGTATGTAGCTCTGGGTCCCTGAGAAAGACCTTTAAGCACAGATTGCTTCCTGTGTGCCATTTGGTTTTGGCCGCACACTGCTCCCTAAGGGATGGGTTAAATGCAGAGACAAATTTCCCCTCTGTGGGGACTATAAAGGGGAATGTTTATTTTATTTATGATGAAGCGTCAAAAAAAGGAGGGATTCTCACACAGCTCCAGAAACGTGTAGAAGATCTGAGGAAAGTTTGGAGCTGGTTGGTCCTGCAGCATTTTTGGACTCTCAGATGTTCCTCAGTGATCTTCAGTGCAGAAAGGGGGTCAGAGGGGTGAAGGGAGGGTGTTGTCGGTTTAGTAGGGCGTGGAAGTGGTCCTTTTGTGTAGGAATGAGATGTGAATGGCTGGTTTTCAAACCAACAGAAGAAGCTGTTGAGGTCATCGACCAGTCAGTGTGGTGATGGAATCCTACAGCTTGTAAAGTCTTTCAAGGTCCTTCAGACGGAAGTAGCATAATTACACTAGAAGCTGCCTTTTAATTTTTCACTGTATATTCTCTTGGCTGCTCCGATCTCATCGTTAGTTTTATTTTTTATTTATTTTTTTATTTCATAATGCAGGTTTAAATGTTTAAAAAAAAAACATGCGACTTATTGCTAAATAATGAAAAAAAAAAACGATTGAGTTAAATAATTAAACATTGATGGCAGTATTGACTATAATATACCAAACCAACTGCTTAGTGACGAGGCAGTAAAAACTAGAGTTTGCATTTAGCTGCAGCCTATTCAGAATATCTGACAGAGAGCACAAAAGGAAAGGTTAGATTTCACTCAAGGACCCAAACACTTGCAGACTGACCTTTTCCTGACACAGCAGCCTATTCAAAAGTCTCACGAAATACTGCTGATGTAGGAACTTAAGTTGTACTTTTTCATTTCCTGGACATTTGTCCTCCCTTCCCCTAACAAATAGGGCAGGGCTGACAGGCTACATTGACAAAAAACGAAACAAAATAATAAAAAAAAACATTTAATGTTTTAAATATATGAAAAAAATAAATGAAAGGGTGTTTTCTTTTGTGTAAAAAGAGTTTTAACTGAGCAGGAACCGCCCTTTCAGGAACTCTCCCCCTCCCAAGTGTTGCACCAAACCACTCAGAGAAATTAGTAAATATCCTGACTATTACTGTTTAAATAAAATTGTTGATCCATATCAGAAGATGTTCTTATTTCTAATCAATAATCCTGCCAATATCACTTAGATTTCCTGAAATGATATGGCTAAAATCAAAAGGAAACCAAGAACAAATTAAGATCCTTAAGCATTACAAAATGTAAAAAAAAAAATATGCAAGGGTAAATTTAAGAAGGTTGTAAAGGGGAAGATGTTGGTGTCAAAAAGGATTAGCGTAGAAGAAGAGGCACTGGAGGTATTGACAGATAGAATCCAGGGACAGCTACAGACACAACGCTTGAGTAGTGAAGTGTGACGCTCATCAGTTGTGGCAGATTCAGCGCAGATGTAGGAGGCCGGAGGGAGCCGACGCCTTAATTATAAAACATCTTTGGAGGAATGCTTCATATTAAACATCCCATGTGTGATCAAAAGCTCGGCACTTTTTAGGACCCGGGTTTAAATGTGGCAGAGACAGTGCTGATGACCCTGAAGACGAATGGTTGAGAAACATTAACTGTTTTTTCACCTTCACATTTAATCTTGAAACTATTAACCGACTTGAAGTGACTGGAGTCCCAACATTAATTGGATCAAATCTGGGAAAAACTGAGAAGAAGTAAAGGATTTAAAACTGGACTCCTTTTTTTTACGGAAATGTACAACTTTCATATTAAAGTACTTGTAAAAGATCAAATAAATAACAAACATAACACTAAACGAATGTAAAAGTTTAATATTTTCAGGGCTCCTGACTAGATACACTTCAAAAACAGAACTAAAAATAAGTATAATTTTCTTGAAATTAGTGTATTTGTCCTTGATTTGAGCAGATAAATAAGATTATCTGCCAATGGAATGAGTATTTTGACCCCTTAAATAACATAGTTAGACAAACTGGACTTGAAATAAGATCATAGAGATGAATTGTTCCGATTTTAAGTCCAAAAATCTTATTCCAATGGCAGATCCTCTTATTTAACTGCTCAAATCAAGGATAAATACACTAATTTCAAGAAAATCTTACTTACTTTTAGTTCTCTTTTTGCAGTGTGGGATTGAAAAGTTCGATCTTACACTGAATTGGGAATGTTGAGTTTTTCAATGAGCCTCTAAGGTGTGTTGAAGAACAACTAAAACGGTCCATACTTTTTTAAAAGCTGTTACGATAACTTACATGGATTGCATTCAAAGACAAACATTTATAGTTCTATTGTACAGCTTGTGCAGTTTGATCTTTTATGTTGGATATCTAGTTTTGGGCCAAATCCTGACGGATGTTGTTCAGTTAGTTGTTTTTGATTAAACACCTGATTGCTGAGAGATAAGCAAAGTTGGGGTTATGATCTGAGGAGTTTCGTGATGATATAAATATGTATCTATATGTATATGACTTGCTGTCAATAAGCCACAGACCTAAAGATATAGTTGGTAATCCTTTTCTTCTGTATCTTGTACGTAACTGATTTAAAACCACGCACACTCCCTCTTAATATTCTAAAAAGCAGAGAAATATTTTGGAAAAAACCTACAATCTTAATTTGTGGAGTAATAAATAATCACAGAACATTTAGCAAACAATTGATACATTAATTCTTTACATTTTGGTTCTGACAAAAATCTTTTTAATTAGTCTTGAGATTTGAGATAGTTTAAAGCTTTTCTTTAGATTTTGGCTGCTTTCTGTCCGATCGTTACGCCTAACCATGTCATCATTGTGTGCAGAATGTGCTTAAAATATTCATATAGTGGACAGGTGGAGAAGGACAATTAGAGAAAGGGGGAGTCCCTAAAAGCAATTAACTAAAATTTGAAAGTCATGATGCAAAGAAAATGTCCAGCAAAGCCCTGAAACAGAACCTTAATGATGAATCTTTCATCTGAACATATTCTGCATGTTTACTTTACAGTTAACAACTCTTTGTGGAGCTAAAATACTATTTTGTCCATCCAACAATATGGAATTTAATGCTTCTATGCAAATTCCAGTCCCTGCATAGTCGTGAGTTTAAATGTTTGAATATATTACTGCCGCCACAAATGAACACAGCTCAAGTTCCACCATGATGGTGCGTTCCTTGGCAACTGGGATGATGGAGCGCTGGAAGTAGGAGGGAACTTGACACAACTTTGACACAGAGCAAAAAAAAAACCAGTCCCCCGAGGAGACATGGGAATTTTAATTTTATTTTGCGTTCCCTGCCAATAAGCTATTAGACACTTCATGTGACATATTGAGTACTGACAGTCTTTCTGCTACAATGTATGTTTTTTTTTTAAAGTTTGTCCATGTATGTTAGTGAAATATCTGAGCTTTCCATCTCTTTTCATCACTTCTAAGACCAGCATAGACTTTCTGTAAGAAGTAAAGAAAGAAAAAATACATTCAAGCTTTTTGGACTATTTTTTTTTAGTTATTTTATGTGGGTTAATAAAGTCATCTGACAGTTTTGATTGTGCCTTTTTTGTTTTGGCAGTCTGGCTAATAAACATCCGTTTTCATGCGTTGTCCATTCTCAACCTTACGCAAACAAACATGAATATGGACATGTTAATAGATCAGTTTTCTGCACCAGAGAGTTAAGAATGTATAAACACGTTTCCACTGAGGCTCTTTAAAGTTTTTAAAACTCTAAATTGAACCTTACATTGAAGCAGAAAGACTTTTAGTATTCAATATGCCGCATGAACCGTCTGCTGGGTCATTGCAAAGGAGCGCAAGGGTAAATAAAAAAATCCCCATGTCCCTTAGGGAACTCCGTAGTGGTTTTAGCACTTTTACAGAACCTGCTTCCTCACCTGCCACCAAGGATTCCCTGATTTCCACCTCCTGCTTGTCTGATACTGAATACAAGGATTGCCCTGACCGCTGCCTGACTGACCAAGAGATCCACAAAATAAATTCAACCCATCCTTGCCAACTGCTCACTCTCTGCGTCCATCCATGCCTGAACTGTGACGCTTTTGGTGTCGTGAGATGCTTTTGACCTTTCCGCAAACAAAGGATTAACTAAAATATGCAAATGTAAAAAGAAAAAAATCCTACTTGCACGACCAAACTTTATTTAAGGTTAATCAGATCTCCATAATTGATGGCGTGCGTGTACCAAACACGAGTAAGTGGCGACAGCTAATCAAATGGTACTTTAGGAAAGTACACTTATGCAGCCAGGTAATTACATGTTTTTCGTGGGTTTGTTTGGTTTTCAGTTGAATTGTGCAGGATCTCAGCTAAATTAAAGGTAGAAAGTTTGGAGATGATTTATTATCTATCTACTTTCTCTTTGTCCTGATATCCTAAAGTTTAAACATTTGTATAGAGCCACTGCATGTGTCACTCATCAGGTTCATTTGAAATGTGAATTTAAACTTGTGCAGCGAGCTGGGGTGCATTTTTGGTGCGTGTTGACGTTCCGGGTGCAGCCCAACCTGCAGCACATTCGTTTGCTGGAGGAGGCTGTTGCCATAACGACGGCTCCATAGTTACGCCGCCTGCAGCACTCAGGATGCGTCTGGCAGGTCAGTGGTGAGGCCGCTGACAGCTTCTGTTTTAGATGTTTACACCACCTCCACAACTAAATTAATATATATAAAAAAAACAAAACACAAATCTCACCTTCGGCAGAGTCTAAATTCCTGACAAGATGTTGGGACAATCAAGAGATCGCTCTCATCAGAGGCCGTCGATGTAACGATTATGCTTAGTGTGGTTACATAACGGCCATTTATACCTCCATTAGCAGTCTCCACTGTTTGGAGCTGTGAGCTGCAGCTTATCTGTTACTATTCCTTTTACACGATTTGGTTTGCAGGGTGAGAAGTAGCTCTTCAGCTCCAACCGTGTGCACATTTGGATGCAGACACCAGGAGGCTGATCAGTCTCAAACAAAAAAACAAAAACAAACTGCTTTTGTTATGTTCAAAACCGCAACAGCGTATCCCTACGGAGCTGCTGTTACAGAGAGTATAATCCAGCCGTCAATATCTGTTGGGCTCGTAACTTTAAATACAGAATCCTCCTGACTAACGCGTCCCAGCAGCTGCCAGGTGCTGTTGTGGGGGAGAATAATCAATGTTTGTCACTTCATCTGCCTGTATTCATAATGACACGCTTCATTAATGTAAATATAAGAAAATGCATTCTATTACAGCAAGTGGGTGTAATACATTTAGGGCCGGCATGCGTGTGGCAAACTGACTGTGAAATCATGCCAACCACAATCCTTTTCTGTTTTCCAGATGAATGTTTAACTGTGTGTGTGTTTTAATGGCTGACATGTCACTGCTGTGTCTGGGTGCTGATGCGGGCGTGTGTGTTGCAGACACGTCTATGTGTGTGTGCACCTAATGGAGTATTGAGATGGCTCTGTGCATGTGAGTGCAGCTCGTGTGCTAATACTTGTGTGTGAGTGTCATAAAATATGGAGAAGAGTAAAGTAGGCCAGGGGTTCACAGCAGGATGGGACCCCCCCCCCCCCCCCCTTCCCTTCCCTTTCTGCACTTCTTTTGTCTCCTCATCTCTTCATTTTATTCTTGACTTCTTTCCAGCTGCCGTAAGGATGCACTGATGGATGCATCAGAGTCAAGTAAACTTTCTGAGCATCAAATCTTCTGTGTTTTTGGGATTTTGGTTATATTTGCTCCTTCAGAAGTTGTTTCAAATGTGTTTCCATTCATTTTCAGTCCAGGCCAATTATTTTCAGATGTATTTCTTGTTTTTTTAAAGCCACCTGATTTCAATCTATGAATTGGCCAGTCATTAAAGGAATCCTGTCTTCAAGAGCGGAATCAGGGTTGGGTCCAAATGATAAGACAGGTCCACACAGAACTAACTACCACCATCCTTTCATAAAGATGCAGTTTGTTTCATTTTATTTAGCTGAATCCAAACTAACAAGATATAAATACATATTCAATATAAATATCCAAAATGCAGTATACATAATTCTGTTTCAATTTGGTTTTATTTATATAACACCAATTAAGTTTCCTATCTAAGCAAACCCAGCAGATTACATCAAGTCTATGAGTCTAAAATTTACAAAACAAATATACAAAATGGGTTTAAGATCATTATTAAATGAAAAATGACGTATCTCTCAGGTGTTTTTTTCAGTATTTCAAACAATTCTTGTTACTTAAAAGCATCTAATCTGATGGAGTCTTTTGGTTTGGACCCATCGTCTTTTGTCTTTTTATTTATTTTTTGCTTTCCTAATCTCCTACCATCACTTCAGAATTAATATTTCCTTGGTCGGTCAAGAACTAGACTGAAATGAGAGGGGAAGAAGCCGAGGGTTATACAGGACCTTTCTAAAATACAAACTGAATTTTGTGTTGGGTAACGATTTAAAATGTTAGTCTGTTTTATTGTGATTGTATTTTTGTTTTAATGTGAAATGTGGAAAAAGTTAAATCAATTTTAGAGACGATGAGAAGGGAAAAATATAAAAAAAATAATGGGTGAGCAAAATGCTTTTGAATGATCCTGTCACTTCTGATTGATATATACATTTTATGGGTAATAAACATACAGTTTGTGATGACACACTTTTTATTACACTTCATGATGTTTTAGTTTTTTAGATGTGTAAACTAAATGAACAATAGATTTAAACAATATTGGACACATGTGTCTAATTTACAGGCTCTCATATGAAAAATCATTTGTGTTGTTTTCAAGAGCAACATAATTTTATACAACCTATGTTAATTTTGAGCAGCTACTTATGTTATATGGAGACTTTTCAGCTTCTGTTTTCATGAAAACAAGTAATATCTGCTTCAGCCGTAGAGAATTTTCTTTCATTGTTTGTTCAAACTTATTAAATGCTTGTATCATCCTGCTTGTGCTTCTGAAAAAAACAAGAGTAAAAAAAAAACAGAATCAAAAGCAGGTTAGGCACATTTTGCCCTTGTATTTCATTTTATAATTGTTTTGACAATGCCCATTAGTGTCAAAAACATATATTTTATTTTATAAATATTTTTAGCAGGATATCCTTTCTTTTCTTTCATGAAAAAAATATTACATCATCACAACAATGGAAAGAAAATGTCACTTTTTTGCAAATTTGTCACAAGTGTTGTTTCTTTTCCAACTCAGGATAAAAGATTCATTAGGATTATTTTCATGTTCATTGAAGGCGTGTCAGAATGCATTACTTCCTGACAGCAAAACGATCATCATATGATTCGGAGTCGTTGTCAAATCATTTGTTCATTGATGCGACCCCAAAGATGCCATTGCATTAGGGTTGTCAGAATAACAGTCGCTCAGTTTGGGACAGAAATAAAAGTGATCCGGTCTTTATCAGGTTCTAAAAAGATGAAACGCTTACCTCAAGTGTCAGTGAATGTGCATCTTAAATTACAGAGTGAATCATTAAATTAAATTATAAATGCACATATTTGCGAGTTGTTCTCTGTCCTGAGACCTCTCCCATCAGTGAGCTGCTGAGGCATGATTCTTGATGAGGACATTTTCTGAGAAGACATCAAAAGGGACCAGAGTTCAGTCCAAGCACAGAAGAGAGGAAGAGAGCAAACGTTGTTTTCTGGCAATATTTTATGACTCGGTTTGATATGATTTAAATTCAGCCTCAGAACTCTCCTGCTAACCTGTTTTTTCTTTGTTTTCTTTTCTGCAAAAACGATTTACTCAAAAACTAAACCAGTAGTTTACACGTCAGCGCACAGAGGTAATTGTGACAATAAGCACACACACACAGTATGTTTCATTTGCAATTCATATGCATATGCAAACACACGCAAATGCATGGTTAGAAAATCCCCCGTTGCACGGCCTTTCTTCTTTTTTTTTTTTTTTTTTTTGCTTTTCTGTGTGGAAGAATGCCTGCGACCCCCACTGCGATCATTACCCCGGGCTCTTCAGCATTCATCACCATGTGAGCAGACCCCCTCTCACCCCAATAACCCCCCCCCCCCCTTCCTACCCTTCCTCTTTGGTTGCTTCACTCGGTCACACCATTAAACAAACCTTATTGTTTTTATGACGTTGGATAGCCTGAATTATTATTATTATTCGAAAAATATCAGCTTCCTCCCTCTCATTTACTCTAAGGAGAAAGAATTAATTATTTTAGAGAGAGCAATTAGTACACTAAGATCCGGCACTTAAATAAGGGACACGTTTTTGGGGACACAACTGAGGGAGTGGGTTAAACCAAATCTAGGTAGCAGGGTTTTTTTTTTTGTAAACTGAGAGGATGGAAATAGTTTCGGTAGAAGTGACGGAAATTGGAGAAAGCCTTAAGAAAATGGTTCCTGGAATGAAGCTAATAAAAGTTTGAAGACAATAGAGAGAAAGGAAAAATGGATGTTTCCCAAACAAAGAAGAGAGAAGAATTAACAACAGTCTCTGTAGATGAAAAACATTCAGGACGTAGCAGAAGTTTATAGTGGGACATCTGATGAAGAAATGTACCAGTCTCAAGAAAAATAAGGTTTCTGAAATAAAATAGGTTGGCTTTGGAAGATTTCTAGCTGTAGGAGTGCACAATATTAGTAAAATGCAATGTTGCAAATTTGTTTAATATTGCAATTAAAAAAACCTGCATTCTCTCTGTAGTCTTTGTTTTTAAATCATCCAGATGCAACAACTCCTCTCATTGAGCATGCTGGTTGTGGTTGCCGTAGGATCTTGTGTGTACAAGGCAAAATAAAAGTCCACCAAGTGATCAAATATATCATTTCAAAGCAGATTTTAATGCAGGACACCTAAAATGTTACAGGCAGCCGTATTTTGCACCCAAACAGTTCTTTGAAATTGGGATATTGCACACGTTGATATTGCAACTATGGACCCGATTCAATAACTGTTGCAGCTGCATTGAGACACAAAGAAAGCATGAAAACGGGAGAAATAGGTTAAAAAAGTCTGTACCTTTGCTTTTAAAAATGTTTTAAATAAACAAAATTAATAAAACCAGCTTAGAATTCAATCAATAAAATTACTGGAGCAATTCCATTGCTTCTTTAGCAATAATCTTTGGTGACTTGCTCTCTAGGTAGAGGGTGCCTGCTGGAAGAGACTTAGACTTTCTTTATTGTCATTTTGTATGCACAGACAAACTGTCAAGTCAGCAGTGTTCCCCATTATGGTAGCCTATAATATAGCATTTCTGTGATAAAAATGATTTTTATTGGTCTTCTTTTATACTCTAATTTTCTAAGGAAGGTATTTATGTTATTTGTGATCTGTAAGCCATAATCATCAAAATAATAAGAGATAACTTCAACTATATTACTATGGTGCTAACGAATGTATATATTTAATGGTTTTACCTATTTTTTATTTAATGAGTGTAATCAATAACCTTTTGATGATATTCTATTTTCCTGATGTTCATCATGTTTATTTTGTTGTGGATAAATATATCCACTTAGTGTAAGTTAAGTACTGTCACTCTCCAGAAGCACTGTAAGCCTCATAAGGTTAATGCAAAAACAAATGGCTATTTACATAATGTCGTGTGAAAGAACATCACAAAAAAGTTCGGTGGAAGGAAAAAGTGTTGCAGAAAGTATTGCACAACCAACAGGTGTAACCAAAGCCTTGCACACATTGTGAAAGTAATCCCATTCAAGAGTTTTGGGAGACTGACAAGGTGTGGACTGGAGCTGGAGTGGACTAGGCAGATATTTCTGTATTCAAAATAATTTTCATTGGTCTTTTTCAATGTTCTAATTTTCTGACTAGATTGGTTTAGTTTCTATTAGCTAGAAGCCATAATCATCTACATTAACATCGACAGGTATTCTTCTGATTTGGGCAAGTTTTGCCATCACCAGTTTTCCTTCCACTCAACTTTCCCTCAACGTGGCTGGAGACATCTCTCGTTGAGCAGTCAGCTTCTTTAGCAATGCCGTTTTGTGAATTACCCCCCTTGTTGAGCTTGTCAGTGATCCATAGACTTTTGCATGACTGTAGGCCAATCCTCACACTAGATCTCAGCTTTAAAAAAAATCAGTTTTATTGGCTTTATGTAAGTATTTGGTTTTCTGAGAAAGTGAATTTTTAATTTATAAGCTCTAAGCCATAATAATGAATATTGACAGATATAAACAACCATTCCTGTTGCCTATGAATGTCAGGATACTTGAATATTTGAGTTAATTAGTTGACCTGAATCACCTGCATTGAGCATTTTTTCAGCTGATTCCCCGTTGTATTTAAGTTCCAGGTTTTTGTTCCTCCGTTGTTGCTTCGTCCCATTTTTGCCCTTTTCTGTTCTCCTGTTTTTGTGCTATGCTTTTGGTCCCCTTTGTATATCTAGAAGGTTACCTCCATTAAATATTATCATTTGAGCATGCGCCTGCCATCGTCTGGTTGCCGCTTTGGTCCTACTCCGCAAAGCATTACAATAAAGCCTTTTCTATCAAACTTTATCCTTCCACTCAATCTTCCATTACAATACGGCACTTTGAGAACAGTCATCTTATTTGGCAATGTCCTTTTGAGGCTTGTGAATAGTGTCAACAGCTGCCATCCATGATTGTTTAAGCCATGGACATAATAATAATAATAATAATAATAATAATAATAATAATAATAATAATAATAATAATAATAATAATAAGCTTCAAGCAGCAGAATAATGTAAAGTAATGAAAAGTAGGGGTTTCAGAACAGAGCCCTGGGGCACGCTGGTTTTGACTGGGGATGGATGGGAATTAAAGGACTGTAAAATAAGTAAAATAAGAATGAAATCTGTCAAAGGGGGTGTTAGGGATTAACCTGACTCTCGCCACATGGATTTCGTTCCACAGAGCTCCACACATCCGTTTGGGATCGCTCCATTGGAGATGTATTTCAGAAGGAGGGGCCTTTTTAAAAATCCTTGCATATTATTGGATAAACCACTTGGCTGTCATCTTTACTGTTGTGCTACTTCAACCACTCGCATCAAAACCAACCCGTGACGCTGACGTTAGGGAAGGTCAAGCTCTTGCAAAACCCGGTCGGGAGGGTTTTGCCGCCGCCGTTGTTGTCTGAATCCAAACAGTCGCTTCTCTGATACGTCACATCTACGAAAAATCCCACCCGGCGATCCTGATTGGCTCGTCCATTTTATGTGGTATTGAAATCCCTCCCAATGGCAGCGATTCCAGATGGATGTGTGGAGCCGTGTGGAGCAACATCCATCTGGCGAAAGTTAGGTTAGTGAGTGATGCCAACTGGAGATAATCTGTCGAGAAGGATGCAGTGAGAAATTGCATCGAAGGTTTCACTCAGATCCAGAATAATGAGAATAAAAAGTAGACCTGAGTCAGCTGCCATCAGAAGCTCATTGGTGATTGTTAATAGGGTGGTTTTGTGGCGTGGCGGGGATGGACACAGACTGGAATTGTTCATTATGAGCTAAATGAGAATGAAGTTTGGAGGCAACTGTTCTTTCTTTGGAGATGAAATGGAGTAAAGATTGTTGTGGTTTTGAGGATCTGAGTCAGATTTCTTCACCATAGGAGAGATAACAGCAGTTTTTAAAACAGAGTATGAAAAATTCCAGTGGTAGGGAGTACATGAGGGCAGTTATGAATGGAAAAGGTATAAGGTTTGACCAGCATCCTCAGATAAACTATATTTAAAATGTTTACATGGGATTTGCTACTGAAATAAATTCAGTTAAAATTTAAGCATTGTTTACAAAAAGAACACAAAAAAATCAAAAAAAAAAATCATATATTTATATACAAGTGATGTATAATTTCAATGCCTAATCTTTTATGCGAAACAAAATCTAATTTCACAGCATAAAGGTGGATAAAAAGGTTTTAAAGGATGAGGAAAGAGGAGAGAAAAAAGTGGACATTTATTGAGGGGGGGGGGGGTGCGAAAGTCTGGTAAAGTTTAATGAAACCAAATGATAACAATATGAGGAGGTGGGAATCGTCTTGGGAAAATGAGGGAGGGTAGAAAGGGGGAGGTGAGATGAGGATGGGGGAGAAGAGGAGGAGAAGGAGGCGCATCAGCAGTCCCTCTCCCCCCCTCCTCCTCCTCCTCCTCAGACGTTGAGAAGGTCGCCGAGCGCGCTGCAGACCGCCGTGCGTTAAGTCTCCCTCTCAGCCTCTCCAAGAGGTCCAAGCAGAAACGATCCGAGCCTTTGCAGAACTTTGCTCTGCGCCCACCCCCCGCCTCCAGCACCTTTAGCAGCAATGGAGCCGTGAAGCCCGCCACAGAGAGCTGAGCCGAGCGAGTCAACCCGCGGCGGAGACGCAGAGACCAAGCGGCTATGGAGGAAAAGCGCGGAGAGGCTGGAGTCTAGACCAAAACCTGCAGATCCATCTGTCCGGAATACTTTTCTGCAAGCCTTCTGAACTTTGCTGTCAATTTTTTTTTTTAAATCCAGGGTGTTTATTATTTTTTTCCCCCTTTATTTCACGCTTGATCGTCTGAGTACAACATTGCACAACAAGGATGCAGGGAAAGGAGAAAGCGAGCGTCTGCACGGGATGCTGGAGGCGAATGCTGCTGTGCGTCCTGGCTCTGCACCTGATCCCGCTGTGTGTCCACGGTAAGAGGCTGGCCCTTTCACTGTGCACAGCAATCACCCCAAAAAAAAAAAAAAAACATTCGCACTAACTAGTTTAATTTTTCTGCTGCAGCAGCAGCAGCAGCACATGCTCTCAGTGGATTCAGGGTACCGTAACATACTCCCACAGGGCAGGCAGAAAGGAGGTCAGTGAGGCTCAGATTGTAGGTTAGGAAGCTCTCCGCTCTGTTGATAATGTTACCGAATCACGTCTCGGTAAAATCGGCTGAATTCTTTCAATTCTAACGTATTTAATCTGCTTTAAGCTGATACCGGATGATAAGAAGAAGTCCTTAATCGTAGTTCTCAGAGATTTCTTATCAGTAAAAATTGCACAAATTGTCCAATAACAGATAGTTAGAGTATAGTGATGTCATATCAGGTATTTTCTTGATCGATAGGAGGCAAAAAAAAAAGGGTGACCGTTTCTCTGATAGTGCCGGTGTCAACAAGCTGACATAAATCACAAAGTAGGTCAGGTTCACACAATAGACACCAGAGGAGCAATGTGGTTGGATCTGTATATGGAATCACAACATCCCCGTCTGCATAATCACAATTTACAAATGTCGTAAAAATATACGTCCGTCCAGTCTACTCAGAGGGTTCCTTCGCCGCTCTTTGTGCCAACATCTGAAATGGATGGATCAGAAAGCTCAGACGGAGTGGTGGACTCATCCTTATAATGGAGAAGAAAGACTGTTAGAGAGGAAGATCTGGCTTTATCTCAATCGACATTGTGATCTGAACTGTTCTCCAAATATGTGAATAACACCTTAAAACATATAATTACATCTCTATAAACTCTGTGTTGAGTCAAGCAGATGCTTTCATTGCATGTGAGGTCTAAAATGCTGCTAAATCTTCCTATCTAGAGGAACACCAATAAGGGGGAGAAAAAAAAGCGGTGGCATTTCAAATCAGGTCAGTGTTTTAACTCTTGCAGAGCCACAGCCACAGAATCCTCCTCACAAATCTCCCTGAAGGACCCTCAGATTTGTGTGACAGTGACAGCGTCCAGCAGCAGATGCAGTAAACCGGACCCCCGAAGGCGCACAGGCACCACGGCTTCACAAAAGGCGAGGATTAGAGCCTAGGAGGGGAGGGGAGGGGGGGTTGCTGATGAATAATTCACGAAGGGGTCTGAGAGGACATTCTGATACACCCGTACAGGAAAAAAAAAAATAGGGAGAAAATGTCGAGTAAACAGGAGAAAAGGAAAAAAAAAAAAGACGACACAGGGTCCGTCGCTCTTTGTCTGAGGTCTGCTGCACATGCACGCCGGCCACATTGCTGTCAGATTAATAATGCAGGAGCGTGCACGAGGTGAAATCAGTCTGCCGTTATAATCAAATAAAAGCTCACTGATTCGTCTGAGCAGCTGAAATTCACGGGGATGTGTGTGTGTTTTTGTCATTGTGTCTGGTTCATCTGGTGCAACAAAGAGACGCTTTCCCTGTCACTTCAACATCTCATCCACATCCACCGAATCAATCGTAAAACAAGGCCTTTCTTTAATTTACTTTAAAACATTGATTTTCCACATGTGTGTATTTCATCTTAAAAAGACAGGTGCGTTTTAAAAGTTGTAACTCATGTAGTTATTCAAACAGGCCGTTTGAAGATGGAAAGATCTTATAATACCTCAAATTATAGTTGGTGATTTTTTTTTAAAGTGTTCTTATCAACTCGATTTGAACTAATGTGGTCATTAAAATACGGTTAGGACATATATCAAATGTTTTCCTCCCCAAATTTAAGCTGCTCTGCACAGTTCACAGGTGAAACATGGCAGGGTTAATCAGGGCGTTGATTGGCTTCTGAAAGCCTGGCTGGTTTAAACTGAGATGCAGGGTCAGCATATGCAGTATTAATATTGCAAAAAAACATTCATTAAAATGTAATATCTAACAAAAGTTACATTTCAGCTGTTATTAACATTTCCCGCTAATAATGTATTCAGCCTGTTGGATGCAGTTTGGCTGCAGTAGATGCCTACGCTTGACCCAGATAACAATGCCCAAGATACTAAGTCAGGGGAATCCCAGGTGAGACGGAGAGGAGTGAGTAGACTCCTTTATTATCATTGCAACATTCAACAAACAGTGCAAACTCAAGATTTATTGAAGCCATACACCCCTCCTTTAATTCCATCTCAATGAAGAGGTAGCACTTAAGGCAGAAACTGGTACTTTTGTTTTTATTGGTGCAAATTTCAATGAACTTCACCTGTTTTTGCTCTGTAAAGTCAGACAGGGCTGTGGGCGTATTTTGCTTTCAGGTTTAAGATGTACGCCGTGCAACTTGGAGGCCTCTTTGCTGCCAACTACTTTAAAGGGATCCTAATGTTAGCGCCAAAGCTTCCAATGCACATGCAAAATGTGTCTGAAGGCCACATTATGGTATTGTTTTATTTCTGCATGCTAGTACTGTAATCACGTCAACACTGATCCTGAGTTATTGCCACGCTTGATCTTTACTTTTTGCAGTCGTATTTAAAAATGCGTTTTATGTTGCTCTGGATGTGAAGGAAAAAAAGCGTCACGAAGGATGCATGTCACTCATTGCTGCGCTGTTTTGTGTCCTGCATCTTTGTTGGAATGAAGGGCAGAAACTGTAGTGTGCTGTAATCAATCAATCAAATCAGATTTTATTGTCAATTACAATTTGCATTGCAATCGAAAAGTCAGATGCTGTAGATGTTCTTTCCATATGCAATAAATGTCTGACCATCTGGGGATGAATGTTCAACACTCTAAAGGCAGTCGGTACGTGGCCCGAAGTGTTTCAACAAGTGAAGTTTCATAAAGTCTGAAGAATCTTGGGCCGCCTGGTTTATTTGCTGAGCTAACTATGAATGCAGTAGAGATGCTAGAGCCTTAAAGTTGCTAAAGTAGCAAATCTCTCTACCGTATTCAAACACAGTTCAGACAAACATCAACAAGCTGAAGCAGGTGTAGAAATTTGATGTGTTTCTAAATCATCCTAAAGCTCGCACTACTAAATTATTTACATTTCATAAATAACAAAAACCTGTGTTTTTAAAGTCAAGCATATTTTTAACAAAGTAAAAAGTGGTATGTGAATGTTGAACATGCAATAGATATAAATCGTTATTGTGAAAATTTGATAATTTGAGCGCAATTCAGCATAATCCTGAGTGCTACATGGCAGCAAATCGCTTCCAATATTCTGCTTGGTATGTGTGGGAAATGCATCAGCAGGCATTAGTGGGATACATGATACACTTAGGCTGCATTTATATTGGAGGCTGTGAGAGAGGCAATTAATGACAATAGTCTGCAAATGGTTAAAATCAGACCTAAAATGTTCAATTATTTGAAAGTGATGACCTTTTAAACTCTAAATTTTGATTATATTTTGGTATCTTTAGCCAGAGATGATCAAGATTTGGCTTCATCAGCAGCCCAGATAACGTTTCTGTTAGCTCAAATCTGTTATGGTCGCAAAACTGATTCTACAAACCAGCACTTTTACAAATACCACTTCACTAGTCTGCCTGAAGGTACAGGTGTATTGAAATTTCCCTTCTTGGGTCCATGAGTAAACATGGCAGGAAGCTTCTGAAATACTGCGTTAATGGAAGAAATTGACAGAAAGGCAGACGCTGCTGTGCATGGCTGGTTAAAATCCGGGTCAATGAGATGGAGATAACCGCTTCAGGGACGGTGCAGCATATGAATGTAATAAAATTCACCGGCAGCATCTCGACGTGAGTTTGAGCAGAAACTCTTCTCCCAGTCGTGTGTTTTTGTCACTTGTCATCTTCCAGCTCAGGTGCATGTAGGGTACAGCAAAGAGAAGCTGGCAGATTTGGTGCAGACAGCCACCTTGGGCTAACCCCTGCCTCCACCCCCCTTCATACCCATCAACACATCTCGCTTCACCGGCGGAGGCGGCAGCTTGCCCCACATCTGCGAAGCACAAAAATCCAACCGTCCTGAACTGACAATGGACAATCAGCATCTGCTTGTTTGTTCCCTCGATCCATTTTTTCCCGCTCTTCTTGTGGCCATTTGTAATCCTCCTCCCTCAGCATGTTTAGTGCCGATGACATGCAGCCGCCCTCCTCCACCTCCACCTCCTCCCCATCCCCCATGAGCAGCTAAGGTGGATGGGTGAAGGCTGGACCAAGGATGTGTGCTGCTTGTTTTTGGACAAAAACTCGTGGATGCACTCTCCTCTCCGCCTCCTCCTCCTCCTCCTCCTCCTCCTCTCCTCTCTGTGGTTTCTCCTCTGTCCCGCTGACACACATATCTGGTTAATCTTTAAGCCAAATCCTCCCTCCATGTGTCCACTAACCCAGTCTGGCTCTTTTTTTTTTATCATAAAAGATAAAAAAGAAAAGAAAATGACATCAGCCCTAAAAATGACTCCTTATGCTCACTGATGAAGAATAGCGACGCGCTCGTCGTCTTGGCTTCTTCCTTTGGGTCTCCATGGAAACCCTGCACATCCCATGGCCAGCCGCTCAGCATCGCCGCCACGACGCGTTTGAGCGAAGAATTTAATTAAGCTGAGAATGTTTGGAGTTTGGCGCGTGCGGGCATCTTTCGTCTAACTGGGCGGGAGCGTGCGTGTGTTAGCGCTGCATGGCGCTAACGGTTTGTGTGTTTGGTCGTCGTTTACATCCTGATGAATTTATAGATTCTGTTGTCTCTTTTTTTTTTTTAGCTTTTTATTTCGTTTGCTCCTACTGTGTTCCGGATCTTTCAGAAACGACGAGAGTGACGTCGCTTCAGACGGAGCATCGTGTTTTCTAGAGTTCAGGGGGAAAAGTATTTGCCTCCTTGCAGATTTCATCTGTTTTGTGCCACTCTGTGAAGCAGATTTGCCTTAATTCAGACACATAAGGCAAGGCAAGGCAAATTTATTTATATAGCACAATTCAGTACAAAGACAATGCAAAGTGCTTTACATGATTAAAATATAGCAAATTAAAACAGAATAAAAGCAAGTAGGAATAAAATGTAGATAGAAAAAAGAACAAAAAAGTGGTGATTCAGTTAACTAGAACAGTTGAAGGCAATCCTAAACAAATGTGTTTTTGATCTTGATTTAAAATTTTAAAGGAACTCAGGCTTTCCGCACCTTTACAATTTTCTGGAAGTTTGTTCCAGATAAGTGGAGCATAGGAACTAAATGCTGCTTCTCTGTGTTTGGTTCTGGTTCTGGTTCTGGTTCTGGTTCTGCAGAGTAGGCTGGAGCCAGAAGACCTGAGTGGTCTGGAGGGTTGATACACTGATAACAAGTCTGTGATGTATTTAGGTGCTAAGCCATTTAGGGATTTATAGACTAGCAGAAGTATTTTAAAGTCTATTCTCTGAGATACAGGGAGCCAGTGTAAGGACTTTAGAACTGGGGTGATGTGCTCTACTTTCTTGGTCTTAGTGAGGATGCGGGCAGCAGCGTTCTGGATCAGCTGCAGCTGTCTGATCCACTTTTTAGGCAGACCTGGGAAAACACCGTTGCAGTAATCAATTCGACTAAAAATAAACGCATGGATTAGTTTTTCTAGATCCTGCTGAGACATCAGTCCTTTAATCCTAGAAATGTTCTTCAGGTGATAGAAAGCTGACCTTGTAACTGTCTTTAGATGCTTTTGGAGGTTCAGGTCTGAGTCCATCACTACACCCAGATTTCGGGCCTGATTAGTGGTTCCTAGCTGAAGCGACTGAAGCTGTGTGCTAACTTTTGAGGGCGTTTGAGCGTGTTTGTGATGTTTAGTCATGCTACATCATCGCAGGATAGGTTTACGATTCCCTTTTACAGTAGTTTTGATTGGGAAAGTTGATCACTATTTTGTCTTGTCTTCATTTTATAGATAATTTCTCTCACTCAGTGTAGGTACATCTGCAACAAGGGAAGGTGTATCTTAGTTAAAGGAAAGTGTAACCGAAGTAAAGCAGATTGGATTGGATGTCCATGTCACCCTGCACGATTACACTGATTAAATCCAGACAATTTAGTTAGTTTTTTTTTCTGTATCAATTTCAGTACAGAAGATCTGTTTTAACAATTATTTGGTAATACTATTACCAAATAATTGTTAAAACAGATCAGTAGTACTGATAACATTAACAATAATCTTCTTATTTTTTTGCAACATACACCGTAATAGAATTTGTCTTTTGTATTTAATTCATCTTTTAGGGAGCAGTGGGCTACTGCTGTGCAGGGAGCATTCCAGTGTCTTGCTCAGGGACTCAGAGAGGGGCAGTCTGTGGGATTCGAACCCTTGCAGCCTCTTCAGGATGCAAGCGCTTCGCTCTAGCTACTAGACAACAACTCAACCTCACCTAAATTACAAACATGACCACAATTTCCAAAGCTATGTGTACCGCTGAAAGTAAGAAAAA
This sequence comes from Fundulus heteroclitus, assembly GCF_011125445.2. Classification (NCBI taxonomy): domain Eukaryota; kingdom Metazoa; phylum Chordata; class Actinopteri; order Cyprinodontiformes; family Fundulidae; genus Fundulus; species Fundulus heteroclitus. Next base: position 39,387,488 of record NC_046363.1, read on the forward strand.
AAGGGTGAAGCAGAATAAAATGGAGCAGCTGGCCTCCAGATCAGGTCCAGCTGATGAATGAATCAGTTTTTGTGAGTCCGAAGCGCCTAAATGTTTGAACTTACAGCCTGCAGATGCACCCTTCTCCCTAACTGTGGTTGGCTGAAGACCCAAAGAAGAAAAAAGCTTCCAGACTGATAGATGTCAATGACTTTTTCCCTTGACTGTTGCCTCTTGAGATCTTTTATCTTACTTCATGCTGTCAGCTTCGTTCTCAGCGATGTCTGACGGTGCGGCTAGTGAAGTGTATTTGAAAAAGAAGCGGGTTATGAAAGTTAATTAATGAGTTAACATGACTGGCAATTAGTTTTTCCCACAGAGCTAAGCTGGTTTGAATATTTTTTTTCTATCTTAATCTTCATTTAAAAACATATATTTTGGATTCACTCCTCTGTTACCTGCAGCTGATATCCAAATCAGTGTGATGGTTTGAAACTTCCAAGTGTTACAAGAGAAACAAAAACCAAATAAATGCGTAAAGGAGAAAAATTCTTCTGTTTTGTTCCCAAATGGTAAATTGACAGAACTTACATGTTGCTTATATTGTTTTACGCTGCAGCCACACTCCCCCAGCTCCTCTCACAAATGTGCACCCATTCATAGAGATCGGTCGGCAACTTGGTGTTAAATGCTTTGCCCAGGGGCACTTCAACACATGGTTGGGTAGCACGCTCGAATCAAACCCACACGTTTCTGACTGCCAGACAAAGTTAACATTTAATGAAGTCACAGTTATAGTTTGTCACCCAACATTTCAAACTACTTCATATTGTTAATGTTCAATTCTCAGCATGAAACTTTACGATTCAGTGCATGAACTGAACTCATGTAGCATTTGCACCCTCGCCTCCTCCTTTTTATTACAGCTGTTTATACATTTTGTCATGCTCAGGGTATTTTATTTGGATTTTGTGCGACAGACCAACATTAAATTGACCATACCTGTGAAGTGGGTGGAGAATTATTATCTATTTGTATTTCGGACCCTTAACTATGATAAAATATCATTCTAGTCACCTGTTCATTAAAAAGGGTCCACCTGTGTGTAGCTTCCACTCAGCCTCAGAGATCTGACCAAGCAGCAGGAGAGGAAAGTTGTAGAGAAATCTAAAGCAAAGTTAGTTTGCCATCCTTTTTCCTTCCACTTCCCAATTATGCTCCATTTTGTTTTGGCTTATTGCATAAAATTGTCCCTTGCCCAGGGGCACATCAGCATGCGGCAGGAGAATGTTAGACTCAAACCCACAACTTGCTCCACAACGACACTCTGCATTGAGCAGAGGTAGGCAGGAATTAGATACATTTCCTTGAGTGGGAATAAGTTTTACTGCACAATTTGTTTCGCTTTTACTTCAGTAATAGTATTTCGAAGTAATGCTACCCTTACTTGAGTCCAATTTCTGGCTACTTTATCACTTCTAGTTGCTTCACTGAATAAAAAGAAAATTTGTTTTAACCAAAAATGTAATAGAAAGGCACACCTGCACGGTTTATTTTAGACTTGTTTGTTCACAAACGATCTGATGTTATTTTCTATCTGCTGCTGTGTCATTTGCAGGCCATTTGAATATTTAATAAAAAAAACACTGGGAATACTCTGGACTGTTCAAACATATATTTAAGGCTTTCCCTTGTTGTCCCACAGAGGGGAAATTTTGTCTCAGCGTTTGACCCATCCCTCAGGGAGGAGTGGGTTGCTTACACTGAGTGACGCCCGGGGAGCGATCTGGGGGGTAAGGGTCTTGCTCAGGGACCCATAGTGGCGGTCTGCAGGGATCGAACCGGGCACTTGTGACCTTCTCAGAGTGCAAGTGCACTCCTCTAACCTCTGGGCCACCACTTATCACAAATATTGCTATAAATATGTTGTGATTTATTTACTTATTTGTAAATGTCTTTTAACTAAATTAGTTGTTTTGTAATTCAATTCAATTCAATTAAATTTTATTTATATAGCGCCAATTCATGAAACATGTCATCTCAAGGCACTTTACAAAGTCAAATTCAATCAGATTATACAGATTGGTCAAAAATTTCCTATATAAGGAAACCAGTTGATTGCTTCAAAGTCCCGACAAGCAGCATTCACTCCTGGAGAAGCGTAGAGCTACAGGGAGAGTCGTCTGCATTGTACATGGCTTTGCTGCAATCCCTCATTCTGAGCAAGCATGAAGCGACAGTGGAAAGAAAAACTCCCCATTAGCGGGAAGGAAAAACCTCGAGCAGAACCAGGCACAGTATGAACGGTCATCTGCCTCGACCGACTGGGGTTACAGAAGACAGAGCAGAGACACAAGAGAGACAAAAAAAGCACAGAAGCACACATTGATCCAGTAATCTGTCCTACATTAGATGGTAGTAGCGGGTGAGCCGTCTTCTCTGGATGATGTCACAGTTAACAGAACGCCAGACCAGGTGTACCTACTATGAAGAAAAAAGAGAGAATGAATAAAAAGTTATAAGCAGAAATGATAACAAGCAATGCATAATTGAAGAACAGTAGAACTCGATAGAGTGCGAAAAACAATTATGTTATTTATCTTTGCTTTATTTTTTATTCTATTCTCTAAAATACCACAATCTAGCACTCAATTACCCTTTTTACCAATACCTTGCTTGGATGATTGTAACTTCTGCTTGAGTAAAATTATTGAAGCACTACCAATTTCGGCTTCTCTACTCACCTCTGCCCCCGAGCTACGGTCGGGATTAAGAGTTAATTTCCCTGGAACAAATGGGTCTGGCTCAACTCCTGTATAACAGCTCCTACGCCACAATCCCCTTTAGACCAAACTTTAAACTTTACACCAAATCCAGACTCGTCCGCCGGCTTGCCAGGCAGAAAGGCACGATTCGTCACTTACAGAAAACCCACGTCTACTGCGCTAAACGCCAGTAGTGGCATGCTTTACACCACTGCATCCAATGCTTTTAAATTGACCTTAGAGATGTAAGGCTTGGCATGGCCACCGTGTTACACGAAGCTCTGTTTGCAATGTTCTTGAGTTAATCTGAGGACCTCATGAAGTCTGGAGATCTAATGACTCGGTGGAAATTGGCCACCCTCTGCACACTCTGTGCCTGAGCCGAGCTTCGTCTCGCTGAGAAAACCTCCCAGAGCCGCACCAGAGCTGTAATGCACATTTTCTCGAAACCTTTCCTCCCATGCCTCCCTTATTTTAACCCGGAGTGCCTCCCCCTCAGTGCCCTTCATCATTTTCTACAGGAGATCCACTCAAAGCCCTGAGACCTTGATAAACGCTGCAGAATTAACAGAATCCACCTACACCTCTCTTTTTTTTTTTCATTCTCATGCCTCTACGAATTACCGCCCACATCTGGCATTTCCGCAGTGATTCAAGCTGCTGATGTTCATTGACGGCTGCTCATGTAATCCTTTATATGCTAATGGGCGAGGTTGTTGCACAACAACGCATCATGCTTTCTTTTCAATCCCAAATAATGATCTGATCAGTCAGTTTTACGGGTTAAAATACGTGGATCCCTGGATCCTGCTGATGAAACCTCGAAAACAGAGCCTCATAATTGATGAATGCTGGAGTTTAGAAAGTCTAATTTCCTCTAAAACTCATTTGTGTCTGCCACTTTCTGAACATTGTGTCTCTGCTCCAGTATATCTCCTGCAGCATGTAGGTGGTGTTGGTGTTGTTTTCCTGCTTTGACTCTCGGGTGTAACTTTTGTTTGCGCTGGTCGACGCTGATGCTGGTCCTCCAGTAGGGCTGAACGATTTTGGCAAATAATCTAATTGCGATTTTTTTTTCTTAATATTGCGATTTAATGCGATTTTTTTCCCCAGTTTAATTTATCATGTCTTTTTAAACATATACAAACAACAAATCATTTTGTTTCCTCGCTGTGCAGATTAGTTGCTAAAAGACCTGCAGCATCTAAACTCAGAGCAGAAATGTTTGCGTTCTGCCTACGATATATTTCAACCAAAATTGCAATTTTGACTTTTCTCTGCGTTAACCACAAGCAACAAAAATGGCTTCTAAATAAAGACGTTTGTAAACGAGGACTATTCAAAACAAGAACTTTTAATGTTTCTATTAATCAGAATATTATTCAAGAGAACAGCTTTTAGTTGATTTGGACATCGATCCTTGTTGAACATAAAGTGCAACCAACAAGCAAGTCTATGTATTAAACTGATTGACCAGAACTTAATGCTATGTATGATTATATAAACTCTAAAACAAGTAATAAAATTAGATTATCTCACTGCTGCAACTGTCTTCCCTTCCATGTGGAGGCAAATCCACTTTAAACATTTTAATAACACCTAATGGACGAGTCTGATTCCCTAATTGTTACATAGCCAAAAATTGCAGACTCTGCGATTTGGAAATTGCGTTTTTTTTAAATCGCGATTATATTGAAAATGCGATTAATTGTTCAGCCCTATCCTCCAGAATTTTTTTTTTCTTTCATTATGGCTTTAAAAAGGTGACGAAACATCCTTCGCAGAGTTTCCCGAGCAGCTCGACGGCTCTGCTCTTCCGTCTAAAAGATGAAACATTGTGGGTGTGCTTTTTATTTTTTTTTAGCAATGCTGACTTGGCAACGTTCTCAAACTCTTGATGCCCTTGAATGGTAATTTAACGTGTGACACGGGAAGTGAGGGCATATGATAAACCTGCAGGATGCAAATATTTCTGATATAAATGATCCGCTGCACGTGCGTCTCTGTGTGCGCGGGCCGCCTTTCCCTCGCCTTATTTCATTTGTAAGATGCCGCACCGCCTGTGTGTCAGCGTGTCCTTGTTGAAGCCAGTCATTGAGTTCATGCTCGTGCTCGTGCTTCCTTCTTCTCGTCTGGCTGTGCCCGCTTTCTCCTCCGCTGCAGACTGTCACATTAGCATTCAGCTCACTCATCACACTCCTCCATGAACACACACACACATAAACACACACACACACACACACCTGTCACGGCAACAAACCAAATTTAACAGGTAGACACATAATTAGGCAGATGGGTATGTTTGGTTCTTTTGAATGCAGAGTTTTTCCCGCGTTGAGAGACAACAGCATAGAAACCGCTTCTTCTACTCTGAGGTCCGATGGGTCTCATTATGTGCATATGTTAATTAGCAAATACAATTAAATGACTGCTCATGCGTGTGTATTTAAAGGTGAATTATCGCTATTAACACTATGCAGATGTGGATGACACAGCAAAGCTTTTTCTAATGTAATGTAGATAGATATTTTACAGATGTCCGAAGATAATTGTTCAGTTATATTATTAAAAAAAAAAAAAAGCTTGATGGAATAACCGGAAAAGGGAGGAGAGGTTTTACTGCAAAATATCCCATCAGTTCTGTTTCTTTTAATGTAATTATCTCCTAACAAAATGAACCTATTAACTCACAGTTCAATCAGACGCCTTATAGTGATTGTCCAGTCACAGTTTACAGATGAGAAATAATTCACTCATCATGGGCATCAGCGTCATATTTAATAGGCTCTTTTTATTAGTTTGACCTTTTGTGGTCAAGTTGTTATAAGCAGCTCCACGCAACTTTAACAACGTTACAAAACAGGAACTGAGACATAAGTTGTTGTTTTTGGTGGATTTTCTCCTATCAATACACAGTCAGAAGTATTTATAAAGGGTAATACTGTCATGCTCAGTAAATTAGAATATGGATTCCAAAGAGGCTCATTTGTCACATTAAAGGTAAAGTTGAAAATGAGCGACCTTTAGGCAAATATTAAACATACTTTTCATTAAGCCCACATTTCTGTTTTAAAAATGTATTTTTTTATCAGTTTGATGTAGTATTCTAGTCTTAAATATTGTGTTTTCAGTATAAGTAACAGAATTATGTAAACTGTAAGTAAATAATCTATTTAAAGTGTTTATATAAGTTGATTTGGTTAATGAAACAAATGTACTTTTTTGATAATATTTAATAATTTACAGAATATGACTGGATATATACATAGACTCCCACTAATATTTAGCTAAATGAGCCTTACTAAACTGCACCTTAACCACGTTCCTTTACTTGCAAAAAATCAGCATCTAGGATATTTATGATACTTGAGCACTCTTCCTATCAGGGCTCTTCATTTTAATTGGTTGGTTTCCTGGTATGCTTCAATTTTCTATGCAAAGTCCTTTAATTTTTAATAGATTTGAGACAGAAGGTGCCGTTCCCCAAGCGTAATGTTAGCCTCCTTTTACTTGTGTGATTGGGATTATTGTGTGAACATAACACAATCCAAAAGCTTCACCTTGAGCATTTGACGAGTTGAAGAAGTTTGAGGCGCTCTTCATCGGCTTTGTGCGATGCAGCCGTCCCACCGGCAGCACAACGGCCCAACGGCATGATGCTGCTACTTGTTATTGTGGCCAAATGTGTCAGTCTTTCTCTTCGCTGACCGTAAAACGTTTCTCCAGAAGGCATTTGGGCTTTGCATGTCATCTGCTGCATATTTCAGACGAGGTTAAAGGTGCAGATTTTGAAGCTTATTTCTCAGTCGACACCCTCTCAGTCAATGTTGTTGTAAAACCCGGACCTAGGTTATGCTCGACTTTCTTTGAGCTTTCTGATCATACCAATCATTTTCTCTTTGTTTTAGGTAGGGATGACTGATAAATCGATTAATTTGAATTTACAATTTTTTAAGATTAAAGTTTTGGAAAATCTGCCTTTTATTCTGCCAATGCACTTATTGGGCTACAATGAAGAGAATAAGCCGCGATGCTGAACATAGGTTTAGGAAAATATATTGTCAGAATATTGGACAGAGGAAACTTATTTTTACCATTAGAGGCACTTTAAGTAATTAATTTAGGTTTTTTAAGTTAGTTTGAAGTTGCACAAATGGAGTGGAGCCTGTTGTTAGCTCATTGTGTAAAACCACTAGCAGCAAACCTTTTTATATTTCCACTGTTTACAGTGGGAGGGCCGCCATCTTGTTTTACAGGCATGTTTCACAGCTTGTATTCAGTTATTTATTTATTTGCACTTTGAATTCAGGTCAACTCCCAGATGAAATGCTGGGAAAAAAAAGCAAGTTTTTAAAGTAATTTCTTTATGTGACTTTCCAAGAAAAAGTAAAAAACAAAGCAACTGGACTTGTTATCCGTAGTAGACACAAAAAGGGAAAAAAAATTGATTAATCAGATTTGGCATGATAAAATCGGACATTTTTATTTTTAAACCATATCGCCCAGCCCTTGGGTCACAGTTTGGAACAAAGTCTGAAACTCTGACATGTTTTGGCATGAAAATTGTAAATATATTTCATGACTGCTTTTGAATGAATAAGCAGTCTATGATGATTAAGCATCTGGAGTTACCTCTAACGTCCCAACCTCAACCCTGTTGAAAGTGTAAGAGCTTTGATCAAAGCCAGATCCATGGAAACAAACTAACAAGTTTAAAAGAGATTTACCAGTTCTGACAAGAGGAGGGATCATATAACCAGAGAGAATTATACAGAAGCGTGCTACAAAGAGTGTGTGATTTAGGTCCAACCTGCTAGGGAACACTTGGCCAAATGTTACTGGGGTTGTCTGTATATAATGTGTGTTTAACACGACACAGCTTCTGTTTAAATGTATGACTTTATTAGGAAGGGCAGGAATACAACTGGAAATGCATCCACTGTTTTACTTCAGAGCCGGTTCATGCAGACAAGAAGATACTGATGCTGATTAAATGAGAAATAACATAAATATCCATGATCATAAAGAGGAAAACCTCTTCATAGCACAAAGCACCACTAAGTTGGGACTTCTGTACATACAAGATTTAAATGTTCCTGCTTTTAACAAAAACACTTTGCTGCAACATATTAAGGTCTATTCTTTTATCGTCTAGCATACTCAACTATTTAATTTTACAATGTGCAAAAAAATAAACCTTAGTTCATGTAACTATGAATATACATTGCTGTTCACTTTTGTGCATTTTTGAAAGCCTCCCTTTCAGTTATTTACTGTATACTTCTGGAAAAGAGGTGTTATGGTCCTTTGTTCTCCACGATTGAACAATTGGATCGCATTTAATCATATCCAGACAGAGGTTCTTTTTAACATCCTCTTTTGAAGGTTTCATTTAGAAAAAAACGTTTTCTCGATGCAGCAGAGAGCTGTTGTGCCAGATCACATAAAACACCGTTGTTATGTTGATTGACATTTAAACTTACAGAGTTACGTAAACACAGGCAGACAAAATGCCATCTTTCCTGCACACAGAGAGATCCAAACACAGATAATATCCTATTTTCCCCACCTCACGCAAACCATGATTCTTCAAAGATGGACACGACGCTATTCGGCGCTCGGCTCGAGCGTCGCCTGTAGATCGCTTTGAGTTCGCGGAGCCGCTTCAGCACCAGCAGGGGCAGCATCGTTTCTATGGCGACACATCCTCGCTCCATCCCACCACCTGTGGAGTCAGAACTGAAAGCTCTTATGTCACAGATGGAGAACAAAAGGCAGATGCTGAAGCGCCGGAAAAACCGGAGCCGAAGGAAAAGGGAAACGCGGGGAAAGAGAAAAGAGGATGAATCTTCAAAAAAAAATAATGAAGAGGAAAGAGGAGAGATGAGGTGGCAGAGAGAGAGAGAGAGAGAGAGAGAGAGAGAGAGAGAGAGAGAGAGAGAGAGGGAGGGAAATCAGTGCGAGAAGGACAGAAACGTGTTAGAGACTCGCTGCCAAACGCAGACCTGCACATCTCTGCTTTATGTCGACGTTAATGAGCAGCGTTGAGGAAGGAAAGATAAAGAAGCTTCAGGAGCTTTTCATTAGGCTGAGTAAAAGCGGAAATGGGGAAAGAAGATGAGCGTGCTTCTGTGGTTCACTTGATGTTTAGGTATTTGAAGCTAAATCCTCCAAACTAAGTTCCAGAGGCTGGTTTCATCTTATATCCCATCCTCTCTTTTTTTTTGTCCTATGGTCAGCTCAGTTTGAATGTTTTCCAACCATCAGTAGAAACATCTCTTCGTGTGAGCAAGAAGCCCAAACGCACTCTGCCACAATAATGAAAGAACTGCACGTCATTTAGTGGCTACATATCCTGATTCCATGCCATATTGGCCGTGTTAGCTGCAGCGATAAAATGGTTTGTATTCCCTTAAAAAGATCATAAATTAAATACTGTATAATCTCTATTAGATAAAGTGGTGCTTGACCACTGATTTAAAGCTTGAAATTAGTAGAAATACGTTGTCATCGGGTTGTGTTGTTTATTGCAGTCAACCTCGTCACTGAGGGAATAGATTAGATGCTGCCTAATTATAAATGGGACACAGCATAATATAACAGGGCTATAAATTTAAGGGCTTTAAATTTAATATCCACATGTTCAGGATAAACAAAGGTTTTCTTTAACTAGAATAACTTGAAAGCATTCTGACGTGCATGTAGTGTTAAATGATGTTGGGGGGGGGGGGGGGGGGGGGGGGGTGAGGCATAAATATCCTCTTGAAAACAGAAATCACTCAATTCTGGTGGAGAAATCGCCATTACCATAAAAATGCTAATTAGAAACAACTTTACATGAATTGCATCTGTAATACGACAAGTGATGAAAATCAACAATTTCTTTCTTTCATCAGCTTTGACGGTAATCGGCGAATCAAATGCTAAAACCTTTTACTTTGGTCGTCCTGCATCAATAAACAGCCCTTTAGAATGTAATGCATTTTGTTTTTGGTTTATTACAGATCAGATAACACTTGGGGCGACACGCTTTGATGCATTCATTTGAGGCATAGAACAAAATCATGATTCAAAGGGACTCGAGGAGTCTTCAGTAATTTTATTTTATTTTATTTTTTGGGCAACATTACATTCAACTGTTTATTTACACACATAGGAAAATAGAATAGGCCATAAACAGAACTGGCTGCTCAGGCTTCGAAAAAATTCCTCATCAGTACCTCTTTATTTTTTATGTTTAACTCACCTGGCACAGGCTTTTTATTCATTCTATTTTTTTCAACCAGTCTAAATTGAATTGAATCCAATTAATTGTTATTTATATAGCACCAATTGGCCTTCAGTTTTATCAACATTCCTTAAATTCTAATATATTCACATTTTTTGCAATAGCACACCCTAAGAAGAATCCATGTTTCGATCTGAGCACATTTATTTAGTAAAGAAAAAAAAAAAGGTAAGCAAAAAAAAGTGGTTTAATATGATGTGACATAGAGGCTCACTTCTTTTGAACACTTCTTAAAATAGGAAAGACAAGAGAACATGCCACTCAGATCATAGAGTTCACAAAAAATGCCTACTCACATCCAGAGCAATAATTACAATGTTTAAACTAACTAGAAATGTGGCGACGGGTTATCTTGCTGTTAGAGAGCTGCAGCAGTCTTATTAGGGTTAGTTTATAACATAGTAATAAAATATGCATTTATTCTACCAGGAGTGCTGTTATCTTTTTTTGATGGGGCTCTGTACATAAAATATATGGAAATAAATTAAACTTTTAATTATCATTCCCAAACCTACAAAGTGATGCACAAATTTGTGTACACCATAGCTGACAAACTAGTCTCACTTTGTTTTTATTTACATAAAATAAACTACTTAAGAAAACACCCCGCAAACTCAACTTCTGCTTTCACTTTCATCTTTAAACAAACCAAAAAAAAAAATTATTTGATTGTGTCACAATGTTTTATTATTTCACTATTTGACTCTGTAATACTCAACAGTTTTAGTGTAAAACATGTAAATGATGGGTTTGCCACAAGCATTCACGCACAAAAAGGCTCCGGTACATCCCAGCCTGACCCGCTTCCACAGAACTGCCATATTGTTTCTGTGTGAGCCTTTGATCGTTTGTTTGTTTGTCGTCTACTGGCTGACCTTTCCCCCCCCTCCCCACAGTCTGGGTCACCAAGCTGGCCGGAGGTCCCTAGCTGTCACCACCAATAATCGTCCTCTTTACAGTTTGTCATAACCAATCAGAGCGCCTCAGGTCTGAGGGAGGGTGAGTGGACTCCCTTTCCAAAGTGATTTAGCTTAAACAAAAAGCCCGGCGGGGTCGGCGGTACGCCAGCCCTTGGCCCTGAGACGCCATTACCCCCAAACGGCCACTTTGACCCCCGCCCGCCCAGTCATTAAAATTAAAACAGCAAAATTAGGTGAAGCTGAACTTTTCATATCATCATGATCCAGGACCTTCACCAAAGGAGCTGGAAGCCACAACAATCACCGCCGGGTTATGTTGGCAGATAGACACACGCTAACAGAGCGAAGAATCTTCTTATGTAACACACTGAGGTGGGAGGCTAACAAACAAAGAATCTTTTATTTAGTCTCTTTTTTGTCTTTTTGGATCCTGAGTCCCATCTGCCATAAACTCAGCCAGAGTCTGAAGTCTGAAATTCTGAATCCTGTCAACACAGGTCTACTTTGTCAGTTCCCTGACTTCAATTGGGCCAAAGACCCTCAGATCTGGTGGTGTGGGTAAGGGTTTGTGTTCAAACTGTTCTTTGGGTCTCTGTGTCCTGTTGTCTCGTCTCAGCCGCTCGTTTCTCCAGCAGAAGCACAAGAAAGGTACTAATATCTGATAAGAGGTTCGCTGGATCTTTTGTTTGCGGAGCATTCGCCGCAAACCCGAGAGATGGCTGTGGGTGAAAATCCCAGCAAGATGAGCTGATTCTGAAACACTCACACAAGCCCTGTTTGGTACCAGCAACATGCCTACAAGCAGCCGTAAACTTGATTTGCCATTTTGAATCATGGAGAGAAAGTAGAGCTATGCTGGTAGTTACGCCACGGTCCAGTCGTTTGAGGTGGAGGGTTTGCTGCACATCCCATTCATTTACATAACTTGATGATGAGGCAATTTAGGCACAGTTGCATGAAAAATGTATTTTTATCAAGCATATTTTTATGGACATCTTTTGTGTCGAGTGTTTTGTTACGCATAAGCGGTCCTGAGACCACATCTTCAAAGTTTTGATCTTGTCACTCCCTCTTGTCTCAGTCTTGGACATGGTGGACATGGGGCTTTTGATAAAGATCAGTAAAGACCACAACCGCCAATTTTTTTTTTTTTTATTGCAACATAGTGCAAAACTCCTGACTGCGTTCAAATGATGCCAATAAAGTTTTTTATTTGAAAACTTCAATGTTGCCATCTGTGCCCTAACCTGCTAAGGATTTAAAGATGAGAACAAGAACGTAAAAAATGTTTCCATTGCAAAAATCTAAATAGTTTTCTGGCTATACAAGAAAAATAAAGCTAAGTTAATTTCTCTACCTTAACCTCTCACCTCCACTCAATCTGCCTGCAGCTAAGGCTCAGCCACTTAATGGTAGCTGGATGTGTGCACTCTTCAGATTGGTCTGGTTTTCTGTTTAATCTATAACCAGTTAGTTGTATTTGTTGCAGTTGCATTTAGTTGAGGGTCCGCTTAATACAAATGTATGTCGACATAAATGCATTGACAGTTAACCCAACTGAAAAACCAAAGTGCATCAGTGGCAATATTTAGTCTGAACTATTGTTTTAGGTAATCTTGTTATTAAGCTGCCAGAGGCTGATTTCCTTTAAATGTTTGCAGCAACATGTCTGGTATAATGATTACCACAAAGCTCTGAAAAGCACTAAAAAAGTGGTAAGGTCTTGGTTCTAGTCTTGGTCTTGGACTTGGTCTCAGTTTAGGTGTTCTTGACAACAGCAGCTACAACTTTTTACAATAATAAGTAAGTCTAAGTAGCATATTTTACACTTTAATTTTCATTCTCCATAAGATCTGAAAGCTAAAGCACCCATGTGCTGCAGCAAATACTTTCTGCAGTTCTAAGAGAGTCACCATGCAGGTCTAAAATCTGCTGCCCGTCAAAAGGTTTCTCGTCGTTAATCCAATTAAGCTAACGAGGTGTTGAAAGGGAGACAGCTCCAATTAATTGGAGCTCAGTTCAGTGATGCACTGTAAGGATTCTGGCAGAATGACACCACTATGTGCTCAAAAAAATAAAAAAATAAATACCTGAGCTCTGATCGCCTGTGCATTGTAAACAGGTTTGAGTGAGTTGAAAGCACAGAGGAGATTAAACAACATGTAGAGGATTCTTGTGCAATCAGTCCAGATGGGTAGGGAATATGGAATCAAAGCCATCCCTCCTGGCTTGTGGTTGTATAGTTTTTCGGCAATTAATTTTCCGCTGCTGGTCCTTTTCCCGTCCTGTACTCCACGTTTTCTTCAGAAGTGATAATAGTAATGATAGTAACAATAACAAAATTGGTTAATGAAATGCATCATCAACCTTAATTTTTCAGACCTAAAAAAAAAAAAAATAGCAAAAAAACCACAAGATGAGCTGCACAGTTGTAGACCAGTAATCAGATGACATCAGTGTTCTTCAAATTGACTCAAAGTAAACCCTGAATCACACATAACTGCAAATAAAATACAAAACAAATCCTGAACTTGAGTCAAACTTACATTGAAGAGTAGTTTGGTGGTATAATATAAAACCTTTGTCCCATCTGTTGTCCGCTGTATACTAACTCTCTAGATTAGGCTTGCTTTTGTGTGCAAATGGGATCCAGAGATGATGAGAAATGGCTTGTGTGTGTCCAGCATCTTTTAGCAACAAGTGCAGTTCCCTTTGAACTGGAACAACGCCGTAATCCAATCACACTGAGGGAACGTGTCTTCTTTCAGCAACAGCAGAAGAGTAGATAAAAGATCTCCAGGGAATGATTCATTCCTGGCGACTGACAGACTGTCACGGTGAGAGTTAAAGTCAGAGAGTTTATCAGAGGGCCATGAAAGACTCCTCTTCTTTCTGTCTTCTCCAGTCAGTCTCTTTTCCCATCAATCATAGCAAATGTCACCCACTCCATCTCTTTATGTTACTGTCTCTATTCTTTGCTGTCTCTGTGTCATTATGTTCTGCTTCTTCTCCTCGTCTGTCAGCTCCACCTCTTCCCATCACCCTCTGTGATCCCTCTCTAATGTATGGCAGACCTTCCTAGACTAGCTTACAGTCTCTGCTTGTTTTGCTCTCATCAGACTGGTTCCAGCTGCAGAATAAGCAGCAGAAGGAAAATTGGCAGCTGGGTTTGGGGATCAAGGCCACGGCATTATCCGAGCCCACCTTATTTACGGAGCACCGCTAAAAACAGCGAGCACACTGCAAAAACAGATCTAAAAATAAGTAAAATGCCCTTAAAATTAGTGTATTTATCCTTGATTTGAGTAGGTAAGTACGATTATCTGCCAATGGAATTAGTATTTCTACCCCAAAAATAAGATAATTAGATATCCTGCACTTGAAATGAAGGTGAAGGAGAGGAATTGTTCCTATTTTAGGTGCAAAAATCTTATTCCATTGGCAAATCATCTTATTTACTTGCTCAAATCAAGGACAAATACACAAATTTTAAGGAACATTTTACTTATTTCTAGTTCCGTTTTTGCAGGGCACTGACCAAAGTGCTGTACGTAAAAGGAGAATTAAATACTGTAAAATACAGTAAAGTACTAAAAATAAAATACATGCATAAGCGTCAGTGTAAATTAACAATGACATCAACATCCGAAAATAAGTGAAAATCTAATTAAAATGACTTTCCATAAAAGCCAAGTGTAATCGGCACATTCATCTTGGGCTGGGCCAAAAATAATATTTTGATATTTTTTGGCTGGATGCCGATTTATGATATTTATCTCGATATGTTTTGCTTTTCATAAAGTAATGATAAAAATGTCTCAAAGGCAAAAACAGCTGTAGATAAATATGAGAAACGGCTGAAAAATAACCTACTGGAATACATAAAAGTATAATTGTAACGTAACATAGACCATCTCGATATATTATATAGTTTCTTCTTATATCTATTTTTTTTTAATCGCAATATTTTTAAAATCTTAATATATTGCCCAGCCCTACTTCCAACTATCCATTTTGGGTAGCCTTAATATTTAGGTGCGCATCAAAACTACTTTTTTAGGCTTCCATCCTCACCCCCTGAGCAGAATCAATATTGTGACTGAAAGTCAACACAGTTACTGAAAGCAAATGTTTTCTGTATGCATGTTAGCGTTAAGAGGAAGAGTTGTTTTTGTGTTTTATCTGCTGGCTGTTCACTTGATGCGTTAAACAGCTGTAGATTGGGAGACTGCTGGATGGATTAGCCTCAGGATGACCCCAAATATTTTGAATAAACTCTGTTTTTTGACTTCTCATATTTATTGTAACGGATCAAGAAGAAATAGTTGCAAACTGACAAATCTTGTCCTTAAAAGTCTCATCTTATACTCTAAAAAGATGTATTTTCCCCTTAAGGAAAATGTCTATCCCAAAGTCAAAAAATAGCCCATGCACACATCCTTTTCAAGCTGGGATACCTCAGTGTTATTGTTGCACGGCGTCCTAAAAGCTCCCTGGATTGAGCAATTTCTCCTAGAGGCTGCAGGGAGAGTTTTGACAATTACCTCTGCCAGAGATCACATCACTGTTGTGCTTCACTGACTCTGAAATCAAGGACATAATTTACAGCTCCGTTAAAAACCTTGAAATGTAGACCTGAATGAAGTTAACACATACAACAAACGTTCACCTCATTATCCCACATGGTATTGTTAATTAGTTTTACTCTCTGGTGATTGTGACATCCCCATACAGAAAGTTTACTGCTATTCAGCAATCGATCAATTAGCCTTTTTTATTGCAGTTTCAGTATCGTAAAAATGTATTTTAATAAATAAACACAAGTTTTTTTATTGTAACGTTCAGTTCAATTAAATTTTATTTATATAGCGCCAATTCATGAAACATGTCATCTCAAGGCACTTTACAAAGTCAAGTTCAATCATATTATACAGATTGGTCAAAAATTTCCTACATAAGGAAACCAGTTGATTGCTTCAAAGTCCCGACAAGCAGCATTCACTCCTGGAGAAACGTAGAGCTACAGGGAGAGTCGTCTGCATTGTCCATGGCTTTGCAGCAATCCCTCATACTGAGCAAGCATGAAGCGACAGTGGGAAGAAAAACCACCCATTAGCGGGAAGGAAAAACCTCCGGCAGAACCGGGCTCAGTATGAACGGTCATCTGCCTCGACCGACTGGGGGTTACAGAAGACAGAGCAGAGACACAACATGAGAGACAAAAAAGCACAGAAGCACACATTGATCTAGTAATCTGTTCTACATTAGATGGTAGTAGCGGGTGAGCTGTCTTCTCTGGATGATGTCACAGTTAACAGAACGCCAGACCAGGTGTACCTACTATGAAGATAAAAGAGAGAGAGCAAAAAGTTAAAAGCTGAAATGACAAAAGTCAATTCAATTTAATGCAATGCAAAACTGGAGAACAGTAGAAATCAGTAGTGAGAAAAAATAGGCCCTGATGTCCTCCAGCAGCCTAAGCCTATAGCAGCATAACAATAGAGGTAGCTCAGGGTAACATAAGCCATTCTAACTATAAGCTTATTTGTTGTTTCTTTATCTTTTTATGAGTGAAATTTAGACATCACTTTAAACCCGGCCATCCTGCCACTTCCTATGCTAATAATTGATTATTTCTTACCAGCGAATTCATATAAACTATTGTGACTGGCACAAAACAAGGGAAACTACACTGCAGTTAACAAGCCTCAGAAAGCTCCGCTAGTTTTCCTCCCCTCTACGTATATTAATCTGCCCCAAAGTAATCCATCACATCACGCATTTCTAGCCTCACTGAAGGTTGTACTCAGTCAGCTGTCCGACAGAGCGGCCCCACATAGTCGGGCATATTCTAAAGACCAAACTTCCAGTCAGCAAAGACATCCACACATATGCCATTAAGAGGAGGTTATCAAGCAAAGCTCCTTATGGGAGCAGCAGCGCATTTACAACTCACAGCAGGAGATCACGATGGGATAGAAACCCTGACCTCTAGTATGATTTCTTTTTTTTTTGTCCATCTAAAACAGGAACGTAGCAATTTTTCCTTGTTTGCATTTGTTGGATTGTATATCTTGTAGACCGACTAATCATAACATTTATTAATATTAAACATTACAATATTTCATTGCAGATACAAATGAACCTATTAACATAACCTCCAAGAGTAAAGTTACATCTGTTATTGCCGAAATCTTTTTTATAGTTTTTTTTTTGTTTTTGTTCCAGCCTTTGTTGTTGCCTAAATCATACTCAGCCTGTCAGGGCCAAGTCGATAGTTATGCAACTGGAGGAATATTTTGTTTTCCCTTATTTTTGATAAAAACATATTAAAATTATGATCCAAGCCCAAGTTAAAAATCAGTTTAAGTCCCTCAGTGTACAACACCAACAGCTGTTTTTTGCAAGCTTCCTATTTGCTGTGATTAATTAATCACAGCGGTAATTAATAATTAATATATAGAGTCAGGTGTGTAGATGTTTATGTTTGCATAAATCCACCATTTGACTAGCACTGGCACACATAATTATGTACACAAAATTAAGATTGTGCCTGTGCAAGAACTGCTTTTTGGCCACTGAGCCAAGGAGCCCCAGCGTTTTTAAACAAGTAAGATGGAGAGCCTGGGCTGCTGAAGCTAAATATGTACTGAATTTAGGCAAAGATATTTGAGACTACAGCTGGACTCAACGTCCAAATTGTGGCTGATGTTCACAGGGTTTTTAACCTCAGAGCACAAGAAGCCAATTAGCTCAGCATGAAAAAGAATAAATTTGAAGCCGGCAAGCTACAGGTGTGTGCTTTAAGCCATCTCACCGGAGGCCGTTAGTTTTTTCTTACCTGTCTTAGTAGGTCATTGCTGCTAATATGTGGACAAATCATTCAGAAAAAAAGGAAAATACTCTGCAGTCCATCTTAAACATCTCTAGAAAACTTATGTGTCACTTTAGAACAATTTCCAAACCCATATACGTTTTTGAGGCTATTAAATGGGAATGCTGTGTCTTTATCTATTTCATTATTTTTTAAGCATTTTCTTTAGAGGTTTTGCCAACTTAGCCAAACCATGGAGGACAAAAAGAAGCGAAATGAAAGTGCAACAAAATCTTTCGATCACAATCTCCCAGTGCTTTATTTCTCTTCATCGCTCTGACTAATCTGATTTTGCTGAGCCGAGGTTAAGTTGCCTTGTAAGATAGCTACTGCGAGAGATTAACTTAATATCAGTATCTTGCCTGGAGAATACAGAGGATTAGCCCACACTCCTTCAGATTGGTCACTCAGGCAACATGCACCTTATTTTTCCACGCGTCAGTCCTGTGATGGGCTGGGCGACGGTCTGTGCTTGTCCACGATGTACAATCCCGTTGTTCGGTGACAACTGGGTCACGGCAACTGCAGAACTGCTGCTTGACCCGCCGCCACCTCTGAGAACAACCAGAACAACCTCTGATAAACAAAAAAAAATTGTTTTTGTTTTGTTACAAAAATGTATGGAAAAAGGCTTTCACAAGAACCCTGGATAATAGATATCCAGTGTTAACAGAAAGTAGATTGAGTACTAACAATACACATTTTCTGTGTTTTTCAAAGTGATACTAAAACAAAGTGAAACGTGATAGAAAATAAAAAAGTCCACTTGGGAGTTTTAAGACCGCCGAGTCAAAAGAGTTGAATATAGCGCGGGGATTACGGAGGTTCAAGTGTTTACAGAAAGAAAGTGACCCCATCCCTTCTCATTTACTGTGTTGGATTTTGCTGATACTGCATGTGTCACTGCTGCCCTGGCATAGTTTAAATCAGGTTTCACCAACATGATGCCCACAGGCACCAAGTAGCCCCCAGGGACCACATGCCACGCCCTTAACCCTGTTATAAAACCAGCACAGCCCTTCAGTGCACTGCATCTAAAATGTCATTTTATTTAGTTGCTCTCGTATTTACATAGATTTAGAATGATAAATGCATCAAAAACGTGTTTGTATTACATAAAGTTAAGGTGAGCTCCTACTCTTCTAGTTCAAAGCTCAGTATAGGTAGCCCTTCGTACTAATTAAGTATCTCTCCACTTCGCAAAGGTTGGCCATCCCTTGTTTAAATTATACGAGCAGGATACCGCATCTTTGGAGGTGAACATGCATGGAATTCAATCTGATGGAAAACAAAATTCATACCAGAATGTTTTAAACTTGTTACCAGTCAATGTCTTTGTCAGCCTTGTCTCATGGCTAGGGAGCTCTCAAAGTGAAACCTTAAGCTAATCGAGTACGGGTGAACCCGCCATAACACACAAAGAACAATCCTCTCCTGATCTTTGTAGTTTTCTTCTTCATCTTTGGTATACCTTGGAGGTAAAATCCAACTGATTCATCCACTGCTCCTGCCAGCTGGAACCTGGGTCTCGCTGACAATCAGGCAAATCCCACTTTGTGAGCATGCAATGCCGAATTTCCATTCTTTTCTTCAGCACACGTTTTAAAATTCTGTATTTTTGTGAAAGGAATGACAGAGCTAGCTTGTATGTCTGAGAGATGACTCTCCAGTCACTTCTGGTGTCACATACTTAAAGAGAGTTGTTACAGCCACGTCTGTTGATTTTCAGCCTCTTTAGTCTCATTGTTACTTATTCAGGCTACAGCTTCCTTACATCTGTCCAGACATTGTTTTGTCTGAGATCTGCACCCCCCACCCCTGCAGTGAACCCCGAAATCCAGCCCATCTTCAAACCAGTAATCCCTAATCCCAGATACACGCCGTTCAAGTACATTAGTGAATTATTCCTTTAATCCAGAAAAGGGAGCGACCTTAAAGCTGCTTTTTGCACGGGTTCCACCAGTTCGCCTTCGGATGAAGTAATCGACTGGAGGATACAGCCAATCGAGTCATTTTAATTTGTTTCATCCCCCAGACGCCTTGAGCTCACGCTGTTGGTTTTCTAATGCGCAAGAGTTTAAAGCATGAAGTAACAATGAGGCAGTAAAGCCCTGGTGATGCTTGACTGGAGGTGTTTTAAAATGAGGATTGAATGAAATAAGAAAAAAATAAAATCAAACAACCGTGAACAATTTTCTTTAATTTTAAACCATTTTACCGATATATACACTTTTTTTTATCAGGGTTTTAATTTAATAAGGAATAAATGAAATTAAAAAAATTACAACCAAACAACCGTGAACAATTTTCTCTAATTTTAAACCATTTTACCGATATATACAGTTTTTATTTTTATTTAAAGTTCTTTTTATGAATTGCTTTGTTTTTAATTTTTAGATTTCAGATTTAGCTTCCAGAATCAGATCAGATGAAAACATGTTATTTATTTTTTTTCACGATTTGTTACCAAGTTCATTACTGAATACAACGATGTTTGAACATTCGCTGGTGGTTTGAGGATCGGCTTTATAAATGACAGATGACTGAACAGAAATATGTTCGGTGAGCTTCTGATCTTCATCTTGCTCTGCGGTTTGCGTGTTCTTAGCTTTGCTCATGTCAGGTTTCTCTGGTTTTGTTCCAAAAGGTCAAAAGAGACGCATGTTATATTAATTGTTTACTGTAAACTGACTTTAGGTATGAGCGTGTTCATGCTTGTGTCTGTGTTTGGTTCTGTCAACAGCTGGCAGCCTGTTAAGGTTTTAATTCGCCGCTCATGAACTGCAGGAATGTACTTCGGGCATCCATGACTCTGGTATTGATTAAACTGGAACAGAGCAGCCGTACACATACTTGATTGAGTCTTGAAATCATACCAGACATTCACAAGAAATAGATTTCCGTTAATAATCTTTCAGATTCTCCAGAAAGACAGTGTATACATGCCCGGTGTAGAAAAATTTACAAAAAAAGAGACAAAAATTGTCTCTTTTTTTGGTTACTGGGAAAATCTGACTGAGTTCTCAAAGAGGAGAACAACCATAAAAGTTATTATTAGACAAGAGTTAGGGTCCAAAGGTATGAGGGTTGCATTTGTGTAGCTTAATTATAAAGATTAATTTTGAGGCAAATTTCTGAGCTTTGATTTTTGTAAAGCTTAGATCTGCCAATACTTATTTTTCCTAATTCTGATTTCACTTTATGAACTATAAGAAGAAAGATTAATTAATTGCTTACATTATGACCAGACATAATGTCATGCTACTGTGAAATAGAGCAGTTTCTGTAAAACATGTTCTTTTAAAAAATAAACTCAACATGATTATGCTGTTCACAATATATACTGTGTTTGGCATCTTATATTAGCAGTTTCCACATAGCGAACAGGGGCTCAAAGCTCAGAAGTGCAAAACAAAGCTCAACTTTGCTGTAATCCATGCAGCCTTCCTGTTATCTGGTATAATTCCTGCTCTCTCACTCCCGCCTACTTGCAGCCTGAGAGAACTGCATGCATGTTTAGATCTAAACAATGCAGATTCATTTGTAAATAGCTTCTTACACCTCATAGCTTTCCGTGACTTCATTGAAAACACCACTGATAATAAAAACAGGTAACTTTGAACCTGATTGGAAAATAACAAAATTTTGGGGTTTTTGAGCAGCCCCACTACTGCTCAGGGACGATTTAGCTAAAAAAAAAGAAGTGATTCAGTGAATCTCTAACCAGTGAAGATACAAATAATGTGGTTGACTATAGTGGAAATTTAACTTGGCAAACACTGCAATCGCGCCAGCGTCTTTTTATTGTGGAGGGTCTGTCGATATTTCAGCTTGATGGTGCCAGACTTTGTTCGCTGCACAGAGCGTGGGTGTTTTCAAGTCTCTCTCCTATTAAAAATGGATGAAGCCCCCTGGAGAAGACAAGCAGACCAACCCTCCCCGACCACCTGACGAGCTGCCGAGATTTTGTATCTGGCGAGAGCAGAATCAGATTCCTCTTCCAAAGCTGCCACTATGTGTCTGTAGTTGCCACACAATTAAAAAGAATAATTGAAAGTGAGGCACATGTAACCACGCCATGCTTTTGTTCCATGCTGCTGACATCCAGCGCTACTGTTCTGCAGACAGCAGTGTTTGACAATGAAACCTTTCTTAGAATAAGTTTAAAAACTCAAACAGCATACATTTGGTTGCCTTTACAAATCGTTACAAGTCTTGCTGTTGTGTTGTCCTAATTTAGTTCTATGGTCTCACTAAAGCCATAAATAATTCAGAGAATTCATTTATACCAAAACCCTTTTCTTCTCTTTGCAGGGGCTGTTCTTGGGATAAATGCTACTGAGCCGGACGATAAGGTCAACGTAACTTCTCCACTCACCGAGGAGGCTGGCCCCGTTAAGTTCGACGATGCTGTCGCCACGGTTGCTGGGCTGGGCGCCTCTGCGACTTCTGCTCCCATCATCCCCGTGACCCAGAGGGCGGGCCGCGTCCCGCGCGGCGACAGGGAGGACGATCAGAGCAGCGGCATGTTTGCCGAGACGGTGTTCCCCACGGTGGAGAAAGTGAGAGCGGCAACGACGCCCCAGATCATCCCTGATTCGGCCGAGACGGACCTCCTGCTGCCTAGCATCCCACGCAGACAGGACGCAGCTGAAGGAGAGGAAGGAGGGGATGAAGAGGAGGATCATCTGCCACATACCGACCCACCTTGGATCCATGTCAAGGAGACGTCCATGGTTGACCTGGACCACCTTACCACCACCACCGCCACGCCCGTCGCTGCCACCAACCCCTCCAACCCGGAGGTCCTTCACGTGGACTTCTTTGATCCATCCTCTCGTGGGCGAGACCTAGACCTAGACCCACCCTCTCCGTCATCTCTGCCCCACCAGCTGCAGGGTGGTGACGTAACCTCCTGGGCAATGTCAGACAACTACGACTACCTTACGCCCTACGAAGACGGCATGACTCCCACTATTGACCAGTACAGCTACAGCACTACGACCGACGCTTACGAGACCGACGACGACCTCAGGGAGGCTGCGGGATCTCCTGCTCGCTCCAGGCCCCGCGTCCCGGGGTCTGGATCCTTCAACCCTGGCCAATCGTATCCCGGCGTGGCGCCAAACCTCTCGCCCAACGGGTGCCGACCGGGCTACCAGATGATCAACGGCAGCTGCCGCTCCGCCTGTGAGCTTCAGCCCAACTATTGCCTCAACGGAGGACAGTGCTACCAGCTGGATGGCGAGGAGATTTTCTGCAGGTAAAAAAAAAAAAGAGCATTAATTGGTTCTTAAGCACAAGCATTAAGAACTAAAAACTCAGCTTGTCTTATCAGCTCCAAGGCTTCTTGGAGCTATTTCATATATGGAAGAACATAGAGATATACAAGACAAACAACCGCGCACACAGACACTCCTAAAGACCTTTAGGAGTGTCTGTGTGCGTGGTTGGACCCAACCCAACAGCCCCGTTTTTGGACTGTGGGAGGCAGCTGGAGCATCCCGAGAAAACCCACGCATGCAAACTCCATGCAGAAACAAACCAGGCCAGGATTTAAACCCAGGACCTTCTTGCTGCAAAGCAACAGTGCTACCAATTGCACCACTGTGCAGCCACTCAATAAATCGTACTTTATTTACAGTAATTTAGATTAAATACACAGAACTAAATTGCAGACTTCAAGTAATCAGTAAATTGATGATATTTTCTGGTTTGTCCATGAACACTTCTGTCCAGTTACAGTAGGACCTGCTTTACAGGCATTTCTTATGAACGCCTGTGATGCCTTTTTTTTTCAGGGCCACAGCAGCAATGAATCAAGGTGCAGGTCAAAAGTTGAATCCTTTATACAAATATGCTGTGATCCGAGACAGTTTTCACCTCTTCTGCACATGAGTCCCCAGACAGCACAGTAACGGGTTAGGCTTGGGTTTAACAATGAGTGGATCAAACCGCCTCAATTTGTGTCCAACACATTCTAGATTAGAGCTGCGGCAGATTGGGGGGAAGGTGATGTCTGCTGTGAGGGTTTTCTAATACTCGAGTCGTGACTAAAGAAGGGTTGCTGTCCAGAATATGCATTTAACGGAAGAAGAGTCGTACCTTCTAAGCATTTGGTTAGAAATTGATTGATATCACCATTGAGTTTGTCTCTAGATTGCACCAAACCTTCGCTTTTACATTTTTCTTTCTCTGGAATAATTTTTAAGATGTGTGTAGTAGGATTATCATACTTTATTTCATATACATCATACCTTGGATTTCTGTTACTCTTTTTTTGTATTGATCTAATCTTCTAAGGAAAATCAATAAATGTGATATATCTGGTAAGACATTCTAAATGGACTGCTGCTATTTGAAGGTCGGGATATTCAAAACAACCTTCTAAATGCAGCTTTTTCGAGTGCCAACATAATCCACTCCTCAGACTGTGACCGAATAGAAAATAGAAAATATTTTGCATTAAACCTTTTGTCTTGGGATAATAATTGGTAAAAATGTTGTAAAAAAAACAGGTAGGAAAGCATAAAACTGAATAATTCATAAGTACCCAGTTATCCAAATGTAATATATTTGTTTTAAATGCAGAACCATGTACGTATAATCACAGAAGATAGTAATGGGGCCTATCAGCTTAGAAAATGATTTAGCATGCAATCCCCATAATAATCAAATGGATGAACCAACCAGTCATCAAAAGAAGATTTCCAATTAGTGAGCAGCTGCAAAGATTGGCATGCAGATTTATGCACAACGGCAAATGGCTTCCAGACTGAAACCGATACTAAAGACATTAATTAGTTCTCCCTGCCTACATAATTCTCATAAAAACTCAAAACCGGACTGACCGGTCTGGCCAGTCAGGTCCAAGTTTATTTCAGTTCACAATTCAAAATTCACAATACATGTCATCTCAAGGCACTTTACAAAAGTCAAATTCAATCAGATCATACAGATTGTATGATCTGTATATGGTTGAATTTATTGACAGCTGTAGTTTCACTGTGACAGGCTGATGTGGCCTTAAACGCATGTGGAATGACCTACAGCACTCATATGGATCTACGTTTTCCTTCTACATATATCAAATAAATAATTTAGAGACTTCAGCGCAAACATAAACTCTGGATCCAACACTCTCACATTCAGTATCGGTTTAAT
This sequence comes from Fundulus heteroclitus, assembly GCF_011125445.2. Lineage (NCBI taxonomy): Eukaryota > Metazoa > Chordata > Actinopteri > Cyprinodontiformes > Fundulidae > Fundulus > Fundulus heteroclitus. The sequence goes on from NC_046363.1 coordinate 39,412,478, forward strand.
TTGTGTTTGAAATGAAAGAATATACAGAAAGTCATTTTTAGAAAAAATGAACAGAGAATGACAATTTTAATCTGCACAGAAAAATAAAAAAATGAAAAAAGGTTGCCTGTGTTTAAGCGCTGTGATCAAGATATTTCAGGCGTATTTTTAGGCCTCATTCAGCAGATAATAACAATGAAGAGTGAGTCAGGGAGCCACTGAGAGGCATTTGACTTCTGGGCAAGAGCAAGATATGGGTCAATGGAGCGCTGGCACCGATGAGGACCAATACGCTCCTCTGTGGATGAAGCCATGAGTCCGCATAGGATTACACGTGACTTGGCTTTGTCACCTCCATTTGGTTTAGTTCTAACTTTCATTTGTTTCGTGTGTGTGTTGTGTGTTTTGGCACTTTTAGCTGCTCTTAAGCTGCTTTGTTAGAATGAGATAAATGTTTGCAATATTGTGTACTGACCTGAAAGCAGCTCACTATAACCCTTTAGAGCATTGAGATACACGTACAGTGCCCTCCGTAGATATACAAATTATATGCAAATCTTTTTTTTTTCTCAGATACAGCTTAATGCAGACATACCAGGTAAAACTGAAGAATTAACTTTCATAAAAAGACAAAGAAACACATTAAGTGTCGCACTTTAAACTGTGCTGCAAAAATAATGCCTTCTATGTTGTCTCTGAGTTATAAAGACAGCGTTTAGAAGTTGGTTTATTAGAGGAGTGGATTTTAGCCAGCTAAGCAAGAATTTACAATAAAATGACGAAGTATTTGTTTTAGTTCAATTCAATTCAATTCAATTTTATTTATATAGCGCCAAATCATGAAACATGTCATCTCAAGGCACTTTACAAAGTCAAGTTCAATCATATTATACAGATTGGGTCAGATTATACAGATTGGTCAAAAATGTCCTATATAAGGAAACCAGTTGATTGCATCAAAGTCCCGACAAGCAGCATTCACTCCTGGGGAACCGTAGAGCCACAGGAAGAGTCATCTGCATTGTACATGGCTTTGCTGCAATCCCTCATACTGAGCAAGCATGAAGCGACAGTGGGAAGAAAAACCACCCATTAACGGGAAAAAAAAACCTCCGGCAGAACCGGGCTCAGTATGAACGGTCATCTGCCTCGACCGACTGGGGTTACAGAAGACAGAACAGAGACACAACAAGAGAAACAAAAAAGCACAGAAGCATACATTGATCTAGTAATCTGTTCTACATTAGATGGTAGTAGCGGGTGAGCCGTCTTCTCTGGATGATGTCACAGTTAACAGAACGCCAGACCAGGTGTACCTACTATGAAGAGAAAAGAGAGAGAACATAAAGTTAAAGCAGAAATGACAACACATAATGCATAATTGAAGAACAGTAGAACTCAATATAGTGAGAAAATTAGATCCTGATATACTCCAGTAACCTAAGCCTATAGCAGTAAAACTATAAAGGTAGCTGAGAGTAACATGAGTCACTAGTTATAATTTTTGTCAAAAAGAAAAGTTTTAAGCCTAGTCTTAAAAGTAGACACGGTGTCTGCCTCACGGACCAAAACTGGGAGTTGGTTCCACAGGAGAGGAGCCTGATAGCTAAAGGATCTGCCTCCCATTCTACTTTTAGAGACTCTAGGAACCACCAGCAGACCTGCGGTCTGAGAGCGAAGTGCTCTGTTAGGAACATACGGGGTAATCAGAGCTCTGATATATGATGGAGTTTGATTATGAAGGGCTTTATACGTTAGAAGAAGAATTTTAAATTCTATTCTTGATTTAACAGGAAGCCAATGAAGGGAAGCTAAAATTGGAGAAATATGATCCCTCTTGTTGATTTTCATCAGAACTCTTGCCGCAGCATTTTGAATCAGCTGAAGACTTCGAACTGCATTTTGTGGACTTCCTGATAGTAAAGAATTACAATAGTCCAGCCTTGAAGTAACAAATGCATGGACCAGTTTTTCAGCATCACTCCTGGACAGAATGTTTCTAATTTTGGCGATATTCCGGAGGTGAAAAAAGGAAACTCTGGAAACCTGTTTAATATGGGATTTAAATGACATGTCTTGGTCAAAAATAACACCAAGATTTTTTACTTTATTACCAGAGGCCAGGTTAATGCCACCCAGATTAAGTGATTGGTTAAGAAGTTTATTTTTTGAGGACTCTGGCCCCAAAGATTAAAACTTCGGTCTTGTCAGAATTTAGATGCAGGAAATTTAAAGTCATCCAGCTTTTGATGTCATCAAGACATGACTGCAGTCGAAGTAATTGATTGGATTCATCAGGATTTATGGATAAATATAGCTGAGTATCATCAGCATAACAGTGGAAATTAATCCCATGCTGTCTGATAATTTTGCCTATCGGAAGCATATATATAGTAAAGAGAATTGGTCCAAGGACTGAACCCTGTGGTACTCCACAGGTGACCCTAGAGTTTGAGGAAGATTTATTATTAACATGAACAAATTGGAATCTGTCTGACAGATAAGATTTAAACCAGCCTAATGCTTTCCCCTTAATCCCTACAGTATGTTCAAGTCTTTGTAGGAGAATATTGTGATCAACTGTATCAAACGCAGCACTGAGATCTAACAGGACAAGTATAGACACAAGTCCATTATCTGAGGCCATGAGAATATCATTAGTGACCTTCACCAGAGCTGTTTCAGTGCTATGATGAGCTCTGAAGCCTGACTGAAACTCCTCAAGTAGGTCATTACTTTGTAAATGTTCACAAAGTTGATTAGCAACTACTTTCTCAAGAATTTTAGATAAGAAAAGAAGATTAGATATAGGTCTGTAATTTACTAACTCATCTTGATCAAGAGAAGGTTTCTTAAGTAAAGGTTTAATAACAGCTACTTTCAAAACCTGTGGTACATATCCATTTACTAAGGATAGATTAATCATGTCTAAAATAGTGCCACTGATCAAAGGGAATATGTCCTTAAACAACTTGGTTGGGATTGGGTCTAACATACAGGTAGAAGGTTTAGATGAAGCTAAAATTTTAGATAGCTCAGAAAGCTCTACTGCTTCTAAACAGTTCAAACACTGCGCAGATTCTAAAGATTCCTCCAATGCTGCCTCACTTACTGAGGACGAGGTAATCATGTTTGGGAGGATGCCAATTATTTTATTTTTAATGGCATCAATTTTATTTATGAAGAATCCCATAAAATCATTACTACTGAGAGCTAAGGGAATGGATGGATCAACAGAGCTGTGGCTCTGGGTAAGTTTGGCAACTGTACTAAAGAGAAATCTAGGATTATTTTTATTCTCTTCAATTAATGATGAAAAATATGCTGCTCTAACTCTGCGGAGGGTCTTGTTATACAACAATAGTCTGTCCCTCCAGATTAAGTAGGATTCCTCTTGGTGTGTAGAGCGCCATTTTCTCTCCAATTTCCTAACATTGTGCTTCAAGGAACGCAGCTCTGAATTAAACCAAGGAGCCAGCTTCCTGTGAATAATCACCTTCTTTTTCAAGGGAGCTACATTGTCTAATGCAGAACGCAATGAGGAAGTCACATTGCTAGCAAAGGTATAGATTTGTGAATGGGAAGAAACAGCAATGCTGCCATCTACAGGGCATTTCTGCAATACTGAGGATATTAAAAAGGGGACAGACTCTTTAAGTTTTGATACAGCATTATCCGATAAAAATCTACTATAATGGAACCCTCTTTTGGGGGTGGAGAATTCAGTTAGATTAAACTCAAATGTTATTAAAAAATGATCAGACAGGACAGGGTTGTGAGAGAATACTGTTAATTCTTCACAATCAATGCCATATGTCAGAACAAGGTCTAAAGTATGGAGCCGAGAGTGCGTCGGTTCATGCACATTTTGAGCAAAACCAATTGAATCTAGGATAGTTTTAAAGGCTACACTAAGGTTATCACATTCAGTGTCAACATGGATGTTAAAATCACCCACTATAATAACCTTATCAGTGTTTAATACCAAATCAGATAAGAAATCTGACAACTCATCCAAAAACTGAGTGTAAGGGCCTGGTGGACGATACAAAACAACAAACAGAAGAGGTTTTATTGCTTTGCAGTTTGGATGAGGGAAACTGAGGGTTAAATGTTCAAAAGAACTGTAATTATTAGTTGGCCTGGGACTAATTAATAAATCAGACTGAAAGATAGTTGCCACTCCTCCTCCTCTTCCCACAGATCTGGGAATGTGGAAATTTGAATAACTGGAGGGGGTTGACTCATTTATACTAACGTAGTCCTCTTGTAGCCAGGTTTCTGTGAGACAAAACAAATCAATCTGATTATCAGAAATCAATTCATTAACTAACAAAGTCTTTGGAGGGAGAGACCTTATATTTAATAGACCACATTTTATTATTTTATTTTTAGGTTCAAGGTGAACCATAGTGATTTTTATTAGGTTTTTATGATTTGTTCCTTTTAGATCAGTTTTTGATCTGTTAAGTTTTGGCCGTGGGAAAGACACCGTCTCAATAGGATAATGGGTAGGTAACAGTACAGAAGCTGCAGAGAGGTGTGTTAAACTACGGCTCTGCTTCCTGGTCTGGACCCTGGGTTGTCAGCATTTAGGAGAACTAATAAATCCGGCCAGATTCCTAGAAAGAAGAGCTGCACCATCCAAAGTAGGATGGATGCCGTCTCTCCGGATCAGACCAGGTTTTCCCCAGAAAGTTCTCCAGTTATTAATGTAGCCCACGTCGTTTTCTGGACACCACCTAGACAACCAGCGGTTGAATGATGACATGCGGCTAAACATGTCATCACTGGTCAGATCAGGCAGGGGACCAGAGAAAATTACAGAGTCCGACATAGTTTTAGCAAACTCACAAACCGAAGCAACACCAACTTTGGTGACCTCTGATCGGCGTGACCGGGTGTCATTACCGCCAGCGTGAATAACAATTTTGCGGTATTTACGCTTATCCTTAGCCAGTAGTTTTAGGTAGGATTCTATGTCGCCTGTTCTGGTAGTTAGGTGATAATAACAGATAATGGTTATACTCTGGTTAATTACGGGAAAATGAGAAAATAAATAGACACTGCGTGAGATCTTATAACTTAAGTAGCCGTTTAGGCTGATTTCAGATTTTTGTTGCCTAAAATATAAAATAAGAGGTTAAAGATAGAGCTGCACAATATGCCGGGGTTATATATATATCGTCATCAGTATCAGTGTGCACAATATTAATATTGCAAAGGATTGTTTGCATTAAATTATCATTTGCTACTATATTCCTAGTATCTCAACTTCACACTTTGCTTTCGATTACATGTTTAGCCTGTTAGATGGAGTCTCACCGCAGTAGATGTCCACACCGTACACAAATCACACAGTTTATAGGAAATAGGGCTGAAAATGCAGCAGTGAGGAAACTGGATTTATCGCAAATTATCCTGCCATCACAATTTTTTCTGAATATTTTTTCTAACATGATGCAGCCCTAGTTAAAATAGGCAGGAGAGGAATGCATTTGATACTTTACAGAGTTGGCTTTGAACACATTCAGTTCCATTTAATAACAAGCATTTGTGTCAGATTACTCCAGACTCTAAAGAAAAGATCAATTGTTTCAGTCAGGATGTAAAATGCTAATTGTGATATTGTTATTTTTTTCCAAATAAACCTGTCAAACCTGTGAGACGTACATCTGGGTGGAATCTGGTTTTCCAGCTGATCTGTCACACAGACATTATAATTTTTATTTAGAGGTAAAAAAAAAAAGAGTTATCCTGTCATAGGTAAGGGCCCTGCATGCACCCTATGAAGAGTTAATGTCTGTATTTAACCTCCTAGGAACAAACTAACCATTAACTGGCTGTTTATTTGTTTTGTAGACGATGAACATTATGTAAAATGCCATTTGATTAGTTTTAAGAGATAGCCTGGTCAGTGTACTTATTTCCTACAATTTACTGTTTTAAGTTGATTAGATTAACGAGGAATCCATGATACCAACACATGTTAAGGCCAGAATTAACTTACAGCATACAAGTACATAAACCACAATTTCTACATGTCATTTTATAGATACATATCTGCAATAACTGTTCTTTTTTTAGTTCTTTGCCATCTGTTCAGAATTAGCCCTTGGCATGAATGTGCAAAACCTCGGGGGGTAAAGGCTAAACGGTGGGGGCAATGGGTGAAAGTGGACTCACGCTGACTGTGAGCATTGTCAGTGAAGTGATGCGTGACATTCTGCTGCCCTGGAAGCAAGCCAGGATGAGTCCCTGCACGAAGTCTACATGAACTAATTTAGGTTGGCTCAACAGTTTTTACACTTTATCCTCATGCAAGAAATCTGCACCATTTCCAAGTAATAGTGCAGCTTGAGGTTCAAGATGTTGTTGTTTTTTTGACGAACATTCAAACAGCAGGCCTAACTTTTAATAGATTAAAATCAGCAGGTTGGGCTCTCTGGGGAGGATTCCAGTTGATTTCAGAGGAAGACGTGATGCGGTGTGAAAATTATCTATTTTTATTTAAAAACTTGAACACCTTTTCCTATAAAGTAACAAGTAATTTATTTCAGTTTCATATAAATTAAAAATAAAGTTAAAAAAAATTGCATTACTCTTGCCATGAGGATAGTCACGATGCAACATACTCCTTCAGATGTAGGAGAGTAAATAGCACCTGGTTCAGAAGAAGCTTTTGACCAACCCAAGAGATCAGTGCAATTCCCCAGTAATCAACGGCCGGATGCTCCAATGGATGGATTTTAACTCATATACGCACAGCAGCATCAGGATGCTTTGTCATTTGGATGAGAAAAGATGTCAGGTCCCAACACCTCTAGTAAAGCCAGCTGGATTTACTAGCTGGAAGGACCAGGCAGTCTTCTGCTTGCAGTGAGCCTGCTGTGTGGTTAACTGCAGCTGTGAATAAACCAGCCTGTTATCTAAATGAATGTTGGCAGGAAGACAAAGCCTTGCAGTTGCTCCATGCTGCTCAGTTCCAGGCTGCCTGCTATCCTCCAGCTACAAGCCCACCGCGCTGTGTGCATCTTCACTCAGTTAACTCTGTCCCCTGGTTACCTTCTGAGCAACCTCGCCATAAGAAAGCCATCCGTTATCCTCTACTGATAATCAAAACCCATCCTTAACTCCACAGAATCGTGTGCATGGAACCTACGTTTGATTTTATTACTCATTTAAAACAATGTCATAAAGTTCTTGTGCTTAAATATTTATTTTCTTCTTAATTATTTAGTGTTCTAAACATTATGCCACTGTATTTCAGTAAGTCTTGTATCGTTGTTCTGAATTAGATTTTACGTTCAATTTAATTTAAATTGGTCTATATAGCACTAATTCACAGCACATGTCATCTCTAGTCACTTTACAAAGTCAAATTCAATCATATTATACAGATTGGTCAGAAAGTTTCCTCTCTAAGGAAACCCAGCAGGTTGCATCAAGTCTCTCCAAGCAGCATTCACTCCTCCTGAAAGAGCGTAGAGCCACAGTGGACAGTCGTCTGCATTGTTGATGGCTTTGCAGCAATCCCTCATACTGAGCATGCATGAAGCGACAGTGGAGAGGAAAACTCCCCTTTAACAGGGAGGAGAACCTCCAGCAGAACTAGAACCAGGCTCAGTGCAAACGGTCATCTGCCTCTCTGATGTATGATGGATCTTGATTAGTAAGGGCTTTATATATGAGAAGGAGAAATTTTAATTCTATTCTTGATTTAACAGGAAGCTAGAAAAGGAGAAATTTGATCTCTCTTATTAATTTTCATAATAGCTCTTGCTGTTTTGGATCAGCCGAAGGCTTCAAACTGCATTTTGTGGACTTCCTGATAGTAAAGAATTAAAACAGTCCAGCCTCGAAGTAAGAACTGCATGTCCTGGTCAAAAATAACACCAAGTTTTTTTAAGTGATTGATTAAGAAGTTTATTTTTTAAAGACTCTGGTCCAAAGATGACAACTTCTGTCTCATCAGGATTTAAAAGCAGGAAATGTAAAGTCATCCAGGTTTGGATGTCATCAAGACATGACTGTAGTCTAAGTAACCGACCGGATTTATTCTAACAGATCTTTTTTATAAATGAGAACTTGTGTCTCAAAGAAACTAACTGTATAAATAAAGTTTTAATAACAACAATAATTTTCCTGGAGCTAGAGAGGCTGCTGTGAACGTGTAGCAACTATTAAAAACTCTGAAGATAAACTTACCAGCCTGCAACTGGACACTATTTGGAGTTGCAAGACATTCTCAGAGCTACTAAAACGTTCACCTTTTTGAAACCCCCATTTTCATAGACTTCATTTTAGCAAAACATTTTAGCTTCCCAACTTCAGTCGGTTTATACAAGTACACCGCGACTTGATCGTATTCTTTAAAGTATGTGGGGCATCTCCGGCTCTGGCTCCGCTGTCCCTTCAGACAGATGCAATCTGACAGTGTCATAAACCGCTTCCACCTCAGGCGCTGCAGAAATCAGGACCATATTCGGAGAGAGACACGAGAAAGCCGAGGGAGGGGACGACAGAGGGCGTGTGGCATGGAAAGACACAGAGAAGGCATTTGTATTGTGTTGAAGGCAGAGAAGGTCCCATGAAGTGGGAGTTTGGTTATTTTATGTCTGCGTAATGAGCAGTTATGTAATCTGATTCACCTGTTGTTCACCAAAACAGTCCAAAACACTGGTCCAAAGTCAGTTTGAGTAGTTATGTTAAACATGAAGGGTTTTTTTTTTGGATCCTTTGTGCCTGCAAAGAGGTAATTTTTTTTTTTTGACACAACAGACGCTTCTTCATAAAGAAACCGAGGCAGGCAAAGCGATACTGACGAATCAAGCGTCAGAAAATAAAGTTATCAACAAGAAGTGAGGAGATGTACTGAAGCAGAGTGAGAAGTGGATAGAGGAGAAGAAGGGGAGGTGGAGGAGAAACCGAGTGAGAGAATGAGTCAGAACCTCTTAATGCTTGCCAGCATGGAAACGGCTCAGGCGAGCCAGGTCGAATTTATTGGTGTGTGTGTGTGTGTGTGTGTGTGTGTGTGTGTGTGTGCGTCCTGCAGCTTGATGTAATTAAGAAAAGCTTTGAGCAGCAACAGCCGTTTGTGTCCATTTTGGATTTCATGTTTGCACCATGAAAACACATGCGGGATTATGGGTGTATTAGAGATCAATTTTTAAGTCAAAGAGCATCGAGGGGCGGAGCCAGGCCGGAGGTCAAACACAGGGGAGATTTACAGCTGCTGCGTAGGCCAGGGCTCACACACACACACACACACACACACATGCTCTCATACACAAACACGCATGCTAAGGGACCGTTTGTTTTTGCCAAGACAGATCTTGTGGACTTACTTCATCCCTGACAACACACAAAAACATTTGCGCAAATTAACTTTTGGCTTCGCGTGCCTCTCTGCAGGTCAACCTAAGCTTTGACTCTGAATTTCACAGCTGAGATCGTAAACCTGTTTTGCGTGTGAAAACAGATCTTCGCTGCTTTTCCACCCAGCTTTGTGTCGCTGTGCTTTAATGAGGTCAGCTCTCTGCTTTCTGTCCGCTTTAAATACCTCTGACTGCTTTGTTCTCTTATTTTGAAAGAGAAATCGGAACGTCATCTCCATCGGATGTATATTCATTTCAAAACTATTGGAGTGATAAAACTCCAATAGTTTTGAAATGTTTTATCATTCTCTTCCTTTTATCTCTTCTTTCTTTCACCTCTTCTTTCTCTTTTTTTTCTCTTCTTGTTTTCTTTTACTCTCCTACTTTCCCATTGTAGTGTCCATATAATTTGAAATTCTCCCTGCAGGAATCACAATAAAGCTATTTACACGCACAAATCAAGCGGAGCATTATGGCGAAAGCTGTTTGCTCCACTTGTGAAAGTAAAATCTGTCGAGCTCTATTTGGCATTAAGATATCAATTTTTATTGCCACTTTGCTAGACAGGACACTGGGAAAAAAAAAAAAAAAAAAAAAAAAAAAAAAAAAAAAAAAAAAACTATTGGAGTGTTGTTGTTGTTTTTTTTCCTTTCCACAGAACAAAACCAGATGCTGAAGGAATTTATTAGATCTTGAATCGGTTCTATAAAAAGAGATATCTATTTAATGCTTTAAAGTTTCCAAACTTTACTGTATTTAGACTAAGAGGCCATAAAATGTGTTGTCGAGATAAATGTATAAAGCGCCCGGCCTGTAATTGACTGATTCATCTTTGCTGCCAAATTGTATTTTCTTTTCTTTAAACACTTTATTATTACTTCTCTAAAATATTTGATTAGAAAATTTGTACTATTTTTGTGAATTTAGAAAAGTAGTCATAATCTTTATCTTCCTCAATACATTTTTCCCCAGTTTTACTGATGTTTTATTGGCTCGTATGGGCATGAAAATCGTTTCCACTGACTTAACTCAACTTTTACTGTCCCCAGATTTATTTATTTATTTGACAGTAGAAAGAGACACAGGTGATATAAGAAACACTTTGTGCACAACGTCAGACCGAGTCTTGCGGCAGAGCAGCTCATGTTAAAAATGCCAGGTTTTTATGGTATAAAAAATTAACATTTAAAAACCTTTTTCCACATAAAGTATTTAACAAAAATCTATTATAAGAAAATAAAAAATAAATAAATAAAGCTGAAAAGCTGATTTATGAAAACTCTAAAACCGTGCTTTGCAGAAGCAACCTTTGGCTTGATCTCAGCATTTAGGAGTCTGTCAGTAAACCACATCTTGAATTGACAATATTTTCCCTCTCTGTCTTCCTAATGTTCTCCAAATGTATTAGACTGTGAAAACGTCTCTTGGCATTGGTTTATGGGCAACAGTGGCAAAGTTAGGGGTGCTCGTCCTGCAATTAGTGGGTTGCCGGTTAGATCCCCTGCTCCGACTATCTCAGTCGTTGTGCCACCAATGGCATTGATGTATGTCAACCTCGCCTCTGTCAGTCTGCCCCAGGGCAGCTGTGGCTACTAACGTAGCTCACCACTGTCAGGGTGTGAAAGTGTGCGTGAATGTAGAGTAAAGCGCTTTAGTGACGTCGAACTTGACAAAGTACAAGCCATTTACCATTGCAACCCCAAAACTTCAAGGTTCTCTTGATCTCCAGCTTTCCAGCAGATATTAGAAAGACTAGCGCCTGAAACTGCTCTTGATATTATCCCCTTTGTTAAAATCCACGTTCATTTAGTAGAAAACTGATGTCAGCGCAATATCCTGCCACCGCCACCTTTCATTGTCAGTATCGACTTCTTATTGGTGAACATGCAGTGTTGAGTCTGTTCCAGCACGCCATTGGGAATTGTACCCCAACAGTTCAGTTTTGGTTTCATTAGTTCATAACTCCTGCACCGTTTTGGGAGAGTTTAGTCAGGTGTGGATATTTTCATCAGATTAAAAGCATCCCGGGTTGCAACCCTGCTCCTCGACAAACGGAGAACACAGCAGAGTGCGGTCTCATGTGAAACACAACCGCTACTCATTGGAAACTGTTGCAGGTCAGTAATACTACTGTCCTCTTGGCAGCCTCTCTCACCAGTTATGGTCTCGTCTTTTCATCGGCTTTGGAGAAAGGTCTGTTTTTTTTTGTCATGACAATGTCGTCCCATACTTCCTTCATTTACCAGTCACTCCCTCGTTGTGCCATGGTGTACAATGATGCTGATTTTCTTTTCAGACCTCTCTCCTGACCAAGATTTTTATAGAATGACATCCTTTTGATCCTTCATAACCTTTTCCCAAAACTACGCGAGCTTTTGATCTGAGGAAAATCCTACTAGGACAACTGAACTTCATTCCAGGGTACTCAGATTCAGTTTCACTGGTTGCAGGTGTGAATGGAGTGCCATTCTCATGGATCAATCAGAAACTGCTTTTTCCAGCTTAGAAATCTTTCTAAGCTTCAAACTCTGGTGTCAAACGTTGAAATGGAGATGATTATTTGGGCTTTTATTTAATTTTGTCTTGATTGTATAAATACCTTTTTTGTCTTTGAATAAGAAGGATCTTGACCATCTCTAGTCAGTTCAGAAAGCTGCTGAAAGGCTTTTAACAAACGCACAAAAGAGACAGCCCTTTAGTCCAGCTTCTAATCTCCTTACGTTGGCTACCGGTACATTTTACAGTTCATATAACATGTTTTTGTATTTACTTCTGTAGCCATGAGTGGTCAAGCCCCAGCCCAAATCTCTGGTCTTTAGAGTCCTAAGGCTCTTCTCGCAGTCTGAGACCTTCCAGTCAACGGCTGTTAATGGTTAGATGAACATGTTTTATGACCAGAAGGGATAAATCCTTTAGAGTGGCAGCCCCAAAACTTTGGAAGGTGTTGCCTCCATCTTTGCCTCGTTTTGATTCTGTTGATTCTTTAAAAACCAGCGAAGCTTTTACCTAGTTTTAGGCTGTATGATGTTACAGATATTTTATTGATTTTATCTTGTTTATGGTTGTTTTTATGGTAAAGCACTTTGTGGGTTTTGATCTGTGAAAGATGCTATACAGATAAAGTTTGCTTACTTGCGTGCTAACTCCAGAAGCCTGAATGCTGAAACTGAATCCAAATATGATTCAACAAATAATTTTTTTGTGTTTAATGTTTAAATTTATTTTTGCTTTTTTCATCACAAAAACCTGGCATTTTTACATTTTTAACAGACGCAGTTCTTGATCTACATCATTTGTGCTCCAAACTAAAGCGAGTCTGTTAAAGTGCAATACCACTGACAACCACAAGGGGAGCCTCCCATACCTCTATGTCCACATTTGATCTTAAAAGTATTTGAGAACTTCTCCCATGAAACACTTAGTCCAGTTTTCTCTCAAGTCATTATAGGATCATTAGCTAGAATCCCTCTAATCAGTTTTCTTGTTTTGAGTCTGTTTTAGTTAATTAGTGATAACAGAGTATGGTAATATTCTGGTTTATCGCAGTGAAAAGAAATACGGACTACTAGAGACAGTGCAAATTAGGTATCAGGGTGGATTGATTTCTAATTTTTGACATAAGAGGTCAAACTTAGGGCCATAAATATATCACGAATATATACTTCATCACAGTATCAGTGCATGCAATATTAATATGGTAAAATATGATCTCACGCAACAATTGTAAATAAAAGTTATTCCAAGTATCACCCCTTCCCATTCTGCATGCTGAGATGTTATTTGGCCTGTTGGCGGATTCTCATTGTATTTTTTTACACATTTTATACAAAACATTAAGTTTTCAGTTTCACGTTTTAGTTTTTCCAATTAAATTTATTATTTTTTAATTAACAAAACTTCTGGCCCCAATTTAGCTCCATAGAGGTACCCCGTCTGAGACAGATTACAAAAGATCCTAAAGGTCACAATGAGTGTTGAAAGAACAGCTGAAAAAGATATAAGTGAGGAAAATTTTTAAAAATAACATTTTTTAAATATTCAGTTCGATTCCATGAGACTCATCACTTTTAAATGGCTGTGTCTCAGTTGTTTAAACTATTAACTGTGATAATTGGAGTCAAATAAATGACATAAAGCTATGATGAGACATAAATCACGGGGGAAACTGGCTCTGCTGCGAATGTGTTTCCCAAACATCGTACATTTCTTCCAGTGATTGCAAAATAAATTATCCCCTGATTGGCAAAGCCCATGCAATCACCATATATTTGATTGTCTGTTGCAATATATGGAGTTCATGTTTGTATTTAACCTCCTAAGAGCAAACTGAGTTTCTGCCGAGCTGATTTACTGTCTTCTTGTCAGGGTCACAAGCGGAGCAGTTACGTGAGAAACATCCCTTTCAGCTTCACTGAATGGTTGCAGTTAAGTGTGACAAGGGACCCATCTGTGCATCGGTAATTAGTTTGCAGTTTACGGTGTCGTGACTGCTCTCCAGGGATCCAGAGGTTTATGCAAATAGGGTTGGGGTACAGTCGGATCGGCAGATCTCTGCTGAATGAGTCACTTGCGTCATTAGTAGCCTCGGCACATATTAAACAGCAGGAGCGACGGTATATAGCCGCGTCGCACAGACGGCTCCGCAGGAAAACGGCGTGTAACTGTGACAAGCAAACAGAAATCAGCCAAAGTGGGTGTTTATATTCTGCTAACCAGGTGTCAAAAACTGCATGCAAGTACGCACCAGGCTCGGGTAAATGCTGCAAATGCAGCGCTCATTTAGAAGACACTGCTGATGGGCTTCGAAAGCAAGCAAACCGTTTTAAGTTTGTAGATTTTTGTGATGATTTGCACCTAGAAAACGAAAGGTTTCAACTCATGAATTTAAAACTACTGAACACGATTATCAGTAAACTGGTTGGATTCTTCCAATGCCGGCAGGGCACTGCTAAATATGTTGCCCTGCTTTTAAATCCCCTTTTTTAGTTCTCAGACTGAAGGGTTAAGCACAACTGACTGATTGGTTGATAATTTGATTATCATGGGCCATCTGCAGAACAAAATCCGATGATATTATTTAAGCTGCTGTGTTGCTGCTTTTCTCCCTAAATGCTCTTCATTTAAGGTCAATAACTATGTTTAAAAGTTTTGTTTGTACTCTTCAGAAGTGAAGGGGTCCTTGTTTGACTCTCACGAGTTCACCTTGCCTTAATGCAAATTAGGAGCTCCAAATTTAAGCCAGTGTCCTTCAACGTGCAACCATAGTTGACAGGGAATATGTAAATTCCCCATAAGGTAGTCTGAACCCACACCTACCTTTAAGTCTGCCTGTACCTTTAAGAGAAAACAGGTGCAAAGCCAGAAGACGTGAAATATATCGATCTTGGTTTTTATTTGATTTACCTTATCCAGACTTTTCAAGCCCCCATCATCAACAGCTTGCCTTAATCTGCCAAGAGTTTGTGGGTTTTTTTCTCTCATTCCATTAAAACTGTAACATTTAACTCATGTTTACTGGATATGTTTTCCCTTGTCCTCCCCAACCATGATGCACTGCTCCATCAGAGAGGCCTCCACCCAGTGATGTAAAGTCTAAAACCAGGAGGTTTTGCAATGGCAACCAATCGAGTCATGTAGCTATTTCCCATAAGTTTGACCTCATTCTGACTCAGTCACGGACCCATCTCTTCTTGTGAAAATAAAACTTAAAACGCTCCATCTGTCTTGTTTAAATGTCCAATCAGATGAGATCCAACTCCAGCCTTTCCTCCTCCTCTCTGTCAACCTTGTAAAATCTATCCCAGTTTTTTAATCCTTCCCTCAGCTCGACCCGTGGTTTCCCTTTCCCTCCCAAAGCCCCTAGCGAATGAGAAAGTTGCCCTTTATTTGGAAGCAGAAAGTTAAATGTGGATCTCAGTGCCAGAATCCCTGTTCATGTTGTTTAGTTTTTATTTTTTTCTTTAGGAGAATCCGGGTCTCTCCTGTCCTCTGCTGGCCTTTCAGCCACACACCCAGCCTGTTCTGGATACTTGACAAAGGTTTTTTTTTTCTTCCATCTTTGCAATCCTTGCATAGGAAAATATTACCCTTAGGTAGGACATGTTTAAAAATAGTGCTACTTCTTATGCAGATCCGGACTTTATGCTAATATATTCAGCACCCTTGTTTAACCTCGCCTGTCATTTCGGATCCCGCTCGTTTTGGTCTTACCTTCTGTTGGGCTGTTCCCCTATTCACCTTCTTAAGACTTTGTTATGTTCTTACTTTATGTTTTAAAGAAATACTGCTTTTCCTACAGTTAATCAATAAGCAAAAAGCAAAGAGAAAGCTCTACAATTAATAGGGTGTCACAATTCTAAAGGGTCCAGATCTTCAATAGGGTTTCCCACAGGATCAGTTCCTATTCTAGACCTGGTTTGATGCTTTATCCAGATCTTTAACTGCCTGTAATAATAATATTAATAAAAAAGATCACATACTAAATCACATACATTCAAGCACCTCATTGGCCATGAAGCAAATATTAATCTATATGTTCACTCCTCACAATTTCACGGCAGAAAGGAAAGATCGAGACGGACGTATAAGATGGACTAAAACTGCAAGTAGCATCTTTTAAAAACTATTTTAGTGCAAAACTGACAGAATTTAGGACCCAAGCCTTCCAAAATGTAGATCTGTGCAATGCACTACGTCCAGAAAGCACCAGCGGCATGACAAATGGGGTTCTGTTCCCTCCGGACAACAGTTACAGAACCTCTGTTCAACAGTAGCAATAAAGGCACGGTCCGCTAATTTAGTCTCTGGTTTTAAATGTGGGTGCAGAGAACAATGTTTTTTAACAGTTTCATGCAATTTTCAACTACGTATTAACAGTGAAAAAGTGGTAAGCTGATTATTTAGTGAAATGTATTTTCTTATGTGCAAACAAATAAGACAGCAGAAAGCAGTCCTTTTACGACTGGAATATTGCACAAATCAAAATAGCGATGAGCCAATTTGATATGTAGTTATTTTGTCATGATCCCAAGGTGTTGTGTTGTGCTTTCAGTTAGTGTTTAAGTTTTGTGTATAGTTTACTTCTGTTTCGTGCCATCGTCAGTTTCTCAGTTTTCACCCCAACCATTTGATATTCTGTTGATTGTTGCTCACCTGATTTTCATCCTGTTGATTACTTCCCAGCGTATTTAAGTTCCTGGTTTCTGTTTCCTCATGGCCGGATTCTCTGTTTGTCTCCCCGTCACATGAGTGTGTAAGTTGTCAGTTATCGATTAAACTTTCATCATTACACCGTCTCTCCTGCTGCAGGCATCAACTCCAAATTATGACACAATGAGTATTTTACCCCTAAAATAAGATAATTAGATATCCTGTACCTGAAACAAGATGAATTGTTCCTGTTTTAGTGCACAAATCTTATTACATTGCCAAGTAGTCTTTTTTTTACCTGCTCGAATCAAGTAGAAATACACTAATTTCAAGAATATTTTACTTACTTTTAGTTCCCTTTTTGCAGTGTAGGTTTTCTGTCTGTTCTTTCATCCAATCCTTAAATTCATTATGTGGCTTCTGTGTTCCTGTCTGCGTTTTTTTCCTATAACCTTACAAATCATGAAAAATAGTTCAAAATGTCAACTCTCTAATTGTCTTTATTTAAAAAATATTAATAAAACCTGTTTTACAACTCTATAAATTCACCTCTGCTTTTAATGGAAGTGTTTAATGGCCAGATGAAGGCTAGAGACTTATGTTTTTATTTTAATTCTTTTTGTATATATTTTAAGTATATACAAAATTTTTAAGTATAGCTCTTAAAGGAACAATCCTAACTCTAAGGTGTTGAATACTTTAGTCCAAAACACAAACACATACCTTTTCATGCCTGTTCTTTGTCATATAGCCCAGCTCACCATCTAATTAACCAATTTAGAGCAAAATGAAAGAACAAATACTATCAATAAAACAAAAAGTTTGCCTTTGTTCTAACTGGGACACCAGATATTGTTTCTTTGAAAATGTTTTCATGCAATGCTGCAAAAAATGTCTCTGTTCTCCTTAATCAGCAGGGCACAAGGTGGGGGATTAGCCAGGAATCCTGTTTTTGTGACAGTGGCATGATGACACAACACAATATGAGGATGTGCAGGAGAGACCAGCACGGCGGTGCAGACAGGGTAGAGTGGACGATGTTGAAAGGATTAATAACATGGCAGCTATGATGCCTGATCTGCAGAGACAATTAATGCATTAACGATCAAATAAATACTTTGAATTTGAACTTTCCAGGTGTACGGGAAATAAAAAGATTGTGAAAACTGTGATTCTTGGCGATAAAAGTTGCCGCCCAGGAAGACCAGAATGTACAGTAAAGCAGTAAATGTTCGCATAATACCACGTGTGCTCAGTGTTAATCCACACAGACATTAATTTTACTGGAAAATGTTGGTAAAAGCAAGAAAGGATGGCTGCCCGTCATTGTTTATGACGAGCAGCCATTTGTTTATTGACCTCCTCCTCCTCACTCCAGGTTGTAACTATTGATTTACGTCGACTTAGTGAATACGTTCATTGATCCCGCTGGCATCACGTGCGCTGGTGCTGCTCCATCAGCAGTGGCAACATTTAAATAAATAAAGAAAATCTTTAAAGCTACACCTGCTCTGGCTTGAAGAAGCTTTCAGAATTGAATCATAAGAATTACCTGCAGCAAAGATGACTGCAAACAATGTCTTTTATGTAACGGTTGGTCAATAGAAGCACCGTGGGTCATTAAGGAATGACGATAAAGTTCACTGATGACTCCACCGTCCTCACTTTAGTAATAATACAGACCCAAGGTTCACCTTGGACTTCTAAGAACAGGGGGAAAAATATTAGGCTGCACAACATAAAATGTGATTCAGCTGGAGCTCTTTGGCACGAATGAGGAGAGAAATGGGATGGAGAATAAGAGCCGGTGAGTAGGAAAGTAAATGTTCCAAAAGGCAAACAGCAGGAGAAGGATTAGAGAAACGAGGAGAAGAGGACAGAAGAAGAATGTTGAACTGGATGCTGAGGATGATTTTTGGCTCGGCTCGTTCGCCTGTGAAGGCGCAACACGTCAACTCCACGTCTGCTCTGTTTGTCGCTCAGCTGCGTTGCCGTGGTGACCAGCACATCACCGTCCCTCCTCGTCCTTTCTGCATCCCTCTCTCCTCCTTTTATTTCCCTCCCTACCCCACTCTCCCCCTCCCGCCCGCCGGCTTACATAAACCTCTTCCTTTGTACAAACAGAAACACTCAGAGGTAGAGTGCACTGAAGTCTCCTTGAAAATGTGATATCAGGCTCCATCGCTCCGCTCTCGTCTCCTCGCACATGCCCACACACTCAAAATGTCTCCTGGCTCCTCGCCAGCGTTTCCTCTCAGCTGGCAAATGAAAGAAGGATATTCAGGAAGGAAACCAAGCGTGAGGGGAACGCGCTTGCATGTGAAAAAGGCACATAGGATCAGCAAACCCTGAATTCTTCATTCTCTTTACAGATCTATAACCCTTACCCTTTGTCAGAGAAATATTGCAGAGAGTGCTCAGTTTTCACTTGAAACCCCCCCTGTTTCACCTGTAAAATCAGTGAAAATTGTGACAAAAATATTTTTAAGAAGTCATTATGGTCAAGGCTGTCTAGATTCTTGTATTTGATTTGGTCAAAGTTCTAAATAAATTGGAAAAAAATCTAACATTTGTGACATAACATTCTATTTTTAAAATGTTTTTGGGCTTGTTTGCATTTAGGTATGTCATTTTTATATGGGAGTAGGACTGGACGATATAGATACAAAGCATATCAATAAAATAAAAATCATATTAATCTATATCAATAATTATATAATTTAAGTGCAGCCCTGGCCATTTTATACTGTTGTTTAGTGACTTATTTTCAGATACAGAACACACAAACACTGAATTTAAACTCAACCCTTTATTCAACCAACTTTTTACCAAAACTGAAAGTTTTGAAAAAAGAAAAAAAAGTGTGCTCTCTGAACTCTTTGAAGGGGGCGGAGCTTGGTTTCTGGGTCTGCGTTGTGATTGGTTGGGAGGATGTAATGAGGATGTAATATTAACCTACATGGCTAGAATGCATAAGGAAGGAAAACTGTTATTCTATTGAACTTTTTATTGACCCTCTTTTATCTATCATCAATATACGTCTATCGATCGATTATATATTGTTATTGAATTAATTGGGAGGCATTTATTTATGCTTAGTGGACTGTTGCATCACTAATGTATCAAAGCCCGCAGCTTTTAATACACATTCAACAACTTGTCTCCTGCGTATTGCTGCAACACCTCCAAAAAATGCCAAGAGACCAAATAAATCTATGGTACAACTATACGAAAAGTTATCTGAAACGTATTACAAAGAAAACATCGAGATGAATGTGTTACATTCTCTCCATATTGTCTTTTCTGATCCTGCGCAAATATTTTTTGTTCATTTTTAAGATCAATGTGGGTTTTTTTATACTGTTGAAAAATGCCATCTTAATTGAACCGCTCATTTTCCAGGACAGGGAGGGGCTGCTGCTGCTCAGAGGGCAGAATTCATCAGGATTACTCAGACATGCATGAATCCATCTACTTTGAGCAGGATTTTGATCAAGGAAAAGCATCACAACATAGTTAAAAGCTCAAACAAGTACTTTTTCCATGAGATTGGCCTCTTAAATAGTTTTTTTACTCTTTTGAACTTGAAATCACATTAAGACAATTCAGCAATAAATCCATTACTTATTTCTTTTTGTATTTACACAGCTGGAACTAGGAGTAATAAGACTTATATGTGGTGCCCTGCAAAGGGAGGGATCCAGAACAGATACCAGAACCACCTCAGCTGAGTTCTTAAGAAGCAGTGGAGGAGCCGATAATGGAGCTTCTAATCCTATTTCTAAGGCTGACCCTACAGAGAAAGCTCATTTCAGTCATTTTTATTTTCAGTGATTTTGTTCTTTTGATCACGAGCAGCATCACAACACCGCAGATGTGCATTAGACGTTTTGCTACACCTCTCTTTACCGCAACAGACTGGAGCAGGTTTCGCATTGTGACAGATGAGACCACCCTGCCATTAGTGAACAAGACATTTCAGGCACTTTAACTCCTCTGCTGACGGCAGAAATTGGTCCCTGAGCAATCCGACCTTTTCCTGAATCCAATTCGATCCAAATTAAATTCACGTCAATCCAAATAACTCAGGACGAGCCTATCAATTAGTCAGATTCAGAGAAGGCAGAGGACAGACAGAGCAGCCTTGGTCTAGCAGTTGACAGAGTTAATGGCAGCAATAGTTTAGTGGCTTCCCCAAGAAAACTAACTCCTGCTAAACAATAAAGTAAATTTATACATCGCTTATCTGTTCATATCAACCAATTGAAGCACTTTATGCTGCATTCAGACCGAACGCGATTTGAGCATCTTAAAGGCGTCCAACAACTCAACTTGGACGCTTGTGCAGAGCTTTTTGGCGCTCTGAGCAAAGTGTGGACACACTCGTCTGACACGCTACACTCTTCTTTTCCTCAAATGCGGGGAAATATTCACCATTGTATATGGTTTGATAACTTACCAGAGATGCCAACTTCCTCGCTAATCCTCCTCCGGACATGGTCCTTTACTGTCTCTGTAGTGATTATCATAGGTAGGTAATAGGATGGGTATAAACAATAACAACCAGTTTTTTCCTCCATTGTCGACTTCCCAGCTTTTCATGGTCCTTCCGTCCAATCAGAAAATGCGGCACTACGTCAAACATCTCTGATTGGTTGATGCTCTGTGTCCAGCTGCAAAAGTTCAGATTTTCCAACTCTAGTCTGTCGCTTTGGACATTCAGACGCTTGGAATCTCAGAACACGGCACACTTGATGGGTGACACATGCCACAGGTCCTCTCAACACGCCTGCATGAGCATCAGTCATAGACTTTGCATATGAAGGCGACGCCCCTGAAACTCAAATCGCGTTTGTTCTCACCGCAGCATTACAGTTTAGCAACATTTGCCCAATGGCACTCAGAAATGTGCTCACATTCATGCAGGTTAGTAGGCAACTTGGGGTTAAGTGCCTTGCCCAGCGGGACATCAACATGTAGCAGGAGGAAGCTGAAATTGAACGAGGTTAATGCAAAGAAATCCTGAAAGTAAACCTTTTAGAGGCTAGAAAAGACCCTATACAGGGGTGGAGGTTCACCTTCTACAAGAAAAAGGGCCCTGAACAAAAAGCCACAGCTACAAAGGAATAGCTTATGTCAAAGAATATTCATGTGTTAAAATGGGCCAAATTTCAGACCTAAATCCAAATGACAGTGTGAGGCAGTTATTCAAAACTGACATTCACAGACACTTTCCATTCATCCAGTCAGAGGTATTTTAAAGAAATTCCATCTCTAAAGCTAAAGCTGATTGAAAATACCTTAAAACATCCCAAGTTGTAATTGCAGATAAGTATGATCCTAAAATTAAAGAGTTGGTGTTGAATACAAATGCACACTTTTGTATTCAACACCAAATGCTTTATATATATATATATATATATAGATATATATATATAATATATATATATATATATCTCCTATAGATAGATTATCGATAGATAGATAGATAGATAGCTAGATAAGAGATAGATAGATAGATAGATACGATAGATAGATATATAGATAGATGTATATCCCTCCCTCTCTCTCTCTCTCGCTCCTCCGATCGCTCTCTCTCATCTCTCTCTCTCTCTCTCTCTCTCTCTCTCTCTCGCTCGCTCAGCTCGCTAGCTCGATCGCTAGATGCTCGATCGCTCCTGCTAGCTCGCTCGCTCGCTCGATAGATAGATATAGATATATATAGATATATAGATATATATAGATATAGATATAAAAAATCTAAACCCAATGTATTATAGTTTGTCCTCTTCAAAATTGGACTACTTTGTGTAGGTTTGTTAAAAAAATGGCTATAAAATGAAGTGATACTCATAGTTGTAATGTGGCACACAAAAAAAAGTACAGACTTTTGACACCAGTAACTCCGTCATTGGCTTTTTCCAGGAAAGAGATGCAGCTAAACATGGACGCACTTTGCCAGGAAGACTTTCTGTGGAAGAACAGACAAAAAATATCACAAATGTAATGGCAGATACAGCTTTGTCGAAGACAATCCAGCAAATGTACTCGCAAAAAGGCATTAGTCCTGCAGACTGTGACGTTACGATCTACACACACTTACATGGATTTTACAGATTGGGCAGCTTGCTCAGTAGGGCTTTGGTATAAGTATTGAGATAGTTTCTCATGACGAAGCAGAGGCTGGACAAAGCCATCTGCCTCTGTGGTTCCTGTCCCCAGGCGAACTCTGTACTCTACCACACACTTATGAAAGGAGCGCGGGACTCAAATGGCGTCTGTGTGTGAATCAACATGTGTGTTGCGTTAAATCCAATGAACGTCTTTTCTTGCTTAGTGTTTTCGACAGCAGCTTGGGTGCACATTTGTGAGTGAAAGCCTCTGCTGGAAAATCTCCTCAGGTGTTTTTTTTTCCCAGTTCACTCTCCATTACCAGCCAGGCAAAGTAAAGTCTTAATGTTTTCTGGATCAGACGTTAATCAAACCGTATGGACAAAAGTTCCTGCAGTGAATTACTTTGTAGGTACACTCTAAAAAATGAATTGCTTCAGTTGGTAACAAGTAATCAAGTCATTTTATTTAGTTCATAAGTTGTCAAATAAGTAAATTAAGTTGGGTAAACTTATTTCAATTACTTGCTACCAATTGAAGCAATTGATTTAAGTTGCTACAACATTCTCTTTTTAGAGTCTAGGCTTATTTAAATATGTTTAATCTTAAAATAATATTTTTCTCCAGCATGTGAAAAGGTTTTTTATGCTACATCAAAGCAGCTACAGATCACAGCAGTGTGATAATCATCAGGATTCCTAACCAGGGTGACCAGATGACTGTAGAACCGCCTTTAGCAAATATGATTCTCAGTAATCATTTTCTGTATAACTTTATCAGTCTCTCACACAACCAGTAGGAATTTTGACCAACTCTTTTTTTTTTATATTGCTTCAGTTCATTGGGGTTTGCAGAGATTAGTTTCTTTCTGCCGTCTTATGGTCCTACCACAGCATTTTAAGTTGACTTCTTCACATTAACTGGGTCTTTGAACCATGTTTTTATTTTTATTTTACAGCTATTCTGTCGTAGATTTGCTGCCGCGTTTGAGACCATCGTTCTGTTGATAACAATTTGTTTCAACGTCAGGCGGTCTCTCCGACAGATTGCCTCACATTTGACTCTACAATACCTCAGTTAACTTCACTTAGAGCTCAGTGATGGCAAAGTGAGCAGGTCCAGAGGTTACAGAATAGGACCTAATCATGAGCCCTCCCCCACCGTGTTTGAGAGTTAGCATAAGGTTTCTGTGCTGAAATAATGTGCACTATGGTCAAACATCTTCACTTTGGTCTCATCTGTCCAATGGGCTTGCTTCTAGAAATTTTAGGGTTCATTCAGAGGGGGAATTAGCAAACCTAATTCATGCTGCAATATTCTTTATCTGGTAACCCTTGCAGACATGCATACCTGTTCGGTCTGTTTCCAATTGTTCTGTCCTTTTACCAATTGATATGCTAACTGAGGCTTGCAGCGTCCAAAGTTTGGCCTTTCATCCAAACTGATGGACCACAATAACTGTTTCTCTACGGTTGTAGCTTGTGTCGTTTCGCCTTGGTATATTGTGTATATATATATATGTGTTTTCTTCAGACTAGCAAACTGCCAAATATCTTGTTTTTTTTTATTGCGGTGGTCATACTCATAATGACCAAATAATGAGGCATTTGTTATTACAAGCACCTGATTGCAAATTTACTTCTTGATCTGGTTGAAATGAGTACTAGTATCAACACTCAAGTGTCCTTGATAATAAATATATATATATATATTAGGGCTGGGCAAGTTAACGCGTTAATTTCGCGTTAACTCATTAGACTATTAACGGCGATATTTTCTTTAACGCGCGTTAACGCATGTTGGTCACATGCTTTTATTTTGTGAAGGTCTGTTGCTGCGGTGTAGGGGTTTGAATCAGAACAGTAGGTGGCGATAATGCGCCAATAACCTCGCTGTCAGCCCAGCCTCAGATTCAAAGAGGAAGAAAGGTGCTGGCCGGAAAAAAACACAGCTGACATGCGGAAGGCGGTGTTTCCCGCAGGTACCGCGAGCGAGCTTAGGCGAGGCGAGGCGGTGAGTTGGCGGCCGGAACAAGTTTTGTGCGGAGCGGAGCGGAGCGGAGCGGGGGGGGTCTGCATCGACGCCGTCGGTGAAGTCGCTTCTCGTTTCAAAGTATCCATGTGTTTTTGCCTGTTTTCCCCCTGCCATTCACTATATGCGCGCGAGAAAGCAACAACAAAAAAACGCGTGTTAACGTCAAATAAACGCAAGCATATCGAGCATGGAATATGACAGAAACAAGTTAGTTGGAACCACTGCCAAGTTAAACTTTGGTATTGAACATAAAATGGTAATGCTGCTCCCTGCTGTTACCTCAGAAATTGCCTGTTTTTGGTAGATTTTTTCCCCATAAAGAGAATTCCCTGTCAGTGGCAATAAGCTTTAATTTATTATTATTGCTATTTTTTGTTTTACATGTTTAAGTTGAGCTTTACACTAAATATGTGTTACTGATAAGTGCTACAAATGTTACAACACTTTTGTTCATATGGCAGCAGAACATTAAAATAAAAGTGCTCTTTACACTACTTTTGAATTCATTCTTGGAGTTTGTAAATACAATGCGATTAATCGCGATTAATCGCGATTAATCAGTGCGATTAATCGCGATTAAATATTTTAATCGTTGCCCAGCCCTAATATATATATATGTGTATATATATATATATATATATATATATATATATATATACATATATATATATATATATGTGTATATATATGTACATATATATATATATTATATATATATATTATATATATATATATATATATATATATATATATATATATATATATATATAATATATATTGTGTGTGTGTCTGTGTAATTATTAAGTATTATACTGTTCAAGTATTAAAATACTTGAACAGTCATACCTATAAAACAAAGAGGTGCAAAGGACATGCTTAAATCTATCTGGACCACTTTGCTTTGTTCTTTTTGTCTTTTATTTATACCTTTTGCTTTCATCTTACTCTTTTCTTATGCTCCCCATGTCTTTCTTTGTTTCAGGTGCAATGTCCAGGATTACATTTGGCACAAAGGTGCGCGCTGCGAGTCGGTGGTGACCGAGTTCCAGGTGATGTGCCTCGCCGTGGGCGCCTCGGCTCTGGTGGTCTTGCTGCTCTTCATGATCGTTGTCTGCTTCGCCAAAAAGCTCCATGTGCTCAAGACGGAGAACAAGAAGTTGCGCAGGCGCAGGTGAGATGAGGCTGTAAGGTTCTAACAAAGGATAAAATAGAAGATATGAAGACTTTTTCCCCCCTTTTGTACCTAGATATTTAAAGAGTTTTCAGTCAATTGTGTTTGGTATCATGTTTTGAGCCTATGAATCAAACAGGCTTTAACCTTCATTATTATTACTATTGCTCAAACTGCATTATTACTATTACTTAAATGCACTTCCTTATCCTGCCCCCAGATAGAAAGACCCTAAAGCTATTAAAATATAATGCATTGAATAAGCAGATGCATCAACAACAGATCCTTTTCACCATTTTAGTGGGCCCAACTTTACCCAAGACGGCAACAGTGTTTGAGTTTCTCTAACCATTATACATTTTATTTTATAATAATGTCAGCTTTTAGTACAGATATGCAGCACAGAATCAGGATATGAGTTTTGCAGCAGACCAGCGGTATCTCCAGCTGGCTTTGTTTGCTGTTAGCCCGGCTGGTTTATCCAGCAAAATTCAGATACTATACTACAGAGACAGCAGAAAATAAACACAGCAGTGTTTTTCTTGCATGTGTTTATTCTATGTGCATTTTCATATGGGAAGTAAACATTAGCAGAGGAAATTCAGAGATGCAGCTGTTTCACGCAGGTTAGCTAAAGGCTGGTTCATACGGCAGGATTTTAAAATAGTCGGGCCAAAATTTTAAAGCCTGAGAGACATCACAGGTAACGATAACAAAATCTTAGATAAAACATGTTTTTTCGTACAGTCAGTGGTGTCCAGTCAGACGGCAAGCTCAACGCACCACACACAAACAGATTTGGCTTAAGATCATTCAGATATCAGACAGGAAATCTTACCAATCCTCTCAAGATCAAACGTGAGTTCAGAGTAAATAAACATGGACGACCAGGAAGAACAATGGCGATAGTTTGTGGACTAATTTTCACAGAGAAAAAACATTTAAAAAAAAGAAAAGCCATTGGTTAAAGAAACGGAGACAATGTGGCCGGGAGCCCTACGTTTGCTGCACCATGAAATAGAGGCGAGTTGGTGATTTTCTTTCTCTCGGGGAATCCCTCGTCGCTTTCTGATTGGCTCCACGTCAGATCCAGCAGGCCGCATGCTCGTTTGTCCAACATTTTGAACATCCCTGATTTGAGGTTGGCACGGTCCTGACGTTCTAACGAGTAAACCCGATCGCTCTTAACACACCACACATGGCAGGAATATCTCTTAGGATTATTTTAAGAGACACGCAGATAATCAGCGCCTCTTGGAAGGGGAAGATCGGGGCAAAAATCGAGCTGAAATCCTGCCGTGTGAACCAGCCTTTAGACTTGTTTGGCTAACGGCTCTGCTGCCCAGCCTCTTTCTCACCAGTCGTCTTTGCAGATCTAACTTTACAACAAGCTGTCTGTTATCTTCTTTCATTTAAGGTTATCCCAATCTCCACCCAAAACAAAAAAAGGCCCCTGCGTCATAGATCACTGACACACCTTTCCTGGAGTTAGAGTAGCTGCTGCAAACTTACACGCCGGCATTTTTTTTAATATAAATTGGTTGTAATTAAGTTGAGGAGGATCTACGTCCAGATTAGACGGACATTTCACTGTAACTCAGCCAAAAAAAAATCAGCGTATGATGTTTTACTTTCTCTTTGTATCTATCAGACTAGAGGGCATCATAATGAATACTGAATTTAATGTGACTAAAAAACTATTTTAGGGAATCTGAAATAACTTACGAAAACTCATTTTCACAGAATAAAATGTTAATTATAAAGAAGTAAACAAACGTTGGTACAACTTTAATCAGATATCATTGTTTATTTTCATGTACCCTGTTAGCCCCACACTTCTTATTGTAGGTCAGAAAATAAGTATAAAACTGAAGTGATCGCCGATTATCAGCCTCACTCCCTCTCAGCTGCAGTAATTTGCTCCTTTATTTGTGACAAAGATTAAACCTGAAAGCTGTTTGTTTGGCTCAGGAAAAATTAAAGCATAAACATCAACTGAATGTCAACTCATTTCTTTTGCAAGTCTAATTGCCCTCTCTACTTTTACTCTCAAACAGAAACCAAAGTTAACAACCATCAACAGGGACACTCCTTTTAGACGGTTAATTGTGAAAATAGATTGTCTGTCTCGTTAGTGACATGCAAAAGATTTTTGCCCCCCCCCCTCCCCAAATTTGATTGCAGTCAATGCAATTATCTCAGAGTTGAATGAATTTTAATGTGTCACAGAAAATGAACTTTAGTCTGTTTTCGAGCTTCGAACGAGGAATTGGACCCTCGACTGCAGCCACTGCATGTCTTAAGATCTGACTTGAAAATGCATGTTGCACTGCATTTGCAATTAAAACTGTGCTTAATTTTTATGTTTGGGAAAGATGAAACCACCAAAAGAAATCTGACATTGTGGCGCTTTTGTAACAAAGGTCAGAAGTTAACTGAGGTTAGAGAAAGAAATCTTAAAATTGGTCTGAAAAATAAAAGAAAGGCAGTGAATGTAACAAACTATGAACGTGTCCTTCATAGAAATGCAGAAATATTAGGCTGAGAGATTGCTGGAGTCTGTTGCACTTTCATTCTCCACTGCTGGAACTTTTCACCGCTATATTTCCATGAAAGAATGAGTCCGAAGTATTAAAGCGCTGAGATTCAACCCTCAGTAATAATAATAAGAAGAAACTCAACCAGCTGCAACACAGAGGCTATAGATGTGGTTCTCATATCTAACATAAAATAATAAAATGCGAACATTGAAAACATGGACACATACATAGAAGCAAGTGTTTTTATTCTACAGCCCAGTTGTTTTTATATCAGTAATATGTTGCATTACACATAAAGCAGCAAGCCTCTAAAGACAGTTTATCACAAAAGCACAGATTTGTTTTTAGCAATCCAATTATGAAATTACAAGTCATAAATCATAAGGGACGGTGGATTAGAGAAAAAACAAGGAGGAGGAAGTGGGAAGGGCTGCAGCGAGAGTAAGAATCAGCCTGACAAAAAGACATGTGAGGAGATAAAGCTGATTCTGTAAATTATCAGGCAACGGCTCTTTAGAAATTATTATGGTAGATATTGAAGTCGGGTCATATATTTAAAACATTATTTTCATTATGTTATTTAATCACCCATATTCCTTATGAATTTCCTTTAAAAGCACCAGAGATAAGAGCTACTTTCTTTCTGCATATTTTATGATTTCAGAAAGTGAATTTAGAAGAACAGGGGGGGGGGTGTACGTTAGCAGAACTGCTGCACAGTAGCAGCATTTCTAATATAGGTTCCTATATTAAAAATATATTAAGGACATGTTGCTTGTTGTCACCAGAGAGATTGCATAAAATAAAGAAATAACTCCTTCATAAAATGCAGTTATCTTGTTGTTTAAATAACTTTTTCTGGGAGACAACCTTTCAGCATTTTCTTCACCTTATATGCAGAAAACAAGTCTCTTTTAGGCATGGCTGATGTGAGATCCTTATCTTATGACAACCTGGAGCCACATTGGTGTTTTCTGTAAAAATGAGAACAATATTGTAGCCTTTTTTCAGCCAGCTGACCAACGATGGGCAGCTACTAGTGGGGGAGGGGCTACACTGCTTAACCCTGTGCTGCATTCAGCTGGAGAAAACTCAACTTAATGCCTGCAGATGCATGTGCCACAAAATATTCTGTATGTGCTCTATTCAATGTATAATCTTCTTGACAGCAAAAACACAAATTTATTTCTTTAAATGAACAAATGTAGGCACTAAGGGGCTCAGCTGTAAGAATGTAAAGACAGGAAATGCGTTTCTTTTTAAATCTCCGTGTATATTGCTTGTTTATGGGAATTTTAAGTGATACACAAAGCAGTGCCTGAGTATTAAAATACTGAACCTATATTATATGTTATTATGCTATATATAGCATTCCTTTTTTGGTTTCTTCTCTGATCAAAGTTCTCCCTGAGCGCTCTGACACTTTAGGAGGACGTCCATGTCTTGGTTTGGAGCTACTCATCCTAGTTCGTTAGATTTCTGAAGCTTTGCATACTTTCTTTTTTTAGAACATTATCCTACTTTAAACCTATCCACCACTTTATCCATTTCCTGTCTGATGTGTCCCTTGTTTGTTCATTAATGTTTATTAAGAAACCCCTGAGGCCCTCAGATTGCAGCTGGACTTATTCTAGAGGTAAAAGCAAAGAGGCGGACAAGACGTGTTAGTTACACTGATTATATTTTATTTCCTGCGATAATGTTAAGATTTCTATTCGTAAAAAAATAAAAATCATAGATATATTTCCTTTCATGATACAATTAAGCAACTGGTTGGTCTATTACATAAAATCTCAATAAAATCCATGAAAGTTTGCGGTTGTAAGTGAAGAAAATGAGAAAAATCTCAAAGAACTGGAATTCCTTTAGACCTGGGGTCTGCAATCTTGCCCAATAAAACTTGTTTAGAGTCAAAAATGTCACACGACCTTTTGAAAAAAAAAAGACAACTTATAATATTAGATAAATATATATTCTGGAAAATGTGTTGTCGTTTTTAAATAACCGTTATATTTCTATTTTCAAGCTTTAGAATAAAGAAAAACAAAACTTTTGCACAAAGAGGATGGATACATTTCCTTTAATGGGACAGTGATATTTTGGAAAATGACGTTAAAACAAAAAGCACAGCTTCAAACCCAATGACAAAAACAAAACATACAGATTATTATATATTACTGATGGTTTTATTGCAATTCTGTTGCGGAAATCGTTATCATTCTATAAAAATGGAAAAACGTCTTAAACCTACATTTGTTATTATATCTCTATCTAATATTAGATTGTTCCTTATCATTTTTGGCCAAAGTTATTAAGAGCCATTGTGGAAGGTCCAGAGAACCACTTTTGGCTCGGGAGCCGCAGGTTGCAGACCCCTGCTTTAGACAAAAGTCTACATTTATGGTGCAATGCTAATTCAAAAAGGCACCTTACTGTGCTGTAGCCTCAGAACCTTTGCAGAAAGCTACAAAAGAAAAAAAAAACCCTGCTTCTTATGCGTTGCCCTTTATACTAAAGAAAAAAAAACTTTCAGAAAGGTAGCGGGAGAAGAAAAGGAGAAAGAACGGACAGATTGAAGGGCTGGACTGAATATAAAAAAGGAGTGGGTAGAGGTTATTTTGTGTTTTGATGCCGATCTCTGTGGCAACAGAGCTGTTGATGTGGATGAGCAGCAGCCCGGCGACCGAGAGATGCAAATAGGAACCAAAGGACCGGGACCTCCACGCTATCTCCCACGCTGCGTGGTTTGTTTTTAGGACCGCAGGGAGGGGATATCATGCTAGCTGTGGTGGAGATTAAAGTCGGTGGTAAGGAGGAAAAGTGGTGCAGTGAGTAGCATCTGTAATGCTGGCTTGCAGAAATAAAAAAAAAAAAAAAGGGAAAGAGAGGGTGATGTCATTGGGACTGTGGATCCAACCGAAAGTAGGGCAGTCTGAACAGGAGGAGGGGAGGGGAGCGGGGAAAACGGGCGGAGGAGGTGGGGTTGACCTACATACAGCTGTGCAACCTGAGGGGTGTGAGCGGCGGGGTGCTGCATGAAAGGGAAAACACTGCCTCATCAAGTGGTGGGCTTTAAGAAATCGATAAGGAGTGAGAAGGAGGCAGGAGAGGAAGGGGATATGGATGAGAAAGGAGGGCAGGATGAGGATGGGGGAGTGACAGAGAAAGTGTTGCGTGAGGGAAGGAAACAGGGATCGAAGGATGAAGACGAGAGAGCAGCCATGGGGAGAAAATCTCAGCGTTTGGTGCTGAAAAGGCTCATGAATACTTGAAACTCCCACACTCTCCATCTTTGTAACACAGACTTTCAACAGAGTTCGGGTCAGAGCTGTCAGAAAGTGAATCCAGAATATTCATGAGCCTCCTAAAAAGTAGTTTGCTGCATGTTTTAGACCAAAACCCTCATGGAGCATCCAGCTGTGTCCACGTTTTGTTTATCAGATTTAACCGGCTACCCTCAGATTAAGTTAGAAAGTTCACAAGATGAAGACCACTGGGATAGCAGCATCACTGTCCACAGTGACTTTGCTGCTCCCTGAAATGACTCTGTGCCTTTTGGTCAGGTGTTTTTTGGTCATTTTAGAAAATATCAGCTGTTAATTTTGATGGATTTGACCATAATACCAAGACTTAAGTTTGTAGGAGCTACTTAAGAACCTCATAATGCTGTTGGACTATTTTGGTGCCAGCACTACTTTTGTAATAAAGCAGATAAAACAATAAAAAAGGACTATTCGTTATTTTATTTCATTTTGCTAGATGGTGAAAAGTCTGACACGTTTGGGCGTTCCAACAGGATAATAACGCACTCAGCATCACTTTAAAATATTTAAAACAGTGTGACAGATCTTCTCCTAAAACGCAACAACAAATAATAACAGTAACTGACAACTCTGCAACAATTTTTAGCCGCTTCATAACTTGTTTATCCCGGCGGGGCTCCGAAACTATCCCTGTTTTAAGGTTTGCTCTTGATAGACACAAAACTTTATCTTTTGACAGGAAAACAGTTTAAATGCAGCTTTAAAGCTGAGTTAGGACCCAGCTGCAACACTAAAAAGAGAATAAGAAAACAGAATGATGAAGCATGACGATGGAATCCTGGGTAGAAAACGGGAGATCTATGACAGAGGGCCTCAAAGCATTGCGTTTCAGTGGGCACTGAGAAAGCTGCGTAATATATTAAATTCCAATCCTAAGTGCAATATTAACATTTTTGGTAGCTGTAACATTACATGTGCCACGCTTGATTTCTACTGTCTTTTATGCCCACATCTAAAACAGAACTTAGTGGTCAAGATGCTGAAGCTCACAGAGAAATTTGTGAACATTGTGATAAAAGTAAAGAAGAAAAAAAAAAAAGAAAATCTGTATGAGTCTCAATCAGTATTCAACGGTGTAATATTTCCTTAATAATGTACAGCTCTAGTTGAGAATATTAAGGAAGAACACAGTTGGGATATGTGCGGTTCCTGCACCCGGGGTCTTCATCCATTGTGCAAGAGGTGTAACACAAATAATAGAGTAGTATAGGTTATTAAAAACTGCTCTTCAAGTTTCAAAAGCCTGTTTATCACAACTTTTTATGTTTTTTTTTTTTTGTTTAACTGGACTGTGAGGGACCGAGCCAGACATGCATGAGCACACAGTGGTGATTTTTTTAAGAAAATGGGTTTTATTTCCCCAAAGTAACAAAATTCCAAACAATAATTATAGGGCCCTTAAAAAGAGGTCAAATAAAGAAACTAACTCAAGGCAAAAAAAAAAAAAATCAAAGTTAAACAAATAAAACCTCAAACTAACTGCTCAAACAAACCAAACTGACCTGACACACAACAAACAAATAGGGCTTAAATAACGGCTGGTCAGACCAGACTGACACACTGAGGAAGAGGGATAACTAAACACAGTTAGTTTAAGGATTAAACTTAAATGACTAATAACTAAACAAAATTACCTAATCAAGAAAACAAAAGGAAGATTATGCAAAAGTCCTCTGCTTCAGCCCAGGTGACGGTACTCCCCACAACACCAGAAAAGGAAGCACAAACCAATGTTAAGTATGTGACAAAATTAAATATACAAAAGTTAACCAAATGTGTGCACTACAATTGGAACTAACGTCTTTCAATATTGTCAGAATAAAAATTAACAAACCGACGTATTTATGCTGCAGTATATGTATGTGTGAAAACCTAAAGTGAAAAAGTGGTTGTTTGTGGGGTTACCGACTGTGTGGCCGCAGAAGTGGCCATCATATGGACCAAGAATCTTAATAAACGTAAAAAATATATTGTAAGCGCTTTTATGTACAGGATGATCAGCTGATATTTGTTCAGAGGGAGTCAATAGAGAAACCAAATCTGGAAGTGGGGATGGGAAGCGTACTCATCTCCCACATCACTGTTTGAATCTGTGACAGTCCTGACAGTTCATTGGTTAAATCTAACGTGAAAGCTCTGCAGGCAGATCAGAGACGACCGCAGTCTCCTTAGCTCTACACATGATAGGGAAGTGGAAATGATGAAAAGCAACGTTGTATCTAGACGCCAGAGAAAAAAAGGGGGGGGGTGGCTGATGTTTCTCTGTGCCTTCAAGTGTTCACAGTAGTAGTTGTTTGTTTTTCTTTTTTTGAATGAGGGGCCAAATGACAGCGAGAAAAGAGAAAGAAACAAAACGGATGTCGCTCTTAACAAAGTTAGCCTTTGATTTTTGTCGCCGAGACAAACTTCTCTTTGGGTTTGAGAAAGTCGTGACGAAGAACGAATCTCAAAGAGTTCAGTCTGTCGTTGTCGAACGGAGAACTCCCGAAGATGGTTCCTCTCAGAGTGAGATGAAGGGAAACTTTCTGTGAAGCTGCGTCGGATTTTAACAATTGGAAACCAAAAAAAAAAAGATGCTTTCAGACTGGAAGGTGGGTTATAGACGCGCAGAAGGTGAGGCTGTTCATTGCAGAGAGCCACCCTAAAAATACACATAAATGCAACATAGATATCTCCGTTTCGAATTACGCAAACAATTACCAGAACAAAACACCCCGCTGAATATTCAGCTCGTTCTAAAACAATGTCACATAAATTACCCTCGGTATGAGGGATTGCTGCAAAGTCAGTCTCTACGACTCAATGCAATCTGCTGGGTTTCCTCAGAAAACGCTTTAACCAATCTGTCTGCACGATCCAATTAAACTGACTTTGTAAAGAGCCTTCAGATGACATGTGTTGTGAGTTGGCGCTATATAAATAAACCTAATCAAATTATATGTTCCTCTTATAACTGCCAGAGTTTGCTTACATACTGTCCTCTCCACGAGAAAGCCTTTGGTCATGTTGTATCGCTAATGGATCCTTGCTGCAGGATGGAAATTATTCTTGACAGCGACCAATTCAGCTCAGTGACTGTGAAAGGCCGTTTGATTTAAACGAAATAACATTACGCCACTGCTTTGAGCTTTCTGAAAGCAACCACAGCATCTCCACGTCTTACAGGTGTTTATATGAAATTGTGTGTAAAACATTGTGCAGAGACAGATACTGATTCAGGACATAAGACATGAAAAGTAACCGTAACTTGTGTAGTAAATAAAATAGCAAAAGAGAGGTTATGTTGTCTGCTTTATGTGTTTAGAACCAGTTAATATATTATTGTCAGTGTGTTGCATCACAGATAAATGTTTATTTCTGTTTTGTTTTCTCATTTTTCATGTTGAGCTGTCTAACTGATGCTGCTTTTGTGCTTTTTTACCCCCTTCTATGCTTTTCTTCTCGTCTTTTCCACAATGTGATACTATCCGCATCCCCTCATTACCCTACTGCAACCCCACATAACCTTTTTCTGTTTGTTTTTTTGCTATCTAATTATTTTATCTTACATCCACATCATCTCTCTTCCTTAACAACTTCTCGTATCCTTGCTTTACTGTCCTTATGCTCATTATTTGTCTCTTTTACAAATGTCTGGAGTTTTTTTTCCCCGCCTAAACATCTCACATGTTCCTTATTTTTGTTTTTCCTCATGGCTCTACCTCAAATCTCTTAAATTTTTCTGTTTTCTTTTTCTTTTTTTTTTCTTTTCTTTTTTTTTTGGTTTCTCCCTCTGTTCGACCCCCTTCCATCCCACCGGCGCCCAACAGTAAGTACCGGCCTTCATCGGAGCAGCACAATGATAATTTCTCGTTGTCCACCATCGCTGAGGGCTCCCACCCAAATGTAAGGAAACTGTGCGAAACCCCTCCTAACGTCCCTCATGCCCGTGCATTGGCTTACTATGATAACATTATCTGTCAGGTAACGTGGTTCTCGCCTCTCTCTCTCACCCCTTTTCTGCATCTCCCTCCCAACCCGAGTCCTGCTCGGGAACCCCCCCCCCCCCCCCCCCTCTAAATGCATGGGCATGAGTATTCTCAGATACTCTGAGGTGTTATGAGCTTGAAGGAGGGAGAATGGGCGGGGTCCAAGTGCCAAGCGCTGATAATCATGTCTCTTTACTTCCTGAATATTTCTTTTTTTTTTTTTTTTAATTATGAGAGATTTGTTTCCAATCTGTTCTTGTAAAACGCTGACCTGCCTAAATGATTAAATAGCATTTAAAATATTTATTTTTCCCATGAGTGGCCATTAATTAGGTGCTGAGGGGACATCCCAAAGTTTGTTTTAAAAACAGCATAAAATTAGTTTGAGTTGACTTGTTAAACCAGCTTTAGCGTCTCATATTTGCATTTAGCACAATTATGCTGCTAACAGCGGAGTGTTTGCAAGAGAATGTAGATCCTTCTCCTAACCCTGTGCTTTCTAAAGATCTAACAATATTTCTGTAACAGAAGTTGAAAGAGGAAAACAGGGCAAGCTTTCCTCTATCCATTCAGCCTTTGCTGGTATCTGAAGGAATCATCTCTTGGATAATTAATGAATTTGTCAATTCAACCAAACGTCCCCAAAGATCCTTCAGAGTGCACCGCCTGGCAGATGGCTCAATTTCTAGTCCAAAATTACCAAAAATGTTAATGGTGAAGGAGTGAAAAGACCAGCACCACGAAACTCAGTTCTTAAGTTTTAACAGTTTAGGAGCTGTTGAAAAGAAAAGTGTTAATTGACAATGATATATCTCCAGCCGTGTGTATTATTTGGCTATCATCCGACTAAATAATGAACAATTAGCGGAAAACAAGCCAAAGAGGGGTTAGGGGTTCAATTCCCCACAGAAACCAGGCGGGTTGAAGACTTAATGATTTTCTTGGCTGAAGTTTGACCAAAAATATAAAATAAAAGGACACCTTGCTGTGCACCCTGCCTGTTCTCTGTCCTTCTAACCTGCTCTCTCTCTCTCTTATCACCTCTTTGCATCTGTACTTGATGTCATGGCATGACTGCTCTGTCGCTAATATGCACCACCTAGTGGCCATATCAGCCACTGCAGCTCCTCTTGTTTTACTTTTTATTAAAATGTCTTTTTGACTTGTTTATCCTGAAGGTTGGTAGGGAAAGAGGGAGGGATAAGTAATATGGAAACAAAAAAAATATATTCTAGAGGGGTGATATCCTAACAGGTAAGCTAAAAGTGGTGGATAGTTGAGGAAAATGGTGACGGTCATCAGGATAAACATCTGGGATGCAATGCCTTGCTGCTGCCTGAAGGCGGCAGTAGAGCTGACAGGTTTCTGACTAACCGAAGCATGGGTAGCTAGTTGTGCTAACACCAAAGTTGTCGCAGCATGGGTTGCTGTAGTGCTACAACTGAGTTTTTTGTTTTTCTTTAACTAGCAACAAGCTTATTTATTTTCAGGATGTGGTACCACCCTCTCACAGCTCTTTCAGTAGTTTGTTCACCCCTTTAAGCTCCAGGCTGTAGGCTTTGAACTCATTTCTTTTAAATGTAGTTGCTCTACGTGCAAACGAGTCTCACCAATTCATTCTAACTAAAAGTACAAGCTGTTTTTCCCTCATAAACATTAAATCCCAAAACACAAAATAAAAAAATAAAAACGAAAAACAAATCCGTCATCGCTTTCTAATAACATCTCAAAACATGTCACTTTACAACTCACAACCCTGCTCATTCACTGGACTGAATAGTACTTGTGGTATGCAAATGAGTTGATTGTAAGCTTCCAAAGATGCCCTGTGGGATATTTCTGGGGCTGTGTGTTGTGCCAGAGAAGCCTTTGTCTCATGCATCGGTTATTTCTGCAGCTAATTCCATACTAGCATTTACAATACAGTGATATTAATGCCAAAATATAAATAAAGGTGTCAACATTGTGCCTTACAAAATTAGACAAACACATATTTACATGTGGTTAAACAAAACAGAGAAGAATGTCTTGCAAGTCTATTATCCATCCATTTTCCTACACGCTTTATCCCTACTGGGGTCGTGAGGGGTGCTGGTGCCTTCTCTATTATTTGTAATGAAATAAATATTAAAAAATAGATCATTCTGCAACACACCAGCAATCAAGAAGCAGGGTTGGGGCCTGACGCAGCTTTGCTGTCCAGTTTTTTTCCTGTTTACTGACATGAAATAATGTACTAATCTCCTAAAACCAGTGGGTGTGCCTGGCAATCCAACAGCTAACAGGTAATAATTCAATTTGATAGAATCACTTTCAATATTTGTTTTTCCTAAATTTACAGAATGTGTCACCTCTATTGTAGAGATGGCTTAGTTCAAGAAAAATGATTCATTCAGTATAATTGGTTTCTGCTTTCAATCTGGTTTTCTACATACGAATGAATTTAAAACTTTAGAATTTAGAGCAAATGTCTAACATAAAATGTATTCTCCTAATGCAGTATTTTTTACATTTAGCTAAAGCCTTACATAGTCTCAGGAAAAATATTTGAAGAAAAACCTAGAAACTATTTTATGGTTTCGATGACTAAAGTGGAAGAGCATCACGTTAAGATTCAATCTCAACCCTGCTTTCAAATAAATTTTAATTATCCATTTAGGGTTTCTTCAGATAGCTCAAGCATCAGTATGTTCTGGAGGGGGACACATTCTCTTCATTACAACATCCAAATAAGTATACCCCACTACTATTCAATCCAGTTTTAAAAACACAAATGGGCACAACAGATATCATTTCATAATTAACCATAAAAAAAAAACACCCTGCCATAAAATACTCTCTCTAACAACATCTCTTTGCCACTATGGTTTACAACCTGCTCAGGTTCATACTAACTACCAAGCAGCACCAGAGAGTCTGTGCTGGAACAGAGCTGAATCCAGCTGGGAATATCAGCTGACATCGGACAGGAAGTCCAGTTACTCCTACTGTTGGTCTCCGTCTCCAACGCTCTCTGTCTATTTTATCTCTGTCTCTTCCTGTTTCCCTCTCCACTTCTTTTAATCGTCTCTGATCCGTTGGCTCTCTCCTCTCTCCCTCCTTTCTGTCCGCTTCAATCTCTCTCCGTCTTTCTCCGTCCCCCCCTCTATATGTCTTTCTTCTAAGGATGGCTTGTACGGTTGTTTTTTGAGGAATATAACCCTTTGCCCCGTCCCCCTCCCCTCAGAAAACCATGAGCAGATACACCTGGGAGTGTAAGACCAAAGAGGAGTCCGACTGCGAGGTAAGACCAAATTTAAGACATGTCAGACGGTCCCGACCCCCCTGTCACCCTCCCAAACAGCTCTCTCATTGTTACTGTGGCCCTGTCAGTCACCCCCTCTCAACCGTCAGTGGATCAGTCCAAGCCTCAGCCAGTCTAGACAAAAAAAAAGGAAAGAAAATAAGATTTTAAAGGCTAGAACTGAGAGAGTAGATAGATTTGTTCAAACACATTTATTTAAACAGTGAAGCTGAAGACAGATT
The DNA here is from genome assembly GCF_011125445.2 of Fundulus heteroclitus. Taxonomy (NCBI): domain Eukaryota; kingdom Metazoa; phylum Chordata; class Actinopteri; order Cyprinodontiformes; family Fundulidae; genus Fundulus; species Fundulus heteroclitus. Next base: position 39,451,655 of record NC_046363.1, read on the forward strand.
TTTACATCCACTATATACAAAGACACATTTTTTTCCTGCCTGCATTAAATTCGACTAAATTTTCCTGTTTTAGGTCAGTTAGGATTACCAAGTTTCGTGCTTTATTTGCTCATTTTATTGACATTTATTTATTGCTTATTTTTTTTTCAAATCCAGAAGTATACATGCAACAAGAGCACTCTGCCTTTAAATCATTTGCAATATCCCAAATGACGACGTCCTGTCTTTGTGAGCTTCACAATGTGTGGGTCAAATCGAGGCACGGCTCTGGATATATTTCACGGAAACACTCCGAACACACGGCGTCCTTCCGTGGCATCATGGAAAAAAAAACATCTATACAAATCAATCTGGTTTTAACCCTGTCTGGTTTATCGTTGGGTACAATTACCAGATGCTCTCAGGTGCCACGTTCATCTGTTCAGTTACATGATTGAACACGGCAATGTCCAGCGATCAGACAGTTCAGGAAGGAGAGAGGTCCTGTGTCGCAGACATGATGGTGCTTTGGCGCAAAGTTTTACGTTTCGACTCCAGAAAAACAGCAAAATACCCTGATAAGATGCTGGCTGAAGCCGGTAGGGGAGTCATTACAGACCTGGGCCGAAAGGGCATGTAGCGACAACAAATCAATTACACCAAAAGCAACACATGAAAAAAGAGATTGCAATTTTCAAAAGAAAACCAGGAGAAAGACTTGATTTTCGGAGACATGTCCAACCTTCCGGTGCAAATAAAATCAATGTGTGTGGCAAAAAAGACTGGGATTAGATTTGGAGGAAAAAGGGTGAAGACTGCAAGCTTAAGAATGCCGCCTCAACAGTGAAGTACAGCGCAGCTTCACATATGGGGTCCTTCAAAGACTTCAAAGAGGTGATTGGGTCAGAAGGAAAAGCAATACACGGGAATATTGAGGCAACATCTTAAGATGATATAAATGTGTCTTTCAAATCAATAATGACCCTGGGTATACTGCCACATTGGCTACAAAATGGCTTAGGGACAAGAAAATTCAAGTTAAAAAAATACTTTATTTATTTAAATTAAATTAAATGAAGGTTTTGGAGCGGCTGTCATAAAGCCCTGATCTCAGTCTCATAGAAAAGTCGTGAGCTGAAAAGGTGAACCACCTAACGACTGACCTAAGTCGCCAATTACTAAGGAATACAGGATCATTGCAGAAGGTGAAGATTTAAAAAACCCTGAAAGATTAGATTTCCCCTTTATTCAAGTTTTTTAGCATAGAGCAATAATCTTGGTAATAATAACCGAACTTAAAGAGGAAAATGTTTGTTGGAGTTATTGTCAGACAGTGAGAAAATGTGTTTATGTGTCTTCCACGCAGGTATATGTAACTTATTTGTTTTCAGCTATATTACAATTGGCATACCCTGTTCCCCTTCACACACTTTGTAATGGCCACACACACACACACATAAAATAAATAACATAATAATAATAGCTATTTAATACATGCAAAGACTAATACTAGCATATGTTAGATTTAGCTGAGGATATATTTTCATATCTAGTCCGTGTGAAGGTTTACATCTGAAAATACAGAAGCAGAAAATAAATCTCAAAGTTGTAACAGTTTGTTTAAAACTCTTGAAATGTTTAGTGTGAGCAATAATAAGCATGCACTATAAATGTTTCATTTAAATTGTCCAAAACTGCATAAACGTAAGGTCAGTGAGGTAAAAAAAAAAATCGTTGGCCTTATTGTCAATATATTAATCCCCTCACTCCACCCCACCCCCCAAAAAAACAAAACAAATAATTGATTATTATTATATTATATTGTATTATACCAATTATTATTATAATATTTATTATTTGTCATGAGAGTGTCATGGGTTGGTGTGACTTTTGCAGCTTTTAGTAAAATGAGGATCAGTGCCACTAATTTCCCAGCAATGGCTAACTGTGTTTAATTTACCATCTGAAATATTTCCAAACAACTTAAATTATTCTCTCTGGAAAACAAATTTAAAAAACAAAGTTGTACTCTTTCAGCCAATATGCTGCACCAATAGGTAGAATAGGGGTACTACTGTATTATTGCATGCTTCAATCAGCCAGATAAAAACTCTGGTCCCACCAGCACTTTCTCTGCCATCCCAGATTTTAAAAGGACTTTAAATCATAGGAACTATATTAGATAAAATTATGCTATTTCAATTTGGATACCGTAAACCTGGTCATGAGCTTTTGTTTCTACTTACAGCTTGCAAAAACACCTGACCGGTGCGTTTTAGTACAAGGAGAAACATAATCTAGCCCAATACATTAGAAATTCATCCAAAATTTTTAATTCCTAGCAGTTTTAACTCATCAAGTCAGGGCATGCTGTTTATGATTGGGACATAGAGACTCAATGTACTCAGAGGACTACTCTACATGAATAATATATTAGTTTCTAAATTTGCAGTTGCAATATCATTGTTATGTGAACAAGTAATGCATCAACAATTTATGAAAGAAAGCTATAAAAAGCTTTTGTTATTTCCATGATTTTTCATGGCCCTGTCATTGTTAAATTTTCCTCACCTCTTTGCAAGCATATTTATGGCATAAATAAGCTTGCTCTATAATTAAAGCAGCGCCGTGTAACTTTTAGCCACTTGGGGCACTAGACCTGTAACTTCCAGGTTTAGTGCCCCTTAAGGCCACTGGCAACACTGCACTGTCACTAAATTAAACAGTCTCCCTCCGTGTTTTGGAATCTGATAGCAGACCACTTTGGACCAGCAGATTGAGAAGACATCAAGTTATTAGTAAAGACAAGGCCACATTCATCCGTGTCTAGATTAAATCCTACATCAGAGAACCAAAAATACAGTATGTCTGATCAGGTAAGTGTCATGTCTGTTTCGTTTTGTCAGAACTCAGACAGTCGTAACCTAGAACGGCGAAGTTCAAGTTCAATAGGTGAGTTTTTAAGAAGGGCTGCCCGCACTGAGCATCGGTACACACGAAGTGCTCTATTTCACCTGAAAAACCATTTGATATATCTAAAATTAAGCCAATACTTAAATCAAAACTTACACGGTGCTGCTTTAAAGGACATTTACCTTTTTTAATGGACTAGTGTGCTTTTAAAGATCACTAATTCCAAAATTTTAAATACTTCATTATTTTACACTGAATAATCTCTAAAACACTCTTTTTTATGTTAGTGGCCTTTATTCACAGTATTTTCTGACAGCAAATAGGCAAAGAGAGAGATAGAAGAGGAGAAATACATGCAGGTTGGGAGTGGAATCCCAGATGATTGCATCGAGGACCATTAACCTCTTTATATGAGGTGACGACTCAACCGCTATAGCCACCAACCTGGTCCACTGGCCCTTTAAAACTTGAACTTTATTTGTGAAAATAAAGAGAATAGGTTTTGGTATAAGTATCCCTTCCAATTTAGAGATAGAAAACCAACTTGCAAAAATTTGTTTCTGCACAAAAAGAGCTAGAACGATGTGGACCTGCCCTTAATTCGGGTTTAACCATCAGCCGTGCTGAAAGAAGTCATTGACCCCATCACTGCTCCACTCCAGACACAAAACACACACCCAACTTTTATTGGAAGAAAACAGCCTTTTACGAAAAGGACTGTTTACTGAGAAGGTGAAGACGAGGTCCTTGTTTTCTGCGGCTTGCCGTAAACAGCAGTCGTTTCTCTGCTGTAATTGAAAGCTTTGTGTTTCATTCATGGTGGTGGATTGAACCCACTTGTCCCCAATCTTCCCCTCAAACTAATTCAGCCAAGTGCAGCCGCATCCTTCCCTCTGCAGCAAACGGTGGAAGGGAATTGTTTTCTGTCAACGGTAAATAAATTCAGCGCAGGAAACACGTTTCCCAGGCAGAGTCGGCAGTCATTTTTAAGAGGATTTCCATCGACTGTATTGGCTCTTGTTGACTTATCACAGTTTAGCTGACCTGGGGTTTACAGTAAACTTAAATCCTTCTGAACTATTTTTTGTTATCCTCAAAGACAGGAGTCCTTGTCACGTCCCAAACATCCATGAATGTCTGATCATGCTGTGCCAGTTAAACAATCACAAACCCTTTATTAAATAAAGGCTGGTCTCTGGTCTGCTAAGGAAGCCATGCACACACTGACAGGCAAACATTTACTCTGTAAACACCAACAAGGTAGGAAAATACAGAGACAGACGCATACCCATAGACCATGAGTAATTAATTCACCTTGGCTGCACAAAAATTTACCCAGATTTAGCCAACACATCCAGCATGATCAAAGCGAGTAGCAGCTACAAACATACAAGCTTTTAATTGAGGACATAATGTCTTTCCTTTGCCTGAAAAAAATATTCTGTACTCTCCTTCAAAGCTGTGAAGATATTTAGAGAGTATCGACTCGAATCAGTTAACAACATCAGAAGCTTTTCACATAGTAAAGGGATTTATATTGCATCAATCAGAGAGTGACACAATTTAAAAACACTTGGAACTGTGCCTGGTGAAATAAGCTAAGTAACAACACTGCCTTTTTTTTTTACTTTAGCAGGACCATCGTGCAGGTAGGAACTCATAAGTCACATATGACAATAACAAGGATTTAATGAACGATTCAAAAGCAAACTGACCAATGGTCGAGGAGATAATTGGAGAACAGGGCAGTGTGATGAGGTGAATTAAAAGAGCCTACGGAAGAATCCAGCAACTGAACAATGAAGACCGGACAGCTTATATACAGAGGGAAGAGTGGAGAAAGGCATGTTGACACAGGTGATACTAATCTGGTGGGGAATGAAGAACAGCCGAGCTTATTGCAGGCAGAGGAACTGAGGGGAGGAGAATAATGAGCAGAATCTGAGAAGCATCAAAAACAGGAAAGAAAACAGAGCTAATATAAAATATACAAAGAACAAAAAATGAATTAAAGAACCAAAAATAAATAAACAAAAATTACTTCAGCTAGAGAACCTGAACGGTAGAGAAAGAAAGAGACATAAAAGAAATTTAAAACACCTCAGGAGCATGACAAACATAAGCTTTTGACTTACCTTGAAAAGATTCCTAGTTCTCTTTGCAGATGCTTTTGTGAATGCAAAGCAAGGTTGAACCTTCTGAGAAAAGCTTGGAGAAAATTATCACCTATTCCACAATGCTGTGTGAAATAAATGGAATTGGCTCGTTTGCTCCAAAAGCAATCACTTTATCAAAATCTTTAGTGATACCCAAAACTTTACTGCAACAACTTAAAAGGATGACAGTAGAAAGCCAAACGTAGTCTTGTTAAACACTTTTCCCCAAAATAACCTAGTAAGTAATTAATGCTTACACCTGACCATGTTTTTCGGTGCTTAAATTGAATGATCCACTGACATGATTAGAGGAAAACACGGGTCTTAAATGTGAGTAGTGAGTGTTAAAGCACCAACATCTATTTCGTGTTGGAATATTGACAAATTTGTCGCTTCAGCATACATTCTACAACAATTAAGAAAATCTTTTTTTTTTTTTTTTTTTTTTTTTGCAGGAGGGTTGCACGCAAATAAGAATTAATATTGTTTTCCTCTAATCAGAAGGACCAATTAACATCTGAATGGACGTGCTGTCCAAAGCATTTTTCATCAGTATTTAATGTTATTATAGTATTCACACACACACACAAAAAAAAATCATACAATTTACTCTGTTTTTTCTACCAATTTTCATTTGGTTGCAATGTCCAGTTATAGCCTTTAGACATAATAATATCCTAAAACTTTAACATTTTCCATGTCTGCACAAAAAAAAAAAAAAATACTTTAATGACAACAAATCCCAGAATAGTCTCTAGTCAAATCACATGTTTACTGGTAATATTTTGTGCTGTTTCGGGACTTTCATACGTATCTGTGCGGTGAAATAAGCTGTATTTTACCAATAGTCTTAATAGAAAGAAACTGTGACCGAAACATGACAGAAAAGGTCCTCTAAAAATGTTGCTTTTAAACACGTGCATAACTTAATGCAAACTATTATTTGCTATTAAGCACCAAAACATTGCTATTTCAAAAGAAAGGTTTGGAACATTGTGTATTAATTTGTTTCTGATTGAGATGCTTATTATACAACAATTACCAAACGTACATTGCACAACAGACTTATTTCTATTCGTAGTATTATTGGATATATCTGGATGGTCAGTAATTTATTTTTTGGAGGAGATTATCATCTGAGGTTATAAAAATGTTTTCATTTTGTAGGATTCTGTTAAATTCACAACCATATAAAGCAGTAGCTAATAATCGGTATAAATGTCCTTAGATATTCCAGTAACTTCCAAGACAAAGCAACAGTTTAAAAAGCTTAGAAACCACCAGAGCAAATAGTCCTAACCCATGGCACCTGAAGCTAATCATGTTGATCGCTAAATGTACGTTAACTCGAAGGCAGTCTGTTCATGCTTGGGCTGTACTGTACACCAAACAGCATACAGTCCCAGACTTGACGAAAGGACATCAAGAACCGTCCATGTGCCTCCATCATCATCATCTTCATCATCAGAACCCTGTTTATATCTGTTCCCACTCTCCCCCAAAAGTTTACTCCCACACAAAAGTCCTCGTGACTCTGTGCTCCCACCCACTGCCCGCACCCTTCCACCCATGCACAACGACAATGAAATCCAACAAACACAAAAACATTTTCCAGTTTCATGCTGACGGGAGGACAGAGGGCCCCTATCCCGTAACCATGGAAGTGACATACCCACACGTCCTGCCTGAAGTTACTATCTAGGCCAACAGCCATCGGGTAAATCCTCTCACTGCTCTTCCTCTCTGAAAGTACCATTGAGTTCAAATGCAAACATTCAATTAGGGAGGGTCTGCAAAAGGCACAGACCTCAGGGTCTGGACTTTATTGCGTGTGTGAACGAGAGCATCTATATCTGACCATACTCTGGTTGCGTGCTTGTGTGTGTGTGTGTGTGTGTGTGTGTGTGTGTGTGTGTGTGTGTGTGTGTGTGTGTGTGTGGGTGGGTGGACACTCTCCAGTGTGGTTGCTATTGTGACAAAGAGGTGCAGACTGACGGCCTGGAAAGCCTCGGTGCAGCCAAGTCAATAAAGCCGTGCAAAATTAATGGGGCTAAGAGGCTGGAAAACAGCGCTCCAATGGACTCTATAATCAATTTTTCCCTCCTGACCTTAATTAAATGCAGACGACTTAAACTGAAACAACTAAAGCACAATGTTTCCCCCTCCAGCAACTGCTTGGGTATGTATGATGGTGGTGCACATTGAAAATAAGCTTTGGGAGGACTGTTTGTTTTTTACGCTCAAACGGTGAAAGGACAGCGGAGACTGAAGGTGTTCTGCATGAGCGACCATCACTGTTTACGGGGTGCATTGTTTTCTCTTCCTGCATGTGGATGTGCATGTGCTTTCTGGGTTGCCTGGTGGGGGATTGCTGTCGCTCATGCAGCTCCGCGCAATGTCTCTTCACCGATGCGTAATGCCAGCTGAGCATGGTGATTTTAAAACAATGGACCATTCAGATCACTAAATTAGCTGCTGTTGTTAATTATTTCTGACTTGTTTTTTGTTTTGTTTTGGCTGTCATGAGCTAACTGCTCCATATCAGCAACACCCAAAAGCTGTTTTTGTTGTAGGATTACTAGATTTACAAATTTATATGCTCTGCGTCACCAAAAGCAAAATTTTCTGTTAGGATTTCTCTTTAACCTCTGGTGATGTGTTGCTTTCATTATTTGTTAAAGGCTAGCATAATAAAACAAATAGCTAATATTAAGAAAACGCTTAAACGTTCGTTATGCCCATAGAAACAAATAAACTGCCCTGTGTGGATTTTGCGTTTAAATACTGGAATCCGGAGGTTAAATAGAAGTGGTGTTGACGACGCCACTTCTAACAGTTTTACTTTTTTGAGTTTTAGTTTTCCATTGGCCACTATTTGTAAACCTGTTAGCTAACAATTAGTAGCTGAAATCTGTCAGCTACCATTAAAAACAAATTGGATTATGTAATGTCCCCAATATCTATTTTAAAAAACATTAAAAAGACAGACCATATTTATTACAATAAACTGTGAAGGAAGCTTTAGAGAATTAAGCCATCAATATTTGAGTATTTACCCCTGTGTCCCTTCAAAATGTATTTCGTTCAGCTTTAGATAAAAGGTAATCTCAAGCTTTCTAAGCATCTCAGAGTACTCAGAAACCTTTTAATTCGCTATTTATTTAAGAAAGTAGACGCCACACGAATCCTCAGATTGTATGTTCCATATTATGAGTGGGATATTTTGACTATATGTCTTTATCTGATTTTAAATGTTTAATTTAGTGTGTTAGGTCAGTATTTACACGTTTATCAGTGTTAAAATGCTAAACTACGGGACAGCTGATTGGGATTAAATTTCAAGCAGAGTTGAGTTTAAGGCTTCGACTCTAGTTGCACTTAAGTCGCAACAAATAAAAAAAAAAAGACTTGAGACTTGACTTAGACACTTGAAGGAAGCCGGTATGTGAGCTACAGACTGCATCTGCGTTTAATGTGACAGAATAAGGTTGGTTAATTTCTGCAGATGTTGAGCTGGTGCCTGTCTCCAGCGGTCATTGGGTGAGAGGCGGCTACATTAGGGGCTGTGAACAAGTTTTTGCGCTAAACACTCTTTAGAGATTAAACTTGATAGCTTTCAGCATCTGTAAAATAATAAATCTGTGGATCTGATTGTCCAGAACACGGTTTTTAGTTCATTAAGAAGTTCAACAATGATAGGTTTCTCTCTTTCTGATAGAGCTGTTAATTTATATTTATATTTGCATAAGGATAAATATAAATTACGTTTACATTCGATTCATTTTCAAAATAACTTAAATGAACCTTCATTTCACCAGACAAAACATTAAAAACAATTTCTTATTGTTAGCAATGTTAGGCTTAAAGTGCTAAAACACTTACAGGAGAACATAAGGAAAGGATGACAAATGCACATAAGAGACAATAATCAATGTGTTCATTCAGCGAAACAATTATGTGGCAGTTTTTAACAACAGCAACGGCAGCAAATTAAATGTTTATAGATTAAAAGATAACTATAGATAATAATGAAAGATTGACCTAAAATTATTAAATGTTCATGTTGTGGCCAAAGGATAGACAGTACAGGTTTGGATTCCTAACCAAAAGCCCATGTGGGGTTAGCTGTGCACTAGAACTTGTGTGTTTGATAAAAAAAAAATTTAATGTCAATTTTTAGAGACTTTAGACTTGAATGTGACTTAAAGACCTGAGACTAGACATTTGCCAGAAAAAAAAGTTCCTGTCAACATCTCTGCCACCGTGTAAAGTTTTTTAATTTCTTTTTTTTATTTCAATAACTACCTGAAAAACTGGAATATTAGACTTAAACAATTAAAACTATTTGAAAATAGGCGGTTTGGTATATGTTGTTTAGGGAAATTAAGCTAGGTTTAAGCTTTAAGGACGTAGAGTTTGTGCTTTAGTTTTCTTTCCTATTTTGATTTTTGGACATCAGATTCTTTTTATCGCAAACATTGCCTTTGATTAGTGTCAAACTGAACACATGAGCAGATGCGTAATCGCATAAGTCAAAACCGTACTTGAGTTCTCTAAGTCTAAAATCTATTTTGGTTCAACAGGTTGGCACTCAATATGAGCTGCAACTGTCTACTGTTCACTGCTTAGAGCTTTTGGGGAAAAAAAGAGATTATTGCCTTTAGCTGAAGATGTTATAGAGGGCTTTAAAAAAACTAGAAGCAAAGGTTGCTACTAACCGTCAGGGTCAGATTTGCAGCTGAATTTTAATGCATCATCTGTTTTTTTGCCCTTCTAACTGTGCTTTCTACTCCCCCCTCCCCCCCCATCCCTCCACCACTACCCGCTCTTATGTAGGATGATCCTCAGTCCCAGAACAAGCTGGAGGACCCGGTGAAGGCTCCGCCCAAGGAGGACGACTCCCTCAACATCCACAACTCTCTGACCCCCAAACACGAGAACCACAAGGTCCTGGGCGAGGAGAACTCCTCGGAGGTAAACTCACTGCAGAACAACATGATGTGAAAACAAAGCAAAGCGCGGAAAAAAACAAAACAAAAAAAACCAACAGCCCCCCCAGCAACCTGACAACGAAACACAGAAAAACGACAAGGTGTGCCGGCAACGGGAATGAAGCAGACGCCCCCCCGTTCCCCCCAGCTTCTCTCTGTTCGCCCGCTGCCGAGCGCGCCTAACCGGTCAACCAACCAACCAACCAACCAGCCTGCCAACACACCAGCCAACCAACTCAGTCTGCAACTGTTTCCAACACGGCACCACTGCCACCGGCAGCCTCCAGTCGCTGCAAAAACAAAAAAAACGACAAAAAAAAGAAACCTGCACCAGATCTGCCGCCCCGTCACTGCCCACGCTAAAGAATGCCCCCACCCCGATCTGCTTTGCCCCACAGCTCCCTTTTAACCCCCCCATCCCTCCTCTACCCCTTACATTCAGTCATGCCCCTGTTGCGCAGTCCCGCCCTCTCCTTGTTGCTTTAACTTTTTCCTGTCTGTGGTACCTGTACACATGCGCACACAGACGTTAGAGGCAGAAACATCCTGTGAAAAGCTCCCAAGACATAAAAACACGCTTTCATGTGAACACTGTCTCTCTCACACACACACACACACACACACACACACATATGGCTTCCCTTTTCCCTGCCTGCATTGGTGTATTTTGTAAAAAGAGAGAAATCATACAGAAGTTTAAAACGTACAGAAAACGTTGTTGTAAAAAAGAAAATCAAACAAAAAAAAAAAACGTTAATGCTACTGAGAGGTTTTGATGTTTGTCTGACTAATCCAGTGAGTATGTATAAATATTGGGGAAAAAAAAAAACATTTGCTCGGATTGATTTAAAAGAAGCAACACAATGTGTCTTGGTTTTCATTGATGTGATTTCTAATCCTTTGATGTACTTGTTTTTTTTTTTTTTTTGTACTTTTTTGGGACTTCAAACAGAGAATAAACAAATGAAACTCAGACAGTTGTCGAAATAAACCTTTTTAACATGACCTCTCTGGTTCCTGTGTTTTCCTCCGTGTCGCCTCCCCTTTTCTCCTCACCTGCAAACCCAACGCTCTCTCTTCTGCATGGCATTGAACGCAGCTTCTTAAGTCCTTGTCCTACACGTGCCTTAATGCTGACACAAACGCAGCCAAAAGTTAAACACACTCCGTTCATTCCTTTGCTAAAGAGGGAGTTCATTGCTGTTTCATGCAGATTTATAGTGAATTCTGTTTTATTTCCCGATTATAATTTACTACAGCCATCAATTTTCTGTTATTTCTGTTCAGGGATGCATGGGGGCTGGTTCTTATTTCCAGCAGGGCATGCTCTGGACAGTATCAGCAGTCCATCACAGGGCGCACGATGACTGACAACCAGCTCATTGACATGCAGTGCCTTGCAAAGAAATCCTACACTTTTGCACTTCTTTTGTTGCCTTGCAGGCACAAAATGGAAAACATTTGATTGGGATTTTAAGTAACAGACCATCACATAGTAAAGCATGTAATTTAGTAAATTAGAAAAATAGAGAAATAGTATAGCATAGTATAGTATAGCATAGCATAATACAGTATAGCATAGTATAGCATAGTATAGTATGGCATAACATAGTATAGTATAGCATAATATGGCATAACATAGTATAGTATAGCATAGTATAGTATAGCATAGTGTAGTATATCATAGTATATTATAGCATAGTATAGTATAATATGGGATAGTATAGTATATTATAGCATAGTATAATATAGCATAGTATTGCATAGCATAGTATTGCATAGCTTTGTATAGCATAGTGTAGTATAGCACCGTATAGTATAGCATAGTATAGCATAGTATTGCATAGTATAGTATAGCATAGCACAGCATAGTATTGCATAGCATAGTATAGTATATTATAGTATAGTATAGTATAATATGGGATAGTATAGTATATTATAGCATAGTATAATATAGCATAGTATAGCATAGCATAGTATTGCATAGCTTTGTATAGCATAGTGTAGTATAGCACCGTATAGTATAGCATAGTATAGCATAGTATAGCATAGTATGGCATAGTATAGTATAGCATAGCACAGCATAGTATAGCATAGCATAGTATAGTATATTATAGCATAGTATAGCATAGTATAGTATAGTATAACACAGCATAGTATAGTATAGCATAGTATAGAGTGCAACATTACTGCTGCCACATGAAATTACAAGAGATTTAGCATTATCTTTGCCCCTGAAAAAAAATCAACAGCCAACAGGAAATTGATTTTGAAAGTCTCAAGTAATTTAATTTAAAGTTGCACCACTATAACAATAACTGCTGAAAAAAGAAAAGGTGATGAATGTTTTGATTACATATCTATAGTTTTAAGGCATAAAATAATGACCATCTTTAATGTCACTGCAACAAACATTCCTATAAAATTTAACCCATCCCTTTGGGGAGCAGTGGGCTGCCACTGTGCAGCACCAGGGAACCATTCTAAGAGTCTTGCTCAGGGACCCAGAATAGCAGTCTGGGAGTTGTACCCGGAAACTCCAAGACCCAAGCACAATGCTCTAGCCCCCAGGCCAACACTCTACCTGCAGCATGGTTTGAAAATAAACTGTTTCTTTAAAGTCTTTAAAGTATAATATCACTCAGTTAATCAGACTGTATCACTGAATGAATGTGTTAATTCTCCACAAAGGTCATCCTTATCAAAGTTACAGAACTGGGTAATATCGGAAATCTGAACTATTCCACATAAAAAGGGAACTTTTGAAAGTATGACCCTGACTAAAAGCTCCCGGGTAAATTACACACTAGGTTAGGACTTTAGCATTATAGTCTGCTTACTGTGCTCCATAAAATTCACATAAGTCATATGGAAAGGTTAAACATGAAGATATGGTGTGAGGTAAGAATATTAAGATCCAATTAAATATCTAAGGTTTTGTTAGTATTTTTGATGCAACAGCAACTCTGAATGTGGGAGCAATGGTGCGATAAAGACAGCCCTCTCAAGGGTGAGTTGTTTTGGGCTTAGACAGCAGAAATTTAAAAAAAAAAAGACTGAAAAAAGGAGAAAAATCCTGGAAACATTTAACACACTACGCTTTGGCCTTGACAGCAAGTCTTGGTAACGTAAATGTCAAAGCAGAATCTGCGCTCATATTCCCTCAGAAACATGTATGAAAATAAAAAAGACCGTTAGCTGATGATGTGGCCGTGAGATCTACCATTTGCGAACCTTTACTTTCCTTACAGCTCATAAATCATGACAAGGAAGACGAGCAACCAGTCTGCTGCTCCTGCATGTTTCATGCCTCTGAGGATGCTTCCGCTGGTTCCAGTGGGACACACTCTGGCTGACATGCTCCTGCCTGCAAATTAAGGCTACTTGGAGTGCTATTTGGTGTAAAAACAGCATGAGATGAAAAATACATCTGTAGCTGACGGTCTTAAAAAGTCACTACATTATCAGGTGGTTTACAGTTTCTGTAGGCGTTGGTTGCAGACATAAACTGAACAAAAATTACAGTCATGTAAAGTAGAAAAAATGTGTGTTGATCAAGTTTAGGTAATAAACCAGTAATTGTACAATATAAATTAAGCAATTTTTTTCTGTATGTCTCGTTTTGGAAGAATGTTGTGACTCAGGTTATTTTAAGACTCAAGTTAGAAGGTCGAAAAATGTTATAAAAGTGCTTGAGTCAGCACAAAACAGGACAGCGCTAGCAGTCTGCAAGATTTTTTATCATGCATCAGGCCTTTTAAGATTTTTTTCAAGTTCAATCTAAGCTCTTTTTCTCATAAAAAAAACAATGCCAATATTTCCCTAAATCTAGGATCCAAGCAGGAACATGTCAGTTCAGGTCATGTTAAAATTGTATCTCAAATGTATCTCAAATCTGCAGAAACAACTGAAATCCAGCATGGTTGGACCATTTGAGATAAGCTTGGAAGTCTGAAATCTGTTCGAATGAGTTTCAACTTTTGCAATTTTAGGTTTCAGTGAGTCACATTTATGTCAATGTATTTGCAGAAATTGAACATGATTGCTAACACTTAGATTCAAGTGCTCCTACGTGAGCCTTTTCTAACTTTGACATCATAATTGACTACTACTGTACTTTACTATCATGAAACCAGAAAGCGTTTGAAGCTCTTTGGTTTCACCTCATTTTGTTGCTTTATTATATACACAATACTCTTTATACAATGCGTTGTCATTATACAAAACTAATTTGTGTATTGTTTTCTTTTTCAAACTATACTCCAAAGGTATGTAAAGGAGGAACACTTTCTTATGACAGTCAGGAGTAAATCTGATTTCTCCCATTATCATCCTATAGACCACTGAGATGGGATTTTGTCAAAGCACATATGAGGGGAAGGGTACAAAACAACGTTGGCAGCCGTGAACATCCCAAAGAAGTACTGGGTTTTCAATTATTAAGTGGAAAACTTTTGAAGCCAACAAATCTGGCTGCCAAACCAATTGTCTAGGAAGAAGGGCCTTGGTCAGAGAGGTGCCCAAGAACACAATAGTCACTTAGCCAGATTCCACTGTTTCCTACTCTAAATAGGAGAACCACCCAGAAGGTCGACATTTTCAAATGAAATCAACTAATCAACGTTTTATTGTAGAGTGACTAGAGGGAAGCACCTCATCGCTAAAAGGCTCATGGAAGCTAGCATAAACTTTTGTGAAAACTTACAACAGAGACTGTCAGACCCGAGAAATACAATTCCCTTGTCTGGTGAAATCAAAACTAAACGTTTTGGCCCATTGAGTTTCAGATCTGGAGAAAAACAGGCTCTGCTCATCACCTTGCCAACTGTGAAGGATCAGAATCATGCTTTGGGGACATTTGTTTCTTCTGCAGAGATTCGGCTAATCCACGTGTGAAGACCTCAGTAAAGGAGGATTCTTTAAAAAATAACCTGCTCCAGAGGGCTCTGGACTTCACACGATTCATCCTCCAACGGTATGATGAATTAAATCAGACAGCCAAGATAACAAAGGAGTGGAGACTTTGAATGTCCTTGAGTGGCCCATTCAGAGCACACACTTAGACTAATTGGACAACTCTTTAAATGCCTAAAAAATGGCTGTCTACCAGTGTCACCCATTCAGTCTGACTGAGCTTGGGAGGATGTGCAGGGAAGATTAAGAGAAAATGCAACAAAAAAAACATATATATAGTCTGTAGGTCAGGCACCAGGTGGCCCGCAAAAACTATAAGTGGTGCCCTTGAGCCTGTTAAAAAAATAGCAGTGAGCTGCATCTAAAATACAATTTTATTTAGTTGCTCTTCCTTTTCAATCGTACTTGTGTTTACATAGATTTAAAATGATAAATGCAGTAAAAACATGTTTATATTACAGGTGAGCTCTGACTCTTCTAGTTCACAAGTCAGCGCTGTCTCTACTCTCAACTTTTAAAAGATTGGTGACCCCTGCTGTGGTGATACCCAGGGAGACCTGAGTCTGCCATTGCTGCCAAAGATGCTTTAGCAAAAAATATTACATTAATGATTTAAATTTGCTGTTATTAAACATATAAAATTATCTGAAATCATATTTGCACTTTATCATTGTGGGAATTAAGAACACTATACTCAAACTTGTATACGGAGTACACAAAATATAACAAAAAAAGTTGGCATATAGTACAGAATGTGTATGAAAATTAAAACAAGTGGGTTGTTTTGAACCCTTTTACTGGTAGAGGAGTTCAGGAGTTCAACTTTTTTTTCTTTTTTTTTGCATTCAACACTTGCTCTGAAGAAGAAGGCTTTATTGTAGTGTGCTATTAACTATATCCTGCACGTTAGATGTAGATGTTGGGCCAACACTCTTGGAAGTCACATTATAATTGACTAAAATATGCTTTTTGCTCAAAAATGTTTCAAAGAGCAGTTCTGGATTTTTGAAGCAAGGTTCTGCCTGAATGACTTCATACCTTACCTGCAGGAGACAAATCTCCAGGCACCATGAGTAAAATCCACGTTAGTTGTTTTTATAGGATAGAGCGAACAGGTTTGTTACTCTGATTTCGAAGGCGTGGTGGTTTGTGCAATCGGCATTTTAGGAAACCATCATGCAGTTTGCTTTTAGCAGTCAGTCATAGATGATCATTTACAGGAGAAATGAAGAAGCGAGGCATCACACCTGAGAATTGGAACTGGTAAATTGTGCCCAGAGTAACTACACAACAGAAAAGTAGGTCAGCCTAGATCAGAAGATTGTTCATTAGGGTTCATTAAAAAAAAAAATTAAACTGAGCCTCAAATCTTATTAGAAAAGGCCAGATTTTATCTAAATCCCATCTAAGTTGAGTCAAGTCTCAAGTCCAAGATTAGCTGAAGTCACACCTCAAGACCTTCAACATAAGACCAAGATGAAGCAGCTCTTCATTATTCCCTTTTCTAGGATATTAAAATGTTTTTTTAAGGTAAATTAAGTTTTTTGCAGCCTTGTCACCAGACCTTCTGAGTAATTTTGCATCAGAGCTGTTTTAGGTTAACTTGCCTTGACAGCCCAAGTCTAAGTCTCAAGTTTGTGTTTCAGCTCCAAATACAAGCCTTGTGTCTTTAAAAATGTTCCTTAAATCACAAATCGGTTCCCAGAAACACATGCACATTCTTCCCGAGCTGATAAACAGTAATGAATGTGTCTCAGGCAGCTGAGGGCGCAGTGCCTGCAGCCTTTTGTCGCCTTTCTCCTTTGGTTCAGCGTGAATGTAACGGGCTGAACAACAGCATTGTGGCGGATTCTTCCCAGGGTGGCGGAGTAATGGATGAAGGGTGGGGGAAGGTCTGGGTGCCCTTCCTTTTCTTTGGATAAATAGACAGGGGGTTCAGAGAGCATTTCAGACCCTAAAAGATAAAATAAAAGACGTTTTTTTTATGAATACAGAATAGCAAACAGCAGTACACTGGCTTGAAAGGCAGCAACAGCAACGACTATCATCCTCTTTATTTCCTTTTAGTCTGTTACACAAACACGCATGCACATTTCTGAAGCTGGGACATGACTGCACAAGTTGAAACGCACACATAATAACGCTAAAAGAGAGTCCGCTGAATTGAAATGAGTGAAGCCAGACGTTACACAGGACACCATGGCAACAAGTGGGCATTATATTACCAACAGGGTGAAGTGAGACGGAGTGGGGGCGGTGCTATCCTCCCCGTGTTCCTGTTCATAGAGGTGTTGTGCAACAATTGGTTTGGCTTGGCTATGAATGACTAGGGTCAGGGGAATTATTAACAAACTTAAGTAATTTTGATCAAAATTACCAAGTGAAGGCAATTTGTTTATTGTTTTATGAATACCTGTCTGTTTAGGCGTCGTTGTTGTTTGGAACAAGAGTTGGAGGACTCAAGCCAAGTCAAGTCAATCCAAGTCAGTGTTATTTATAGGGCCCATTTCATACAACAACAGAAGAAAAACAAATACATCCTGAAACAACAATTGAAGCAAAATAAAAGCAAGTAAATAGAGATTTAATGGTAGAGTGGACGATTCTTCTTTAAATGTGGGTAAGAAACGCCCAAGCCCCTTTTTGAATCACTGCACATCCACAAGGGAGGAAGAATCACGTGAAAGAATCCTCCGAAGATGCTCTGGTCTTATTCCTATATTTGCTCTTCTTCTCATAAAGTTGTAAGACAGTTTGGTTCTTGCAGCTCTCAGCCATGTGCAAAGTATGCGGTGAGAGCAGCGGAGCTACAATGAACGTCTGAACCTGAAGCTAACCGGATACATAAACACTCGAAGTGCGCAGCGAGCAAGAGGAAATTAGCAAGGAACAAGCACGCACACATTGGTGTTATGTGAGCGCGTCAGAATGATTTGCATGTGGGACAACTAGTGGATAAGATGATCCCCTCAGAACTCAAAGCCAAAGATAATTCATCCACTATATCTTTAAGGCGCGTTCACACAGAACACGAACAAGGTGAATGGAGCAATTGATTTACTTGTTATCCCTACGTAAAGACACGATGAGGAGTGAATTAAGAGTTGGCGATACAAGCGACGAGTTTTGAGTGTAATGCAAATTGGGCAAATAGAGCGAAGCGAAAATGCAAAATGCACGGTGGACGTGAAACGAAAGTTTATTTAAGACATATTTAGACAGTACAGTTAGATTAGATTTTTATTTAGCATTGATTGATTCACTGATCGAAGTATGGAAGCCCATTTCCGTCATTCGGATGAAAAAAAAAGTTTAAAAGACTTAGCTATTTTTTTTATCAGATTGGTGGAAATGGACTTCCATACGGAAGACAGATGGACAGGTGCTCTCCAGCAGGGATAGCGCACATGTAGTTGGTTTCCCGGAGGGTGATCCCTCCCCAGACGTGGGGCAGCAGGTCCTGGACGGACAGAAGTACAGCTGGAAGCGACCGTGGTGGTACTCGCCAAACACGCCAAGCACAGTGACTTGCTTGGTATGATCCATGTTCGCCATGGTAAGTTGAACAGACAAGAGGAACCAGCGAGCTGATAGACACTGCTCCTATTTGATGACGCAGTGAAGCGAACTGGGCGAAATTTTGCCTTGTTGTCAGCACGGATTGTTTGCAAGAGAAAGGCAAAAGGTTAAGTGACCAACGGCAGCAATCAATGTGAAAAGTTTGTTCTGTTCGTTATCAGCCTGAATGTAAGATCTCACAAAATCAGGATGTGAACAAAGTAGAAATGGGTAAAAGATAAAGGGGATAGGGCGGGGTTGCGCTGTGGAGAAGTGGGTGGCACATGTAGCAAGAAGGTCCTGGGTTTGAGTCCTACCCTGGGCCTTTCTGCATGGAGTTTTCATGTTCTCCCTGTGCATGCGTTGGTTCTCTCCGGGTACTCCTCCCACAGTCCAAAAACATGACTATTAGGTTAATTGGCCTCTCTAAATTCTCCTTAGGTGTGAGTGTGTGTGTGAATGGTTGTTTGTCTCTGTGTTGCCCTCCAATAGACTGGCGACATGTCCAAGGAATCGCCTCTCGCCCGTTGACAGCTGGAGATCAGCACCAGCAACCCTCGTGACCCCAAGCAGGGATAAAGCGTGTTGGAAGATGGATGGATGGATGGGGATAGGGTACCACAAAAATAGAAATGAAAAAAAGATACAGAGCATAAAAGTTCCCAAAACAACCAATAAAAGCATGACAAAAGTAAAAAAAAAAAAAAGTATTTTTTTGAGTTTGCTTTTAACGCTAGACTTTGTCTAAACTGATCCGAGGCATTGTGAAAGAGAATTTAAGAGGACAAGACTGTAATGACTAAAGAAGCAAAGAGCTGATCTACAGCTTATTCTGGATATAACAAGGAGACACTTAGAAGACATTAAAGCAGGGGTGTCAAACTCATTTCAGTTTAGGGGCCGCATACAGCTTAATCTGATCTCAAGAGGGCCACACGAGTAAACTCATTGCAAGATTAAATAGAACTAATAAAAAAGTGGACTTGTTGTAGATTTTTATATTAAATTAATTTCACTTTTACACAATATATTATGAATAACCTCAGCGTTTTTAAGAAAAGTATGTGCAATTTCAACTATACTTTTACTCAGTTAAACAATTATTTGTGCATTATGCATAAGAACTGATCACAGTGATTATACAATGTTGAAAAACATTTATTCACATTTTTTGGAACTTAAGAACACTGTCCTGCATGACAAAATACATCAAACAGATAAAAATTAAGAAATGATTTGAATTTTTTCACACCTGAAGCTTAATCTGCTAATTAAAACACAGCGCCCCTCGTGGACAATAAAGGAACTGCATATTTTCAATTAAACCAAGTACATGTTTTTTCAATAATTGTTTTATCATTCTCCTCCTTTTATCTCCTCTTTCTTTCACCTTTTCTTTTTTTTTTTCCTTTCCTCTCCTGCTATCCCATTGTAGTGTCCATATCATTTGAGATATTCCCCGCATGAATCATAGTAAAACTATTCACATTCATAAATCAAGCGGAGCACTATGGCAAAAGCAGTACTGCTCCACTTGTGAAAGTCAAATTTGATGAGCTCTTTGTGGTATCTTATTGCCACATTGCCAGACAGGACACTGGAAAAAAAAATTGATAATGCATTTAGCCACAGGGCCGGACTAAATTGTTCGGCGGGCCGGATCCGTATGTTTGACACCCCTGCATTAAAGGCTTGTCAGGGATATAATCTAAGAGCATCTCGGAAGGGGCCAGGCCGGTCAAAGCTTTGAAAACAAACAGCAGTATTTTAAAATTCAATTTTCTAGTGAATGTGCATTCTAGCATTCTCAAGACCTGCATACAAATCCAGAATAAATACAAACAGCTTCTATTCAAAATGCAATATTAATAAAATACTTCAACTTCAAGTTTAATTACTTTAGTCCCCAAACTCTTTAACTGGACCAGGAACATTTAACTAAACTATTAAACAAAATGAAAATAATAACAAAAACTAATGAAGCGGGGGTGTGTGGGGGGGGGGGGGAGTTGTAACAAAAAATAAGAATAAACCTATAACCAATAAATCTATGCAGTGAAATCACTGCTCAGTGTAAATATGCATGTTCAAGTACAGATGTTTGTTTCGAGGAATTGGTTTGAGACCAAATTAGCTCTTAAACCAATAAAAGAGTTGAATAGGAATTTCATAATTTCATAACATAACAACATAACAACTAAGATCTTCCATGTTCTATGTTTAAATTAGTTTTCTGCTCTATTTTGATAAGCTCTGCTATGCAAAGCTCCATGGGTTGTTACTGGCCCTTCAAAGCAGCGGAGAACGGTCACTGCTGGCCAGATGTGGCATTTCAACCATCATCTGTTGTCCCTTTTGATTAACCGGACCAGCTTAAAATCTTTTCTGCCTAAATTTACACAACAGGTGAAATGTGCTACCAGTGATGAAAACCTCACCCTCACCTGCTTTAACTCGGTCAGCATCGTTCCTGAAAACGAATAAAAGAATAAGAGACTGGAAAGATTGACGTTATTCACTGCTGGAATGCACAATCAGTGTCATTTTCACAGCACTGCCAACAAATGACGCATTAGCAAACAAACTTTTAATGTGGCGGCTTTTTATTGTCGATACTAAAGTGGTGGCTACTCTGAACTAGCCATCACAGGGATAGATTACCAATATGCCGGCTTAAAACGGATATAGAATCACAATTTGGCCGACGGACGGGAGGTGTGATGATATCCAGTCCACAATTATTGACTCAGCTTGATGACAAAGGAAATAGCAGCTGCAGCGCTAGTTAGTAACCCAAGTCCCACATGCACCTATAGGTACCACTAATACCAATATTAATGTATGTATAAAAGTTCATACACAGTGCAAACAGAATACGTACAGTGCATTGCAAAAGTATTCATCCCCTTGACTTTATGCCTATTTTTGTTATATTCTGCCCTGTAATTTATTTACTTCTTTTTATGTGATGGAGCTGCACAAAATAGTCCAAGTTGGTGAAGTGAAATGATGAAAATATATATAAATAAAATGGTATGTGCATGTGTATCCTCCCCCTTACGTCTAGAAAGTTATGGTGAAACCTAATGCATTGAAAAGTTGCATATTAGTGAAATGAGTGTCGCACAATCTGTCAGTATGAACACAACTTTTCTGAACGACCCCAGAGGCTGCAGCACACCATGAAGACCAAGGAACTCTCCAAACAAGTCAGGGACAAAGTTCTTGAGAAGTATCTGAGGTGTTCCATACTGGATATGGAAAAACATCCATATTGAGAAAGGGACATGTTGAGTTTGCCAGAAGGCATGTAGTGCCTCCCCAGATGTATGGAGGAAGGTGATCTGGTCAGATGAGACTAAATGTGACCTCTTTGGCCACCAAGGAAAACGGCATGTCTGGCACAAACCCAACACATCATCCGCAATAACACAGTGAAACATGGTGGCAGCAGCATCATGCTGTGGGGTGTTTATTTTAGCAGCATCAGCTGCCACACTGGTCCAAGTCAAAATAATAATTCATGGTGCTAAATACAGGGATGTTCTTGAAAAAAACCTTTGTCAGTATTCCTGTGATTTCAGACTAGGTTGTAGTTTCAACTTCTATCGGGACAATGACCCAAAATATTACGGCAAAGGAACACTTGAGTGGTTTAATGGAAAACATTTAAAGGTCTTGGAATGGCCTAGTCAAAGTCCAGACCTCAATCCTATTGAGAATCTGTGGTTAGAGTTGAAGATTGCTGTTCATAAGTGAAAACCCTCCAGCATTAAAGAACTGGAGCTGTTTGGCGTAGAGGAATGGGCAAAAATCCCACTGCTAAGATGGAGAGAGCTCATAGAGGCTTAACAAAAGCTGCGTGCAGCTCTAGCTGTTCTACAAAGTACTGTGGGGGTTAATAGTTATGTACACTTTCTGGCATGTAGTCCTCTTTTAAAGTACCACACCTTCAAAGTTGTAAGCGTGTTCTGTAAATGAAATGGTGCAAGCTCTCACACAACGCATTCAAATTACAGGTTGTGAGGCAACAAAACATGAGAAATGCCAAAGGGGGGTGAATACTTTTGCAAGGCACCGTAGTAAACGAAGCAAATATGTTATATAAACATTGGCAGCGCTTTAGCTAGGACAATGGACACGCATTTTAGCACGTTTATGATGATTGTGCAGACATAATTTCATGCAGGACAGTGAGTGGAAATAAAAGGAAAACAAACCCTAACACGTTTGTGCATCACACTCAGATGCCTGTTGGCGTTCAAGCAGTTAAGCACCACAAATAAAAAAGCAAAACCCAATGAAATAAGCCATTTAAATTGCCGTTTTCTAGGCCTGTACTTGGTATTAAAGCCAGTCGGTACGCAAACAGCAGACATTATTTGTTTTGATCCAAGGTTCCTTCATAGATGCAGTCGTTTACTCTGCCAGGGAGATCCCAGTGTTCGTGTGCATGTCCTCCCCGATGCAGCCTGTGGAGAGCTGCGGGCAGAGAGGATAAACTCTGCCCAGCTCAGACTTTTACACCTCTAGAACAGGGGTGTCAAACTAATTTCTACATTTGGCCAGTCTGGTATCATGATGTCATTAAAAGAGCCTGTTGCACCGGTATAGATGACACTACTGATTTCATTTCAGTTCATGTAGAAATATATTTAAAAAATGCACAGTAACATAAAAGTAGCACCCTCAGGCCCAGTTTATACAGGTTATCTGCAAAAAAAAAGTTGATATTGGGGTGAGTTACACTTTAAACTCTCATCATTCTGCATCACTTTTTCTCTTTTTGGACATTTCTGTGTTTTGTTTAATGTGTTGTGGGAAAACTGACATCTAGTGGCAGGATGCTGTTACTACACAGTTAAAAAAAAACATTCACGACAGGAGGCGCAGTTTTAACCACTTTATACAATTTAAAAAGATATATGCCTCTACTTTGTGACATGATATGCCTTTTTTGGCTCTCGAGGGCCGGATAAATTGCCTTGAGGGTCCGGATTTGGCCCACGGGCCTTCAGTTTGAGACTGGAGCTCTAGAAAATCACATGGATTTTAGCTGTGATACCTTCTTCCATCCAGTGGGTCAATCATCACCAATGCATGCCAACAATCACCTGTATAAATAGCTACATAAAACTATATCCCTAAAAAACTAATTCAAAGCCCTCAGTTGGATGGATGGTGTTCAGTAGTGTAGGACATACACTACCAGTACAATGTGTAAAGGTAATAAATATCCTTCCTTAAATGCAGCTTTGCAGAATGATGCATGGATGCACACCAATTATTTTCAGGTTTTAGTTAGAGATAACTAAAAGGATATGTAGAAATATCCATATTAAGGATGTCAGGAATGCATTGATCGACATTTATTGCAGCACAAACGGAACATGTCGCATGCATGAGAATGTTTTGAAGTTTATGCAAAGCTTTCAAGCTCCGCATCCCTCTTACTCCACTTTTCTTCTTGTTTTCTCGTTTGCTTCTCGGCTCTTGGCAGCGATTTGTGTGCATTTTTAGACACTCAGCATCATCTCCATGGAAACCCAGTTTGAAGCCATCATGTTGAATCTAAACTCTGCAACCTCCGTCCTCCTGTGCCGTCAGACACACACGGCCACTCGATTACAAATGGACAGACCAAGCAGATTAGAAGTCTCACAGAGCTTTATTGTCATCTAGTAATATACTGGAGGCTATCAGAGAATTAAAACTGCTCCCAACTCCATTTCAGGCCCAACACGGCGTCATTCAATCTCCAATCACCCTAATCCAGCTTATCATGCAGAACCGCCCTCATCATAACACGGGTTAGATTTTAGATTTTGGTCCCTACGACAAATTTTATCTGATATAAACTGATGGTTCTTAGTAATCAGGATGATGATATTGCATGACAGAAAGATTCAACATAAGTCACAATAATCTACATACTTTTTGCAGGATTTCCAACTTTGCATCCCTAAAGATGCTGAGGCTAGTTTTTTTTTTTGTTTTGTTTCTGGAATATTTTTCATTGTTTTACAGATATTTAAGTATTTCTTAATTATTTTTTTAATCTTTTTGAATGATATACAGCATGTTTTCACAGGAACCCAAATCTTTGAAGGGGTATGAAAAAATACTCTGAAATGTTCAGAACATTCTGAACCTGGACATAATGAGTGTCGTCCATTATAATTTGGAAACTAAGATAACCTACTTGAGACTGTGATATGAAAACAGTCGAGAACATTAGATAGAAAGCAATTTGTAAAGCAAGGACATTGAAAACTTCACCTTAATCTATGTTAATTCCAGTTTATACATTAATTTATTTGTGCTCAGTATGTAGTTTCTTTCTTTCTAGATTAATTTTGCAGGAGAAACAACCATGCAGCCATTCTTAGAGGATCTTATATTTTGTATTCATGACAAAAAAAAGCACATGTGACACAAACTAATAAACAAATGGCTCCAGGTTAATTTACCCTCACAAATTTGCATCCCCATATCAGTCTTTACTACTTTCAGTTCATAACCATAACCACTTTTGTACCCATTTACTTTACGTTTTACGTTTATTTTTCATTGCAGTATAATGTTTCTATAAAATATGGAGCTGATGGTGTTCGGTGGTGTTGTTTCTTTTTTTTGTTTGTTTTAACAAAAAGGTCTGTCTTGAAAATTAGATCTTGGATCTCAGTGAGAATACCCGCATAAATAAAGGTTCTTAAAAGGGTCCACAGAGTCAACTAGGTGTAGCTGCAGATGTAGACTTTTCCACAGCCTTGGTGCCGTGGACTGAAAGCCTCGATCCCCTTTTGTCTTTAATCTGGTGCGTGGAACAACTAACAGAACCTGAGCCACGGAACGAAGGGAACGGGCAGCGGTATATTTTATAAGAAGATTACATGAGTAATCTAGGGCCTGGTTGTTTAGTGCTCTATATTTTAGCGTGGTCATTTTAAAGTGGATCTTGAACTCTATAAGGAATGCCTTTGCAAATTCAAAATTTTCCGGGTCATTGCGAAAAGCAAACAGCCTTAAATCGGAGACACTGCCCCTGCCCTGGGTCGTTAGAGGCTGCTGCTTGGTGTGAGCGGATTAAATAGAGGAATATGAAATGGAGGCGTGAAGCTTAATACAAACTAGTAAATACAGTAATGTAAGAGCGATGACACAAATGTGTGAATTAATGGTATGGTTGATTGTCAGTCGACTTTTAAGTGTAGGATCAGAGGACCATTTGTTCCATCTCTAAAAAATAATATCTGCTAAATCCAGTGTTTAAAAACTAGAATACCTGCCAAAAGAATGAGAATAGCTTTCTATTTGTAAAGATGCTGAGTTAAAACTTAGGTGTACTTGAGTATCCATAATAATTGTGGACGGGAAACCCATTTGTGGATGATATGCACTGGTCAGAGTGATCTAGTCTGAATTAACATCTAAAATTAGGGGTTCCTGTCCAGCTGTCAAAGACAGACATCCTTTCTCCGCGCTGACGCTTAAAGTTTGCACATCAGAGCAACAGAAAAGAAAAAAACATCTATATCAGGGATGCTTAAGTCTTTTGGAGCTACTATCCTGCAACTTTTAGCTGCGTCTCTTCTCCAACACGCCTGATTCCAGTGAATGTCTCATTACCAGGACTGTGCCATTCTGAAGGACGGGCAGCTGGGGAAATTCAGGCATGTTGGAGAAAGGACGCATCCTGTTGCAGGCTCCTGGCTCTCAGGGACTAGCTTGGATACTCCTGATCTGGGTCTTACCATGATTGCTCTGGATATTCTGAATACATTTATCCCATCTTTCCGTGACTGATGCATTTTTTTCCCCCTCAATTAAGCCTTCAATTTCCACATTTACCTCGTTTGGGTCTTTCTCGCATGCCTTCCCATTGCGACTCCATTTTTCTTTTTCTTTTTTCATAAAACAAAAGATGCAGTGTGAGACTAAAGTGTGTGAGAGGGAAACAGGAAAAGAGACAGACGTGTTGAAGGCGTGTGAAGATTATATTTTTCTCTAATGCCCTGACTGGAGCCAGATGGGACCTGGGATTCAGCCGCAGCCAGTGATTGGCCGACGGTGCGGTGGAATGACGGCGTTAGGGTGCCAAAGTGGCTGCCGTGATTGGCTGAAACAGCCGGTGGTCCGTGCAGGAGGTGCACACACTCACAGACACACGTATTCACACATGCAAAATGCACTCGTGTGGGAATTAAGTCAAAACGCAGCACTTGAATTTGCCTTGTATTCTTGCACGACCGCGTCTTTATGGCGGCACACGTCTGATTTGCAGATTTAGATGAAAGGCAGATACTGAAACCAGAAGATAAACCAGTGAAGGGGGGCTGCTGCAGGAGATTGTTCTTTTCTCTTGAACTACCCCCACCTTCACTCCCACATGAGTCTAAATGAATCATTCTGGCATCGTCTAGTTTACTAATGAGGCTCTGAGGAATGCTGCTGATCAGAACGGGAGCCTCTGGCGTCCATTCTGATGGAAATCTGGTGATACATTACCGGTTCAGGGCAGAGTACCCCCCCCCCCCCCATCTCTCCCAGCCTCCTGTCTTACATGTGTGCGAGTCACCGGTTTGGTAACAGGGCAGAGTGATGGCAATGGCTTCAGAGAGCTGAAACCGGCGGTACCAAACTGCTCGCCTCAGCAGAAACAATATGCGCTCTGATTTAAGAGGATAACAAGGCTCCTGGTGACCAAATTCTGTCCTGATGTATTTAGAAAAATACTTTTTTTTTTCTTAATTTCATCTTCGGCTGCAGTGGTAAGCCTGCATTGCTTCCTGAGATGGTCCCCCAACAGCCAAAAGCTGTGCAGATTTGGGCACAAATTACCACCACATTACTTTTTAATGAAACATGCAAATGGACCATTGTCAGGTTCTTTATTCTCCCCCTGCACCAAAGTTCAAAAAGGATCAACCTGGAAGAACGCACAGGACGACTCCTTGTCTTTCCTTTTCAGCTTTAGATTTACTGAAGGCAATATCGGGTTGATAACCATAAAAGAAAGAAAACTAACATTTACCACTTAAACTTCAACATGCCAAATCCAAAGTTCAAACTATTTTCCAGTAGTAATTTCAAACAAATCTAATTTAAACAATTTGCTACAAAATACGTCAAGTTTAAAGCAAGTTGTAATTTTTTCAAAATTAAAATTAAAGAAATTTAGAAATGATCAATCTCAGATATTTCAAAGTCTCTATTTTTTGTAACCCCTTTGCTCCAGTAACACACAATAACATTCGATAATTAGAGAAAAGTCACATTTGTTGCACCAATGGAATCTTCCAGGTTGATCACCTTTGCCCTCTGCTTGTCTGAGGCTTAGGGAGTCCCACCGGTGTCACACAATAAAAAGTCCCCCAGAAACATGCCTTTGCTTTGCTTGTCTGTTTTCCTTCTTTAGGCTTTTTTTTTTTTACCCCTTGGGATATTAACCTAACAACCATCATACATAATACGTGTGCTTATCGACCAAAATTTGAAAAAAAATATATTAGCAGTGTTTTTGCAACCAATCAGCTCCTTAATTAAAACAGAGATTGTTGTTTTAATATTGCAATGCCAATTAGTTTAAATTTAGGTACACTTCTATTTAACGGCACTAACCCAGTTTTTGAATCTTAAGATGTAAATGTGATTTCATTGATGCTGCTGTTTCTCAAACAAAATGTGGAAACCTGTTACAGCACATGTTTATGAACAAGCAATGCTTTTACGTCATCATTTTGCTTGAATTATGCGTACTACTGGAAATCCCTTCACTGCACAGTTTCGGGGTCTTCTGTCCCGTTCTTTGCTGTGAGAAGACGGCGATAAAAGCTGAACAGAGTCAGAAATGGAACGACAACATGTGCTTTGAACAAACTTCAGTGTTTTAAATACAGCTAAATACTGCAGAATTACTTTCCTGCACAATCCCTGAGACTGCTAGCAGTCTTAGGGATTAAACATTAGTATTAGAAATTGATGATCAACGTATGTTTTTGAACAACCTTTGCTTTTTCAGCACAGCGTTTTAACTACAGTTAAAGACAGAAAAATTACTTTATTGTTCAGGGGCTTGAGAAAAACTAAATCGTATTTACATAAGTGGCAAATCATTTATTTAAAAAAGGTTTTTATATAATTTATTCAGAATAAAAAGTGATTGTTTAGTTCAGTGTTGTGTAACAATTGTTCTCAGGGCCACATGTGGCCCCTTGTCCACACTTTGGACCCCCAATCCTCAATCTACAGCCACAGAGCTGTATAACTTCAGATATGATGTACAAACATGTTGCAACATGACAATTGAGAAGTTTATTTCCTTGTTTCTGCATGCTACGCATATTTTCATCACATCCTTCTCTGAAAAATTATTACATAATACATCAGATATAATGTTTTTCCTTAATCACAATTATCCCAAATATAGTTGATAAAGGTCTGTCCTCCAGACATGCATGGAAAATCAATGTTAGTTTTAATGAACCCATCCACAATTGGAGTTTTTTTCCAGAAAATTTATTATTTAAAATTATATATATATATATATACATATATATGTAGATTTCTTATAGTCAGGTCTCTTAAATGACTCTAACTTAATCTGACCAAAGTACTTGGTTTCAGTTAAAGTCCTAATGGAGTTGGACAAAATCCAAGTAACTCCCTTACCTCCCTTTTCATCGTCTGCAATGTGCCGAGTGAGATATAAACGTGAAACTCTGTTCAGTGTTCTTATAGTCAAAGTTTTTTTCTTTTAATAATTGCTCTAAACATAGATTTGGACAAGTTTAGGAGATTACATGTTTCTATATAAGCTGTTCTCACTTTTCAAGATCATAACATGTCTGCCTTGAATGGTCTTGTTCTCCTGTCTTTCTGATTTTGAAGAATACTAATTAAAGGCTCAATAACACTTTTTTTTTTAAAAAAAGGAGAGTAAGCGTATCAATGTTTGAGATGTTTAGGTAACTTTTGTTCTCTAGGAGGTGGCATCAGTGGTTTTGGTAAAGGTAATTATTCCTTAAAGTGGGAATTTATTTTAGTTTTTTCTGAAATTGAAGGTTGGATTTTACATAAAATTTTCAGACTGAGGTTGTGCTTTCCACACACCTTCACCAGGGACGCCACAACATGTGGAGCAGGGTGTGTTTGTTTATCAGTCGCATGCATCTGTGTACATCTGTCGGTTTACTGAAGCGTTCTCCTCTCGCGCTGTAAGGTGACCATCGACTTGGAGCTCCACCTCGGCAAGAAGTCCGAGTTCAAATCCTCTGGGAGACCTTTGGCAAAATACGATGTCTACCTCTACAGGGTGCCGAAAGCCAAGCCCCGCGTTCCAAACGGGCCGAGAACTAAGACCGCAAACGGACCCAGCAGCAGAACTCGAGTTATAAGGTGGGAGGACGACTTGTACCCTCCTTCTCCTCCCTGCTCCGTTTCCCGCCCCATAAGTACTCGGTCACTGCCGGCCTCTGTGTTCAACGGGCTCCCGCAGACCAAACCTTGGACAATATACCCCTGCAACCTCTGACAAATGGACCCCTTCCTGCCACCTGACCTGGCAGGTTAGTAAAAAGTGATCTGGTTGTGTTTTGTTGCTTTAAGATGGACTTTAACATGAGGAAGAATGCTGCAATTAAGAGAGAAAAACTGCTATGCTTTGATATGCTGTCATTGTGGTGGATTAAGATGGAGGATGATTCTGAGGAGCTTAGAGTCATCCATAAAATCAGGACATTTGTTGATACTCCTCAACGGGCTTCTTGTGCTCTACTGCCTCCACAGACAGCTGGAGGTACTACACATTTCAAACAACCACGATGATCTGTCCTAAATAAGCTCATCTGACCAATTAGAACAAATGGTAGTTTTAAGCTTTGTCTTATGAAACAAAACTAACATTTCCTCCAAAATGGAAAGCGAGTAAAAAAACTGCTTTGAAACTTTCTGTTTTGAAACAAATGTACACATTATGAAATAACATTTTGCAGATGCTAATTTTGTTTTGAATATAAAAAAAACAGGATTACGTTTTTTTGTTTTTTAAACACAATTAAAAATTGAGCTTTGCACATTTTATGTTCTTCAAGCTTCTGCCTCAGGAAAACAAGCATTTTTCGCTGTTGTTCACCTGCAAGCTCACATTGTGGACGTTGGAAACTAAAATACTTGTTTTTATTTTCATCTGTGTCGTCTGTTGTTGTTTACAGGGCTTTTTGTGCTTGAACATTCTGGTTCTAAGCTCCAACCGTGATGAGTTAAAAATGTTGAACATATGTTGCTGCTTTTATTGCTTTTTGTGTGATTTTAATATTTTTCTCACGTTTGGATGTCTTCAGCATTGTCCTGTAAACAGACAAACTAAAATAAATTGGACTCTGTTGAGTGTGGTGAGGATTTTATGTACTTCTCAAAAACTGGTGTTTGACGTTAAGTTCATTTCTGCCATATTTGAAGCTTGTAAATTTTCAGTTTAATAGCTGGATTCTATATTTTTACTCCCAGATATTGGGCCACTCTCACTCGAGAGAACAAATCTGAGTGCCAAGGGTTTACTAACGGGCAGAGGACGTTAAAGCCGAAGAAGCAGGATTCGAAACCAGAGCATTTTGTTTAGCGGTTTAGAAGCGAGTAGATTGTCAAGTGTGAGAGGAGTACAGTATCTGAGAGCAAGTACTAGTTTTACTGCTCTTAAATTGACCACGCTTGGGTTTTGCCTATGGACGTCTAAAGAACAATGGAAACTAGGGCTGGACGATAATTCAATAACAATATATATCGATCGATAGACGTATGGTTCAATATAAAAACCAGGGGTCAATAAAAAGTTAAATAAAAGAACAGTGCATTCTAGCCTATCATGTTGGTTAATACTACAGTCATTACATCCTCCCAAGCAATCACAAACCCAGAAAAAGCTCCATCAACAGTTCAGAGAGCACGTGTTCTTTTTTTTCTTTTTCAACACTTAGTTTTCATAAAAAGTTGGTTGAATAAAGAATTGTTTGAATCCATTTATTTAAAAATAAGTCATTAAGCAACAGCATAAAATGACCAGGGCTGCACTTAAAATGTATATTTTGATTAGGTAATTATCGATATCGATCAATATGATTTCTTCTTTATCGATATGCTTTTTTTTCTATATCTTCCAGCCCTAATAGAAACCTCTATTTATTAAAAACAAAGGCTTTAAGTGATGCAGAAAGCCTTTACAAATGGGATGTCGCTTAGAAATTAGTGGATTATTCTGCATCATTCATCTTAGATCCCCGTGGTGGTGCCATGAACTGTTCTCAAACATTTTCCACCAGCAAATAAAATTATACTATTGTCTTCAAGGTGAGCTGGGTTTGTTTTTGATGCTTTTTTGATATATGACAAAAGTTGTTTTTGTGTTTCAGACGGATAAACTGCACAGTCTTAGTTTTTTTTTTTTTTTTTTTACTCTTGCTATTATCTGCGCTACCAGGGTTCTTCTGCCATCTTTGCTTTGTTTTGGCTTTGACGCCTGCCATCCTCATCATTAGCTGCTGTTTTTTTTTTTTTTTTTTCTATCACCGCCGATTATTCAGCAACAAGCAGATGACTGAAGTGGAACATGCAATCGTAAAAGTATTAAACATTACCACCATAACTTTAAGCTGACACTAGTATGTAAAAATAAATAAATAAAACTAAAAACTAACAATAGTAATAAAAGTAATAATTTCAAATGCGTTTCCATATTCCCTAATACCCTTATCTCAAAGCTACACACCGCCATCTGCTGGTTGAAAACAACATGGCATTGTCTGTTTTGCAGCACTTTAACCAGGGCTCTTATCTGTTTACGTCAGTAGAGGGCGCTGTCCACAACCGCATACCAGCGAAGGAAAACGAAGAAGCTGCAATGTGTCTACGAAGATCGTCTATAAAGACAGAACTGTGCTACAACCACTCCGCCACAGCTCCAGGCTATTTTTTATTTTTATTTTCTGAAATCAAATCCTGACAAAGATTTTTTTCCTTACGCACCAAATGTAAAAAAATCAATTTATAATTAGATCACAATAATTGTACATTATTGTGATTAAGATTTTGGGATTGTTAGTGGATGTTTTTGGTTGAGTGATTACATATTTTAATTGGTCCTGGTGCAGAAAGAGAAGATATTTGACACAAATGTCACTTTTTTTGTTTCAGAGCAACGCATGATTCAGAATATGTCATCTTAGCTTTTCCATGTTTACTTTTATTTCAATGTATAGTATAATATAAATAACTCTTACATAATTATGCTCGGCTATTGATCCTGTAACTACTTTCACGATCAAAAGAAGAAGAAGAAGAAGAAGACCGCGAGTGAGCAGTCCTGTTTGTAATAAACCCATCTTTCACGCGCACGCTCTCTGGCGTCCTTCTGCTAGCAGATAGGAAAGCTTTGCACCATTTACACGTTTTTGTAGCAGGTGAATGACAGGGAGAGTCATTTTTAAGTCTCTGAACGTGAGTTTGATATGATAGCTTGACGTCGTCTTTGGAGCCGCTTAGCTTGCGTCGCTAGTTGGGTTTAGCTGGGGAGGTCAGCCATGTTCACCGAGCTCAACAGCATCCTCAGCTCCTCTCCTGACTCCGTCACGCCGGTAAGAATGTGTCGTTTCTAACCTCAAACATTGCCTCAGAGTGTTAAATGTTTTGGAAATATTAGCAACGACGGCTGTCCTTTAAAATTGCGGTAACTTGTCCAGATGCCAGGAGCAACGTCGCTGTTGTCCTGGCTTCTTCATTTAGTCCTGTTTCTGCTCTTCAACAGGGAGAATTTATCCTGGTTTCTGATCGACAGAGCGACGCGTCTTTCCTTATTCATCACTTCCTTTCTTTCTACCTGCGCTGTAAGTTATGAAATCTGTTAGTAGACTAAAAAAAATGGATGATCTGACCCACATTTCATCATTAATTTGTCTGTGTTTATGATCTAGCGCGATGCAAAGTGATTTTTCTGGGCTTGGTGCAGTCCTTTCGCCACTACAGCGCAGTGAGTCAAAGGCTGGTGAGTTCCTGCCCCCTTTAGTGCTTCATACTACATCATTCTACAGGTGTGAAGTTGACAATGGCAGGAATGGCTGTTTGGTTGTTTATTTAAATGCATTTGTTTGTTTTTTGCTCCCAGGGTGTCAGTTTAACGCAGGCAAAGGAGAAAGGTCAGCTGGTTTTCATGGAGGGACTGAAGGAGTCTCTGTCTGTTCTGATCCCACAAGCAGACAACACAGAAAGCCAAGCCATGAACTTTCTCAGGTACGGTAGTCAAAATATCCCCCTGCCCCCCAACAAAGAAATAAAATAAATTGTTACAGTTTATTTACAGACTGCCAGTTCGTAACAAAGCTACGCTGGTGAATATTCTCAGTCATCCAGGTCATTGTCATTCCAAAAAAAAAGTAAAAATCAAAACAACTGGACTTGTTTTTCGTAGTTTGAAGACGTTTCACTTCATATTAGGGCTGGACAGTAATTAAATAACGATATATATCGATCGATAGACGTATGGTTCAATATAAAAAAACGGGTCAATAAAAAGTAAAATAAAAGAACAGTGCATTCTAGCCTATGTAGGTTAATAATACAGTAATCACACCCTGCCAACCAATCATAAACGCAGGAAAGCTCTATCAGCCTTCATAGAGTTCAGAGAGCACATGTTCTTTTTTCTTCTTTTAAGACTTACAGTTTTTGTAAAAAGTTGATAGAAGAAAGGGTTTTGTTTGAATCCATTTATTTAAAAATAGGTCATTAAGCAACAGCATTTAATGGCCAGGGGCTGCACTTAAAATGTATATTTTGAATTGTTTTGATAATTATCAATATCGATCAATATGGTTTCTATTTTATCGATATGCTTTTATTCTATATCGTCCAGCCCTACTTCCTATCCAAAAAAGAAAGCTTCCTGGATAGGAAGCGAAACATCTTCAAACTACAGAAAACAAGTCCAGTTGTTTATGTTTTTTACTTTTTTTGGAACGTAACGAAGGTAGTTTCCCAGACAAACAAATCGTATTGATAATCAATTCACTGGAGTCCAATGCTTTCTAGGACTGGACAATTAATCACATTTGCAATCTAATCGCAATAAAAAATAAACACAACTTCAAAATCGCAGAGGTTCTGCAGTTTTTGGCTATGTAACAATTAATGGATCAGATGTCTCCTCTAGGTGTCATAATGTGTTTAAAGTGAGTTTGCCTCTACGTGGAAGGGAAGAGAGTTACAGCAGTGAGATAATCTAATTCTATTATTTGTTTTAGAGTTTATATAGTCAATAATTTTTTAACCAGAAACTTTCAGGAATCTCACCACAGCATTAAGTAGCGGTAAAACTGTTTAATGCATAGACGTGTTTGTTGGTTGCACTTTATGTTCAACAAGGATTGATGTCCAACTCAACAAGCTATTATCTTGAATAATAATATTCTGATTAATAAAAACAGTAACCTTTCTTGTTTTAAATAGTCCTTGTCAACAAACTACTTTATCTACAGGTAGGCCTGTCACGATAATACATTTTGCTGCCCGATAAATCTTCCTAAAAATGATTGTGATGAACCATAATATGGTCATTTGGAGGCTTTTCTATTCAACTAACATGATAATGCCATAGTAACGCACGTATATCGTCTTGACGTAACGGCTCAGAAAGATCAAGCGGTTGGCCGCCATCGTTTGCCTTAAATCCAAAATACTTCCTCACTGCAGCGGTTGTGTTCAGCCTGGACATCAGCTCCATTTTCTTTTCTAACTAGCGTTTCTCTGGCTCTCCTGCTAAACGTTTAGCATGTGCCCACCTGAAACAAGATTTAACTCCTCTTAAGCTGAGGAAACAGGAAGTGGTGAGTAGATGCATCGTACTGAAACATTTCCTTATCCAGTCTCATAAAGAGGAGAGGGAAACACAAGGGTAAAAAAAGAAAAGAAAGCATGCATACAAATTATCGCAATCATTTTAATTATGTGATTATAATTTATTGTGTGATTAATTGATTTATGGATTATCGTGACAGCTCTATCTGTAGGACATTTTTGCTGCTTGTGGTTAATGCAGAGAAAAGTCCAAATTAAATATCTGTTATGGTTTAAATAAATCGCGATTTAGATTTTTGGCAAAACCGTGCAGCCCCAATCCTTTCTCGTATAATCCAGTCTTATAGCCAGATTCCTGTTACCCACAGTGCAGTTCAGTCCTTGTTACGACACAGTGAAGTCAAATTCTGTTGATCTTTTAATGTAAAAAGTCAAATATGCGAGGAAGCCGAAGCATTTGCATGGGGCTTCTGACTTTGCCACAATCCTGAGGAAATGTACGGCTTCAATTCAACCGAATTCTTGTATAGCGCCAGTTAACAACACGCGTCACCTCAAGGCAGTTTACAAAGTCAAATTCAATCAAATCATCCAGACCTACAGTGTGAACAAACGCCCCACCAGGACTGACCTGAAATTAGTCTGGGAGTTATTTAGTGAGAAAAGAACAGACGATGTAACTGTGGTAAAGAGACACAGGAGCACTGAGCCATGAGTACTTTCTATGGGAGAGACATGCAGAGGCGCTGCTAGCCAAAGCCCCCGTCGTACTAATAATCAAACGATTTTCATCATTACTGTTACGGCCGCCCTGCTTTTACTCCATCACCTTCTGACTCCAGGGACCCTCCTGTCGGCCTGCGCAGCCTGTACGAGTTTGTCCGCTCCTGTGCGGTCGGCTCAGGCCGCGCGGAGGACGGAGCGGAGGAGTGGGGCCCACCTGTGCTGCTGGTGGACGACGTCAGCGTGCTGCTGAGTCTGGGCGTCGACGCTGGAGCCGTTCTGGACTTCAGCCATTACTGCAGAGCTGCAGTCTGCTCCCAGATGAAGGTTTGGCTTTTTAGGACCGTTTTTGTCTCCAGTCACTCATTCAGCACGTTTCTGGTGAATGTCGCCATAAGTGAACGTGTCGTCCCGTCTCTGTCACTGCAGGGGAACATGGTGATGTTGGTGCGCTGTAACGGGGAAGAGGAGGAGGAGGAGGATGGAGAGGAAGGAGCCGAGGCGCTCCTGAAGGGCCTGACGCACCAGTGTAGTCTAAATCTTCATGTGCAGGGTCTTCCCACTGGCTACTGCAAGGACATACATGGCCAGGTGAGTGACTGAGGATACTTTTCATTCTTTGATGTTTGTTTTTGTTTTTTCAAATCACACTTTCTAAATCTGTCTGTTTCTGAGCAACAGATGATAAATAACATAAAAACTCGTCTTACTTTCTGCTCATTTAGAGATATATTCCTATAAAACTCCATTAAAACAATGAACATCTATGGTACTAATGAGACCAGTTTATGCCTCCTTGCATGTTTCGTATTCAAAACGTGGTGATTTACAAATGTCTGCCTTTAATAAACAGTTAGCTTTTTCTATCTATGCTTTCAATTAATGGCTAAAAAGAGTGCATTGCTTAAAAAAAAACAAAATAAAATTTTTTTTCCAGTTATTGCAGGGTTAGTTTATTTTAATCTGTCAGGTTTCTGAATATACTGCAGCAAATAAACACTGCAATGCTAAACAAAGATGTAGCTGGGCCTATATTGTCTTGAATTGTTGTTTTTCTGCACCTCTGGTCTAAAAATCCTCTGACCTGTAACCCGTCAGGACTGGAGAAGTGAAATATCTTCAGAAGCTAATGAATAACCCCAGAAACCTTTTGGTTGCTGCATTTTTTTAAACATCAGAAAGTAGTTTTCTGCCAAATATCTCTTGTCTCAGCTTATGCAAAAGAGTAACTCTGCTCCTTGTTTTCCAGGTGGAGGTTTGTTGGAAGAGGCGACAAGGCGATGGACCTCACACGCAGAGAAACCTCTTTCAGTATAAAGTTCATGATAAAGGAGCGTCGTTTTTTCCCCGCGGGACATCCAGTGCTGTTCTTTAACCCCTCCATTCATTTTCTTTGCATGGACTTTTCAAAATCCGGAGACATTACAGATTTGACTGAACCTTCGCCTCTGTGCTGACTTTAGTCTAGTAGGATGATTCACTTTGCCTGCAGGATGTTACCTGGGTTATTCAGCTGGCGGTCTGGTTCCAGATGGCTGTGTTGTTGGATTTATCTGAACACAACACAGATTTCTGTAGAAGCCAGTGCTTAGTTACTTGAAAAAAAAAAAATTTTTTTGTATTGACAAGGTTTGCAAACATGTACCATCAAATTCTGAAAGTCTTGTTGCTTCCAAAAGCAAAAAAAAAGAAAAGCTGTTCAAGTTTTTTTTTTTTCACCAATGTTTTTAAAAGTATACCTGAAATTAATTTATGTCTGGTTAGGAAAAATGTTTTTTAAACTTTTTTACACAATGTATTATGAGTTAAAAGACATAATTTCAACTGACTAACTGGTTGCCACTTTATTTCACGGTCTGAATTTGGGCAGAAGTAGTTCCTTTAAGCCCTTTCAGCACCGAGTCATTAAAGGTGACGCGTAACTCAAATAGTTATCCAGTAAGCTTTACAAAAACCAACTATGAAATTGTACGTAATTGCTCCTTGTTAGTAACGTCTACGTAGATAACTATAAAAGAAGCAGGCTGACAGCAGTAAGGTAAACTCCAAAGTGTCGTTCAGATTGGTCTGAACTGGTGATCTGGCGGCTTGGATAGCGAGACGATCCTGTATTTCAACTGCATGTTTGTGTGTTTCTGATTTCCTGCCAAAAAAAATGCATGCAGTATTAATGCTTTTCCACGTAATGCTTTACAATGGAACATAATATTTTTAATCAAATAAAAAACTGTCCATAACATTGAGACGCAGAAGAAAAACACCAGCATCAACCTGGAGCGGAACGAGATAAATTCTCCATCTTTCAGCTAAAAAAATCTAGTTCACAAAGCTGTGAAGGAAGGTTTTTGGGAATTAATTTACTCTGTGCAAGAAATTCTAGCTACGATGGAATGAAAAGGAAGAAATTGTGGATGTCACTAATATTGAAATGAAAATAGGTCATATAGATTTAGCTATTTGAGCTAATTTAAAAAGTACCATCAAGTATTCAGGTATTCAAGCTTCTTTTATCCGTCTCACTTGGGATAAATTATATGTGGTCAGGGGAAACCTGCAATCATGACGGTCAACAAAGTCAAATGTTAAATTGTCCAATAAATTAGAAAAAAAAACAAGTGTACTCAAAAATTGGCTAAAACTCGTCACATCATCAGCGTCCAATCCTCTTCACCTTCTGCTCAGTCACAACCGTTCTTATTCATCATCCCTCAGAGGCCTCCGGTACTCCAGCTCATCTCTATTTCTTAACCCATGAATGAGGCTTACAGAGGGACGAAGGAATGGAACCCAGGACCGTCTTTCTTAATTTCAATAAAATTGTCCTCAGGGTTTCAACATGACTGTGGTGTCCAAAGTCACGTTATCTGCTTGCCTGATAACGTGCCTGTTTCCTGAGAGGTTCTCGAGATGACCGGAGGACCTGTGGTCTTGGTCCACCCTTTTCTGCCATATTAGCTTCTGGGAAGGCTGTCAACAAGGTTCTGGAGAGTGTTTATGGGCTTGTTTGACTTTTCTAGACCTGCGCTTGTGAGGTCATACTCTGATGTTGGACGGCACGACCAGTGCTCGTATTCACAAAGAATCCTAAGACTAAACGTAGCTCTTAGTGATGTAATTTTAGGAAAAATCTTAGAATTTCTCTAATGCTAAGGTTGCTCTTAGAAATTTACCTCAGTATAAAAGTTATTCACAAAACATCCTAGGTCTTAAGAGAGCCACTAAAGTGAGAAATATGGCAGGAGTATTGAGTCTTAAGCAGGGAAGATTGTGGAAACAGAAAGAGCTGATTGGTTGATCCTCCACATAAGCACCAGAGGAAATTGGCACATAAACTTCTTTAACAATCATACAATTATGTAGATAAGACTAGCTTATCATCCCCATAGAGGGAAATTAATTGGCTTCCACAGCCCGATGGGTTAAAGGTGCTGCTACTAATGTAAATTTATTGAGAATAAACATATAATAGGACAAATATTGAGTGATCATAATGAATAAAAGTAGGAGAGTCGCTCTCAAGCTGAGATGCCGAGGTAGGGATCTTTAATATTTGCTTTTAGTTTTCCTACATTTTATTCCAACTGTTTTCTTTGTTTCTTTTTGTATTATTTGCTTTTACTCTGTTTCTATTTGTCCCAAGGTTTTAATCATGTAAAGCACTGAAATGTGACATATAAATACATTTGCCGTGCCTTTAGGCCAAGATAGGAACTCTCTGAGAGGACTCTGAGAATCCTCGTAAATACAGACACTGGAGTTGTCCAACTTTACATCGCTGCTCACAATCACTTCCCCTTTGTCATAATACACTGACAGCTGACTGTAAATATTTAGGAGGGAGAAAATCTCACGACTGGACTTGTTGCACAGCTGGCATCCTCTTATCACAGTTCTAGTTTTGCATTGCACAACTAGAACTAACCATCCTTTCACAAATGTCTCTAGAAACAGTCTAGGTGCTTGATTTTATACACCCGTCATTC
Source organism: Fundulus heteroclitus (assembly GCF_011125445.2). NCBI lineage: Eukaryota > Metazoa > Chordata > Actinopteri > Cyprinodontiformes > Fundulidae > Fundulus > Fundulus heteroclitus. The sequence continues at coordinate 39,491,714 of NC_046363.1, forward strand.
ATTAAGTGGATGAATGAGCGAATACATTTGCAAATATAGTGCATAAATAATTCATTTCCCAAATAACTGTAACGGCGCTTCGTGCGTGTAAAAAAACATGTAATACCCGTCTTTGTCAAGTCCACCAAGCTTTGTCAATGCTGTGGCATAGTTTTTGTTTTTCTTCGTACTGAGTGGTGAGAGGTCAAAGTGGAGAGGGTTTGCTGGGATTTGACAACCAACCAGCAGTTTTGATGCCGTGATGCTCTACGTCGCTTTAAGATTAGAACAACCCGGGAAGCAGGTTTAGAAACTGAGGACTAACTCTGCATCTGGTCGCCAGTTTACCCAGCAGGACCGAACCGAGTGAGTCGTTTGGAGGAAATCCTAACGTTGGATCAGGTGAGTGTGTGGACAGGGAAGCTAACACGGTAGCATTAGCCGTGCTAGCTTAGCTTAGTGGGGGGCGTGGGAGCTGCTACTGTCTACTTTCTTTATTTAAGAAAAATAAGATCATAGGGGGCATTAACCTCGGTTCTGTTCGGCTCTACTTTACGCTTGAATCCCGAACTTCACAGTTTAAACGGGCGACTTTACTCAGTTTGACGTCTTAGCTAAGCTAACGCTGTCTTCTTCTCCCCCTCCGCAAAAAAATAAAAAAAATAGTTTTTGGAATACTTTTAAAAAAGTTTTCTAACAGCATCCATTGTCATTATACGATGAACGCATTTGGGAATACCATAGACATAATATTAGGAATTAAAATAATCTCAAACTGACAGGGAATTAAGCTCAAAGTGAAGCTAACGTCGCTAGGTGTCTGTTAGCCATGCTAACCTTAAACTTGGTGCCAAAACAAACTTAAAAACAACAACACCGCTTTGGATCAACATATCTCTGGGCGCTGTTAGTTGTGACATTGAGAGGTTGAGTTGTTTACACGCGGTTTAAGTTTATAAAGTGTTCCTATCATAGCAGGGTTTGTGTGCAGTTTGTGTATTTCTAGACTCAAGACGTGCTAAATATAAATTGTTCGGGTCCAAAACGTGCCCCCGCGGTGTCTTTTTAATGCTTTCTACGTGATGCATTGATTTGTTTTTCTATTTTTTTAAGAAAGATAATGAACCAAGGCTTGTGCTCGCACTCAGATGCTTGGTGAACAAAGTTCGTCGGCTGATGTTTGGTGGTGGGCTTCAGGTGATCTGTTGACTTCACAGCTGTATTGCCCAAAATATAAACATGGAAAGCAGGGATGCTTAGCTGGTTTATGTTTCTGCCAAACTTAGATTTCTGAAATATCCCCCCATTTGTGTGTGTTGATGTGGTGCCTATCGGTTACATCAAACATAACTCTCTCCTGCAGGTGATGTTGCAGCCAGGTTGCATCAGCCTCTCCTCTCCATCTATCCATGTGTTTTCTGTCTTGGGAGAGCTCCTTCGCGATTTTAACAGCTTTCAAATGTGTCTGCTTAGAATTGCTTTGAGGAGTGGAGGGGGGGAGACAAATGGTGATTGTAGTATTTTGCCCCAGAATTTGAGCATGGTGTGCTCCAGGAACAACTATTAAGACACTTAACTGGCACAGTCTTGTTTTCCTTCTGCCTATTTTTATCTATTTTTGTTGTCTCAAACAAAGGGGCCCACGTGGAGAAACCGGGCCGCCCCACGTCACAGTCATTAAGCTGTTACAGCGTGGTTACTGATCGACAGAAACTTTCCCTCTCCTGTCACCGGCCCTGCCTGCAAACAGCCGTGGCGCAGCTCGTTTCACGGGGAGCCTGCCCCCCGCGGTTTTTACGACGGGGCTAATAGTCTACGCTTATCAGCGGCGCATGCTTCGGCGTTATGCAACCATGTGGCTGAATCTGTGATGCCGTTATGCTTCGGAGAATGGATGCAGCCCGGCGCTCTCTGGAATGAGGCTGGTGGTTGTCTTCGGCCGCCCGGTGCACGTCTGGCCCGACACCTAACTGTGCTCAACATGCCGCTGGAATCGGTGAAGCCTGGAGGGGCTTTCAAGCTGGGCTTTTTTGGAAGGGTAGAGAAGAGGTAAGGGTTTTGCTTTTGCTTCCCCCCCCCTTACCACAACCATCTCCTTACAGCTGCTTTACTTTAAAGGTGTTTTGTTCAATTAAAGTAATAAAAGGCAAAATCGATCTTGATAAATTAAGTGGTCCTTGCATGCAGAAACTTTTTGTCGTGTCTCTGTTGGACAGAGGAGATCCACACTTTCTTAGAGTTTTTTTTTTTTTTTTTTTTGTAAAGTTTGCTGAGTTTTAGCTGTAATGCACCAGAACCTGTTCTCCAATCACTGATTACCGCCTGCCAGAACAGCTGAAGGGAACACAGCCCCACCATTGTGGGGCTGCTTGCCTACCAGCACTTTGCTGTTGGCCGTTGTCCACCGGCCGCTCTCTTTGTAGAGGCGCCGTTGTAAAGACCCCTTCAGCCCTGCCATGCTTTTGGAGCACGGATGCCTCCGGGTCCCCGGACTGAACGCCGTGACCAAAGCTGGAGTGAGAGCAGTGGGAGGTGGCCACGGGGTCTGCTCCCTGCCCGCTCAGTTTCCAATCAGCTCAATCCTGGATTAGTTTACTGACGGAGATGCTGCTGATCCTTTTACCAAATCAGGCCTTGCAGCTGCACCCATGCAGCACCCGGCGAACTTACTGACGGATGAAAGTCGAGGGGGGCTTTCATTCAGAGGTTTCTGGCAGGAAAGCGAGCGGGACCAGAACCTGGCCTAGAGACAACACTTCAAACCCCTGTTTCTGGCCTTTGGAGAAGCCATTGTGCAAGCTGGCTGCCGCTGTGTTTACTGCATAGAGTATTTATAACAGCAGATCAAGAGACTCCTGAGGAGAGTTCCTCCCAGGGAATGTTTCCGTCGCTCCCTGGAGGAAGAGCCAAGCCGTCACAGACTTTGCCTGAATCGAGAAGGGAGCGCTATGTCAACAGCGACGCACAGATTAGGCTAAAAAGTCCCAGCGCCGCCGCTGCTGCTGCCGCTGCTGTCAAGGGACGTAAACAGGTGGGACCCCGACAGATAAACTGCTCTCCCTTCACCAGGTACTGTCTTACAGCAGCGTGAGGCTTTTGTGTTTGACACAGTGGCTGATGTTGTGTGGAGGTAAGGTTAAACACGGTAGACTGTGGCTTTTAATAACAGCAGCTAGAAGCAGGCACCGCTGAGGATTAGCTGGGGGTGGAGAAAAAATGCGATACCGTTGAGGTTTAGCTGCAGCTCTGCTCGTGTGTGCCTGGGGAAAGCCAAACGCTGAAAGGAAGCGCTCCACCTGTTTGCTGAGGGAGCGTAGAGAAGATGGAGCTGACCCAGGAGGCGGTGAGGTGGAGCACCATGGAGGCCAGAAGTGTTCAGTGTGCCGCCGTGCAAAGGGAAATAAAAATAGATTTATCAGCTTTTTATGTGGAGCAGGCGGCTATTTTCTGGAGTTTGTAGTTGATGATTTTAAAATTTGGTGCCTTTGATGTAATTGAATATGAAATAATTTATTATGCTTGCTTATTGCTTTATTTTATTTGTGGCTTTAAGTTTTTTATTACCGGGGTTGGGTAGCAGTACCTGCAGCTCATCTCTCCTGTGTTGGATTAGAAAATGAACCGGAGCGCCTTGGCCCCTACAGAATCCTGCGGTGTCATTTTTGGAAAATATGATATGAACGATATGAATGATAGTGCTTTTAAGGTCCGCCATATTTTTCAGACTGTAAGACGCACTTAAAATCCTTAAATTGTCTCAAAAAGTGATGGTTTTGCCTTTTTATATATGATTAACTAACCATGTGGTACAATGTGCTCAAAAATCTGTTAAAATGTACAACTTTGGTTAGCAATGGAGCCGCTCTGTGCCGTAATGTCAGAGCATTACGGTACACTGTGTCACTACCTGATAGGACCCCTGAGCTGTCTACAAGACTGCCTGACTGTAATGTCTAAATTAGAAGTGCATTCTTGTAAAGACCCCGCACATTCTCTGGTGTAGTTCACTTCATCGAGGTTTGTGCATGCTCGAGGCGTACTCTGCGCATTCAGGTTTGTGCAGAAATCAGTTTCTACGACCGCGTACGCTGCGTCACACTAAGTTTCTCGGAGGCAAGAAGTCTTTGCATCAAAATGTTTCATATGTGACTCTGAGCTTAATACACTGAGCTGCTCCAAGTAATTTGGTCTCCAGGACGCAGCATCACAGTCCGTCTCTGTTCTCACTGACAGGTGGGAGCCTGCTGGAACAGAAACAGCTCTAGGTGATCACAAGTTTTAAAAAGTGTGGGAATTGTAGGAATTTGCCACAAGAAATGTAGGCAACACTACGCTAGACTATGAAGGATAAAACTGTGAAGAGTCAGTGCGTAAAGTCCACCAAGCTCACGGTCTGTGGGAGCCTCTGGGTTCAACTCCCACAGACTGCTGCTCTGGGTCCCTGAGCAAGACCCTCAACCCCAGATTGCTCCCGGGTGCCTCACATTGGCAGCCCACTGCTCCCCAAGGGACGGGTTAAATGCAGAGGACAAATTTCATTGGAATGTACTTTACAATGTCATTAAAGATGATTATAATTATAATTAGGCAGCCCACGCCCAGAGTATGCACTACCAACAATAAACCTAGTAAGTTAAATTAATATAAAAGTTAAGTTTATTAACTACTCTGTCCTCCTGACAGAGATGGATAGAGAGCTGTGGAAGTGAAGAAGTGATATTACACACATGGGAAGAATATTTACTGCGCTTTATAATCTGGTGCAACTTATGGTCCAAAAATAAATGTATTTTTTTTTAACAAATGTTTACTTGGAGAAAAACGGAAATGTGAACATCGTATTGACTGTTCAATGCATTTTTTTTAAATCAACGAATACATTAATAAGTAAAATGACTCATTGGACACGTTCATGTGTTTGAATGTTTCGCTCATTTCCAAACTGACTTAAGCGCAGGAGTTGGGTGCGTACTCCTTGGTCACCATTCATGTTCTTCCCTGCTCAGAAGAAAACACGCCCAGAACGTCTTCCAGGAAAATGAGGTTGGAGGAGTTGTTTTCTCCTCCAGGTACGGAGGGTTGGAGCTGGATGTTTGCTCCAGCGGGGAATGTGTCCACACCTTTTTGGCTTCTGAAAGAGTTGAGTGTTAAGGCGCCGTCTAGCATGTGACCAAAGTAGGAGCTGGACAGAAACAAAAACAGACCCTCTTTTTTTTTTTTTTGTGTGTGTGTGTGTGTGTGTGTCAGCGCCATGCTTGCGAAAGCAGTGGGAGTATGAAACTAGCTAGGTGTTGAAGGCAGGGCCAACGCATGTCTTTTTCTGTAGAATCTTAGTGCAGGAGTTCCCCTGATGAGAAGAAACGTGGGCCAAAAAAAAAAAAAAAACTTGACAGACCCAAAATGTGTCACTTTTTGTCACAGTAAAAAAAAAAAAGAAAAAAGAAATGTATACACCCAAAAATGAGTTTTCCTGGATTCTACGAGAACACTTTTGTAGGTTCTAGGTGAGAAAAACAAAACCTTGTTACAATGTCAACAATATAACGAGGTTGAAAAAGTGAATAAAATGACGGGTAATGAAGAGTAACCAACAAATTAAACTGTTAAACTGCTGTTGAACTGCCCAACTACAACCCACAAACTCTGCACAACATTTGCATGTTTTGCACATTTTAGCATCATTGCAGTTCATATAGCATTAAAAATGCTATTGGACTCCTAGTCTTAAAATTGCACAAACAAATGCATTCATGCACAAATGCCCTTGCACAATCCAATCTGTAAATAAATAATGTCTCTTTTTTGTTACATTTCAACTGTTTGTATACTGTATATTTAAAATCTACTGTTTACTTCTAAATCTCTGCCGCACCTAAAACTGTAATTTAACTTCTACTGCGATTTACAAAAGCTGTACGAAACGAAATTTCGTTCTGTACGCACTTTGTGCATACTGAATGACAAATAAAGTTGTCTAAGTCTAAATACTTTAAAAGTCTAAATACATGTTTTTGTTTCTACTTTAGTCTACTAATCGTTAGTGTTTTCCCATGTATATTTGGCAATGATAAGAAATGTATTATTTGGCAAATTGTTGAAGTTATGTAAGAAAAAAAAGGTGTGAGCATATTTAAAAACATAATTAAAACTAGTTTTGTAATATATTCATGTCAGCTCTTGATTAAAACTCTCTTTTTGTCCCGTCCTACTTTTAACTGATGTGGTTAAACAGTGACTGTTTTTCTTTTTCATTGTATTTTATTATTTCTCAATTAAGAATTCAAAAATCTTGTGTAGATCATTGTCTTAATTAAACTTTGTATTAATCTTTATTCGCTGTTTGGACTCATTTTAAAATGTTGGGTTAAAAGTCCCTGATCAAAGCATGTTGACTCCTGGGTTACCTGAAGATAATTGGCAGATATAATTTATTGGGTTCAAATAACCACATTTCCTCACAGTTGACCATGAGCAGAGTCGAGAAAATCACTTTTGATTGTTTAAATTGTTATTTTATTGTCCTTTCTGACTGATTTAAGCGCTGGGAGGTTTGGACCTGTGTTGTGGGCCGCTGCCTAAGAAAGCTGCAGGTTGATCAAGCAGCAAATATAAAAAAAAAAAAGATTTCGGGTAAAATAATGACCAACATTAGCACTAAGCTTTAACTGCGACAATATGAAGTGTCTGGGATGGATAGATGGATGGGATTGTTTGCTGAACCTGTCGTACATTCGCCTCCAGGTCTCTGGATGCTCCGCGGCGCCCTGTCCTCGGCCGCCCTTTGCTACCCAATGGCCGGGAGTTGACCACGAGCGCAAGGATGACGCTGCGCAAGCAGCTGAGAGAGAAGATCTCGGCGGCCTTTTACCGGCACGGACTGCTGTGTGCCTCCTACCCAGTACCCATCATCCTTTTCACCTCCGCCAGCATCCTCACCTGCTGGTAGGTACCCTGTGAGGAGGCGCCCGTGTCTCTGTGCTCAGGATATGCTCCCATTTATTCTCTATTGCACACAAAGTAGGGCTGGGCGATAAATCGATTTAATCGATTAATTCGAATTTACAATTCTTTAAGATTTCATTTTTGGAAAATCTGGATTTTATTTTGCCAATACACTCATTGGGTTTCCATGAAGAGAACAGCATGTGATGCTTAATATATATTTAGGCAAAATTATTGTCAAAATATTGTTAAGTGGAAACTTTTTTTTACCATAATACGAGGTACTTCATTTACTTATTTACTTTTTTTTTTTTAAAACTTAGTTTGAAGTTCACAAGTGCAGTGAAGCCTGTTCTTAGCTCAATGTGTAACACCACTAGCAGCAAATGTTTTGTTATATTTTCATTGTTTATAATGGCACGGCTGCCATCTTGTTTTGCATGTTTCACAGCTTGTTTTTAGTTGCACTTTGAATTCAGGTCAACTCCCTGACGAAATGCTTGACATAAAAAGCAACGTTTTAAAATAATTTCTTTAATTTCTTTTTATGAAACAAAAAGGAGGAAAAAAATCTATTAATCGGATTTGGTATGATAAAATCGGAGATTTATTTTTTAATCCAGCCCTAACACAAAGTCTACAGCAAAACCTCAAAAAAACGTATATTTTATTGAGGTTTTATGTAATTCACAATGGAGAATGCATGCTGCATGTTCTCTAATAGTTAAATGGAATTAGTTATATTAGTTAAATGAAATGTTTAACTTTCTTGGGGGGGCAGAGAAGCTGGTCGGGGTTATTGGGAAGGATGGATGGAGCTGAAATTTGACAATCCTGGAAGAAATTAAGTCAGAAAAGAATTGGGAATGATGCACAGGTGACATGTGGAGACGTTAAAGTCGTCAACCGTTTCCCCTCCACACACACGGTCTGTCACATACAAAAAAAAAAAAAAACAACAACATAGGAGTCTCATGGTTACACCTGCAGGGTTCTTGCTAGGGCATTTCAGTGTAATGGATCGTTCCGCTGAAAGGTGTCAAAGTTTTGCTGAAATTAGACAGTTACGCTCATTTTTATGACCGTAATGGTTACTGCGTCATGGATGTTTGAGAGCAACATAGAAAAGTCAGTGAAGCTCTTGAACGCACATCAGCCCAACTATAAACACATTAGCCAGTGCTAGCTTTTATTAGCTCGGCGAACAGCCTCCCCTTTTCGAGCTTTGGGAATGCATCTATAAAAGTAGCGGACCGCTACTTTTCTAGATGTAATAAAAATCCTGCTGACAAAAAAACTCATGTTTAACAATAACATTTCTCTTTATTGGTACAGATCAGATTTCATTTATTTTTTTACTGATTCCTGTTGTATGCGATGCCTTCTTGGACATGTGTTTTAAAGTTCATTTTATTTCTTTTCATATATTAAGAGTCCCTTCTTAAGGCGACGTTTCCCTCTTAGATGCGTTCGACACCCTTTCATCTCCGGCCGTTTGGAAACCTTTGGGTTCAGATTTGCTCGGTTCTCGCAGGACTTTGACTTTATTTGCCCTGGCCTCCGTGGAAAATATTTTCCAGCGATGATGTGACTTACTTGCCCCTCTCTCTCTCCTTTGGCCTCCATTGAAATATGAAAGAGAAGCCGAGTGGAGCTGCACACACAGCGAAGCTCAGTTCAAGGCCATCTGTGCACACAGACCGGCGCCCCGCCGACAACACCGCCGCCGCCGCAGCCATTCCTCCACCACGTGCACATACAGCGTCCGCTCTTGCTAAGCGAGTGGTCCAAAGAGGACATAGGTCAGAGACTTGCTTCGGGGCCCCGTCGGTGCGGGGATCGTAAAACAATCGCTCATGCACCTGCTGCGTGTTGTCCCTGCAGCGTATTACAGCTAAACGGATGACTGGCTGCCACCCGGGGGGGGGGGAGTGAGGGAAGAAAGGGGTTGTTAAAGGCGATGCCGGGGCAGGGGGCTGTGAGAAAGTGGCCCTGTGAGAATGGGATGCCTGTCTCTCCATCTGCCTGACAGGAGGGGGGTTGGCTAAACACAAAAGAAGCTTTTGTGTAGGTACAGTGACCTAGGAGGACTGGAGGAGGCCGTGGAAAGCATGGATGGAGGGAGAGAGGAGGGGGGGGGAGGCAGGAAGGTCCCACTTAACCAACAAACACACGCTTAAAAGAGTAAAAAAAAAATGTTTGCACAAGAGGACAAAATGCACTTTCAGGATATGCATGGATGGTCTGTGCTAATCAAAACAAGTGAGTCAGCAAACTGCCTGAATGGCGCCCGATTAGAGCAGCTCTGCAAGGAAGACCCGTGGATTTACACCTAAAGTCTTAGTTTTACACGGAGAACATCTCAGATTTAATCATTTTCCTACTCTGGTTATAACAGTGCATGAGGAGGAGAACGCTTAGTCCTCCGGCGGTTTTCACCAAAGCTCGGTTAGGGCAGAGTCGTTCCTGTTCCAGTCGCTCAATCAGGACCATGTTGCCCTCTGACGCAGGCCCAGACACGCAGGTGGCAAGGTGCTGACTGTTGTGCGATGGACCAACCGAGTTGAATGAGTAAAGTGGAGTAATTCTGTTGATGTAACGCGTTGAGCTGGGGAAAAAAAAAAAAAAGCAAGAAAAGCCAGAGGTGCAGGTTTTATCCTCCCAGAAGAGTTAATCTGTCCCACAGAAGGAAACACCCAGCCCCTTTCACGGCTCTTTGTGGCTTTTAAACCTTGCCTGTAATCTTTTGCCCTAACTAATGAGAGTTGATTGTTGTTTTTTTTAATATTTAATAAAGATGTTGTACAGCTGATTGGCATGTTGTGCAGAAACAAAACACACCGGGTCTCACAGGTTCTCTATCTGCCAGCTACCCGCTGCTCAGGCTTCCCCTGCCTGGGACCGGCCCGGTGGAGTTCACCACGGGGGTCCGAGACTACGGCGTCCCTTCCCACGAGCCTCAGGGAGACCTAGAGCGGCCCGAGTGGGTAAGAGACGAGAGGTCATATGTGCGCTTGTGTTTGATTTGTACCTCTGTGTGTGTGTTTAGTCTGAATTAAGCTAGAGAGGAGAAGACAAACGTAACAAGATTCCCACCAAATGTTAAGAGAAAGTAAAGCAGAAGATGGATCCAAAGCATTTGCTCTTAACCATATTATACTTACACTGCAAAAACAGATCCAAAAATAAGTAAAATGTTCTTAAAGTTGGTGTATTTGTCCTTGATTTGAGCCAGTAGATAAGATTATCTGCCAATGGAACGAGTATTTTTACCCCTAAAAGAGGTTAATTAGACATCCTGCACTTGAAATAAGATAATGGAGATGAGTTTTTCCTATTTTAAGTGCAAAAATCTTATTCCATTGGCAAATCATCTTATTTACCAGCTCAGATCAAGGACAAAAACACTGATTTTAAGAACATTTTACTTATTTCTAGTTCCGTTTTTGCAGTGTGTCAACAGTGCCTTTACCCTTCTAAACTTTTTGTATTTTGTCACATTACAACCACAAACCTTTATGTATTTTAGGAGAGATTTTACGTGGTAGACCACAAAGAGGAAGAACAAAAACATGGTTTTCAATTTCTGTTTTTCCTCTAAATAAGCAACATCTGTGCCTCCAGTCACCTTCAGAAGTCACCCAGTCGGTAAATGGTGTGTAATTTAATCTCAGGTTATAACGCAGCTGTTGTGTGAAGGTTTGCTGGGTTACATTAGCGAACAGTCGACCTAAAGACTAAAAGACTTTCCAGATACGCCGGGTGGGGGAGATATATAATATTCCAACTATTTGATGCCCGCTGCACAAATCCAACCTTTATGGAGGAGTGGCAAGAAAAAAAAACCTTAAGACTTTCAATTTGTAGTTGGTCACAAGCCATGTAGGGGACACCGCAAACATGTAGAAGAAGTTACTGTGGTTAAACGGTGCCGTTTTACCGTATTTTTCTGACCATAAGACGCACCGCATTATAAGACGCACTAAATATTCTTCTCAAGTGTGTGATATCACTCCACTCCTTCACGTACACAGCTCCCTCCTGTGAGGGAGGCTATCCGTCTGTCTGGAGGACAGACTAGTTACTACACTGCCCTGTTTCTAACATAAGGCCCAAATAAACGTAACTTTTATATTGAATTAACTTACCAGGTTTGTTGTTGCTAGCACGTACTCCAGCTGCCTTACATTAATGCACTTCTAGTTTAGACATTACGGTCAGGCAGTCTTGTAGACAGCTCAGGGGTCCTATCAGGTAGTGACACAGTGAAACCCTAATGCTCCTCATATCCATTGAGTAGAGTGGCTTTGTAGCTAACCAAAGTCGTATTTACACATTTTAACAGATTTCTGAGCTCATTCTACCACATAAAATCAGTCAGCAAGCACAACTTTAATCAGATATAAGGCGCACCATCAATTTTTGAGAAAATTTATAGATAGAAGCCCCTCCTACTTGATGATGCGGTGAAGCCGGTGTTGACTAATACCACTCAGTGCAGGTCCGGAATGTCACTGCGGTCGGTCAGGAAAGCACCTTTAGGCCTTAAATTTACTCCAAAATACTTTCACTGAAACATGGTTCTACAAAGTATTGGCTTATAGGGCTTTAGTGCAGATGCCATGTGTCGTTTTGCTTCTACTTAAATATGCTCGACTTTCTGTCACATGAAAAAAAGTTAATGGGTATGAACACTTTTCAAATCACTGCAAGTTATAATATTTTGAGACTGAACTGGACACAGCTTGGTGTCCAGTTATAAAATAAACATAAAAACGGCTTATTTGAGTTTCACTGATGGCGTCACCTTCCTCTGTTTGTGTGTGTGTGTTTGTGTGTGTGTGTGTTTGTGTGCCACGCCCACGCCGCAGTACCACGGACCTCCGGTCGCCTACATCCAGCAGGTGTTGGTGAAGGCAGCGGTGTCGCCGTGGGACAGCAGCCTCGTGCCGGTGGATGTGTTTCGGTCACCTCTGGGTAAAGTCTTCAGTCTGCTGGAGGAGATTCGCAACCACGTCCACTCCGACGGGTAAACAGCCACAAAAATTTGGAGGAAATAAAAACAAGTGTAAAAGAAGCAGCATGTACAAATGTGTATGTGAATTTTCTTTAGATATGTAAAGAAAAGGGGAAAAATGGGGACAAACATGCTTATTTTGTTACATTGCCTTCATCTTTGGGGATGAAAGTGTCTCTGTGGCGGCTGGTTTTAGCAAACGCCGCTCTGTAGCACAGACCTGAAGGTAAAAGCCTTAAAAGTTCGTGTCCAGGATGTGTGGGGTCTGCAGAACCCTTAGGCCCCTTTCCTGACCCCAGGCCTGTACAAGTCCTGGATGGAGGGAAGTTCTCCCCCTGAAGATCCTCTCTGCAGACCTGACTGTTGGCTGTAGTTTGGACCTGTCCCATTTAGGGGATGAGCCGAACAGTGACGGACAAACAGAGGCCAGACTGAGTAATGACAGCGTAGAAGATGACCAGCAGCTCCTGTGGAAGGTCGTACTTCTTGAGACACTGCAGGAAGGGCAGTATCGGCTTGGCCAGCTTTGGTCCCGGGAAAGTATGGCTCATAGGAACCAGAAGTGATCCAGAGTAGACGGTGTTGTTGGGGATGGTAAGTGGAGGCAGTGTGGGGGTGGTTCTTAGTCCACAGTGTTAAGGGGGTTAAGCTGGAGGTGGATCTGACTGCAGAGGACCAGCCGATCCACATCCTGTCTGCAGGGATCAGACCCGTCACAGTGGTGTCGCCTGCAAACTTTCTTTACATGTTTTTATTAACATTCTTTTATCCATAGTAATGTAATCATACTAAGTATGGCTGTCACAGTCCATAAATACAATTAATACAGTGACAATAACAACATAGTCCATGCAAAAAAGAATAGGAGTAGTGCCTCACCTTTGTGCTTGAGAGCAAAGTCTAAAACAGAACAAAAATGTAGTTGAGCAGCTGCACCAAACCAGCTGTTTTCATCAAACTGGCCTCCTCACGTTTTGACGAAGGTCAAACAAACGGTGGACCTCAACCTGTTTTGCGTCATCAAAAAAAAAAAAAAGGGGGGAAAACATCCATGACCTTAAAAAAAAAAACAACTCTGAACATCCTAAGCCTGTTGCCAACTACAGAGTTCAGGACCTGTGGAAGAGAAGGACGTTCTCTTGTTTGGGAGGTGCTCTAGCCTGCAGACTGCTTTGTAGGTCATACTCCTGTTTATGGATGAGCTGTCGGGTTTATAAGCACGGCAACGTCTTCCTGCCGTCACATTAAATGCTAAAGATCAACACAATTTAGTAATTCAATCCCAAATCCTGTTAAATTGTAAGGCTGGTTCACACGGCAAGATTTTAAAACAGTCGGCCATTTTTCAAAGCCTGAGAGACGCCACATGTCATGATGAAAAAAATATCGTAGATAAAACAGAAACATGGACGACGGTGAAGAACAACGGCGATAGTTTGTGAACTAATTTTAACAGAGAAAACACATTAGAGAAAGAAAAACCATTGGTTAAAGAAGCAGACGGTGTGAACTGAAGGGCTGAACCTTTGCACTGTGAAATAGAGGTGCGCTGCTTCTTTATTTTGTTTTTCTCAGGGTTGCTCTCACCGTGTTTTCTGATTGGCTATATGTCACATTCAACAGGCTGCCTGCTCCTTTGTCCTCAGGGAACACCCCACATGCTAGGACAAGACAATCTAACAAGTTAAATATCCCCGATTTGAGGTCCGACGTTCTACCAAGTGGACCCGATCGCATTAACACACCACACACAGCAGGAATATGTGTAAGATTATCTTAAGAGCCACGCTGATAGTCGACGCCTATCAGAAGAGAACCTTGGCATAAATTGGGCTAAAAATCCTGCCGTGTGAACCAGCCTTTAGTTTAAAACCACCTTTGTCTTCTGCCATTTGTGATCATTTCTACCTTTTTTTTATGTTTCCTTCCAGCTCTGGCGTCCGAAGCCTGGAGTCGCTGTGTCTCCAGGTGACGGACCTGTTTCCAGGCTTACGGCGGATGCAGTCTGTGCTGCCGGAGCACGGCTGCCTCCTCGTCTCTCCTGGCAACTACTGGCAGAACCAGCGGGATCTGTTCGACTCGGACCCGGACCTCCTCAAGACCATTCAGAAACACGAGCCCAAAGGCCTGCACACCTCAGCCACACTGCGAGGTAGAGACAGAAAACCTCCGCCAGCAATAGATGAATACCAGTTAAACTTAGCAGCTTAGAAAATTAACCAGTTCACTGCAAAAACTGAGCTAAAGGTAAATAAAATGTTCTTGAAATGAGTGTTTGTCCTTGATTTGAGCAGGTAAATACAATTATCTTCCAACGGAATAAGATTTTTGCACTTAAAATAGGAATAACTCATCTCCATCATCTTATTTCAAGTGTAGGATATCTAATAATCCTATTTTAAGGGTCAAAATACTCATTTAATTGGCGGATTATTTTATTTACCTGCTCAAATCTAGGACAAAAACACTCGTTTCAAAAGACATGTTGCTTATTTTTGTTCCGTTTTTTGCAGTGTTGTTACTGTCCTTGTAGGAGTCACAAGGAACTGTTAGCATTTATAGAAATTAGAGCTGGACGATATATCACTATATATTCCTTAATTTCGGTCGATACGATATATTACAAAATCGATATAAACTAAATAAAAGCCTCAGAAAGACTCCAAAGAATGCCAACAATAGATGCCTGTATAAACTTATGACAATTATTTTACCTTGTTTATAAAACCCCTCCAGTATAACATTTTGGAAATATTTGCTTTAAAAAATAAAATGGAACCCAGAACATGTCAGTGATAAAAGCTGTAAAAATAGACCGTAATGTATATTAGTAATGTCAAATCACCTTGATTAAATAAAGTTACATACTGCGATATATATTGATATTGTATTATTGTCCACCCCTTTATAGAAATTAAAAGGAAGGATTCCTGCTCCTTTTTTACTCTTATTACAATCCATGTAAACGACTTTGCATTTCACTGTTTTGTTTTTTGTGATAGGGAGACATAAAGTCACGCATCTTTTTAAAGTGGAAGAAAACAAAACATGATTTTTAAAATGGTTGTTCTCTATCGAAACCTCTCACGCCTTAATAGACTCACTCTAAATAAAGTAAAAGGCCATTGCTCACATTTATTTGTGTACATGGGCATAAATACAGGATTTTTAGTTTGTTAGAGACATGGAAAATATGTATTCTTATCTAATTATTCCTTATAAATCCTCCATAAAATGTGTCGGTTTTTATTCAGGCAAAACGTTAAAAAGTTCAGTGGGTGTGAATACTTAAGAGAAAGTCTGTATTTGGGAAGATAATTAATTGATTTAGCTCGTTAAACGTAACGCTCTGTTTGAAATGATCCATCCACCGTGAGTAGTCAGTGAACAAGGATTGGTCACACTGGTGAACTAATAGGCTTTTATACTGACAACTTCACTCCTATGTATTATATTTACCCCCCCCCCCCCCCCCCCCCCCCCTCCACACACACACACACACACACATATAGCTCAGGCGACTCAGAGGAGTGATGTTTGTCCCAGAACTGCTTCTATCTCCTTCCAGCAGCCTGATATCATCGCTCAGATCCACCAAACGCTCAGTGGTTTTGATCTCGTTATACAGCAGTAATAAATGACCTCATATACGCGTGAAGTAAATGCCGGTTGTTTCATCTATAATGAATGCCCCTCATGTTTTCCTGATAACTGGGGAAGGACTCCTGATCACGCTGAAGTCATTTGTCTGACGCGTGGTCCGTAGCTAGCAACAACAACAACAACAATTTTTTTTTATTTAAGCTAATCTGCTGCGGTCTGGCTTTTAAAAATCATAATTCTGTCTGTGTGTGTTTCAGACCTGCTGTTCGGCGTCCCTGGTAAGCACACAGGAGTCAGTCACTACAACAGGAAACGAGTGGTCACATACACGATCACCGTGGTTCTTTCCAGCTATCACGCAGGGTGAGTTGATTTAGGGTTTAAAGGGCAATAAAAGTCAATTATTTTTGATGATCTTTTTAATACTTTAGACTGTCACGAATATCTCTGACTGCAGTTTCTCATTTAGATTCCAGAATGACGTTAACCCGATGCTCAATTGCATTTTACTAATGAAACTTTAATAGTTTTTTTTCCTTTTTAGGATTTATTGCCACATTAATTTTGAAACATTTGTGGCAGCAGTTTAGTCTGCAATGATGTCTTTGAGCATAAAGTTCAGCTTTTGCACTAAACCTTGTTAGATTATTCAATATTTTTATAGGAAGTAGACCGTAATGTAGCCTTTGTAGAATATAATGATGCTGTTTACTTTTATTTGTGACTGGTCGATGGGCATCTTCCCTGATACCACTTTATCCTGTCGTCGTTCTCCCGCCTTTTAAACATCGACCGTCTCCGTCCTTCTCTTCCACCCAACAGCGCCGCCATCCTCACCAATGCATTCCTCACTAGCCGATTAAATTACTGTGACCCCCTTCTTCCAGGTCTTCTTCTGAAAGTCTCTCAGACTTGAGCCGCTCTGATCGTCTCTAGAACCCGCTCCATGCAACACATCACTCCTATCTTTAAATATCTTCACCGGCTACCCATCAAATAGATTCTCCTCTTCCTCACCGTTGAATACCTCGGCACCTCCGTCCCTCCCTGATCTCTTATATTGCACTCCCTCTAAAATTGTCTTATTTGTCCCTCCTTGTTGTTGCACCTCCTGCCACTTGTCTACCATAGGCTCCAGATCGTTTTACTGCAAAAACGGAACTAAAAATAAGTAAAATGTTCTTAAAATTAGTGTATTTGTCCTTTATTTGAACGGGTACATAAGATGATTTGCCAATGAAATAAGATTTTTGCTTTTAAAATAGGAACAATCCATCTCCATCTTATTTCAAGTGCAGGATGTCTAATTATCTTATTTTAGGGGTCAAAATACTCATTCCATTGGCAGATAATCTTATTTTACCTGCTCAAATCAAGGACAAATACACTAACTTTAAGATCATTTTACTTATTTTTAGATCCGTTTTTGCAGTGTTTACCATACATTAGTGTTGCACCGATGCCATTTTTTTGCCCCGATACCCGATATCTGGCTGTGCAGTATTGGCCGATACCGATACCATCTGTTTGAAATTGATGTGTGTGTGTGTGTATATATGAAGAACTGCATACTACTTAGGGTAGTAGAACTTTTTATTGCCTACCTGGAATGGGTGACAATAGTTGATTACACTTTTGGCTCTCAAAGGCCAAAATAGTGCAACATTTGTGAACTTACACTTCAAAAATGGAACTTAAAATAAGTACAATGTTCTTGAAATTTGTGTATTTGTCCTTGATTTGAGCAGGTAAATAAGATGATTTGCCAATGGAATAAGATTTTTGCACTTAAAATAGGAACAATTCATCTCAATCACCTTATTTCAAGTGCAGGATGTCTAATTATCCTATATTAGGGGTCAAAATACTCATTCCATTGGCAAATAATCTTATTTACCTGCTCAAATCAAGGACAAATACACTAACTTTAAGATCATTTTACTTATCTTTAGATCCGTTTTTGCAGTGTTTACCATACATTAGTGTTGCACCGATGCCATTTTTTTGCCCCGATACCGATACCCGATATCTGGCTGTGCAGTATTGGCCGATACCGATACCATACCGATACCATCTGTTTGAAATTGATGTGTGTGTGTCTGTATATATGAAGAACTGCATACTACTTAGGGTAGTAGAACTTTTTATTGCCTACCTGGAATGGGTGACAATAGTTGAATACACTTTTGGCTCTCAAAGGCCAAAATAGTGCAACATTTGTGAACTTACACTGCAAAAATGGAACTTAAAATAAGTACAATGTTCTTGAAATTTGTGTATTTGTACTTGATCTGAGCAGGTAAAGAAGATGATTTGCCAATGGAATAAGATTTTTGCACTTAATATAGGACCAACTCATCTCTATCATCTTATTTCAAGTGCAGGATGTCTAATTATCCTATATTAGGGGTCAAAATACTCATTCCATTGGCAAATAATCTTATTTACCTGCTCAGATCAAGTACAAATACACTAACTTTAAGAACATTTTACTTATTTTTAGATACGTTTTTGCAGTGTATATAACATGTATAATACTAGTCAGGAGAGAGAAGGCTGCGTTCAAGTGACATACAAACATCAAAATGGTATCGGTGCCCTATTTGTTGGTACTCACCGATACCGATACCACCATTTTAGTGCTGGATCGGAGACCCGTCCGATACTGGTATCGGTATCGGTGCAACACTACCATACATGTACCTTTTTTTTTACACATTTTGTGTTGTGTGTTTTAACGGTTATATGGCGTTTGTGTGCGCATTCAGCTTCCTGAGCAGCCTTCGGACCCGCCTGAAGCAGCTCCACCCGTCGGCCAACTGCAGCCTGAGAGACGACCACATGGTTCACATCCACTTCAAGGAGGAGATCGGCATCGCTGAGCTAATTCCCCTCGTCACCACGTACATCATCCTGTTTGCCTACATCTACTTCTCCACACGTGAGTCCCGCCGTGTTTTTCTACCGTCTTCGTGTCTTAAATGGCCTCTCTGTTCCACGTTTGGCTCGACCCCGGCATCTTTTGGCTCTGTGGAAAAGCGCTCGCTGAGACCGTTGCCCGCTGCGCCTTCGTTTCTCTCACGTTTATTGATGTGCCAAGGTTGTTCCTGTCTGGCACGGGGATTATCCCGACTCTGGAACGGTGCACACCTCAGTGAGAAGCAGACCTGCCAGGGAAAACGTTGCTTCAGAGGACAATCGTGTGTTCCCAAATATACATTCACTTCAAATTCAGTTAGTCGGGTCATATTTGGTGCCTTTTTTTTTTTTTTTTTTTAAGAAATCTTTGTTGTCTAATTTGATTAACAGTCCTGATGAATTTAATAATTTTTATAGCTTCAGTTTGATCCAAAAAAAGGTTAAAAAATAAAACAACTGGACTTCTGTTCTGAAGCTGAAAACGTTTCGCTTCCCATCCAGGAAGCTTTCTCACCTTAAAATGTCTGGAGTTGAAAAAGCTTCCTGGATGGGAAGCGAAACGTCTTCAGCTACAGAACAGCAGTCCAGTTGTTTTATTTTTTAACCTTTTTTGGATTGATCATGACCTGGATGACTGAGAATCTTCACCGACTCAGCTTCAGTTTGCTGAATGTTTAGGTTATGTTCTGACAACTAGGATGTTTACTGCAGGTCTCTAATCGTCCTTCTTGACCCACTTTATGCACAAATGTCCTGCACAGCGTGTACATCTGTTAGGTTTATAAGGTCTGAGAAGGTTTACTAGCTAGATTTTTTTATTATTTTTTTAATAAAATAGTATTTTTCATTTAACTTTATCAATTACTACTTTATAAAACACTTGAATCTGAAACACATGCAAAATTTAGGCATGTTATTTCAAAACTGGTGGATTTTGTGTTTAAAGACTTACCTGAGGTTCACATAATTGTCTTTGTTTAACTTTGTCTGTCATCTTGAGATCACATTGAGATCAAAGTAACCTAAAAACCAAGAGACGAATAAATTACAGGGAAAAGGACTTTAGCAACACTTGGAGACAGTTCATCAGGACTATAAATAAAATATTGCTCTTAAAATAGGAACAATTCATCTCCATGGTCTTATTTCAAGTGCAGTATATCTAATTATCTTATTTTAGGGGTCAGAATACTCATTACATTGGCAAATAATCTTATTTACCTGCTCACATCTAGGACAAAAACACAAATTTTATGCACATTTTACTTATTTTTGAATCCGTTTTTGCAGTGTAACCTTGATTTGTTTGATAATGGCTTTACCTTCTGGATTTTTTTTGTTTTTGGTTTCATATTTTTTATCAGTTGATTTATTGACTTGAGGTCTGGCCGTCTGGTTTTTTTTTTTTTTTGGAGGTCACTGCCTCTTTCTGTAAATACAGCTGGGATGAATTATTACAAAATTAACCCCGTTTATGCATCAAAGCACACTAACCTGTCAAATGTCAGATTTATACTGAACTTTTGCGTTATTTAGGATTTTTGTTAACAGGAAATTAGGATTTTTCTTTCATTATCTGACCTGCCAGTCACTGGAGAGGGCTGGAGATATTAAAATTTGCTCTTTCCTTTTAACGGTGATGTAATGAAAATGTAAATAACCACAGTAGGTTAAAACAATGCGTTTGGATTAGAAATTATAAGTAACAACAAAAAAAACTCCATTTACAATAAGTCAGAGGCAAATATTGGGCTTTCCGCTCCTTTTTGAATCCTTTTTTTTTTTTTTTTTATTCTAATGAAGAATCCTTAACTTCTAAACCCTGGAACCCTCCAGTCAAAAATAGTTTTTGTTTGTAAATTAGTTTTTTGTTTTTTACCACGTTGTAATGATTTTTATTCTCTTTGTTTAAACTTGGCATAATTCTGTTAATTTAGGTGACAGTAGGTACTGTAAAAAATTATTATGGCTAAATTATTATAATATTAATTTTGAATTCCTGCTGAACTGCAAAAACGTAACTTAAAATAAGTAAAATGTTCTTAAAATTTGTGTATTTGTCCTTGATCTGAGCAGGTAAAGAAGATGATTTGCCAATGGAATAAGATTTTTGCACTTAATATAGGACCAACTCATCTCTATCATCTTATTTCAAGTGCAGGATGTCTAATTATCTTATATTAGGGGTCAAAATACTCATTCCATTGTCAAATAATCTTATTTACCTGCTCAAATCACGGACAAATACACTAACTTTAAGAACATTTTACTTATTTTTAGATCCGTTTTTGCAGTGCATGCTGTGTTGACAGCTTTTCAAATTGGCTGCATATCTTCTTTATTAAATTGGCTGCAGATCTTCTTTATTAAAGATTGGTGTCTTTAAAGGGTAATTGTGCTCACTTCCTTGCTGTAAGGCTAGTTTAATCAAATACGATTAACCACGTTGCGGTAAAGGGTGGGTAGTTCAGAAATAAATCCCACTAAGCGGTTCATCTCTTCCTTCCTTGCAGGTAAGATCGACATGGTGAAGTCCAAGTGGGGCCTGGCTCTGGCCGCCGTGGTCACGGTCCTCAGCTCCCTCCTCATGTCCGTGGGACTGTGTACGCTGTTTGGACTCACACCCACACTGAATGGAGGGTAGGAGTGCTCGCATTTTTCTCATACTCTAGTTAAGACAACTTAAAAAAAAAAAAAAACTGGTCCGCACAGTCGACGGTTTGTCCTCCACCGCCAGTCTTAGTCGGGAGAATTCAACATTCTCCGGTCAGTTTTTAGACATTGTGGTAACGATCGAGAAGTTTCTCTCAACCCATTTTGTTTTAGATAAAGCCGCTGAAAAGATCCTGATTGAATTTTCTTCAGAAATACATCCTGGTCAGATTGAAAATGTCTCTTTTTAGTCAGGACAAAAAAAATGTGTTCAAACCGTATGTTCATACAATGCTTTAATTTATTATCGCTACCCACAACGGCTAATAATACACCCATGTAGACATAGCTGTGATTCATGTTTGCGCTCAAATATTGAAATTACAGCTTTTAGCTTCTGCTCCGCTGCTTAAACAATGCCCTTTATTTGCACCACATGTTTTTAGTCAATATCTGCTCCCCATGGAGACTGTAACGGTTTTATTATCTGTAGCCTTAATCTGCTTAGTCACACACAAACACTTCTAACTTCCTGCTTCCTCTTTATTGATTTCAGGCCGATGCGTGTTAATGTTTACAACCTGAGCTCAAAAGTCAGTGTGTCAGTGTTGACAGGACAAGGAAGCGCTGGGAGTGGAAGTGGGTTGGACGACTTCAGGGGGAGGAGACGCCGTCGTGTTGACGTTAAGTGGCTCGTCCAATCCAGCGAGGATTATTAAAGAGCTGACATCGTGGCGTGACAATGGCACGCTGGTGCTCAACCACTGTCTAAGATCCACGCGTGTCTGCCGTGGGCTGTGCTCATTATGGGGGGGTTGCACAAACACAAAACTAGGGCAACTGTAAGATCTCTTAGAAAAATGTATACAGTTAAAGAACTTTTTTTTTTTTATTCCCAATTTATTAAACCCTAATTTATAAAAAAAAAAATGGGTCTTGTTAGATGAATACCTCAGAAGACACAACTTTGCCCTGGTTTGGACTCTGCTTAGTCATGGCTGGCTCCACACTGAGGGCCACAGAGTTTAGCCGGGGCGAGCGTGTGTTTATCCGTGCTGCTGCTGATGTAACGTATAGAGCTGCTGACTCCTCTGGGACGTGTTTATACACTTACTAAGCTCCTGCTCATCTGTAATCTCTTGTAACACTTTGTAATGGGAGCTAATTCCCTGCACATATCAGTCAGTTGCTAACAGCTTGTTATATGATAATTCTCCGTTTTCATGAAAGCTGATCTGTCAAGATAATCTTCATTTTGGGGTTTTATTCTCTCCCAGTGCAATATCTTTGACAAACAAATCCCATCACAATATTTAGAGCACTGTGTAGTTTTATCATCAATATCACAGCCTGATTTTAACGTTCACTCTTGTGACTACGTTCATTTGAGTGATGGTTGTCTTTCTTTTCTGCTTGTAACTCATTGAAGAGGCATAAGTAACAGTGGAATCTGATGAAAGTGTATCTTTAAAATATATATATATATATATATATATATATATATATATATATATATATATATATATATATATATATATATATATATATATATATATATATATTAGGGCTGGGCAAGTTAACGCGTTAATTTCGCGTTAACTCATTAGACTATTAACGGCGATATTTTCTTTAACGCGCGTTAACGCATGTTGGTCACATGCTTTTATTTTGCGAAGGTCTGTTGCTGCGGTGTAGGGGTTTGAATCAGAACAGTAGGTGGCGATAATGCGCCAATAACCTCGCTGTCAGCCCAGCCTCAGATTCAAAGAGGAAGAAAGGTGCTGGCCGGAAAAAAACACAGCTGACATGCGGAAGGCGGTGTTTCCCGCAGGTACCGCGAGCGAGCTTAGGCGAGGCGAGGCGAGGCGGTGAGTTGGCGGCCGGAACAAGTTTTGTGCGGAGCGGAGCGGGGGGGGGGGGGTCTGCATCGACGCAGTCGGTGAAGTCGCTTCTCGTTTCAAAGTATCCATGTATTTTTGCCTGTTTTCCCCCTGCCATTCACTATATGCGCGCGAGAAAGCAACAACAAAAAACCGCGTGTCAACGTCAAATAAACGCAAGCATATCGAGTTAGCAAGCATTTCAGTTTAAAGTTCTTCCAGCATGGAATATGACAGAAACAAGTTAGTTGGAACCACTGCCAAGTTAAACTTTGGTATTGAACATAAAATGGTAATGCTGCTCCCTGCTGTTACCTCAGAAATTGCCTGTTTTTGGTAGATTTTTTTCCCCATAAAGAGAATTCCCTGTCAGTGGCAATAAGCTTTAATTTATTATTATTGCTATTTTTTGTTTTACATGTTTAAGTTGAGCTTTACACTAAATATGTGTTACTGATAAGTGCTACAAATGTTACAACACTTTTGTTCATATGGCAGCAGAACATTAAAATAAAAGTGCTCTTTACACTACTTTTGAATTCATTCTTGGAGTTTGTAAATACAATGCGATTAATCGCGATTAATCGCGATTAATCAGTGCGATTAATCGCGATTAAATATTTTAATCGTTGCCCAGCCCTAATATATATATATATATATATATATATATATATATATATATATATATATATATATATATATATATATATATATATATATATATTCAAAGTTAAGAAATGTGTAAACAAACATAAAAGAGGGAAACTGAGTAAAAGCATAAGGTTGCCTAAGACTGACAGCTGCTATGTGGCAGTGAGGAGGAGGACAAGAATCAGGAAAAGATGTTTTTTTGAGGGCCAAATTATTTAAAAATGGGAAAGATTCAGCAGTCCACTTGCACCTCAAGAACAAAGGGCGCTGTTTTGATGACAATGATGTTCAGATTTTGGACAAGGAGAACAGATGGTTTGAAAGAGCGGTAAAAGAAGCCATCTTGGTCAAAAGAGAAAAGCCATCACTAAACGGAGGAGGAGGATTGAGCTTACAACTCCCCAATGTTTACAGTTCGGTCCTCCAACACAGTCCTAAGTGATTACATCAGCATCTCATCATGATTCATCATAGGCTATAGCCTCTAACAATACAGGACAGTGGATGGTGGGTCATTCATTTGGATCTGACTGAGAATGCACTTAGGAGGAGTGCACCAACAGCAGGTCGCTCAAGTATGAGCCACCAGAACTGACAAAGACTCCTGGATAGATGTGGAAACATTTTCAGAAAGAACTGAACAAAAGTCCGGTTCCCTCCGAGTTAAGTCTGTTTGCTGCTACAAACCATTTACCTATTAAAAAAATTTAAACCATATGAACCGTATTTTTTTGACTATAAGGCACACCGGATTATAAGGCGCACACAAGGTGCACCGGAATGTGAGGCACATTAAATATTCCAGTCAATCTTCTGTCACTAATTCACCTCGTTCACTGTGTGTGCCTCTGATAAACAGTCTTTTTTTTTGTACAGTTTGTTTTATGTAGTCTGGATTCAGGCAATTTATTAAAAAATTGAAATGATAAATCATCTCATAAAGGTTGTTTTGTAGTTCCAAACACATTTAATCAGTTTTTAGTCACTTTTTTGTCTTTGAAAAAGCTTCTTCTTCCTACAGCCTGGGTTACAAATGTATGAACAAATAAGCAAATCGCATTGTGATATCTTTTACATTATTTTTGAAATTATTTTTGGATAAGGTGATCAGCTCTGTTGTGTCGTCTTATGTCATCTTACAAAGTTGACAAAACTCCAATGGCTCTTTGTGTGAGAAGAATCCCCTTAAATGGCTGGAAAACAAAAGTCAGTTGGAATTTTGTTTAGGATTTTTAGGTTTTCTGGCCCACTGTTGTTTTTTGTTTTTAATAAATGAGTTGATAAGCTGTATTTTCTGCTTGCAGCGAGATCTTCCCTTACCTTGTGGTGGTGATCGGCCTGGAAAACGTGTTGGTTCTCACCAAGTCTGTGGTTTCCACCCCTGTCGACCTCGAGGTCAAACTTCGCATTGCTCAGGGTGGGTTTTCCACTCATTCATCGTTTTAAGACTTATTGAAATTAAAAATTAATCACAAGCTTTTGCTTCACTAGGCCTTAGTAATGAGAGCTGGTCTATCATGAAGAACATGGCCACTGAGCTGTGCATCATCCTGATTGGATATTTCACTTTGGTGCCAGCTATCCAGGTTAGAGATTAATGTGCTCTAATTATTGCATCATGAGCAACAAGTGTAAAAATTATACATATTTTTCATTCTGCATTCTGGGAGAGAATATTCAGAGGAGTTTGTTAAACGAAGAGGTAAACTATAAGGGTATAAAGTGATGTAAAATGATTTTGTCTTGTAGGAGTTTTGCCTTTTTGCAGTCGTGGGGCTCGTCTCTGACTTCTTCCTGCAGATGTTTTTCTTCACAACAGTGCTGTCTATAGATATTCGCCGTATGGAGGTAAGACTTGCACGTGAAACCCAAAATATGCTAAGAAAACAACATTTTCTCCTTTTTAAAAGGAGTCAAATTTCAGATTTGCATTGAGTTGTTTTTTTCAGTCTGGATGTGTAAGCAGGAAACAAAAATAAAGCCTGTTTTTAAAAGCTTTTTCAAAGGCTTGTGTCCTGTTGGTGCAAACATAACTTATTTTGTGTAAAGCTTTACAAACGTTTAAGGCAATACAGCCTTTTGCATAAAAATGAATGTGAAAATTCCTGGTGTGGAAAGATAAAACATTGTTTCATACATTTTCCTCTTAGTAAGGAAATGCGAAAGATCATCCCATGGACATACTGTCTGAATCTGAATTTACCACATAGTCTTCCTTTCTTACTCAAAACTCTCATACCAAAACTTTAGTATATGTTTTAGCTTAATAGTTCCTCAAATTAAGCATTAAAAACATATTCCTTTTATTTACATACAGTACTATTATACATAGTGTTTTATGAAATGTTTATTTCAGGATCGGGAGAGATCGGCAAACACAAATAAGGACTCAAACACTGTTTCTGTTAGAATATAAGGCAAACATTTATTATTATTCCCCACAGAATACAGCACATCAAAACAATTAGCTCTTCACACACGCAAAGTAGCAAGCATTAAAGCAACAAGCTTTCAAACAAACGTGACGCTCAACAGATTCTCAGAATCAGCTCTTACCATTGACATGAACTGGGAGCCCTCAGTCCTAGGTTAAGATCAGCGTTCACGATGCCGGTATTCCACACACGAACTCACGGCAGACTCACCGGGCTGAGGGAAGTCTCCTCTTTATATACTTGTAAACAAAGAGTCAGATGTGGAGCAAGAGTGGCCATCTCTCACTCCACAGCTGCCCTGCCTCCCTAAGCATGTTTCCCAAAACATCAACCGTTCCCAGCACCTCAGCAGTGTGCGAAGCAAAATAATATGAGTGCACTCAGAATACAGCAAATATAAGCAAAATAAGAATACAGAATCAGTCTTTCCCACAACACATTGTCATAGGTTCCCACCACAAGTTAAAACAAGTTATAGCACAATAACACATGTGGTTCTTAGTTTTATGTGAGCAACATAACAGGCACGAGCATGTATGTTGCTCTTAGTTTAAAACTAACCAGTTTTTCCCAAAATACATAGTCAAAGAACAAAAATAACTCTTTAATATCTCACATAGTGTCAGTTTGTCTAGTCCAGGGTCTGCAACCTGTGGCTCTTTGGACCTTCCACAGTGGCTCTTAATAACTTTGGCTACATATTTTATTTTATTGTAGTATTTAAATGTAATAATGATAATAAATGGAGGTTTTATCAGGTTTTTTTTTTTACAACAGAATGATGCTAAAAGTGCCAGTAATATTTAATTATGAATCAATATTTTTTCATTATGTTGGAAACTATGTTTTTTTTTTTTAATCAACATCCCATCCATCCTCTTTTTTTAAAACCTCGAAATAGACATAAAAGGGGATTTCTTTAACAATGACACCACATAATTTGTCTTTTTTTCAAAAGGCTAGGCAACATTTGTGGCTCTGAACAAGTTTAATTCAAGTGGGCTGTAGGCAAAATGGCTCTTTGGACTGTAAAGGTTGAAGGCCGCTGGCATAGAACATTATAAAAGATGAATAATAAAACTCAAAGCATTAATAATTAAAGAGCTTCTGCATTGATGCATTTATTATTTTTGCTCAAATAAAAAAAAAACAGTAAAATGCTTCAAAGGGAAATGTCAGCGCTTTACAAAACAACCAATAATTTGCAAACAAAGGTAGATTTACACTACCAAAAGTTTATACAGATTGCTTGAGCATGTCAGCATTTACAGTCATGTTTACATGAAGCACATTACTTAGAAAAAAAATTACAAAAAATGAATCACAATAATGAATTTAGAACAGTTTGTAGAAGGTATTTACAAGACACTATCCTGAATGACCTGATCAATGTGTGATATTGATTGTGCATGTTCTCTATATACAATATTTTATATGTATATAGATTCCTTTTTTACAAAGATCTTCATTATAGTATATTTTTATATTATTTTTTCATCTTTATTAGTTTTATTTATTTTAGCTCTATTTTTTTTGTCCTTAATCCAATTTTTTTTTTTTAAAGTGGGGAAAAGCCCCCAAATGATTGATAAATCAACATAATTTATTTTGTCTCTTCAGCTGTACTTTCTACATGACTCTGAGTGAGGTTGAATAACAAGAGTTGGTTTAAACCAATTACAGCTGGCCGACCTGAACCGCCGCCTGCCCGCCGAAGCTGGCCTGCCGCCGTCAAAACCGGGACCCCTGCGAACTCGCGAGGCGCCCCCCCCACCGCGACCCTCCCCCCACACCATCACCCTGCAGACGCCGGCCTTCAGGAACCTGAGGCTCCCGAAAAGACTGCGCGTCGTGTACTTCCTGGCTCGCACGCGCCTGGCCCAGCGCATCATTATGGTGAGGAAACCCGTCTCTTGTCTCTTACCCCATGTATTCTGTCTGCTTTTAGTCTTCAAATGAATGTTTAAATAAATTTTATAGGAGACTTAAGGTCGAGGGGGTACCAGTGGTGCAGGGTAAGGGTGCGCAGCCCTACCCGTCCGTGTAGCGCCTTATTCCTCGGCACGGCTAACCCAGGTTCGCCTCATCCTGCAGTCCTTTGCCACGTCTTCCCCCTCGTTCAGCCCCCCTTCCTGTCAGCATACTTTTAATAAAAGAGCCACAAGTGCCATAAACAATCCCCGCCAAAAATAATTTATATATTCAGGGTTCCCGCGGATCCTTAAAAAGTCTTAAAAGGCATTGAATTCTGTAATATAAAACTAAGGCCTTAATTGGCATTAAAATGTCTTAAATCAGTCTTTCTTAGGTCTTAAAATTGTTACCAGGTCATAAATAGGATTTTATTTTTGTAATCCTTACCAAACAGTAAAATAATTGACACAATTATACATTTTTTTAATTTACCAAACGGCTCAATGTAACCATTGTTGGTTCCGTCCCGATAGCAGAACCAATAAAAACTGTTGCAGCCGGACCATAGCTGCGAAAAAGAGTGGGCACTGGTTATGTTGTGGGTTTTTAAAACTGATTTATAGTTTATTTTAGTAGGGAACAAAACAAAGTTTGTGAATTCAGTTCAGTAGTTGTTAAAAATATATCTGTAATTTGTGTGTTTTTAGCTTTCTTCCTATATGGAATGTTTTTCAAAATTTTAAACATGTCTACTGGGCCAGAAAGTAATGGTTTATGTTAAAATAAACATTTGGGTAAAGTTGTCGCAACCAGGTTTATCTTGTTTATCGTGAAGTTGGGCTTAACTTTTTTTATTTCAAGTGGCATTAAAAAGTCTTAAAAAGTCTTGAATTTAACTTGCCATATGCTGTAGGAACCCTGATATTAAAAAAAGGATACTTAAGGCTATTTTGTTTTCCATTAAGTGTTGTTGAGACTGAAAGGAGGCTGCTAGACTTTTTTTTTTTCCTTCCAAGAAAGACAAATATGACATATTCCACTTATTCCTTTTTAAGCACTTATTCCTTTGAGCAACGAAACAAAGCTGACCACCCTGAGCAGACCCTTTGGTACCCGCTTTTGACGTTCACACGGTCTCATCTGGGCACAACGGATCATATTATACCCCCAAAAAACCTCAGAAAAATTTAATTTAAGCTAAGTCATGTATCAAAACATGAGCTTAATGTTTAGCTGTTTTTTTTTTTGCTGAAATAAATGGTTTACTAAAGTACAGCTGTTTGATGTGTTTCTGCTGTATGTTGTGCAGAAAAACTGATTTAAAAATGTATTTAACACCAAAGCCTAAAATCATTTCAAGACCTTAATTATTGTAGAAATTGGAATAACTTGCAAATGATTTTATTGCTGATCACTGTATTATAATGGTACCTTAATATCTCAAGTACGCATTTATTATAACCTAAGTTACAGATATAAAAAAAATAGTCAATCAAAATAAAATAAATAAAATATTAAAAAGGACTTTTTCATGTCTAAATTGTAGATAAAATTCAACTGATTTTATCCAAAAAAACTAACAAAGCCCAGAGATCACATTTAGATGTGAGCAAGTTACAGATATTAATTTTTGAAGCATTTATAAAAATTCTAATTTAAAAATAAATTACACTATTTCCATCACTTCATGTCTGCATTTTAAAGTGTTTTTTTTATATTTTTTTTATTAAATTATCCCAAAGTCCCAGAGAGCTTAGACTCTCCCACATGTTGCTGCACTCTGCTGGTCAGCTGGCTGAAAGGAGGCTGCTAGACTTATTTCTCCTTACAAGAAAGACATATTTGACCAGCTAATCTGTGCTTTGCTATACTTGTTACTCTGTAAATAGCAAAAATATATAATATTCTATACTATAAGTACTTTAAAGCTGTATTATTCAGTATTTTTCCTGCCCCTGTGTCATAATCCAGATTCCAAGAAACAAATACTGTAGATTATTTTAGCTGGTGAGCGTTTGTTCTTTGTTTCTTCTCTGGCTTAAATAAAAACAAATTGATTATTTTAAAGATTCTTTTTCTCCAAATATTTGTGTTATGTAGTATTTTTCCTCAATCTTATCCCGCCGTGGGAATCTCACACCATCCCATGTCCGATCACAACAGATTTCAGACGAATCTCGTTTTCTCTCCACATTTTAAGGCTGGTACGGTAATCTGGATCGGCATCCTCGTCTACACGGACCCGGCTGGAATCCGCACCTACCTTGCTGCGCAGGTGTCTGAGCAAAGCCCCCTGGGGGACTCGGTAGGAGGCGGCTTAACCCCCCATCTGGCGGTGGCCCCAGTTTTCCGTGGCGGGGATCCTACCAGCACCTTGAGCATCCATTCGGCTCCCGATCCAACTCCCCTACCTGAAAACCAATCGCAGGGCCACCTTGGCCCAGCAGGACCTCTTCACCAGGCGCCGCCCTCTGTGCCCCAGATCAGCTGGGGGGCCGAGGATGAGGAGGGATGGAGGAGACTGTCTTTTAGGCACTGGCCGTCGCTGTTCAGCTACTACAATATCACTTTAGCAAAGAAGTGAGTGTTGGCTCAGTTTCTGAACTTAATTCTGTCTGCAGGTCTAAAATGTGAGTTAATGGATTTAGTTTACTTTGCGTATGAAAAAAGACTTTACGTGCATTGTTTTTCTTATATAACTTAAATTTTGGAATTTAGGTTATATAGATTACCTTTTTTTTTTTTTCCCCAAGTTGAGCAAATAACTAAAGCAACAAAATGTCTCATCAGTTCAGTTTATAAACTACTTTCTAAAGTAGCATGGTAGCAAAATATTATAAATATTCATTAAAATCAATGTGGTACTTTTATCAACTGATTTAAAACTGGACCTCTTTACAGAATTGTTAACAGTTAAATAATATTAGATCAATGCACATTGAAACCATGGTTGAGTTTGGTTTTCTTTCTGCTTTCTGGGCAGGATTACAGCGAAACATCTGTATAAAAGTGAAATTATATTAAGGAATACATGCACTATATCTGCCAGTCATTCTACCTTTAAACATATCAACCTCCCCGTCTTATTTTAGGGTTGGGGTTTTGTATAAAATGTTGATTTATTTTAGTAAAAAAGAAAGTAAAGTATTCTAAAGTTTGCGCTATGAATGAGAAGTGACATTGCTAACAGCTGCCATGTTACTGCCTCTAACTTCAATTCGAGAAGGCATAAAAAGTGAAATGGTTTCTACCTTCATTTAAAGTTAAGTTTTTGGGTGGAGCAGTGATCGTATTCTCCGTTCATTTCAGATACATCAGCCTTCTCCCGGTAATTCCCGTCACCTTTCACTTGAGCCCCCAGGAGGCCATTGACACGCGTCACCCTCAGGACACCAGACACCCTCCACCACCGATCCCTAAAGCCTCTGCAGACATACAGACAGACCTCACCCTCTACAAGTAAGTAATAAAACTCAGGCTTCTGCTCTATAGGCCTGTCACGATAAGTCATATTATTGTAATTTGGAGACCTTTTCAACTAAAATGATAACGACATAATAACTCAGGTATAGCCTCTCGACGTACCGGCTCAGTCAGATTAAGCGGTTGGTGTCATTTGGTTTAACCCCTCCTACACCGAGGAAACGAGAAGGAGAGTGGAGGGTGAGCAGACACCAACGCAGCTTAATGAAACCTTTAGTTGTCTCTTCTCAGAGAGACGAGACGGAAGCACAAGGGGAAATGAGCTAACATGCCTACGCAAATTATCACGCCTATTTTAATTAATCATGTGAATAAAATTTATGGTGCATTTAATTGATTTATTGATTATCAGGCGTACGGGTGTATTAAGACAAGCTGAATTTCCGTGAAAAGCGTTAGATTTAATTTAACCACTTTAAAGCACTGTTTCCCTTCTTCTTTTGCCTCAAATGCTAAAATATTCATTATTGATACCATGTTAATATTAATTTGACATGGTATCACGTCAATACCGATAACACTGTATCTGATACAGTGTATGAGTTTCGATACTTTTCAGAGTATCGATACTTTTGACAACCCTACCCAGGATAAAGGATTGCTGAAAAGGCAACCACTTTTTTTTAAACAGGGCACTAATTGTAGTGATCTAATTAGCTGACTTTGATTTATGTTGTTATATTTAGGGTCAAATTGCAAAGTATAATTAGATCTGAAAGTAATTATATTGCATTGGAAGGAACTAAACTGGTTTTGGACCAAATTGGATTCTAAATAACACGTATGACCTGTTTGTAAAGTACCTCCAGATGTAATTTGCTGCTGTATTAAAATAAAAATAAAAATCCATCTGTTAAAATGGAAAGGATAATATTAGGAAATCTTGTTTTGGTTATGATTGGTACAGAGCAGCTCTGACGTTTCTCCTGTATTTGGTCATAACTAGATTTTTGTGCAAAACATTTTAGATGTATTGCATTAAAGAAATGCAATACTTTTGAATGCGATACAGTTTAAGAAGAAAAACGGTGAATAAAACTGGTTCAGCAACTTATCAATCATGACCTTTGCAAATCTAGGATCTTGACCTTGATTTCAGTCCAATATGGGCTTTGGTCAGCGTCACGTTCCACGTTTGCAGCTTCAAAACCAGTTAAGGGGCCAAATCTAGTGTCCTTGTAAGAATATTCCGATTGGAATCGAACACTTCTTGCAAATTTGCTCAGAAGTTGGATTTGAGGTGAAGATACAGAATATCAAGGCGGTCCTCCATTTTTTTTTTTTTTTTTTTTTTTGCTCAATTCTCCAGCACCTCTGGAAGTGAAACTGCCCCCACAGCATGATGCTCTCACCACTGCCAGAGTGCAATAAAAGCCCAAAATGACTAATATTTCTGTCCGCCATGACTGCAGGTAAATGTTTGACCAGATGGAAACTGTCAACGTGTCTCTTGTTGCTGTTTATCAGGCAGCAACAGAAGGAGAACTCCAGATAACGAGACAAGAGTTTTGTTATCTGACCCCAGTAAAAATTCACTCTCTCTCTCTCTGACCGATGGAACCTGATCGTCATTGTTGCTCTCTGAGTCCACAGACGAATCTTTCAGGTGTAAATAAACTAATTTAATCCTCCTGAGAAAAGCCGTCTGTGCGTTTGGACTGTCCTGATTTTCATGGTTGACTAAGTGGGCGTTGAGTGTTAAAATCTGTAACCACTAATAGATTTATTTTTAGACTTTGAGATGTATCTGAGAGTCATTGTTGGGCTACATTCACTAATTGACTTTATCCTCAGTTAATTTCAACATGTCTGTTTTCCAATTAAATAAAAAACGCCATCTAAGATATTTAAGACACAGCCGAGTCCCATATTTCTATTCGGTCTCTCCAACTTTATGCGTTGCAGTAACTTCATCCACTGAGCGGAGCCTGGAGCCGAGTCCTTTGTTCTGTGTTATATAAGGCGGCGTGTTGTCCAGCCAAGTGGAAGCTGCTCTTTTCACTGC
The DNA here is from genome assembly GCF_011125445.2 of Fundulus heteroclitus. NCBI lineage: Eukaryota > Metazoa > Chordata > Actinopteri > Cyprinodontiformes > Fundulidae > Fundulus > Fundulus heteroclitus. The sequence goes on from NC_046363.1 coordinate 39,525,194, forward strand.
GGACTGTATGGCCGGGTTTTCAATAATTGGGTCAGGGTCACGACCCTCACAGTTGGAGAAGAGGCAGCTGAGTTCATCTGACCCTGAGATGGACAGAAGGCCGGTGTGATAAAGATCGGAGGTGCATCATTAAACAGAGAGAGAGAGGGGGGAGGGGGGTGCAATCATAAAAACTAGAAGGGATCTGTTATACTTATACAAAGTTAAGCTGGGTTATCACAGCAGCTACGTCTCTTCTTCTGGTGTTTCTAAATGCAAGAAACCTGATTTACTGATGGTTCTGAAAGGCTTCAGATCGCATATAATGGGAATAACTAAAATAAATTTAGATATGCAGAAAGAACGGCTTCCTCTGTGACCCTAAACCGTCTTCTTCTTACCAGGAATGCCTCACACAGGTTCCAAGTATTCAAAGCACGCCCTCCTTTCCTGGCTTCTGGAAAGGTGCAGTCAACACCCCCACCATATGACGTGCAAAGTAAAGCTAAGCGGCCGTCGAGATGACGGTGCGATGCGATTTGCGTCGCAGTCGAGTTGAAACTGGTCTTTACACCGAAGTGGAATGTGTGTTTTCTGTTTGCTGATGGCGCTTCTTTTCCCACCTTCTGCTTCTGCTGCCGATTGTTTTTGGTGAAAACAAAGCAAACATTTCATATTCATGTCATTTCTGTGGGGTTTTAGTTTCCTTTTTAAGATAAAGGCTTGAAACTAAATGCATTTATCCCCTTAATAGGTAACTTTAAACCAAATTGAACATTAATTGGCTTATACGTTTGCAAACTGTATAAACCAGAAAGTAATTAAGTAAATCGTCACTGTTTCTTTGCGGACCATGAATTTCAAGTTCCTAGAAGCTTTTTACTTTTTTAACAACTCCTTAAAAATAAAATTCAAGTTAGCGATGAAAGAGAAATAAATTATCAAAAATTCTGTTTATTTAAAGGCCCATTCATACCTCACGTAAAAGACTGATATGGATACGTGTGGAGTCTTTCATACGTTCTAACCGTCGATTTCGTCCGTAATTTGACACGAAAATTGGGAGCTTACGATTACGGACGAAACGAATCAATACGGAGCAATACTACCGGAAACGGTGGGGCCGCTATTGAGTTTGTAGTACAAAATGTCAACAAAATCACGAAGAAGGTTAGAATTCTGGGCTTTAAACAATGGCGGGATTCGAGGAACAACTTGCGGAGCTTGTCCGCAGCTACCACTGAGCTATATAATACACTGGAGTGCTAATCGCCGTCTGTTAGAACGAGTCGCTTTGAAGCCACCAGCGGCCATATTGGTACTCCCTATTTTCCCACCAGTAACTAGGGAATATGTGCGCTACAGCATCGAATAAAGAGGATTTTCTCATGTTCAGAACTTTTAAAATGTCAAATGCCATATACTTTTATGTTATGTTCTAAAAATATCAAGTACTGAGAAAGTCATGTGCTGAAATATTTAGCATTTTATTCATTTAAATATATATGTTTAACATTTATAAATATATAAATAACAATATACAAAAACATATATTTACATATGTATGTGTATGTATGTGTATATATATATATATATATATATATATATATATATATATATATATATATATATATATATATATATATATATATATATATATAATATGAATAACATGTAAAATATTTCAGCACATAATTTCCTAGTACTTGATAGTGTTAGTACATCCACTGACTGTAGAAACGTTTTCACTCAGCCAGAAAACTACTTGTTGTTACAACCAAATTCTACGGGATCCTGTGAGAGTAGGGAGTAGCAAGATGGCGGCCAGTGACTTCAGTTTTTCGGAAAAATCAGCACTCCAGTGTATTATATAGCTCAGTGGCAACTACCCACACATATGATGTGTCGTGTCCGGGGCACAGGGACAAACAAAAAGTTTACTTACGGAGCAAATACAACAAAATCACGTCTTGGACCATCGCCATGACGAATCATTGGCGCCCAGCACTGCCACCTAGAGGAAATATTGGTTATTGCGCACCTCAACGGACGGAGGTATGAAGGAGTCAACGGATGGAACGTACGGACAGAAATACGGACGTGTAGGCCAAACGTTGGGTATGAATGGACCTTTAGGCGTCTTGGAGACCCGTTATATTGTTGCAAAGCCAGTTTTTAGGTTTACAGAGCATGTTTTTTGGGAGAGAAAGTCGTGTCTCTGGATTATTTCATCCCTTTAACTCCATGTTTTTCAGTCGACAGCAGCTCACCATGCTGTAGACACGTCTTCCCGCACTTGTCAACGTGTTTAGGGAAGAAAATAGAAAATAAATGGTTTCTTTACACGATCTCATGGATTAGAAAGCAACGTTTTACCGCGTTGTGTCCAGAGAGAGCTGCTCTCACTGTCTGCCTTCTTTGCCTCTTCCTGTCCAGGGTTGCTGCTCTGGGCCTGGCTGCAGGGGTCCTGCTGGTTCTGCTGCTCTTCTGCCTCTACCGCGTCCTCTGCCCCCGTAACTACGGCCGGAACGGCGTGGCTCACGGGCGCCGGCGCCGCGGCGACCTGCCCTGCGACGACTACGGCTATTCTCCTCCTGTCAGTGAGATCTCGCCTCTGCTGCTGCGGGGCCACAGTATGGTGAGAAAGGATTTTAAAGCCGACGCTAATAAAAACCGCTCCACGCTGTTTGAAATGGTCTTTTCAAACGTGGCTCCGTTCATTCCTTCTTGAAGGACATCGAGTGCTTGGCGAGCGACGGGATGTTGCTGGCCAGCTGCTGTTTGGCGGGACAGATCCGTGTTTGGGACGCCCAGACCGGTGACTGTCTGACGGTCATCCCCAAGCAAAGGTCAGGTCACAATCTGAATTTCCTTCTCAGCTACAGACTACAAATCGTACAATTTACACTTTTTCCTTCAGTGGCAACTCGACCACAGCTTTTGATTTTTATCTTTATCAAATACGAGATCTTTTCCTGACTTTTTAATGTAGGGCTGGGCGATAAATCGATTTTATTGATTAGTTTGCAACTCCTAAAGATTTCATTTTGGAAAATCAAGATTTAGCTGTTTGCCAATGGACTCTCCTTGGCTTCCACACTGCAAAAAACACAAAATCTTATCAAGTATATTTCTCTCATTTCAAGTCAAAACCATCTAGGGAGATGAATTTAAGGGAGATAAACTAACTTGTTTCAAGAGAAGACAACTTGAAAATCTTGATAAGTGAAATGGTCTTGAAGAAATCTTGTTTTGAGTCATTACTTAATTAAAACAAGCTTTTTTGACTTTTCACAAGAGCATGAAGCTTTGCTTTTGCTTTTGGTAATGGCATGAAAAGTTAAGGAAAATGTATTGTCTAAACACTCCAAAGGCCTTTTTACCCTGAGACGAGACACTTTCATTTATTCATTTAGTTCTTTTTTTTTTTTTTTTTAAGTTGGTGTGAAGTTACACACGTGAAGTGAAGCCTGTTCTTAGATGTGTAATAAAATTAGAATAATTATCATTATTCACTATGGCAAAGTGAATAATCTTGGTTTATACGCATGGTTTAAAGCTCGTAATAAATTGCACTTTGAAGTCAGGTCAACTCCCAGGTGAGATTATAGAAATAAAAGTAAGTTTTTAAAAATAATTGTTACAATTTGTTTTTATGAAACAAAAGGGAAGAACATCGATTAATCAGATTCGATAAATGAATAAAATAATCTCAGATTTTATATTGCCCATATTGCCCAGCTTTACGCTAAGGAGAGATATTTTATAACCTGAAACGTTTATGGTTGATAATAAACACGTTATTTACAACTTTCTGCCTCAAGTTTTAATCTCCACGAAGCTCGTAAAATCAGACGATAAGTGAAGTGAGATGCAGCAGAAGCATCTCTAAAAAAGTGTTTAAACTGAAAATTACGTTTTATTTTGCTTAACTTACATAAGATAGATTCATTGATTTTATTGGGGTGTAACCTGCATTATATTTTAAACTATAATATTACAACCAGCTCTATTTTCATAGTGCATAGGCTGCTACTGAGAAGGATCACCTGCTCATATTATCACTACAGTCATAACACCTTTAAAGCCCTTTGAAAACACTTGGATCTTGAATCTTTTCTGCGCCTTATCTGCATTAGACGTTGCTGTAATAAAACCCAGAAAGGTCGGCGTAACTTCGTAGACCGGCTCCATGTTGCAGGACGCCTGTCCTGTCGCTCCCCAAGCATGTTCAGCAGTAACCAGGACCATGAAATGTCCTGAAGCAAAAGTAATTCCTCCAAATGATGAATATGTAACAGGTACACCAAAAAAAAAAAAAAAAAAAAAAAAAAAAAGATTTTTGTCACTCATATCTTATATAGATTAATTGTGCATAGAGTGAAACGTTTCAAGCCTTTTTTTTCTTGTAATTTTGATGATTATGTCTTACAGATAATAAAAACCCAAATGCTGTATAAAATTTAACAGTATGCTCAGTGATATATAAAAAGCTTTAAAATTCATTCCTGTGTTTTATTACTTTAATTACAGGAGCACTGATAATTTAAGGGAAAAATTTAACTTTTAAATGAAATCTCATGCTAAAGAATTTGTGTTTTCAACAGAAGAACCTGAGTCACCCTTTTTGGCATTTTTAACAATTCCTATAAAATGAATGTGAGTGAAGGATTTTTCTAGGAGCTAATTAGTAATTCAGGATTCTCGTGTGCCTGGGGCATAAATATGATGTGACGTATGGAGTCGTTTCTCTGAACCACTGAGCTGGACCCATATCTGTCTGCATCAGTCAGTGAGGATGACGAGGGGAGTGAAAACCTGCAAATATCACAATATAAATAAAAGTATCACATGTTTGATGTATAACAACAGATACTCCCGGTGGTTCTGGAAACAGAACCTTCCTTCCCTCTGTTAAGTACGGCGACGGATCTGTGATGCTGCGGGCTTCCTCTTCATACGCTGCATACGTCTTTTCAACTCTTTCAGGAAATTAAAACTCCAAATCATGCAGGCAGCTCTACATAAAAAAGCTTCCGGTTCCTAAATCCCCCCCTTTTTTTTTTTTCCCCAGTGTCCTGTCTAGCAATATGGCAATAAAAATTGATATCTTAATGCCAAATAGAGCTCGACAGATTTTACTTTCACAAGTGGAGCAATCAGCTTTCGCCATAATGCTCCGCTTGATTCTCTGCGGGGAGAATTTCAAATTATGTGGACACTACAATGGCAAAGTAGGAGAGTAAAGGAAGAACAAGAAGAGAAAAAAGTAAGAGAAGAGGTGAAAGAAAAAGGAGATAAAAGGGAAAGAATGATAAAACGTCCTCCGTCTGCTTCATCACCTGAAGAGAGATGTAAAAAGAACAGCACAACCAACTGATTTAGTGTAACAGATACAATAAAGTAACACATTGATACCATTGCTAAATCATATGTATTATTTTTTAATCCAACATGTATAATGTGGTAGCTGGGGAAAAATAATATATATATATATAAATAAATAAATGATGGGCTTTCTGTATAGAAGTGAATCTCTAATTACCTGGAACCCAGCACCTGTAGGTGTTTGTGAGAGTTCACAATTATTATTACAAAACAATTATTTCCAAGGTACTGCTGCAGCGTTTATTTCCACGTATTCATGTGTCGTTAGCCTGATTGAGGGAAACCTGGTCGTTCTGTCTCGGTTTCAGCCAACCGGTTGCTCCGTTTTCCCTCCAGGTTAAGGCGATGCAGCAGCAGTGGCTGCTGGGAGCAGCGGGACGTCTGGGACACGGTGAGCGGCGCCGCGGAGTCGGAGTGCGGCTGCGATTCTCACGAGCCGTCCGTGGGCGGCGACGGCGCGCCGGAGGACGACAGCTACCTGCTGAGGCATCGCGCCGCGCCCAGCCGGCCCCCCCTCTTCACCGACCAGCCCGACCTGACGCCGCTCATCGACACCAACTTCGCCTCCCTGCCGCCCTCCAACCTCTCCACGCCACCCAGAGGAGGCTTTGACTTTGGAGGCCTGGTGGAACGCGCCTACATGGAGCACGAGGCTCCGTCGCCGGCCGCCTACCCGCCTCCTTCCTCCTCCTCCTCCTCCTCGCCTCCCTCCGCCTCGCAGCTCCAGAGAAGTCCGAGCCTGGGGGAGGCGTCCGGGCCCCCGCACCCAGACAGAGCCTCCGGGGCTGGGGCCGCGTCGGCTGCAGACTGGGAGAGCTCGGTCTGGGCCATGGAGCTGAGAGGAAACCTGATAGCTGCTGGGAGGAGCAGCGGCAAGCTGGAGGTGCGTGAAGCAAACCTGGTTTTGTTCCTTCTGGGTGTTTAACCCGAGCTAAAAGGCCTTTACATGAAAAGCTTTATTTCTGCATGTGGTTCCAGCTGTGGGATGCAGTAGAAGGGTCTCTGCGGTGCAGCAACGAAGATGGAGTCTCGGGCATCACAGCTTTGGCGTTTCTAAATAACAGGTAAAAGTCAAACTTCCTGTTGAACAAAGTTTTGTTCCTTTTCTTTCCTTATATTTCCTTATCATAATAAAATGCATTAGTTAGTAATTTCAATTCAATTCAATTTTATTTATATAGCGCCAAATCATGAAACATGTCATCTCAAGGCACTTTACAAAGTCAAAATCAGTCAGATTATACAGATTGGTCAAAAATGTCCTATATAAGGAAACCAATTGATTGCTTCAAAGTCCAGACAAGCAGCATTCACTCCTGGGGAACCGTAGAGCCACAGGGAGAGTCGTCTGCATTGTACATGGCTTTGCTGCAATCCCTCATACTGAGCAAGCATGAAGCGACAGTGGGAAGAAAAACTCCCCATTAACGGGAAGGAAAAACCTCCGGCAGAACCGGGCTCAGTATGAACGGTCATCTGCCTCGACTGACTGGGGTTACAGAAGACAGAGCAGAGACACAACAAGAGAGACAAAAAAGCACAGAAGCACACATTGATCCAGTAATCTGTTCAATTCAATTCAATTCAATTTTATTTATATAGCGCCAAATCATGAAACATTAGATGGTAGTAGCGGGTGAGCCGTCTTCTCTGGATGATGTCACAGTTAACAGAACGCCAGACCAGGTGTACCTACTATGAAGAAAAAGAGAGAGCAAAAAGTTAAAAGCTGAAATGACGACAGTCATTTCAATGTAATACAATGCAAAACTGGAGAACAGTAGAAATCAGTAGAGTGAGAAAATTTGACCCTTATGTCCTCAGGGTCTAATAGTTTAAAAGGCATAATTACCGTATTTTTTAGATAAGGTGCACTTAAAATCCTTAAATTGTCTCAAAAATTGCCGGTGGACCCTTTTATATATGATTAACCTTGTGCTTACTGATGAGAGAGAGAGAGAAAGAAAAAAATATCTATATTTTGGTGATTTTCAATTATCTTTTTGGATTGGTTTATTTAGATTAAAGGTTTTCTGATTTTTGCTTTTTTTTTTTTTGCGCTTCACCTGTTTTTAACTTCTCCAAAGTTTCAATGTGACGTTTGAACAAAACGCGTCAGGTTCTGATACCGGCTCTGATCTTCTGTTTGCCTCTCAGAATCGTGGCGGCGCGACTGAACGGCTCGTTGGATTTCTTCACCGTTGAGATCAACAAACCTCTGGGTCTGCTGCAGTACAGAGGTGAGGCGGCCCCCGTTTCTGTTTGGCCTCAAAGAAACGAGCTGTTGAGGAAATAAGATGAGCAAAACCAAAATGTAGAAGTTCATACATCCGATTAATTTGCTAGTTTTTGGGCATTGAGACGGACATCTGTGTCCTCCGCCTCCTGCAGGAGCCCCCGGGCGAGGCAGCATGCCCCCGTCCCCCTGTTACAGCAGCGAGGACCTGATCAGCTGTCAGCTCACTCGCTCCGTGCAGTGCGCCCACCAGAAGCCGATCACGGTGCTGCGAGCCGCCGCCGGCCGGGTGGTCACCGGCAGCCAGGACCACACAGTCCGGGTAACTCCAGAACGCACAGCCTGAATGTCAGCAAAGACGTCAATGGCTGCTTTTTTTATGCCATGAAATGCAGCTGTGGGAAAGAAAAGGCCGGACAAATAATCCTGAGTTTTTCTTGTGTTATATCAGGTTTATCGGCTGGAGGACTCCTGCTGCCTCTTCACCCTGCAGGGTCACTCTGGGGGCATCACGGCCATCTACATCGATCAGGTGGGTCGCAGACGGATGCCGTATTCTTTAGGTTCTGACCTGCTGATTGTAACACCAACAACTAGGGCTGGGCGATAGGACGATACATATCGTACGGACGATAGAAAAGTGTCTACAGTGCTAATTCTATTCTATCGTTTCTACCACCATTTTATCTCGTATTCAAGCAAATATTCCCCAATGTAGACTACGACAAACTTATTAGTGTAGTCACGTAGCCTACACACAGTTTATAAGTGATAAACAAGATTTATTTATTTTTAATTCACAAAGAAGCGCCGTCTTGTGGTTTTGCAACATGACGCTGCTTTACGGCTTTTGACTCACACGCGGGTTTGCGACATGCTTTACGTTACTTAACTCATGAGAGCTGAGAGATGGAGACGCAGGAGGCTGAAGTCTTAAACCCGTGCTTGCAACAAACAGAGACAGCTACGCCGGCAACCCAAGATGAAGCACTTTTACCAAAAAAGTTTCGATAATCTATATTGCCGTTATGGTATGCAAACTTTGCACTACAAGGTTAAATATTTCAGAAACTTGTAACTAACGTTCGTTCAAAAATGTGTGCTTTTCTACTCCGAAACTTAAACTAAACATTAGTGCACTTTTCTTTATTTATTTTGGTAATTTAATTTAAAAACCTGTAGGATTTTGAAAAAAAAATGTGAAGGGTACTGTAGCGCTACCTCTGCCTCATTTTATGTATTTATGTTACTGCACTACAATTTATTTTTGTAATTTGTGACAGTACTATAAATGTCACTTCAAAATAAAGTTGGAAAAAAGTAAACAATTATGTTTTGTCATATTTTTCAGAGATTTGCTGAAAACTTACTTAATTGGGGCATATTGCAATATATATCGTTATTGTGATATAAAATAGTCCATATCATGATATATGATTTTTTTCCATATCGCCCAGCTCTACCAACAACGTTTGACCATAATTTATTCTACAATTATAATCCAACAAACAATAACCGACGAGGAATTAAAAGTCCTGACAGCAGAAAACGGAGAGATTATTCCTATAAATGCATCAAAGCGTACTGTGTGCCTTTAACCTTTGTGCTTTTCTTGCAGTAAAGACAAACTGTTAATACATTTATAGACAAAAAATATTGATTGTTTTTAGTTTTGATCAATTAGAAATAAGAGGAAATAAAGTTTTGGGTTCAACCAGGCCAGCTTGTGACATGATGTCCATGATGAGGGTAAACAGTTTCCATCATCTGGTGCCTATTTTAGGAGCTCCTGGTTTACCAAAGAGATGTAGGTAGTTTAAAAAATAAAAATAAACACATACGAGATGGATTAGTTTGTATATTGAAGGGAACGCTAAACCCTTCTGTGATAAAAAGTAAATAAATTCACTGAGTGTTTATAGCGGACGCTCTGGTTTTTCATCAGACGATGGTTCTAGCGAGCGGCGGGCAGGACGGCGCCATCTGCCTGTGGGACGTCCTGACGGGAAGCCGCGTCAGCCATGTCTACGGTCACCGCGGCGACGTCACCTCCCTGGTCTGCACTACCTCCTGCGTCATCAGCTCAGGGCTGGACGACCTGATCTGTATCTGGGACCGCAGCACCGGCATCAAACTCTACTCCATACAGCAGGTACAGATACCAGTGATCATTTAAAGATGATTTCATGTCATTCAGGGGGGAGAAAGAAATTCGTTGATATAACTGTACATATTTCTGCAGAAGCAAAATGATACGTTGGGGCATTTTTAGGTGGTTTATTTAGAAGTAATTAAGTCAAAGCAGGAAATGCGACTCTAAATTCACGGTAGGGCTGGGCGATAATTTAAAAACAGACGTATGTCAACGATAGAAAAAAAAAGTCAATTAAAAGTTTTCCTTTCATTATCATATTCTATCTTATTATGTAGGTTATTATTATTATTTTATCATTACATCCTCCCAACCAATCACAACCCAGTACCAGGAATGCTTCGACACCAAGCTCCGCCCCCTTTAAAGAATTCATAGAGCACTTATTATTTTTTTAAACCTGTAGTTTTGGTAATAAGTTGGTTGAATAAAGGGTTGAGTTTCAATTCAGTGTTTGTTCTTTATCTAACAGGTCGCTAAGCAACAGCATAAAATGTCCAGCGCTGCACTTAAAATATATTTTGAATTTGTTGATAATTATCAATATCGATCAATATGATATTTATTTTATCAATATGCTTTTTTTCCCCCTATATCGTCCAGCCCTAATTCAAGGCTTTTACAAATAAACACACAGTTTTGTTTGTTTTTCCCTCATTTCCCTTATAAATCTCTCTGTATACGGCGGTTTAAAGCTTGAGATTTCTCGCTGATTAATATAACTCTTAAAAGACCTTAGCAGAGTCGTTGGTTGAGCCGTTCTGATTGGTCGGTTCCCCTTCAGGAGGTGGGCTGCGGCGCCAGCCTCGGCGTCATCTCCGAGTCGCTGCTGGTGACGGGCGGCCAGGGCTGCGTCTCCTTCTGGGACCTGAACTTCGGCGACCTGCTGCAGACCGTCTACCTGAGCCAGAGCGCCGACGGTCAGGGCGTGCGGCAGCTGCTGGTGCTCGACAACGCCGCCATCGTCTGCGACTTCGGCAGCGAGCTCAGCTTGGTCTACGTGCCCTCGGTGCTGGAGAAGCTGGACTGAGGAGTCAGCGCTGCTCTGGTGACGCCGTTTTTTTTAATATCCGTTAAGATGTTGAGGAGGGGAAAGAAAAACAAAAACTACCACGAGGGTCCTGGGATATGAAATCAAATCCATCGTTCCCCCATCGTTAGTTTTTCTTTGAAAGTGCGAGCTTGCACGTTTTGGTTCAGTCGCTCTGCCCTTGATGCTGCTGCCTCGGATGGGACCTCCTGGGATCCGGCCTTCCCCCAAAGAGGAAGGCGGAGCAGATTCCTGCTGTTTTTTTTTTTTTTATATATTCCTGCTGCGCCGCTCGCCTGTCGGGATGAACTGAGCTGCGTGAGCGAGAGAAAACCTAATCCAAGACGTTTGTTTTTTTATTTTTTTTAAAGCAAACACCTTCTGAGAGGAAGAACTGATGTGAGAGAGAGAGAGTGAGTGCGTGTGTGGGGGAGAACTGGTGATTACTGTAAAAAGTAAACCTCCAGTGGAGGATGTTTTTATATGTATAAATCCATTATTTATTAGCGATACGTTTTTAAGTGATAGTTTGTATGGGAGTGGCTAATCCCGGCTCTTAAACTTCTGTTATCAGGTGGAAACGAGGACTTTAAACGTAGGAAAGGTGTTTGTTTGGCAGCGTGGAGCCAATGTTTTAAAGCTGGAAGGTGTTGGAGCCCAGACCGCCGGGGGGGGGGGGGTGTAATTTACGCTACTCCTTCATCAGGCTACCTCCATTCTTAAAATGGCTTGAATTTTGTTGACTGACTGACTCAAGTTCTCATCTTTGCTCTTCCGTCACCTTCTGAGTTCTTCGAGATATCTTTTAAATTTGCTCAACTTCCCGACCGCGGTAAATTTCAAGTCGCTTCCAAGACGTCAACACAAAAACTCAAACAGTAGCTTGTATTAAAACCTTTTTTTTTTTTTTGTTCTCTCCTCCTCCAGTGTCAGTCTGAAAAAACACTTCAGTGGATTTTGATGATCTTATAAACTGAAAACTAGAGATGCACCGAGAAATCCAGCAATGAGCAGCACTCTGAGGACCGACACAGCGAATTAAATGATAGAATATTTATCAACGTAGTTTATATGTTAGGGAAGGGATGGGCCCTCCTGATCCTCACCGTCTCTGCCCCAGCACCACCAAATAAAAGCTGAATTATTTCCTCCGACTGTCCAACAACCTGTTAAAGACCCGTTTGTTCAACTCAGGCATTTAGAACATCTAAATCACGCCGCTCACCACCTGGGGGTTGGGGCATGAGAGCGAATAATTAGATGAAATCACATCTGGAAAAAGGTTGACAATCCAGTTTTTAGTTTCAGCAAAAGCACCTTAGCCAACCGCCCTTCGGTGTGGAAGTCGTTACTGAAGGACAAAAACTTGAAACTGTTGCTGTTTCAGTATCAGGAAGGGATTTGATGATGATTCCCGAAGGAAGCACCAAAAGGTTTAAGAAGCTATGTAACAGGAAGTTAAATTGTTTATTAGCTTCACATTCAGGCTGCGACTTTATATGCAGAAGAACGAAGGCACCGCAGCCGTTTTATCCCTCCGAGCTTCAAACGTTGCACAGCTGAAGAGTTCGGACAATGATTCACAGAAAACTGCCTAGAGACTGGTGAACACGTCGATTTATGCCATTAATCACTAAAATGGTACAAATAAAGTAAAATCTGCTAATATAAATATAAGTCGTAACAACCGATGGCGGTAAGACTAGACAAAACGTTAGAATCAGTGCTGCAGATGTGCGTCTCCACTAAAAACTACGACTTCATCACGGTTTGCCTTTGTTTTAAAGGTTTTTAGTTTATTTAACTTTTTAGCTGTAAGAAAACAGCATTTAAAGCTGCATTCTCTGAATTTCAATTCCGATTTCAAATTCTCAGATTTCAAAAACCCAGCAACGTTTAATTAGATCCTTCATCAGATTGAGTAAAGGAGCGAATTTAAAGGACTGCTGAGAATGTAATCCACATTATCACAGGATTGACCTTCTTTCCTGAGCAGGCAGAAATAAAATAAATCTAGAATGTATTTTATTTAAAAGGTCCCAGCTATGGTTTTCGTCCTGAATGTAGCGCCAGGCCAGCCGCGTTTTTCCCCCGTGAACTGAGTGCACTGCTGACTCTGCTCCAAACCAATGCTCACATGTTTAATGCACTTTTGCTAACGTCAGCGTCCAGGTAGGAGAGGCAGGTGAGCTGAGGCCGCCGCGCTGGTTTCTGTGGGACGCAGCGAACATGTTTACATTTAGGGAACAAGCTTCTGACCCGCGCAGATCACTGCAGCGGGAACTTCCTCACCTTTTTTTTTTTTTAGACAAGCAGTCTCAAATTGCAGCCGCAGTCCCACAGCTGACCAGCCAACATGGCCGCCGCCGCGTCGTTGCCACGTCCAGGTAGGCGCTTTGTCGTCTGGTCGAGGAAAAGCTTTTAGAACTGGATTTGTTTTTTTTGTTTTTCCCTTTTAGAAATGTGAATGAGTTAAAGCTACAAGTTTGGCATTTTGGGAAATAAAAATGTTGCCTTTTAGGTGCAGAGAATGGGGGATTTACATCCAGGCAGGACAGCAACAAGGCAAAAAAAAACAAACAAAAGTAACATCTTCCTTAAAAGAGCTAAATCTACTCTTTGATTTTTGTTTATTGCTCAGTTTTAGGAGAAGACTGTCACAGTGGAGAAAAGTGAATCCTCACCATTCAGGTGTGGGCAAAAAAATGTCCCGCCCATTAGCAAATCATTAAAATTTTTAAAAGTCAGCCGTATGGGACTAAAGCGACAAAATTTACCAAAATGCCAAACAGATTTTTATTTTTTTTAAAGGAATGACTTCACGTCAGTCTTAGCCTTTTCATGAATGTCCCGGTTCAGATGCGGACCTTTCCCAATTAGCTCCTCGTTACCCGGAGCAGCTTCTCGCGTCGACGTCGTCTCACCTCCACATCTGGACCGCCACCGCAGACCTTTAAGGCTCGTCTCCTCGTGATTCATTTCTGCAGGTCGTTGTAACAGAAGTAACTTATTTTGTAACTAAAACAGACTTTGTACTAATTTTCAAATAAAGAGGCTTTGATCTAAAACACATTGTTTCCTAGATTTATTGAATTTTTTTTTTTTTTTACAATAATGAACAGTTAGTGATTGTTTTTTTTTTTGTTTTTTTTGTTTTTCAGTAAAGGAAGCCTTCTTTGAGAACAGTCTAACTTTATCTGGGATATTTACAGAGTTGCAGAAGACAGAAATCAACCTGTTAAAAGGTGCCGGTTTGTTGTGGTTCTGAGTTCCCGGGTCAGAGCTTCTCTAAAGGTTCCCAGCAGCAGCCTGTGACGCCTTAACAGCCTCGTGTAAAGAGGATTGGAGTGCAGATTTGTGTTTGTTTTGTTTTTAAAGACGCCCCATATATTGGAGCTGGAATTTCACATCTGTCCAAAAAACATTGAAGGAAAGCAGCAACCGGGTGACCGAGCAACAGAGACGCCAGTGCATAGTGAGCTGGTCCTGGACTCCACCAGGCATGAAAGCGAAGCTAGTGTTTGTGTTTCAGGGATCTCTCTGCTACCGCCGGCCAACAGGCACATCTTGGTGATGGCGCGCCGAAACGCTGCAGGCCTGACCCCTGGTGGTGAGGTGGCAGAAAGGCAGCGGCGCTCCCGTCTCGGTCTCAGTGCTTGTTGAGGGTCCAGAGCGGATCCAGGCTGCTGAGCGGGTCGGCGCCGTCGTCGTCGGCGCCCCGCGTCCCGTGGATGCCCTGACCCTCGGCGGGCTGCAGGAAGTTCTGCTTGGTCACCCGCTGCTTTCCCCGGCCCCCCCCCTCCAGGGAGAAGGCCTCGGGCGTCAGAGAGGCCAGGAGCTCCAGCGAGGAGAGAGCCTGTGCGGAGGACGCAGGAGGCGGACTGACGGAGGGAGCAGACTCCGGGACGGGCTGGTGGTCGGGTGCGGGGGGACTAGATGGGGAGAGGCCATCGAGGCCGTTGGGCGGCGGGGGGGAGTACGCGGAGGAGGGGAGAGGCGGGCTTAGGGATGAGGGAGGCTGAGGGTCTGCTGGAGGACAGGGGTCCGGCAACAACTGCATGTCGCCCATGGAGTCCAGATTTGGTGACGAGGCCCCCAAGTGCTCCTCTGGGCCTCCGCCCTCGGTGGTGGGGTCTGCGCTGGGGGGGCGGATGCTCAGCTTGGCGATGGTGGCCTGAATGGAGCTGATGGGCATGTCGCCACCGAGGACGATGTCCTGCTGGGACTCTTGTCTGGAGTAAGGCTGAGGAGGGAGTTCAGATAAGACGATTAGTAAGATACGGTAAAAAAAAAAAAACGATGAAGCGACGTCTGACTACTGCTGCGTCTGTCCTACTGAGGGTGACGCCTACCAGAACGAAGGGTGCAAAACACGAGCAGAAATATAACGTCAGGTTGGTTTTCATACAGTTAAAAATAAAAGAGGGGGGGATAAGTCTCTAAACTTCTCATGATGAAGTTTAGAGACTTAGATGCATCATTGCAGCTCGTATAGCATTAAAAATGCTATTGGACTCCTAGTCTTAAAATTGCACAAACAAATGCATTCATGCACAAATGCCCTTGCACAATCCAATCTGTACATAAATAATGTCTCTTTTTTGTTACATTTCAACTGTTTGTATACTGTGTATTTAAAATCTACTGTTTACTTCTAAATCTCTGCCGCACCTAAAACTGTAGTTTAACTTTTACTGCGATTTACAAAAGCTGTACGAAACGAAATTTCGTTCTGTACGCACTTTGTGCATACCGAATGACAAATAAAGTTGTCTAAGTCATGAAGGAGAGAAATGTTCTGGATCTTAATTTGACAGAATTCTGATTTAAAGTTTAAAGCAGATCCAGCTGCGGTCTCTCTGCCTCCAACAGTCACCACAGAACAAACTGGCAAGTCTTGTTTCAACATTAAAAAAAAATAGTTTAAACTTAAATGAAATGAAATTCTATCAATTAATAACTCATGTCTGTTTTTCTTTTAGATCTCTCTGTGTATATGATTATACTTAGGCAAATAAAAACTGGAGTGGAAATGAAAGAGAAGTAAGAATAACTGGCAACCTTGGTGGCTGCAGAGTTGGTGTTCTTGCTGTAGGTGGCGGTAGTGATGCCATGGCGCTGAAGGACCAGCTCAGCGTGCTTTAACACGGCTTCATAGCAAAACTTCAGGTGGAGCTGGAGGCACATAAAAAATGAAATCAACAATCCAATAATGCATATAGAAACATAAATAGAGTTCAAGTTAAAGACCAGTGAAGAGCTACAAATCCAGATTTTTCTTTTTTTAACACTACCGTGTTTTTCAGACTATAAGTCGCATTTATTTCACATAATCCAAGGCTAAAAACTGACATTTAATCTGGTAAGATAATTTATTCAATTACACAGCTGCATCTACAGCCGGCTGAATAACATGGAACATACCTGGGAGGATGAATGGAGTAAATTAGCAACTCCGTAACGGCTCGTTACGCTGAAAGGTGTCCAAGTTACGCCTAAATTAGACCGTGAACTTATTGCTGCTACGTGCTAAGCTAACTAGCCTCGTGAGACCATCCTGATCTCGCGAGCTTTCAAGGTTTCACTCGCAGATCAGTCTGGCTACTCTCCGTTAAAGAAAATTTGGAGCCGTTCACCAAACGAACGTCCAATCAGCGTTGGCTTTGAGGCGGGTTGAGGTGTGCCGCAACGAGAAGCGCGACAGTTCAGTCTAAAGAACATGGCGGTTTCAGCCGATGAAACTAGCGTTAGCGTGGCTATCGAGCAAGTTTTATCGGAATTACAGAGTATTTCTTTGCTGAGCTAACGAGCCCTTACCTGCAGCAGCAAGAGTAGCTTGGCTTGTGGTTGTGTTTTCGTCGTTGCTCTGTTACGAGCGACGACGAATCTGATTGGTTCATTTGGCCCGTCTATCACCAACAAAGGCCAATCAGCTGACCAGTATTTTCGCCCCTTCCCAAAATTACTTCAACGGAAGGTTTCCAGATGGATATGCAGAGCAAATCTATCTGGCGGAGTCAGGTAATAAGCTAACAGCATGACACGGATGTTTCAGAGCAACTTAAAGCTAACGTGCATCAGTGAAGTTGTAAACCGCCCAGACAACAGAGCTGTAAGCTAACGCTAGCTGCTATTAGCTTCACAGACAGCCCAGTAACAGGTTGTGTCTCAGTCCTTTGAGCGACAGAAACAGCATATGTACATGTGTTCTCTCTTTGTTGTTTACAAGTTAATGTTTACAAGAACAGCATATAGTTTTCACAAGCCTAGATCGCCCTCTTGTGGCTAAATACGGTAATGTTTACTCCTTAGTTCATATTGGTTAAAATTAATTACAATTTAACATTTATTTAAGTCGCAGGATCGGCCAAACTATGAAAAAAATGTGACTGATAGCCCAAAGAATACGATACATCTCAGGTTAGTCTGATCTAAACCAGATAAAACCTTGAACACAACTTCCTGTTTGGTTATCCGACCTTCTCCTGCAGCATGTTCTTCCTCTGCTGTCTCATCTTCTTCACCAACAGCGGAAGGTCCGGGATGCCGTTTCCTGCCTCCAGCTCCTGCAGGGCCGCGTAGAGCAGACAGAAGGCGCCGGTGCGTCCCACGCCGGAGCTGAGGCACAAGGTGCACAGGCCGACGTTAGCGCTACCTTAAACAAGCGCGCCCAGCATGCCGTGACGGTCGCAATGCGCAGAACATACAGCTCAGTCGCTGGGTTAGTGTTGTGGAGCGGATAAGCCGGCGCTCACCTGCAGTGAACCACAACAGGAGTCTGCAGGGGCCTCTGGTGGAGGTAGTGTCCATGAACCTCCTGGATGAATCGCAGCAGGTTGCTCTTGCTGTCAGGAAGACCCCTGATCAAATGAGAAGAAATGTTTTTATTTCCCCCCCATCTGAAGAAACATTTTCTATTCTTTATAAAGATGCACCAGAGATGAGAACTGGTTTCTCCTTCATCCGTTCTGAAGGTCACAGCCAGCAAGGCTCTTCCTTGGCTTCTATTGCACTTTTATTTGTTTCTGCCAGTATCTACTTCCCTTGGTAACTGTTTTGTTTTTTCAATAAATTAATAAAAGTACACCTTATTCTTAATGTAATTACGCAATAAAAATATTGTTGTTCAACTTAAAATGTTAACTCTGCTATTATTGGGCTATGCACATTAGATCATTAGGAACATTAAAATTTCAGAAAACCATTACAAACCATAAGATATTATTAGGCGTTTACTTAAGTCTTTCTGATTCTGCCTGTTTTCTACATGCAGCTTTACTACAACAGTAGAATAAAATCCTGAAATTACAGCTTTTAGTTTCAGTGCCACCCCAAGAGTTTAAGTGGCTCCATCTGGCCACCCCTATGAAATATTTCTGGAGGCGCCACTGGTCACAGCTACAACCGTTTCATCAAAACGAAATTTTTTTTTTTAAATAATACATCCGCAGAACAACAATTGGAGAGGTGCAGAAAAATAAAATAAATAATTTTATGAATTTTGACAGCTCCAAAAATATATATGTAAACATTTACTTCTGGTTATGATACCAACGTCAACACAAAAGGATTTTGCACCAATTGTAATAGTTGCCAGATCCAGTGTTGCCAGATTAGGCGGTTTTCTACCCAACTGGCCCGTTTTCATTTTTATTTTGCGGGTATAATTTGGACGGATTTGGAGTCGGTTCAGCGTTTTTTGAGTTAACCTATAAACGCCATAATTTCTTCACTACTAATTAGCTCATAGCAGTTATTGGGGCAATCTGACTCAACCATGTAGCCTGCTGAGCCGCGTGATGACACCCATTTTAGGCCGTGGGCCAGAATCTGTAGGACGCTTCCTTAAGAAGTTTCGTATGAACTGTCAGGGGGCAACTTTCTTCCACCAGGATAAGTTGCTACACATAGCAGTGATCTCAAAACACCAATGTTCCCACGTTTTCGCTTGCACATTAATAAGTTATAGCCGATAAAAAATCTAAACTGTGGCGCTCCGGTCCAAGAGGTCACGTGATTCGATTTTTGCTGCTCAGCCAATCAGATCGCTGTATTGTCAGCTGTGCGCGTTCATCAGTTCATCATGGCTGCGCTCGTAAGATGTTTGTATGCATTTGTTTCCAGATGAAGAAAGCCCAATAATAGCATTTTCTGGCGCCAGCTGGCAGAGATCTTGATGGCAAGAAAAAAATAAATAGCCCAGACCATCTGTCCATCCATCCATCCATCCATCCATTTTCTAACAGGCTTATCCCCGCTGGGTTTGCGAGGTGCTGGTGCCGAGCTCCAGCTGTCAATGGGTGAGATGCGTTGTATAAACTCGTTGTGCCAAACGAGTTATCCCCTTCGGAATTTGTAGAATTTTGTATTGTATTTTTGAAATCAATAAAAGTTTTAACCTCCAGCTTTGTGAAGTCTAAATATTTTAAACATCACATTCTAGTAAAATGAAATTTATTTTTTTTAAACTCCTAATACGTTGTTCTATTTTTAAAAGAGACATATCTCGTTTTCTTAATACGGTTAATATCTCGATAAGGTTCTTGGTTGAATTAAAATCTTATTAAATCTGATAATTTTGGCTGTGCCTTTATTCAGTGTTCATTTGATCACACGTGAAATCCGCTTTATATAATCTATTCATGCGGGTTTAGCTACCAAAAAAGAAAAAAAGAGAACCAGCAGACAGCTGTGATGGACTTAGGAAGGTGGATTTTGGTTTCAGCAGACAGACATTCGACAATCTAATAACATAAAGCTAATATTTTCGTGACACATCTGGAAATGACCGTTTTCTTTCTCATAACGTATTATACTGGATGGATGGATGAACGATAATGTAACGACACCATTGCTATATTTCGTTAAGAAAAGTAAAACATCCTCATTTCCACGCCTAATAGGTTGGAAATGAGGCGGAGTTGACTAGATTCATTCTTCCAGCTGAATGCGCTCTTGGCGCAGGGAATACAAATTCTGGCGGGGATAAGTCGTTTGGCACAACGACACCTGTGCTATCCTAGCGCAGCAGGTCTTGGTGATATCACAGTAAATTGGGCAAAAGTCTGGACTATTTCTGCCCTGCGATGGACTGGTGACCTGTCCAGTTTATACAACGCCTCTCGCCCATTGACAGCTGGAGATAGGGACCGGCACCTCGCGAACGCAGGGATAAGCGTGTTAGAAAATGAATGGATGGATGGATGGATGAATGGATGGATGGATGGATGAATGGATGGATGGTCTGGGCTATTTATTTTTTTCTTGCCATCAAGATCTCTGCCAGGTGGCGCCACAAAATGCTATTATTGGGCTTTCTTCGTCTGGAAACAGACACAACAGAAACAACCATCTTACGGGCGCAGCCATGATGACGTGGTAAACTCGCTCAGCTGACAATACAGCGATCGGATTGGCTGAGCAGCAAAAATCGAATCACGTGACTTATTGGACTGGAGCGCCACAGTTTAGATTTTTTATCGGCTATAACTTCTTAATGTGCAAGTGAAAACGTGGGAACATTGGTGTTTTGAGATCACTGCTATGTGTAGCAACTTATCCCGGTGCAAGAAAGTTGCCCCCTGACAGTTCATACGAAAAGTCACCGTACAGATTCTGGCCCACGGCCTATTTCCCATCTGGGCTGCGGATGATCCGTTTCAGCTTCTTTCACAGCTTGTTGCTGCAGTTTGTGTTAACAGAGGAGCAGGAAGAGCCATCAGTTATACATAATTTTGGTCTTAACTTTTTATTCAGTACATTTGGGAGTCTGTTTCGTTTGATCCATTCATGCGGATCTACCTAGAAACAAAAATGTTTTACAAGAATAAAGCAGACAGAATTTCTTTAGATGAGCGACAATCAGAGCAAACGACCACGGAGACGTTCACTTGTTAAGGTGCAATATTGAGCGTAAAAGTTGTGAAGGGAGTTTAAACAGACGTGATTCTCCTCATATTAGGCAGTCGTGTGTTTTTTCTGTTTTAACCCACGAACTGAACAATTAGTACTTTTTAACCGAAAGTATATCAGCTCCTCCTGCGTCGCTCCCGATGCAGGAGATACAAATACCAGGTGACAACTTTACCGTTACAGCGAAACTGAGCCTCCACCCATACGCCATGAAAGATGTAATCTCACACTTAACGTTCCATAAAATGTTTGGTTCGATTGCAGCTTTTTAAGTAGTATTGATGTGCATTCAGCAGGGTTCCCACACCTTGGTGAACATCAAATTCAATGACCTTTCAATGACTTTCCAGGACCAATTTCCTCAAATTCAAGGACCACACGTGGCGGCATTTACCTACTGTGACCGCTGAATAGGTTATCATATTTTAATACAATGCAAATTCAATAAAAGACTAAATGGCATAGAAGTTGTTGGGTCAGAAGCAATGCAAGAAAGTGGACTTAATTTATAGCCTACATTGATATTGATCATATTCATAGCCTACATTTATATCCACAGTACATGGCTATGCCATACTACATTACATATAAGATCTACATTAGTCTACCGTTTCATGGAATTTTAAGGAAAAAAAGTGCAGCATTGAGATGTTCAGAATTATATTAATTTGTTTCACTTACTTTCATCTTTGATTAAGCTAGTTTTTGACTTCTGTTTAAAGTGCCACGGTTGCCAGAAAGCTGCTCAGAGAGATATTTAAATCATTCTCAGGCTTTTGTTACCTTTGTTAAAGACACAATTTCAGTGCATTTTACTAACCCTCCTCCTTTACCCGGGTTTGAGACCGGCAAAATGAACCATAAAGAGACACTATGGCGGAGTTACAATCTTTTTCTTTTCAACTTTTTTTCAACATTTTCTTTTTTCTCTTGTGGTCCACTAAGGAGCCTACAAATCACGGTAAAACATGAACATGTGGCTGTGTGAATCAAATGCCGTTATTTATTTAAGATAAAATATTTCAAATTCAGTTATTTATGATCAACCTGCGCCGTCAATCCCGGCGCATGCGCGCTTTATTTGCAGTCTGGACGCTGACGGTAAACATGCTGTGGCTCTGACTGCAGCGCTGAGAGGGACTCCTGCGGGAGGGGGAGAACGGGTGAGGCGCCCCACGGCAGTACCTGCCGCTGGAGGACAAGAGTATGAACGATACGTGCTTTTACGTAAGAGTCTCCAAAAGTCGCTAGATTTGTTGCTAGTCGCTTTTTTGAAAAAGAGTCGCTGGAGGGGTCTGAAAAGTCGCTAAATATAGCGACAAAGTCGCTGAGTTGGCAACACTGCGTGAATGTAACCTATTGGACGCACGTAGGCCTAAACCGTAGCCTACCAACTAACGAAGAAGAGCGAACGTACTTTTGCAAATTAAAAGTCTGCAGAATCAACAAAATTTGTGTGGTAGTAAAATAATGACGAGTCGTCATCCGTGTGAACTTTCAACCCCACAAAAAAATTCAAGGACTTTCAAGGACAAGGTGTTTTTTTTTGTGGCTGTTTTCAGATTCACAAACTTTCAAGGATTTCAAGGACCCGTGGGAACCCTGATTCACGCTCGCACATACAGAATATTATTTGTTTGGGCGGGTTCTTGTGTGTTCTGGTGGTTTTTAACAAGTTTTTGGGCTGGAAAACCTTGACCTGATCTGGCAACCTGGCTAGATCATAGTAGCTCCATGATAGCGCTGAGAAATCGCTTCTGAGATTCAAGCGGACCAAAAACGAAGCAAAACGAGGATGAACATCGATCAAGGAAGCCTAAGAAGGGCCTAGAACGCACACGGAGGTTGCTGCTTTCCTTCTGGACAGGTGAGCTTATTTTTGAAAGGACGTGGGGCTGAATTTGTGTTTCCTTCCCTTTCTGAACTACTCGCCCTCTCAAAGAACCTGCAGTACGTTTGTTTTATTCTATTTTTTTTCTTTTATAAAGCTCACCGCAAAAAGGGAACTAAAGTAAAATGTTCTTAAAATTTTTTATTTTTCCTTGATTTGAGCAGCTAAATAAGAATATTTGCCAATGGAATGAACATTTCTACCCATAAAATAACATAATTAGATATCCTACACTTGAAATAAGATGACGGAGATGAATTGTTCTTATTTTAAGTGCAAAAATCTTATTCCATTGAGCTGAATTACCAGCTCAAATCAAGGAAAAATACACCAATTTCAAGAGGATCTTACCTACTTTTGGTTCACTTTTTGCAGTGCAATGTAACAGAAACCATACCAGCCAGGAGACGCCTCACACACTGCAAAAACGGACCTAAAAATTAGTAAAATGTTCTTAAAATGAGTGTATCTTTCCTTGGTTTGAGTGGATAAATAAGATTATCTGCCAATGGAATAAGATTTTTGCACTTAAAATAGGAACAATTCATCTCCATCATCTTATTTCAAGTGCAATATATCTAATTATCTTATTTTAGGGGTCATTCCATTGGCAAATAGTCTTATCTACCTGCTCAAATCTAGGACAAACACACACATTTAAGAACATATTACCAATTTTTAGGTCTGTTTTTGCAGTGCAGGAGGATCTCTAGCTGCCAATAAACCGGACGTCTTACAGCTCTGGCCAGGACGTGAACTGCAGGTGGACCACGGTGCGCTTCAGGCTCTGGTCGCGGTACTGCAGACTGATCATGCGCTCCACGTGTGTCGGCGTCATCTTCTGTGTGGTGAGACTGAGCGTGATTGGTCCCTGGGAGAGCTGCTGGCCGCGCTCCGTGGGGAAGTAGCGCAGAACCTTGCCCTGGAAAACATCACACCAAAAGCCGCACGTCAGAAAACTCCTCAAAAACGACACAAATTCACCACCGTGACGCTTTTAGAGCCCAGCACCTTGTCCAGCTCCTGCTCTGAGACCAGCATGACGATCAGCGACACCTTCTGCTCGTACACCATCAGCCAGAAGTCTGCGGCGGTGCCGCTGAGCGGCGCCTGGGTGGCGATCAGGCGAGGGCAGTACGGCGACAGGTCCTCCACAAAGCTGGCGTTGATGTAGTCATCCTTCCCCGACTGCAGGACCACGCGGTTCAGGTCGTAGGGCATGACGTCGTGGTGGCGGTTCTTCATGGTGTAGCAGCGGGCGATGGCGATGGACAGCTGCCGGGCGTCCTTCTCCTGCTGGTCCTGCAGCTCTTTCCAGCGGGCGTCCAGCACCGACACGCCTCCTTCGCTCTCAGAGGGGTGCTCCAGGGAGTCCACCTGGGCTCGGTAATGCTCCAGCTCGCTGTGAAGGCGGGCCACGCGCTCCGGCGCCTGGTACGGATCTCCCTGGATCAGGAGGACTCCCTGGGAGCTCTTCCTTTCGACGGCTTTGGTGGGCTGCAGGACGTTGGTGGGCGCCTTGGTGCCGCCGTGTTGGCTCTCCGGGCTGGAGGAGAGGAGATCGTCCGTGCTGGAGTTCTGCCGCTGGAACAGAGACGTGGATGCGGAGGGGTTGGGAAGAGTGGGCGGCGCCGTGCCCCCTGGAGACGGGGCCGTCAGACCCAGAGACGCCGGGCCCGGAGACGGGGAGGGGGAAGGGACGACAGGGTTGGTCGGCTGCATCAGCGCGGCGCCTCCGGGGGAGAGGGGGCCGACTGCAAGGGGTTGCTGTGGGGCACCGGGGGGCGCACCTGTCCCTGCTGCAGAAGGATACAGAGTGGGAGGCTGGGGGTGGGTCATAGGCAGGGAAACCTGGGGTTGTTGGAGAGCCGTGGGCCGAGGCGCCAGAGGCTGCTGGGGTATCATTAGCGCGCCGCCAGGGTAGCAACCCCCACCGTGTTGAGAAGGGTGTGGCTGCGGCGGGCCGGCCATCTGCATGGGATGCCCAGGAACGCCGGGGATAGCTTGATGCTGTGCAGACAATGCACTCTGAGGAATGTGGGGTACGGGGCCTCCTGGCAGGTTGACCTGGGGACCAGAGGGCACATGCGGCTGAGAAGAAGGCGGCATCTGAGGATGCATGGTAGGGGGAAGAGGCCGACCACCCGGGGGGATGTAGTTATGCGACCCCGGGGGCATAGTTTGACCGCTGGGCGGCAGCTGTGGTCTGTGGCCACCTGGTATTTGCATCTGTGGGTGGGGCAGAACGTGCTGGGCAGCGGGAGGGACGGCCATCTGCTGGTGAGGCAGTCCGGGGGGCATCTGCTGGTTGGGATACGGCGAATAGGGGGCAGAAGTTGAAGACGTTGGTGGATGTGCAGCCTGGGGGGGGGCCCCCGGCATGGAGCCCGGCATCATCTGAGGGTGCTGCTGGGGGACGAAGCTCTGTGGAATGTGGTAGGCCTGTGGCGCCGGCGGTCGGGGAGGAAAGCCATTCTGCTGATGCTGCTGAAGCTGACCTGGAAACGCCTGCTGGTAGTTTGGAGGAACGTTGGGCTGAGGCGGAGCATATCCGTGGGTGTAAGTGGGAGCGGCCCTCGGTCCAGGCTGATACCCCTGAGGGAGAGGCTGGGCTGCGGGCGGGCCGTACTGCTGGGGGTGCTTCTGCTGCTGCGATGGGTGCGGCATCATGTGGGGGTACGCACCCATCTGGGGTACCGTGTACCCCGTGGAGGCGGGGGGAACAGGCATGTGCGGGGCGGGGGTGTAGCTGGGGATGGGAGCCTGAATGCTGTCCACGGTGGTGGTGGAGGGGCGGACGGGGACGGGAGCCACGAGGCCCGGTTGGGGAGCCTGAGGAGGCGGCGCCCGGTAACCAGACGCCACTGGAGGCCTGTGGTGAGCGATCTGGTGGAGGGGCATACGTGGCATGGGACCCTGACCCATAGCCCCTGAAGGGGGAAACTGGGCGATTCTTGCCAGGAGCTCCGGAGGTGGGAGGTTGGGAGGGAAGTGGGGGAGGCTGGCAGCGGGGGCACCTGGCCAGGGCATACGACCAGCGGCGTTAGAGAGGGAAGGGATATCGGGGGGGAGGCTCCGGAGGTCCTCAGGCAGGTCGCCCCCTAGGGCCATGATGGCTGCATTGATCTGTGCCAGCTCTGGATCCTCGAAGCTCGACGACGCAGAGTCCGCGTCGGACGCTCTCGGCTTCAGGACGGGCTTGGCGGCCGTAGGGCGCGCTGGGGGCTTTTTATCTCTGCAAAGCAAAGTTATTGGTTTATGTACAAGTTCAGATAAGTAACTAGGGCTGAACAATTAATCACATTTTCAATATAATCGCGATTTAAAAAAAAACGCAATTTCCAAATCGCAGAGTCTGCAATTTTTGGCTATGTAACAATTAGGGAATTAGACACGTCCATTAGGTGTTGGTAAAATGTTTAAAGTGGGTTTGCCTCCACATGGAAGGGAAGACAGTTGCAGCAGTGAGATAATCTAATTGTATTACTTGTTTTAGAGTTTATATAATCATACATAGCATTAAGTACTGGTCAATCAGTTTAATACATAGACTTGCTTGTTGGTTGCACTTTATGTTCAACAAGGATTGACGTCCAAATCAACTATAAGCTGTTCTCTTGAATAATATTCTGATTAATAGAAACATTAAAAATTCTTGTTTAAAATAGTCCTTGTTTACAAACGTCTTTATTTAGAAGCCATTTTTGTTGCTTGTGGTTAACGCAGAGAAAAGTCAAAATTGCAATTTTGGTTGAAATATATTGTAGGCAGAACGCAATCATTTCTGCTCTGAGTTTAGATGCTGCGGGTCTTTAAGCACCTAATCTGCACAGCGAGGAAACAAAATGATTTATTGTTTGTATATGTTTAAAAAGACATGATAAATTAAACTGGGAAAAAAAAAAAAAATCACATTAAATCACAATATTAAGAAAAAAAAAATCGCAATTTGATTATTTTCCAAAATAGTTCAGCCCTATAAGTAACCAGAAGTGAACAAACAAAAAAAATTATAATAATCGCTGTTATTTCCACATGAAATGTGAGCTAAACCCTTACTTCTCCAGCAGGGGCCTCCTCTCCTCTGCCCTGCTCTGACACAGGGTCTTGGCTCTCTCCAGCAGCCGTGACGCCTTGGCCTCCAGGTCGTCGTAGAACTCCTTCCCCTCCTGGGACTTCTTCATCAGGTCTTCGTAGGCTTCGTACGAGCCCACCAGCCCCTGCACCGTGCTGTTCCACTGCTGCTCCGTCTGGTTCAGGCCTTTCCGCACCGATGCGTACTGCACATTGGCCTCGGTCAGCGCCTTCAGGATGTTCTCCTGCGCCGACAGGTTCTGGTCGATGTAGACCTTCACCTGCTCGTACTTCTTCAGCTGCTCCTCGAATATGCGCTGGAATGGGGGGAGAGACGTCGGTTCGGCTTAAAGCGCAAAGCAACGGCAGGTATTCTGTGGGAGGAGGAGCCGCCGCCGCGTACCTTCATGTCCGCTCTGTCGGTGGTGACCAGGGTGGAGGTGATGTCGTCCGTCTGAATGAGGTCACGCAGCTGTTTCTCCAAAGAGCCCCGTTGTTCCCTCATCTCCTGGACCTTCCCCAGGATCCGCTTCATACGCTGCAGCCCCGCCATTTCCTCTGTAAAGCATTTTATATCAGCTACACGTTCACAGCCGTGCGCCGTCTCCCCCCCCCGACTCGCCTACAGCCTCACCTTCACTGAGCTGGGGCCTCGGCAGGGCCTCTCTGAGACTCTCCAACGGCCCCCCGAGCAGACGCAGGTTGCTGATGTGCAGGTTCATCGCCCTGTGGAGCTCCGTGTTGGTGAAGCTGGCCTTCTCGTGGGCCTCCATGTACTTCTCCAGGTCCCTCTGAATTTCGGCCAGAGCTTGGTTCTGCGCGGCCGGATGCATCTCAGCCGCGGCGGGGCCGCACGCTTCCTGCAGGGCGCGCTCGCCCGCCTCGTCCGCTCCCAGGACGTCTCGGATCTCCTTCAGCGAAGACTCCACGTCGGTAAAGACTCCTGAGAGCACTGCAAAAAAAAACAAAAAAACAAAGAAAAACGGGAAGCTCATGCGTCTAGATGTAATCTGGAACATCTTAGAATATTTACTCCGAGCCGAGCTTTTGTCGCCACACAGCCACAAACGTCTATTTTATTGGGTTTTTATGTGACTCACCACCTTACAAAGTGGAGGGAAAATTAAATGTGGATTTCATAAATAAATCAATAAAATCTGTAATATTTTTATAAATAAAATCTGAAAAAGTGTGCCGTGCATTAGTATTTAGCCCCCCTTAGTCCACTTTTTGCAGGGCGTCCTTCCACCAGCTTCTCACATTTAGAGATTTACTGTTCTTTAACTATG
This sequence comes from Fundulus heteroclitus, assembly GCF_011125445.2. Taxonomy (NCBI): domain Eukaryota; kingdom Metazoa; phylum Chordata; class Actinopteri; order Cyprinodontiformes; family Fundulidae; genus Fundulus; species Fundulus heteroclitus. The sequence continues at coordinate 39,553,145 of NC_046363.1, forward strand.
CATTACGTGTTGTCATTTCTGATTTAACTTTCTGTTCTCTTTTTCTTCATAGTAGGTACACCTGGTCTGGCGTTCTGTTAACTGTGACATCATCCAGAGAAGACGGCTCACCCGCTATTACCATCTAATGTAGATTACTACATTAGATGGTACAGATTACTGGATCAATGTGTGCTTCTGTGCTTTTTTGTTTCTCTTGTTGTGTCTCTGTTCTGTCTTCTGTAACCCCAGTCGGTCGAGGCAGATGACCGTTCATACTGAGCCCGGTTCTGCTGGAGGTTTTCCTTCCCGTTAATGGGGAGTTTTTCTTCCCACTGTCGCTTCATGCTTGCTCAGTATGAGGGATTGCAGCAAAGCCATGTACAATGAAGACGACTCTCCCTGTGGCTCTACGGTTCCCCAGGAGTGACTGCTGCTTGTCGGGACTTTGATGCAATCAACTGGTTTCCTTATATAGGAAAATTTTGACCAATCTGTATAATATGATTGAACTTGACTTTGTAAAGTGCCTTGAGATGACATGTTTTATGAATTGGCGCTATATAAATAAAATTGAATTGAATTAAATATTTTTTTTTTACCAAAACAGCCAGTAGGATTGGACGGCCTCAGTGAACCTGTCTCCCATGTTTGTCTTTCTCTTCATGGGTTGTACTGAAACGTAATTTCCCCCACGGGGGACAATAAAGCAATTCAATTGGATGCTGTACAGCGTCAGCGCTCACTTCCCTCCATATGTAGAATGAGCAGACCCTCTTCCTGCAAACTCCGACCCTCACAATGCTTGTGACAAACTGCAAAGAGGACTTCTTGTGGCTTTAATTCAACAGCTGCTTTCTTTTTTGCCATTTTTTCCCACCAGAGTCATCTTTGTGAACTGCACAGCTGATAGTATCAATAGATTTCCCCACCTGAGCTGGTGATCTGTGCAGCTCCCCCAGAGTTACGACTTTGCGGCCTTGCTGATTAACGCAGCGCCTTTCGGTTTAGGTGGAAGGCAATTTTTGGTATGCAGCTGTGCCCTAAGCTTTCCGTTTTTTGGACGATGGACTAAACAGCGCTGCTTTAGATGCCCAAAGCTTGACTAGAACTTCAAACTTCTATCACATAAATTCCCTAATGAATAACATTGATGTTTGTGGTTGAAGGGGTATCTGTTTGCACCCAGAGATGCCATTTTTTTTTACCAACCCTGCATGGACTGAATGAGGCTCTTCACTGTGTCGGGTCGGACGCTGAGGGCAGCGCACTTCTCCATCAGAACCGGAGGGATGTGGTTGTACATGTCCAGGTTGTCAACAGACTCTGGCTCCAAGCCCAAAGAGTCCATGAACTGCCTGTAGGGAGATAAAAAAAAACACACATTTGTTCATAACTACATTTTGTCAAAACCTTCCAATGAAGGCTTTCACACAGCCGCCTTACACACAGACACAATCACTCACTCTAGGGTTTCATTCTTGCCGTCAATCTTGGCCATGATGTCCCTCAGCAGCTTGGCCTTTTCCTCGCTGTTAAAAAAAAAGAAGAAAAAAGGAAACATTGCAGGAAAACCCCAGTAAATCTCTGGTTTAACGGCGTCCTAAGATCCAAGAATGGTCCAGATGAGAAGAGCCTACCTGTACAGAGACGATGCTTCGTGGGCAGCCATGGGCACCAGCTTTGCAAACAGGTCTGGTCCAGTGACACTGGGGTCGGTGGGGTTGACCGGCAGAGCCTTCACCAACGGAGCACCTGGCAACAGGTAAAACAAAAAATAAAAATAAAAAAACACACACAGAATCAGGCCTTTATTCCATCCCAATAAGAGGCTTGGGCCACTGTAGTTAATATTTCAATCAGAAAGCGCATTCACTGTTTTGTCTAAATAAAAATGTAAAAAATCCAGATGAAAGCATTAAAAACAGAAAACATTTAATCGTTCTCAATCTTTTCCCAAGGGTGGAAAGTTTGATTTCATGATGAAAAGTATTGGCCTAAAAGCATGAAAACTTTGTAGTCCAACTGTTTTTAATATTAATATGCTTTTAATTTCTATTCTCCAATGTTTTTATTTTGTTTCTACATTTTATTCCAACTTGTTTTATTCTGTTTTATTTTCCTATGTTTTAGTCATGTAAAGCACTTTGCATTGTCTTTGTACTGAAATGTGCTATACAAATAAATTTGCCTTGCCTTGCTGTTCACAAAATGCTAAATATAGAGAAAACAAAGTTTTTTCCTTGCATGATTAGTTATATTCATAGTTTCTTTGCTCCCTTAAGAAAGAATAATTTCAGGTTAGATTCTGAACTTTGCAGCCACATAACCGACTACTGCAAACTCTTCTTATACATAAATTTAAAGCACATTACTAGATCACGAGCAAGAACGCAACAGAATCCATTACACAACAGATATAAAACGATAGAGTAAAATGCTGCTGCTTTATATATCATGCTTTTCCGTTCTTCCTGTTCACATTTGAAATCCCTCATTTGTGGCCTATATAAAGTAGAACAGCAATGGTTTGGTCTGAATCCCTCGTTAATTTACCCCCACGTTAACCCATTTTTACCACCGTTATGATGCGTGTCTTTGATCAACTCGTTTTGGTGCCGTCTCTTTAAATCTAAACGAGACACTTCACACCCTTCCAGGTCACAGAGCGTTCCACTCCACCCCGTTCGGCCATCTTTGTAGCCTGCTGGGGGACGGTGTAATGAACAACCGACCATTTTTACTTTCGCTTTGACGTCCTATAGCTTGGACTGCAAAAAAACGCTCCAGGAAATAAAAATGGCAGATTCACGAAATTGCCATTGGAATTGGTCCATGATCTTATTTAGCCGCTCTGCAGCAAATTACATGAAGTAAGTGCTCAAAAAAATGTAACAGAAAACTTAAATATGACCAAAATATCAGGACAGACAGCGCTCTTAGGCTACGTTCACACTGCAGGGAAATGTGACCCAAATCCGATCTTTTTGCTCATATGCGACCCATGTCCGTCTTTTTCACGGCAGACCATTGTTAATAGCTGTGCTGCTTTCTTCTTACATTAGTCTCGCTATGTCTAATATCGGCTCTTATTGCTCAGCAGCTTTTCTAATAATAGCAAGCAGAGGCGCCGGCCGAAATACAAGTTTTTATTTTATTTTATTTAATCAAGTTTTTTTTGTTTTTTTATAAACAAAACTTTTCTGAACACTTCTACAAACAACTACATTCACCATTAGTTCCCTAAACAGTGCGCTGCTCTGTGACGTCTCCATCTGTTATCCACACATGCGTGTCGCTTTGCGGTCGTGAACCGTTCAGACAGAAGTCTGATGCCGGTCGCATTTAATGTATGAACAGCCTCCTCAAAAAAAAATCTGATTGCAGCAAAAAATCTGAATTGAGCATAAAGGCCTGCAGTGTGAACGTAGCCTTATCCACTCCAAATACACAACAAAATGGATTTAAGGGCCAAAACAGCTGGATTTGCATTTGTTCCCTTTAAGTCAAGCACACAGTACAAGTGTTATTTCTAATCCGTACATCCATGCAACTGGTGAAATACACCTACAGCTGATGCAAATCCAGTTTTGCATGCATACATTATCTAACATTAACATTTGCGTTACCTTTAACTGAAGCTAAGGTTTCCAGCGAGGGAACAGTCTCATGATAAATGAAGTCATTGTCCTTTTTGGCAGAATTATATCTGCAGATTGGGGGGAAAAAATCATTTTAAATACATGTCTTTTAATCAGTTAGTAGCAAAACGCGATTAAATGCTATTTAGAAAAGGACGCATCACTCACTTTCCGCCGATGACATCCATGGTGAACTTCAAGGCCTCTTGGACGCTGTCAGGTTGACCCTGGATGGATTATGGAGGACAAAAAAAAGAAAAACAAGTTTGAAAATAACATTTCAAAACCAGTTACAGCAACACCACGTTCAATAGAAGAGCGTTACCTTAGCTAGCTTGATGGCTTCACCGAGTTTGTCCAAAGAGCTCTGCAGATAAGCCAGCTGCAGAAAACACATGGTTTCAGTCATTCAGTTAAAAACCAAACAAGACTCGATAAAGACTAGAAGAGAAACTGGCAGATTGAGCTTTCTCCAGATAGGCACTTTTTTTTTAGATGTACCTGTAAAGTTTGCATCTATATTCTGTAGCCTGTTTATGTCTGATAAGAAGCTGATGCCGAAAAGGGCTGTGCCGTTTTGCCACAGATCAAGATTGCGATTTATTTCAACCATAATTTAGACTTTTCTCTGCATTAACCACAAGCCACGAAAACTGCCTGTAGATAAAGATCCTCGTAGACAAGGACTATTTAAAACAAGCGATTTAACTGTTTTTTAATCAGAATATTATTATTATTATTATTATTTTTATTCAAGAGAATAGCTTGATTAGTTGGACATCAATCCTTGTTGAACATAAAGTTTAACCAACCAACACGTCTGTGTTAAAGAGTTTGACCAGTACTTAATGCTATGGTGAGATTCCTGAAGGTTTCTGGTAAAAAAAAAAAAAAAAAAGAAAATTCACTATATAAACTCTAAGACAAGTAATAAAATTAGATTATCTCACTGCTGCAACTCTCTTCCCTTCCATGTGGAGGCAAACCCACTTTAAACATTTTACCGAATTCTAGATGATGCGTCTGATCCATTAATTGTTAAATCAGACCTCTGCGATTTGGAATTTTTTTACAAAAAAATTGCGATTATATTGTAAATGCAATTAACTTTCCAGCCCTAATGCCGAATAAAACCCTTACACCCTGAAGTGACTTTACAGTCCTGAGGGGTTAAAGGAGGAAAATTGTATCACCTTGTGTGTTTTTTTTTCTCAAGCCAAATCTTGTTTATCCTTTCTGTTTCTTAATGTAAAAAAAAAATTGAAAAAATTCAAAACAAAAAAACTGAATTTCTAAATGACTAAAAAAAAACGTTGACTGAAATCAAAATTGCTGCAATTGAAGACTTTGAAGCTTAGAAATCATCGGAGAAAATAATGTTTTATCCCAGCGGTGAACATTTGAACAGAAACTCAGTGAAAGTCGAAGTAGAACCAGATGATGCGCTCACCCGTTCTCCGTATTTCTGCTGCTCCTCTGCCTGCTTCCCCATATGAAGCTGTTGGGACAGAAATAAGCCTCAGACAAAGGGCCAAGGCTGCGTGCGCGTCCACAAACCACATTCAACCCCCTGCAGAGTCAAACAGAACCTCCTCCTACTGGCAACTCACATGTGCAACAGCAGCAAAGTAGTAGATCTTCATCTGAACCAGCTTCTTCCAGTCTTTCTGGATCTTTCCCAGCATGGAGGCCGTCTCGGAGTTCTCCAGAGCCCTGCAGGCCTCCTTATAATAATCCACCACCTACAGCGTCACAGCAACACACGCCGGCTTTTAAAAAAAAAAGCTTAAAACCGTTGACGTCCAGATTAAACGGAAAAGAATGAACGTTGAGGGAAAGTGAACCTGAGCGCTGATGCGAGCAACCAGGAAACTTTTCCGGTTGTCCAGCATGGACTTCTCTAAAAGACACTCCTGGGCCTGGCCCTGAGAAACGAAAACAAGATGGGTGACGTGCTTCTGTGCGAGGCGGCGAGGCGGCCTGCGGCGCTTTAGGCTACGCACCAGCATGAGGTTGATGTTGAGGTTGAGGATCTGGTGGCTCATGTCCACGCTGTAGTTGTGGCTGAAGTGGTCTCTCAGGTAGGAGAAGGCGCCGGCGGAGCACTGGAAGTGTGTGCAGGACACCTTCATGCCCTGAAAGCACAGCAGAGCGGGTCACGCTGGGAGAGCAGAGACAGGAGCGGGGAATGTGTGAGCGGGGGAACGCCGTACCTCCTCTGAGACTCTGTTGTCCATGGCTCCCAACATGGAGTGCAGGGCTCCTGGAAAACAGTTCACAGATTGGTTTAGTAGGCCAGATGGTAAGAATTTAATTAGCAAAACCACCAGCCTCCACACTTCTTAGCACTCCCAACAACACTTGAACCATTTTTAGTTCATTACTTAAGCTTGTTTTTAGTTTTTTTGCACTGAGATTCTCTATGGACATTTAAATTAGAAAAATTCAGGACTGCATGTTTCCCCTCGGGTCTAAATGGGACGGAGAGGTTCATGTTTTTAGCTGCTGCCCACTAGATTGGAAGACACCAGAGTTCATCTCGCTGCCACAAACGGGGGAGAATGGCAGGAGATATTCAAATTAAATCACAAAGGAAAAAAGTCTTTTCTGTCCTACCATCACAAACGTAAATGGAAAAGCGACTCGCTCTCACCGTTAGGTAAAACGCTGGGGGCCTGTTTCTTTTTCGAAGGGGAAACTTAACAATAACCCAATGAATTACTGGGATATTAGACAGAAAACTCTAATGGCCTCTGCCAGAACGTTAAAGGTGGGTCATCACTGGATCTTTGGGTGGAATGATGATGATTCAAAACGTACAGCCAGGTTATCGCAGACGTGGTTAAATCAAGAAGCTCTCCAATGGCCAAACGGCATAAATCATATGGAAAAACTTTGAGATGAGCTGGAAAGACCACGACCCAGGACGCCAAGCTTCCAGGAGAGATTGCTCAGAGATCGGTCACGTCTTACAGGAAGACATGAAGTGCCGGGCTGTGGAACCTTTTCCTCAACAGAGCGAACGTGCTCAAACTTAAAGGTATACTATGCAACCGGGGTTGATTTTCCAGCGAGACTCCCGCCAGAGGGCGAAAGTAAAAGTGCACTGTCGTAAAGATGCTCAGCTGTTCTGGTTTCTCCGTCAAGCCAGGCGCGGTTGTTTTGAGCTTAGCAGACAGGCGAACGCAACAAAAAGTGGAAAAAACGGCAGTACAAACAATGACTAACACAGTGAAGGTATGAACATCAAGCTTCCCGCCTCGCCAGTTCTATTATTATTTTTTTGTTTATGTTGGCGAGACGCTACCGCCGCGGCCACCGCCTCGCCAGTTTTATTATTATTATTATTATTATTATTATTATTGTTTTATGTTGGTGAGACGCTACCGCAGCCGCGGTAGCGTCTCACCAACATTAAAAAACAAAATAAAAATAATAATAATAAAACTCGATATGCTTGCATGTTTATTTGACGTTAAGACGCGGTTCTTTGTTGTTGCTTTCGCGCGTGCATATAGTGAAAGGCAGGGCAAAAACACATGGAGTTCTCGCCGTAAAGCGAGACCGACTCTCGCGATGCACGAGACTTCTGAGCCTGTGTGTGCGGGCCGTGAGCTCCTGCAATTGCAAGTACGGTATTTCCCCCACAGACCACCAGGGCGGCCGAGAAAACCTTTGTTCGACCTGAAATGACTCATTTAATCATCCAAAACGGTATGAAACACATTAATTAACTGAAAAATGTTGCATAGTATGCCTTTAAGACTGAACATTTTGAGTCTGAGATTATCCCAGAGATGAACGGCTAAGATCACTGTTCAATTATCTGCGACGGGAGGTTACTATAAAGCGTTTTGCTTAAGCCGGGCGTACACTGTACGTGTTTTCGCCCTTTTCGGGCCGATTCTTCATTTGTGCGAGAATTGTTTGGATCGGGCCGAGTTTCAGCTTGATCGTGCGTCCTGTGTCATGTAGTATACGGAGGGTAACGAGGGACGATTAGCTTCTCATGACCACCTCCCGATCAGGAATAGGACGGTCTGTTGACAATCAAACATGTTTGAAATTCAGTCGGCCCTCATGAGGTGATCGTGAGCGCCTCCTGCTGTTGATGCAGAGCTACCAGCGTCTACGAGCCGATTTCCCCCGACCCCCCGCACTGAGCATGTGCAAACAAGGGAATTCTTTTTTTTGTCTTCTCAAACGAAAACATAGGGGTGGAGAGAAGCATGGCGGCGGTACGTTTGTTTTTTGAACGTATCAGAGCGTCGGGCTGCACAGAGTAAGAACAGATATGGTGAGCTGTGAGCTTTTAAAATTGACAAGAATATGTTAATTATTGCCTGAAGACGACGACAACCAGATGCAGCACATTGTACGCTTAACACATCACCACTAGTCAGTAAAAGCTGTAACAGTTTAACAGGATTACACACAGGAAGTAACGGCGGGCCCCCCTGCTTCCAACACTGATTAAAAATAATGATTTTAAAGTAGTCAGACATGTGACAATAACACTATTAAATAGTGCATTTAGAATAAAAAAAAGAACGTGCAGCAAGTGATCTAACTCACCAAGATTGTAAAGGATGCATGCCTGCTCATAGCTGATGTCGTTGTGGGTGACTGTTTTTCCAGAGAAGATTTCAGTCCTGAACGAGAACCAAAAAAAAAAAAAAAAAAAGCAAGAATGAACGTCAGAGACCAGGTGGCTACAACATTTCAGACGACCACACTTAAATAACGTCTAGTTAGCGAGAGCTTTCGTTTATCCTCCAACATTTTTAAATGAGAGGCTTAAAGGGAATCTACCGAGTCACTTTGGACACAAATGGACAGGAAAGGCACCATTAGAACTTCTTTCTTGCCAAACTGCCCTGTTATCTTGTCTGGTGTTGGACCTACAGACTTAAAGCAGCACACAGACGTCAGTGTCCTGACTAAAGTCTAAGGCAGGGGTGTCAAACTCATTGTGCTTTAGGGGCCGCATACAGCTTAATCTAATCTCAAGAGGGCCACACGAGTAAACTCATTGCAAGATTAAATAGAACTAATAAAAGTGAACTTGTTGTTGATTTTTATATTAAATGAATTTCACTTTTACACAATATATTATGAATAACCTCAGCGTTTTTAAGGAAAGTATGTGCAATTTCAACAATACTTTTACTCAGTTAAACGTTTACTTAAGTGCTTAATGCATAAGAACTGATCACAGTGATTGTACAATGTTGAAAAACATTTATTCACATTTTTTGGAACTTAAAAACACTGTCCTACATGACAAAATACATCAAACAGATAAAAATTAAGAAATAATTTCAAATCAATTTTCCATATCTGAAGCTCAACGCTCCCATCTGCTGATTAAAACACAGCGCCCCTCGTGGACAATATAGGAACTGCAGATTTTCAATAAACGAAGTACATGTTTTTTTCAATAATTGTTTTATCATTCTCTTCCTTTTATCTCCTCTTTCTTTCACCTTTTCTTTTATTCTTCTTGTTCTTCCTTTCCTCTCCTACTTTCCCCATTGTAGTGTCCATATCATTTGAGATATTCCCTGCATGAATCATAATAAAACTATTCACATTCATAAATCAAGCAGAGCACTATGGCAAAAGCAGTACTGCTCCACTTGTGAAAGTCAAATCTGATGAGCTCTTTTTGGCATTAAGACAACAATTCTTATTGCCAGACAGGACACTGGAAAAAAATAAAAAATAAAAAAATTAAAATAATAATAATGATAGTTGAATTGAATAATGATAATCCATTTAGCCAGGGCCGTATGTTTGACACCCCTGGTCTAAGGTGTTACGACAACTGGCCGATGTCTGCGGCTCTCGGGTACAAACGCGCGGACGGCTGAGCTCCTACCAGGAGATGGGCACCGCTGCCTCCTGGCCTCCCCCCAGAGGGACCCGGCTCTGCAGGTAGTGCAGCTGGCCGAAGTACTTCCTCAGGGTGCTGCATCCCTCGAAGTCTCTCGTCACGTTCACGGCACTCTGGGGAACACACAAACACGCACAAATCATCCGTTTATGCCGCGTTAAAACTAATCATCCGTACCGCTACAAGTTTAAAAAACATTCCATCGTTGATGGCGGTGATGTAATAACGCTGCGTATCATTAATCAGACTCTTTAAAATGTATCATTCCTTAATGACTTCGCAAAGCGCTCAGTTTTTTTTTTATGTGCGTCAATTTCAACGTGATTTACAACTTAGATGTAAGCAGGAATTGATGAGGTGCTGAACAAAGCCCGCATCGCTCATCTGCCACCCCCATCATTCGACTACAAGCATCTGCCATTAGGCTCCTTCTGTAAGGAAAGAAATCTGCCTTTCAGCACATGTTTCAAGCAAAAGGAGAAGTTGTAACAGAACCACAGTTTATGCTCATACTTACATGAAAACAGTCTTGTAGAAATATGAGAAATGACAGAAAAAAAAAAAAAAGAAAAAAAACACGATTTATACCTGGGTTTTGTTAAATGATTGATATTTATTGGGTCAGTTTTGATAATTATTCTATTTGTTTTGTGTAGACTGATTGCAGGAGGAGACACTGGTTTTCCCCCAGCGGGCTATAAGCCGTCAGGCTAAGCGTCCTTTGTTTTCTTGAAATGTTCAACGTTCTCCATGTTTGAGCGCAACATGAAACGGACAGTAAATGTCCCGTCTGGGAGAAAACGTCCCAGTCAACATGAGCTAGCATAAGCTAACGCTAGCTGCTATTAGCTTAACACACACTACGGTATCTGGTTAAAGGTCTGCGCCCCTTCGTCGAGCTCGGTTCCGCGCACAAAACCCGCAACCTACCCAGACAACTACCCCCAGGAATACCCAATGTTTTGGGGGAAACCCTGAAAAAGTATTTGCTACCCAGTCCTGACTTGCATAGCAGCTTAAGTGACATCCCATTCTTAAACCATAGGGTTCAACGTGACGTTGGTCCACCCTTTGCAGCTATAACAGCTTCAACTCTTCTAGGAAGGCCGTCCAAACGGGTTTTAAAGGCATACTATGCAACATTTTTCAGTTAATTAATGTGCTCCATACCGTTTTGGATGATTAAATGAGTCATTTCAGGTTGAACAAAGGTTTTCTCAGCCGCCCTGGTGGTCTGTGGGGGAAATACCGCACTTGCAATTGCAAGAGCTCTCGGCCCGCACCCACAGGCTCAGAAGTCTTGCTTTACGGCGAGAACTCCATGTGTTTTTGCCCTGCCATTCACTATATGCACGTGCGAAAGCAACAACAAAGAACCGCGTGTTAACGTCAAATAAACATGCAAGCATATCGAGTTTTATTATTATTATTATTTTTTTTTGTTGGCGAGACGCTACCGCAGCGGCGGCGGCGAGGCGGCGGCGGTAGCGTCTCGCCAACATAAAACAATAATAATAATAATAATAAAAGATAGCGCTGCGGGAAGCTTGATGTTCATACCTTCACTGTGTTAGTCATTGTTTGTACTGCCGTATTTTCCACTTTTCGTTGCGTTCGCCTGTCTGTTAAGCTCAAAACAACCGCGCCTGGCTTGACGGAGAAACCAGAACAGCTGAGCATCTTTATGACAGTGCACTTTTACTTTCGCCCTCTGGGGGGAGCCTCGCTGGAAAATCAACCCCGGTTGCATAGTATACCTTTAAGTGTTTATGGGAGTTTTTGACTATTCTCCAAGAAGCAGGTTTTTGTGTGGTCAGACACCGATGTTGGACGAGAAGGTCTGGCTCTCAATCTCCGCACTAATTCATCCCAAACTTGTTCCATTAGGTTGAGATCAGGACTCTGTGCAGGCCGGTCAGGGTCATCCACACCACACACCCTCTCATTATTTTGCACTGCCAGCATTGCTAAACTTTTATAATCCATTAAAATTTCAAAGTACACAACCGAACACTTACTGCATTTTTGCACCATTATTATTTTGCACTGCCAACATTGAACTTTTTTTTTTTCAAATGAATGCCTTTTTTGCACCGTTATCTTTGCACTACAAACATGATTGAACATTCTTCTGCACACTTAAAAAACTGCTTTTCTCCTGCACTGTTACATTCTTATCACTGCTGCACTTTATATTGTAATGTTATCTTATTTCAATTGCAATCTCATACGCTTACTTTTTCCCTGCTGGCAGGGGCCAGAGGGCCTAACTTCTGTCTGTCTGCCCCAGGGCAGCTGTGGCTACAATGCAGCTCACCACCATCGGCGTGTGAACGTGTGCTTCAATGACTGAATGTAGCGTGAAGCGCTTTGGGTAGCTTAATAATGCATTATACATGTACAGACCATTTACCATAATACAGTCAGAGAAATGCGCTGTACTTGATGATGACTGATGTTGCGGTTTGCATTTAATAGACACAACAAAACTAAAAACTTGCGTTTTTTTCCTCACGGTTTGTAGACACATGGAGATACAACATGTTTCTTATTGCAATGTTTCAGTTTTACTTAAAATTTACAGAAAATGAAGCAACAGCTGCTTTTCTGCATAAATGGGAACGGGCTTGAATTTCATGCGCTCAGTTGTTTTGCATCAGCTGCACTGTAACAGCTACAGTAAAGAGCTAAATTTACCATTTTATTCAGTAGAATCTAAAAAAATAATAATAATTAAAAAAAGAAATTGAACTGAAACCAATGTAGTTCTGCAGAACAGAAGTTTTCTAACCCCAATAAATCACACAGAGCCTGGTTCTGCTGAGGTTGCTTCCTGTTAAAGGGGAGTTTTTCCTCCCCATTGTTGCTGCATGCATGCTCATTATGAGGGATTGCTGCAAACTCAACGACACATCGTAAGTGACTGTCCACTGTGGCTACCCGGAGGAGTGAACGCTGCGAGTCAATGACTCGATGCAACCTGCTGGGTGTCCGTAGATAGAAACGTTTCTAACCAATCTGTCTGGATGACTCGATAGAACTGACTTTGTAAACCACCTTGAGGTGACGTGTAGCGAATCAGAGCTGTATAAATAAACTGAATTTAAAGAAACGCACAGGAAACAAGTGAGCATTTGATATAAACTCAAGAAATATGAACAAAAAAGTGGTTGAGCATAAATTTCTGGTTTCATTTCCGCTGCTTCGGCATTTATTTTAACATATGATAGAATGTATAAAGCGTAGTTTGAAACTTTTCTACATTAGATGAATCACAAGTTGTTATCAGTGACAAAAACCCTATCATTGGTATTCATTTTGTAACGTGTGAGAACAAACACTATCCTGTATTTATTGCAATAGTTCAGATTGCTGTCTCCATCGTCGGGGGAATAAATTGACATGGTAACCCTTGTTTCCCTGATAGTTGTGCTTCAGATTAATATCTAAGGATTGCCCAGCCGGCAGAGTGGTTCCTAACAACCCAGAACCGGGTGGATGGGACACAACACGAGGTTTTTGTGGGGAAGGTTTTACATGCCACCCACCTGCCGCAGCGTCTCCAGTTTCTTCAGCTGTTCGTTGTAGTTGTCTGGATTCTCTCCATAGTTCTTCAAAATGAACTAGAGGGAAGGAAATGAAGGCAGAAAGTCAGAAAATGTGCCCAAATCAGCGCTACAGAATCAAGTTAAATAGTACTAAAATTCAGAGGAGGACTGTGAATCTTCTCAAATGTCTGCGGTTAGTTTAGTCCTATTACTAATGTTATGTTTCTATAAAAAAGCTATAAGTTAAGACATCTGCCATGATGCTTTCCCCAGATTTTAGTTGCTATAAAAAGCAGCGCAGCAACTTCCAGGTCAGCTCAGCAGGTAAAACATACCCTGCAGAGTCAGACGTTGCTGGTTCTGGTTTTCATTCAGTCACGGATGCAGAAAGCTCACAAGGTCGGTGGGAAGATACCCGCTGACGCGACAACAGGGCACAAGCTGCCTTGTTTTGAATTTCCAAAATGGAAGGAAAACAATGTTTCGCTTTTTATGTAAAATAGTGGTAAATAATGGTATTCATGTGGGGGGGGGAAACAAAACATTTAAAACTGTTTTAAGGTGCATTTGTTCCTGTTAACACGGTGAAGATTCTCAGTCATCCAGGTCATGATCAATCCAAAAAAAAAAATAATAAAAAAAAAAAAAATGCAACAACTGGACTTCTATTCTAAAGCTAAAGACCCATCCAGGAAGCTTTCTCAATTCAAAATGTCTGGAGTAGTGTGGCGTTCCAAGCTTTATGGAGCTGCTCGTTAGGGCTCTAACGAGGCCTCTCCAGCAGGTCCATTAAGACCTCCACACTACTTCAGACATTTTGAATTGATAAATTGATAAAGGAAACGAAACGTCTTCAGCTTCATAACAGAAGTCCAATTGTTTTATTTATTTATTTATTTTTTTTAAATTTTGCGCATGGTCTAAACTCCGTTTTTGTGTGTAGTCTTGAAATACACAACTGGTAACACAAATAATTTTAAAACATAGGGGGGAAAGGCCAACGATTTGTACTTTATTGACCTATTTAAACCAATGAGAGCATGTGACCTGATAAAGATACAGAAGAACAAGAAGGATTGAGGTCAAACTAAAACTAATTTATTCTCTAAACGTATTTAGACTGTTTCGTTTCGGTTGTGTTATAATAACTTGTCAGTTAAGTTCACATAAGCCTATAAAGGGATTTTACAATGACACTAAAACATGTGGGTGGGTGCGTCCCATTTTTCAGTGGACTAATTGGATCGCTGCCTGCAGCAGGAAAAGGGGATTTAAACATTGTAAAAACAATGTTTTCCTCTGACCCAGGAGGCCTTTGGTCGGGTTTATTTGTGAACGTCGCTGTGTGGGAATGCGGAGGCCCGTGTGTTGGTCAGGGTTGTGGGTTTGAATCTCCGTCAGGTGCATGTGACAATGAGCTCACTGTTTACCGTCTCCCTGCCCGAAGGCTGGCCGAGCTACAGGCTCCAGCCGCCGGCTTCGTGTCTTACCACCGCCCGTTTCCGTCCTTACGGTCGTCGACGTTGTCATTTAATTAGGGCGAGTTCGCCGACAGCTAATAACGAACTTCATGTGGAGCGTTTGGCTTAATGTGTGCGTCAGCAGGCTAATGTTAGCAAGCCAGAGGCGGTGGTCAGGGCGGTCTGCCGGAGAAATAACGTAGCCTAGCCGGGCGGTCGTTCTGGAAATTTCCCCGCAGCAGCCTCCCGTAAGAACCGCAGCTGACGCCAGCTCTCCTGCTCGGATTATCGCCTTAATCCCAGTTTGGGTTGACTTCCGACCCCGAGCCCTGTTGCTCCTCTCCGCGCCCAGCTCACCTGCTTCACGGACGGACCAAACTGGAACTCCCCAGCTTCTTTCAGATCCAGCCAGATCATCGGCATCCGCGGGACCGCTTCCATGGCGGCCGGCACCTTCCGACACCGTCCGTCGGCGGCTTTAGTCTCCGAATGCCGTCAGAAACGTTTCAGCCGAGAAGGGTTTTTTCCCCCTAAGGATCGTTTCCTCCAAACAACTGTGTCATGTATCCATTTACACCTCAACCGGAAGCGTACGCGAAGACGTTAGGCCTCGACACCAAGGTCTTCTGGGAAATGTAGTCAACTAGTCAGCAGTGCAGCCCGAAACGAGGAAGAAGTCGGAAAGTTATGTGAAATTGTCGCTATTTATTCGGTGTTTTTCCTATATTTCAACTAAATATCAACATGATCTCCATACTAAATTAAATAAGTCTAATTGACTATTTGGTTTGCCACTAAATTCATGACACATACTTATATTTATAATGTTTTTTTTCCCTTTTGTCTTCTGTTTTTTTAATACACGGAGCCATGCAATGGAATTTCGTTCAAATGTATTTAGTGAATGTGCAGTTGAATGATCTCTTCCAGTTTATTCAATTCTAAAGGAAGTGTGAATGTATTGTGGTTTTGTACAAATCGACTAACAAACAACTAATTGCATGAGGAGTAGAATATACCTAAATACACACCTGAAGCATCAGAGCTGTTGCACAGCACTGCAAAAAGGGAACTAATATTAAGTAATTTTCTCTTGAAATAAGTGCATTTTTTTTTCTGATTTGAGCAGGTAAATAAGATTATTTGCCAATGGAATAATGTTTTTGCACTTAAAGTAGGAACAATTCATCTCCATCATAATTTTTCAAGTGCACAATATCTAATTATCCTAGGGGTAGAACTACTAATCCCATTGGCAAATAATAATACATTTACCTGCTCAAATCAATGAAAAATAGACTCATTTCTAGAAAATTTTACTTACTTTTAGTTCCCTTTTTGCAGTGAGCTTCCCGTCTCCTACAGCCAAAAACAGGATTTTTAGGGCAATTGGATTGCAGTGGCAGAGTGAACTTTCTTAGTCAAACTTGGTGATTTAGTGTCCTCTGCTGCTACGCTTCAGTGTGCTATGGGGTCCCACAGGGGTCAGTGTTGGGCCCATTTTCTCCTTGTACCTGCTTCCCCTTGGTTCTGTCCTCAGGAAGCATGGGGTTTCCTTCCACTGTTCTGCAGATGACTCCCAGGTTAATCTCCTTCTTAAAAAAATGAAGTGCTTCTCATTAGATTCACTGTTCAAATTAATGATATAAAGTCCTGGGTGGCCTCAAACCGTTTACATTTGAACAAGCAAAAAACAAAGGTCATGGTTTTTGGTGGCACGTCTGACATCTCCAACACAGATCTTGGTTCTCTGGCACGACATGTTAGGCCAGTGATCACAAATCTGGGATTTAAGATAGATGCTGATCTTAAACTTGAAAGCCAGATTAGGGCTGTTGCAAAATCAAGCTTTTTTTTTTCATTATCGGCAGCTAGCTAAAGTAAAGCCAGTAATATCAAGGCAGCTTTTTGAAACAGTGATTTATGCATTTGTTACATCTAGGCTGGTAACTCACTTTATCTGAGGCATTACTGAGGAATCCATCAGGCTCCTGCAGGTTGTGCAAAATGCTGCAACACGACTTTTAACTGGAACGGGAACATCTGAGTGCATTCAGAGCCTTTCTTCATTGTTTGCCTGTACATTTTAGGATCTATTTCACAGATCCCCCCCTTACCTTTCTGAGCTGCTGCACTCCAAATACACCTGCCTGCTCCCTTAGGTCTGTTAACCCCAGCAGCTCCTTATTGTCCCTAAATCCAAGTGGAAACGAAGAGGAGATGGTGCCATCGCTGTAGCAGCTCCTCAGCTGTGGAATAATCTGCTCTTGCATGTCATGCAGGCCTCCTCTTTCAGAGTTTAAGACTTTTCTTAAAACGCACCTGTTTGCTGAAGCATTTTGCACATCCTGAGAGGTTGGCTCTATTTCTTTTTATTATTTGCAATTATTTGTATTAATTTTAACTATTTTAACAGTTTTTAACTATCTTATTTTTCCGTTTTAGCTTGTCTGTGTTTTACTTTTCCTGTCAGGGTGCATCTGCCTCTCACCCAATGACCGCTGGAGATAGGTCTCCCTCTACCCCTGCAGCCCTGCACAGATAGGCGGGCATGGATGATCAGGAATCAAGAGCCTTTATTGTCATTATGTAACCATAATGATATTTTGGTTGTCAGGTTTTTAGGATTATTATATTTGTCCCTGTTTGGACTGCTTTATCCCTTTCCTGCCTGCAGGTGTCACTGGAGGATCTGGTGAAGCATCCAGTGAGGGCAGCATGAAGTAGACAGGATGTTTTATACCCACAAGATATTAAAGCAAGCTGTTGTGGGTTAGCAATAGTCCATGTTACTGTTGTAGTACTATAAAAGCTCATCTTCTGTCACAATCACTGAGTGACACATTATCTTTTCCTTTTTCTTTCATTAAACACGGACATGTATTTTTCTGTATTTTGTTGTTGTTGTTTTGCCTGTGAACTGTATTCTTAACCGACAAACAAACCGTACATGCTCAAAAATGTTGGAGAATAAAATAATTATTATCAAAAGTTTTGGTCAGACATGCAAAGAGCCAGTTAATGAATAAAAACAGCAGATACTTAAGTAAAATAATTATCTAAACATAATTGTGTGTTAAAGTAACAACAGATATTTGTGTTATTTTTAAGTTTCAGTAATGCCTGACCTTCCAAGGACTTGACCTTTGACCTAATGGGACTAGTTTTTTTTCTTGGTCATTTCAAAATATTCTCATAGATGGATTGCACTAGTCAAAAATGTGAGAAGTATGCTAAAATGTTTTAAATGCTTATAAATATATGCAAAAGTAGTATTAGTCATATCAACATTTTTTGTCATGTTTAATGTAGAAATGGAAAAAGCCATACAATTATTCATATTCACACACACATATATATATATATATATATATATATATATATATATATATATATATATATATATATATATATATAATATATAACTGTCATTGTTAATTAGAAATGTGTTTGAAATCTGAAGGGTTCTTCTATTTAGTGGAAAGATAGTTAAAATGGGATATGACAAGACCTTAGTCATGAGATCTTTATTTTGGCTAAAGTGATCAATTGTTGGCATTTTTTTTAACTTTATTTTAATTTATTTGATCAAAGACAAGACATAAACATAGCTACATTAAAAAAACAAAACAAACATTGTCTTGTCTATAGGCCCTACAGCCCAAGGCTAATTTGCAGGCTCAGTCCCTGGTTAGACTGCATTTAAAACTACTAACACAAAGAAACCTTTCTGAAACAATATAATTTGTCTGTTTTTATTCATATTTTATAAATACAATGGCACGTTGAAAGTTATTTTATACCTTTCTCAATAATCAGCGTGAGGATCTTTATCAGCAGAACAACATACAAATCCTTATATTTGTACATCAGTTTTCTACGTTTCCAAAGGTATAATCTTTGTGGGTGGAAGCTCTCCTCACCATCACCCTAATCTTTAGCTCCCCACCCCCCACAGATTCTCTATCTGTATCAAGTTGGGTCACCCCAAAATTTTGACATTTATGTCAGATGAAATAGCTATTCATCCATTTATTTCAGGGAATGACTTGTGGCAAAAGTCTTTAGGTCGAGACTCAAACCCGTAACAACCACAACCAGGACTGACGCCTCCGTTCATGGGTCACCTTTTACTGCCCCTGTGCCACCACCATTACCTGTTCATCCATTTTAAGTAACCCTTTATCCTTGCAACGTCATGAGGGGCTGGTGCCCACCCCAGGACAAACAACCATACACAGCCAGTCTTACCTAGAGGGAGTTCAGATATACTCATTAACCCAATATGAGCAATTTTCCCGGCTTGTCAACAGGACTGTGCAGTTGATCCAAAGCAGGAAACCTTCTGACTTTCACAAACCTTGTGCCAAAGCGTAGAGCCTCACAGTCTGAGAGAGACGCCCCATCAGGTCGAAGTATAAGACATATTTATCAGTTCTATCATAGGTTCTGGTGCTGAAAACAGACATATCAAGGTGGGGTCTGAACCCTGGTTTGCCTTCTCCTCTTCTAGTATCCTCTTAAATTAGGACAGGTGTAGAAGCTCAGAGCTAGGCTGTAACACTCCGTTATTTTCCTTTCATCATCAGAATCCCATGAGCTCCTGATAAGTCTTACCTTTTAATCAGTTAATTAGTATCTCAACAGTCATTCCCTAGTCGTAAAACTTCCCCTCGACTCTGTAGTTTCAGCTAAGTATTGTTTTTGTTTATCTTTATACTTGTTCATGTCTCAATTAGCTCATTTAATTAGGAAACAGGTATTTACTGGACTTAATTTAATTAAATTAGTTCTTGATTCCATGGGTTCCTGGCTTGCTCTAATACCTTTGATATTCATTCGTTTAACTGTTGATAAATCTTGTGTTCTGAATTAATTGTAATCTTTGCAAATACGCAGAAAGCTCCTGATTCTCCATTAAATGCAAAGAGATAATGTAAAATGTAAAAACCTTCAATGGGAAATATATTTGATAGATTATGAGACTGCTTGATTCATGATGATTAATAGAGAAGTGTAGTAAATAACAATTCCAAATATTTCTTTTTTTTTATAAAACTTTCTTTGAAAGTTAAAACTATGAAAGTTTTAAACATATACTCTAGACTTCTGAGAGCTATTATAATATCAATAAAACTGCCCAATAATAATTCACTGCTCCTATGCATATTAATGCACTTTCATTCTATTATATATTTCGTTTTCAGCTTTTTTTATTATGTGATTCTCTCTGCTCACTGTACTATAACAAATTGAATATAACATTCAGTTTGTAAAAAAAAAAAAACGTAATTGTAAAAAATGCAAAAAAAAAAGGACAAGGTATTGCCTTTTTAAAAATTCACAGGCTCCATTGGATTTATGCTACATTGACTTTATGTTTGAATTTGAAGAGAAGCAGAACACCTCACCTTTTAAACAGCCTCATTCAACTCAGTTAGATGTATAAATTCCAGACCGGCTATGAGCAAAGTAACTCACCTGTGTCGCTTCTTTTCAAAGTAAAGATGACTGAGTGAATAAAAAGTCATGGGAATTTAGATTTCTATTACCGCGGAGTGTCAGCAGTGGTTGATTAGCTGTCATGGAAGCAGTGTTTTATGATGCAGAGCTGCGAGAGTTCAGAGTATATGTGACAGACACCTGAATCATCTCCCTTGCTTAAACTAATGAGAAAAAAAAAGTTCCTCTCAGTCTGCAGCTTGTGCTCATTAATAAGCCGACACGATCTGAGCAAAGCCGTGGAAGCGGTTTGGAGATTTGGAAGGTGACAAGTGTTATGCAAGGGAGACAATTTTTGCAGAAAATTAAATCCTTGGATCCTCATAATGTAAATGAACCAAAGAAAAACACTAACTAATAAAAGAAGAAGGCTAAGAATAACTTATTAGTCAAGGTTTTGCATCCTTGTTGAAGCTATTGATTAATGTGAAGTATATCAGAGCCTTCAGAAGTCAGCAAGAACCAGAGATATAACAAGATACTATTTAATGGTTTGTGTTGAAATACTGGATAGCATTATCCAAAGTTTTTGCATAAAGGTTGTTAGGTTTAAAATGTAGTTTTTCAAATGCTCGGTATGAGGGACTGCTGCAAAGCCATCGACAATGCAGACGACTGTGGCTCTACGCTCTTTCAGGAGGAGTGAATGCTGCTTGTCACGACTTGATGCAACCTGCTGGGTTTCCTTAGAGAGGAAACGTTTTGACCAATCGGTCTGGAAATAAATAAAATTGAATTGAATTGAAATGTTGTAGCGTTCAGTATTTGTTGCTACCAAACACTTATGTAAAGAGACATGGAAAGAAAAAGAAAAACTTCTACCTCACTTCTTCCTTTAGGAATGATAGAGCATACAATCCAGAGATGTGTGTATTCTTTTCTCCTTATATTTTGTATTCTCCTCATCAGTGTAAGCCATGATGCCTCTGGACAGAGCGCTGTTAAACCAGGATGAAGGCAACGCGACGGGGGGGCTTAGCAGCGCCACAGGGAGGAGACCAGACCGCTGCTGAGGCAGGGCACAGATGTCTTCTGCTTCAACTGGTTTGACGAGCCGCATACCAGTGGATGATGATTCTTCTACAGGTGGATGGATGAAGAGTGAATTTAGGGACGCAGAGGAGAGAAGCGCTGCAGGAAGAAAACAAAGAGGGGAAAAGACACTGAAAACGCTGCAAAGAGTAAATGAGAGTGATGGATGGAGGACAGAGACGAGGAGGGCTGACAGCGGATAATAACAGGGGCTACAGAACGGTGACATAATGAGGAAAACTGAAAGGTGATTGATGAGGAAGAGCTTAATAAGGCAAGGCCAAAGAAATTTGAAAAAAAAAGGTTGAGGCATTAAAAAAAGGACAAAAACTGAGGCATTTTAAATCTGGTTATCTCTTAACTGACATAACAAACGTCTAGGGGTAAGCCTTTACGACTGGATAACAGAACCTGCGCTTGCTCGTTTCAGAAGCACAATATTGACACTTTAAGGCCGGACGGATAAAAGTTAACTTTTAAAAGTGCGGTGGTGGACATAAAGAGCGGTTTAAGGGAAGACGTTGAGACACAGCTGGGTAAATGAGAGGCTTGAGAGGAAGGAGGGAGGAAGAGGAGAAAAAAAATACGCTGAGATCAGAGGGAAAGGAACAACAGAAGTGTGTGTGTGTGTGTGTGTGTGTGTGTGGGGGGGGGGGTGTTTAAAGAGATTAACTCACACATACAGAGAAAGAAATATGAAAAAGAAGAACGCCAAAGACTGCAGGCGCTAACGTGTCCGATCGGGCCTTCTGTAATTTCCCAAACACATCTGATATTTTCTAAGCACGACCATACTCCGACTGTTGTTGCTATGGTTGCAGTGGCCGTGCATCCTTTTTTCTATCAGCCGGCATACAGTTCTTAACACAACAACACCCGCATTTAGACAGCATTTCTCATGAGACTGGAATTGAGCTGGTCTTTATAAACAAATAAGTCACGCTGATAACCAAAGGGAAATTAAAATCAACAACATTGTGATGGGTGAAGATTCTGCTGATGCAGCATTTGGAGGAGAGCTGAAAAAGGTCCACGTGCTCTCCCACCAAAGCCTTACATAACAGAGGTGTGTGTGGGACCTCTAGGTGGTACGTGGGAGTTTCTAGTCATCATTAGATAACTTCTGTACAAGACCCTTAGTCTTTCCAGGATACAGATAGCAGGGCCCGCAGCAAAGCTTGACCCAGGCATGTAAGGGAGGATTATTCGGATGGGGGAGAATCACAAACACCCACCATGGCCATGAGTCCTGCATGTTCCACTGAGAGTCTGCAGGATGAATCATTAGGAGGGCATCGCTGGGCGGGCACAGGTTTTTACTTTAATAAGAATTTTAGAGCTAAGGCGAAAATGCGCAACTACTAAGTTGGAAGAATTGGTTTATATATGTTTTAAATGGAAAGAACAATCAGATCCACAGGGAGAAGTCTCTCCTCTACTTTCTCCTTTAGATGAACTCTACATGTCCCAGACACAATAAGTTACTTCTTTGTTACCAGAAATGGCAACCATGTACGATGTACTCAAGATAGCATGAAAGTACAACGTTTTTATCCTTTCACAGGTTCCCACAGTTAGGCAGATATGATACATGATATTGATAAGATATTCTACTAGAACAGCAACCTCACTTCACGAATGAGGGGAGGATGGAGCGGGAGATCGACAGGCGGATTGGTGCAGCGTCTGCTGTGAAGCGGGCGCTGTACCGATCCGTTGTGGTGAAGAGAGAGCTGAGCCAAAAGGCGAAGCTCTCGATTTACCGGTCGATCTACGTTCCTACCCTCATCTATGGTCACGATCTTTGGGTCGTGACCGAAAGAACGAGATCCCAGATACAAGCGGCTGAAATGAGTTTTCTCCGTAGTGTCTGGGCTCTCCCTTAGAGATAGGGTGAGGAGCTCAGTCATCCGGGGAGGACTCAGAGTAGAGCCGCTGCTCCTCCACGTCCAGAGGAGCCAGTTGAGGTGGCTCGGGCATCTGGTCAGGATGCCTCCTGGACGCCTCCCTGGAGAGGTGTTCCGGGCACGTCCCACCGGGAGGAGGCCCAGGGGAAGACCCAGGACACGCTGGAGGGACTATGTCTCTCTGCTGGGAACGCCTTGGGATTCCTCCTGAGGAGCTGGCCCAAGTGGCTGGGGAGAGGAACGTCTGGGCCTCCCTACTGAAGCTGCTACCCCCGCGACCCGACACGGATAAGCGGAAGACAACGGACGGACGAACAGCAAATCTAATCTAATAACTTTTAACTACCAAAACTGCTCTGATCTGTGCAAAATCTATACTGTGAGGCAACTAGAGTTTTCAAAATCAAGACTTTACTCCTTCACCAATTGTCCAAGCATTGGAGTAAATAAGAAAAAAAAAATCTTGAAGCATTCCTTATTTCTTCGTATTTTGCTTAAAATTATCCAGATTTTCTCAGTCTTTTAAAGTAGCGCAATAGTGCTTCATGTTTTTGAAAAGTTTGTCCATAGTTTTATTTGGACA
Organism: Fundulus heteroclitus; assembly: GCF_011125445.2. NCBI lineage: Eukaryota > Metazoa > Chordata > Actinopteri > Cyprinodontiformes > Fundulidae > Fundulus > Fundulus heteroclitus. Next base: position 39,576,693 of record NC_046363.1, read on the forward strand.
GACTGATTAAAATTGAATAAAAAAAAAGATTACCAAAAAAACAAACAAAAAACAAAAAAACAGTTGAACACCTGCATGGGTTGCTGCTTGTTGTGATATCTGCACTGCCGGTTCTAGAGCAAATTTACCAGGGGGCCAAGGTGGGGCCAGTGTTTTTCCATAGAGGATCAAAATAATGAAACAATAAAACAGCAACATTTAATGCTTTAATAATATTAAGTGGGCCACTTGTGGTTCTGGAACTGCAAGTTTCACACCCCTGATCTGGCAGATAGAAACTGTGATCCCAGCTCAATATGGCTGAAGATAAACGTGAAACACCTTCAATTTTTAAATCCTTCTTAGAGTGAAACTGTAATGGTAAAAAATAAAATTATCAGTTATGGTTTCTTTGCCAGTGCTTATAATCGTAGGAAGTGTATTAAATGTTATGCCTTTAATATAGGGGCCATACCAGGGGCCAGGACCATTTCTACTGGGGCCCTGGCCCCTGTTGGCCCCCTGTCTAGAACTGCCCCTGGATATAAGCATTCATTACCAGTAGACATTTGAAAAAGAAAGCCTCTGCAAAATGTATTTTCTGAGTTGGATGCTGAAAAGTTTTCATATTACTTGTGTGGAGTCTGTGTTACTCCTCTGATTCCAGATTTGTTACACCTGTTAAAATGTGTAATAAGAATTAAGCTATAATAACATTTTATTGCAGAATAATCTAACACTGAAAAGAGAATTTAGCCTTAATCCCTGATCCCTGAAAATCCCTGTTTACACCCAATGCAATTCATTGCCCTGGTGTCCAATACCAGATCTTCGCAGGGTTGTACGCTGTCAGCTCTCCTCTTTATGTTATATACTGACAGCGGCAGAAACCCCAACCACACTGCAAAAACGAAACTAAAAATAAGTAATATTGTCTTGAAATAAGTGTATCTGTCCTTGATTTGAGCAGGTAAATAAGATGATCTGCCAATGGAATAAGATTTTTACACTTGAAATAAGAACAATTCATCTCCATCATCTTATTTCAAGTGCAGTATATCTAATTATCTTATTTTAGGGGTGAAAATACTCATTCCATTGGCAGATAATCTTATTTACCTGCTCAAATTTAGAACAAAAACACAAATTTTAAGAAAATTTTTCTTATTTTTAGATCAGTTTTTGCAGTGCAGCAAACGGCCTTTGTCAGATTCTCTGATGACACTGTTGTCCTGTCTCTTCTCCAGGGCAACAACAAAGAGCAATGGCCCAGCTCTTTCCTCTATTGTCGCCTGGTGCAACAACAACGTTTTGGACCTAAACATCTCTAAAACTAAATAACTTGTAGTAGACTTTAGGCAAGCAGGTGACCAGCATAAAGCCAGTGCCATCAATGCTGAAGAAGAGCAATTGTCAAGAGCTACAAAAACCTGGGAACTGGGTTTGATGACAAATTGAAATTTTACGTAAACACAGATTGTCACAAAAAAAGGACAGCAGTTCTAAATCTTTTATACCTTCTGCTTTAATTAAGTATCTTGTTTGCATTTCTGACCATTGTGTATGAAAGGCTGCAGCACATACTTGTCTGCTTGTCTGTTTTTCTGTGTATGTCTGGCCGGGTCGCTGCAATGAATTGCCCTTCATGGGATTAATAAAGTTTTTCTGATTCTAATTTAAATTAAATGTAACTGTATTTTTCCCCCCCCAGTAAACTTCACTTTTTTTTAAGTTGACGGGAGTGTCTTAAGTACTCAATGTATTCTTTTTCTGGGGTGTAAATTTAGTGCACCACAAATTCCCAGCAACTCAGCAGAGTTGTAAAAGCTCTGCCGAGTCTGTTTACAAGTTGTAATGTCCTGAATAAGGGAACATCCGCAAGGCTTCAGAAATAAAAAAAGACGAGAAAAAGTTTGTGGATATTGATAGATTCTTCCATAAACAACATATCTATGGTGGAGCAACAATTAAAAAAAGATTAAAACAAACCCAAGTTTGCCGAAACAAAATCTTCACAGCAGCAGAAAATAGTGGCATCGCTAATTACCTGCGGCAATAATCTACTTTGATGGTTGTTGTACATTAACAATGTAACGTCCATTAACAATAATGCATCCATTAACAATGATGCATAAACGGACAGTCTTCCAAAGACTTTTCTAAAGGTCATTGTAATGAGATAATGTTAGTCAATAACAGCTGCTGTTTTCTGCATATGAATCTTTCTCTCCGTTTCAAACAGGGATATAGATTTAGAGGAAGATGTTTGGAGGGCCTCTTTATGTGGAGTCGAATGTTCTCTGCCAGGATAGACTTCACCCATCCTCCCACCACCCTCGACAGGACTAAAAAGACAGAAAATGGTTGGATGAATGTCATGCATTAATGTTTTTGAGTTATTTCTGAGATCAAAGAGCTATTTAGACGCTATTCACCCTGAAAGGACCTTTTAGGCTCAATGTAAAAACACTCTTCAGATTTATTTTTCTCTTGATGCATTTTCTTTCTTCTGTTTTGCCAGAGTTAATTGGCCAAACTCTATCTTAGCCTAAGGTACAATTAGCTATTTTAATAGGTTTAAGATCCATTATACAATCTATCTGTATTTCAAGACTAATGATAAAAGAAAATAAATTTAATTCAGCCAACATCTGAGTGCTGTTTGCTTGGGTAAGAACTGCAGTTACAGGCTAGTTGTCAAATTAGTTGCCCGTTCATTCTCATTCAATTTAAAATTCAATTAACTTCTTCACTGATTTAGTTCTGCCTCCAGATGTGCCACCTAAACCCGATGAGCAGCAACAAAATAAATGAACCACAAGTGGCATTTTGCAATTCAAATTTACTTGGGGAATTATTCCGGGCTTCATTTTTCTTTCATGAATTCATATTTTTGTTGAAGGATATTTAAGCAAAATTACCTTCCTTTGTGCAGCTTTTGCTCGTCTTCAAACTGAAAATGTCAATTTCTTAAGGCTTTAAATGCGGCAGAGAAGCACAAAAAAAGGCGATAGAAACTATGCATAGGCACTAAATGGAAGGGATGTGACAGTCGGATTATTTTCTGGTGGGCAAAAAAAGAGAAAAAAACCTTCTTGGGACAAACAGTTTTATCTCGTGGGACACATAATTATGGCAGAAAACAAAAAAGAAACACCTACAACAAAGACAGACCGCCTGCACATTGCAGAGCAACAGCTAATTAGCAGAGCTATGTCGATATGAGAAAAAAAAAATGCAAATGTTCAAACAAATGAAAAGCATTTAGACAATGCCTGCAGGATCGAGCCTTAAGTTATTCATTTCTAGCATCCATTTTTCTTTTAACAGAAAAAAAATGTATCTTTACCTCTTTGCAGTTTGGATCCAAGGTTTTCTTTATTGTAGTTAAAAAAAAAACAGTTTTGAAAACTATGTCTTTGTGATTGCATAACGTTCTGGTTCTGATTGAGTTACGGCGCAGCAGCTCTGTGGTGAATTAGCCGTATCTGGCTGTCAACCAAACGGGCCAGCTGTCACATTATGGAAGTGCTGGGGCACGGTGTCAGCGGAGGTGGCGATAGGAAAGGTTGGTGACCGCGGTGATGGTTCTCACCGGCAGGAAGCAAGCAGCCTTGGGCCGACGGTTCATCATCACTCGGCAGGGGCAGCAGACTCAGCCGACAACATGAAGGGTCTGTAGTCTGAATACTGAACAGCCTGCACTCTCCAAGGAGCGATGCACTGGCTCTGTTGTTAGCAGCAGATATTTTTTTTCCTTGCCCTTGAGATAAAAGAATATGAAATAACAAAAAAATGTGAAAACATGAAGATGTTACAGTCTGAGTTTTCCACATTTCCACATTTCCACCCTGATACGCTGATAATTCAAGCGCAACAGAGATTATGATGTAGCACAAGACTTTCTGACTGACGGTTTTGCACCCAGACCTGCTGATGACATCCCTGTTTACTCTCTGCCTGAGTTTGAGGAGCATGAACTGTAAATAAGGGATGGATTTTCCCAGTGATGATTCCACTGCAGTTCTGAAGCCTCGAGTGTGCTTTACAAATTTCATCACACTATTGGATGATTAGGTCGGGATGTTAAGATGCTCTCAGAAATTCTATATATAGAAAATGTTTGCATGAAAGCCAATAAATAGTCTCCATTCTTCATTTTTAATTAGTGTCAAAAGAACCACTACACACAGTAATCCCTGAAAGCAAATGGAGCTATGATTTCATAACGACTTAAGGGAAAACTGTGTTTACTTAATAATTCATAAGAGAAGCTGATGCGTTGTCAACACTAGTAGCAGGCTGAAAATGATTGTGGTCACAGCTAAAGTACAGTTCTTTTTTTCGAGCTGTAATCATTTTAATAGATACACTGCACTCTGAGTTCTTGGCACACCTATTAAAGATGCATAAAACAAAAAATGTAGATGGATAAATGTATGTATGAATGTTTCATTGAGTAGGCTATTCTCACAACGAAAAGCGATGGTAGAAATTGTATTTTTCAAATGTGGACATTTATATTAGAGAGCAAAGACAAAAATCCCATGCAAAGAAATTTGTAGGAGCTATTTCTCTATTGGCTTTGTTGTTAACAGCAAATATTTTCCTTTCCCTTGAGATTAAACAATATGGAATAAGGAAAATATGTAAACATGAAGATGTTACAGTCTGGATTTTCCACACACACTGAAAATTCAAGTGCAACAGAGATTATGATGTAGCACAAGAATTTCTGACTGATGGTTGTACACCCAGACCTGCTGATGACATCCAAGTTTACTCTCTCCTTGACTTTGAAGAGCATGAGCTGTAAATAAGAGATGGATTTTTTCCCAGTGATGATTTTAGTGCAGTTCTGAAGCCTCGAGTGTCCTCCACTCGTTACCTGTTTTAATGGCACCTATTTGAACTCGTTATCTGTATAAAAGACACCTGTCCACAGCCTCAAACAGTCAGACTCCAAACTTAACCATGGCCAAGAACGAAGAGCTGTCGAAGGACACCAAGAAGAAAATTGCAGACCTGCACCAGGCTGGGAAGAGTGAATCTTCAACAGGTAGCAGGTTGGTGTGAATAAACCAGCTGCGGGAGCAACTATAAGAAAGTAATCTCCCTCGATCTGGGGCAACACGCAAGATCTCATCCTGTGGAGTCAACATGATCATGGTAACGGTGAGCAAACCTCCTAGAACTACACGGAGGGACCTGATGAATGACCTGCAGAGAGCTGGGACCAGAGTTACAAAGGCTGCCATCAGTAACACACTACGCTGAGAGGGACTGAAATCCTGCAATGCCAGGCGTGTCCCCATGCTTAAGCCAGTACATGTCTAGGCCCTGGACATGTACTGGTCTGAAGTCTGAAGTCTGCCAGCGAGCATGTGGATGATCCAGAAGAGGCTTGGGAGAATAAAAAACTCAGCTCTGTGAAGCATGAGGGTGGAAACATCATGCTTTGGGGCTGTTTTTCTGCAAAGGGGACAGGAAGACTGATCCGTGTGAAAGGAACAATGAACGGGGCCATGAATCGTGAGATTTTAAGCCAAAACCTCCTTCCATCAGTTAGAGCATTGAAGATTAGTGGTGTCCCGATAGCGTCAAGTACTTATACTTATACTTGTGAAAGCAACCTGATACTCTGAACCAATACCACTTTTTCTCCTGGGCTGGGCTATGCTGCAACTCAAAGGCTAGATGCCACTCTATACCAGTTAGTGGTGCTATACACCAAGAGGGTTGTTTGCTGACCCTCCAAAAGAAAAAGAAGGAGAGAGGATAACTGAAACTCTAATCAAACTCATCGCCCTTAATGGTCAGTCGTGTTTCAGTAGTCAACGATATTGGATGTTAAGTTATTTATGATCTATAAGTACCAATTTATTAAGTACTCAGTATCTACTAAAGTGTGGTCTATTGTGGTCTATTTGCTGATGTGAAGGGCCATGTCAGTCACTTGTTGCCAGATGGTGTGAGACTGACATTGGCAAGAATCTAAACTGAAGTACTCGTACTTGCACTCGGTCTGAAAAAAAAAAATGGAATCAGGATTAAAGATGGAACGTGGCTGGGTCTTCCAGCATGACAATGATCTCAAGCACACCGCTCAGGCAATGAAGGAGTGGCTCCATTAAAAAGCACTTCAAGGTCCTGGAGTGGCCTAGCTGGTCTCCAGACCTCAACCCCATAGAAGATTTGCGTAGGGAGTCTAAAGCCCGTGTTACCCAGCGACAGGCCCAAACATTACTGCTCTAGAGGGAATCTGCATGGAGGAATGGGCCAAAATGCCAGCTACAGTGTGTGCAAACCTGGTGAAGACCTACAGGAAACGTTTGACCTCCATCATCGCCAACAAAGGCTATGCGACAAAGTATTGAGTTGAACTTTTGCTTGTGACCAAATTCTGTCCCCCATATAGCAAATAGGCTTCAGTCAGAGGCAACCGGACTTTCTTTCAGTTCTTTCTGAAAACGTCTCGACACCTATCCAGGAGTCTTTTATCAATTCTGATCCCTCGCACTTGAGCGACCTGCAGTTGGTGCACTGCTATTTTAAGAACATGGAGGACATGACAAAGACTCCTGGACAGATGTTGACACGTTTTCAGAAAGGACTGATTGAAAGTCCGGTTTTCTCCGATTTAAGCCTGTTTTCTGTTGCAATTACCCGGATAACCCCCATATATTACAAATAAATTTAAAAACAAATCCGAAAATATGATTTCCTGGATTTTTTTTTCTAAAACCCTTTATCTGATCAATGTAATTTCTTCGTATGTACCTTGTATGTTTAATGACAAACAAAGCATCTTATCTTTATAGTTGAAGTGTACCCATGACAATGACAATTATAGACCTCTCACATCTTTCTAAGTAGGATAAATTGTACAATCACTGGCTGACTAAATACTTTTTTGCCCCACTGTATAAGTCCCAGATGGAGGGAAGGTCAGTTCTGATGATCCATTCTGCCCACCCAGTTGTTCATTGTAGGTTGGACCTGTCCTGTTTTATGGATAAGTTAAACCAAAAAGTGGTGGAAAAACCCAGGACAGACTGAATAATAGCAGCATAGCTGATGGCTAGCCGCTCCTGGGCTAGGTTGTACTTCTTGAGTTGCCGTAGTAAGTCCAGTCTCTGCCGGGCTTTCTGCAGAACAGTGTCAATGTGTGAGGACCAGCTCAGGTAGCGATAAAGGCTGGTTCTTATAAACCAAAATTAATCCAAAGTAAATACAGTGTTGTTTAGGATGGTGAGGAGTGGCAGTGTATTGAGATGTTCTTCATAGGTCCACCATCGTCAACGGTCTTGAGCGGGTTAAGATTGAGCCGGTTCTGACCGGACCAGTGGACCAGCCAACCGAATGTATTAACCAAAAGAGAGAATAAGATCTAAAATTAAATTCTCTCACTAATTATCCTGGCCAATAGAAAGATTTTGGTTATCTTGAATATCCTAAAGCCTTAAAAGTCTGACAGTGAGCAAAGATTGTGTGTTTTTATACAGTGCATGTAAATACCTGGTTTTAACTGTATGACGGTAAAGACTGTACGGCGTAGCTTTACTTTCAGGTGTTTGTCTGCACCAAACTGCCAGGATGTGTGATGATGGCCCTCAGATTGCACTTTAGCAGTGAACTGTCTCGCCACAGATAATCACGAAGCAATTACTGTAAGAGCACTTCATCCTTTCTTATCCAGGGTGACCCATATTGTAAAGATAGGAGCTCTGTGTTGGGCTCAAGGACACCTCGACAGATGCCACGTCAGTTCACGGACACACCTTATCTTTTCTTGGAATCAAACGTGTGACCTTTGTTTCCTCCTGCCTCCCATCTGCTTGGTCAGGTCACACACAAACGTTTCAGCGTGCAAAAATTAGAACGAGAGGAACAGAGCTGTTTTGGAGGGACAAAAGGTAAAATGAACAAATCATTTTAAGAAGGGCAAATTTCTTGCTAATTTATTTTTTAATTTCAAAGCATCAACCAGCCACTTTCGCTGTAACTGGGACAACATGTAGCTTCTACCAAAGTGGGGTCTATTTGTTGATGTGAAGGTCCATTTCAGTCGCTCGGTGCCAGACGGTGTGAGACTGAAATCAAGACAAAGTCAAGATAGTCATTGTTATGGATATGGCAGTGACCTTAAAGCAATGGAAACAAAATAAGTTTTATTATTTTTATGTTCCATCCAGCTCTGACTATTGACAGTTTTTTCCCCACAAAGAACATGTCTCATGCATCCTGATTTTGCTGAAAGACAAATATATATATATATATAAGATAAGATAAGATAAGATAAGATAAGCTTTATTGATCTCACAGTGGAGAAATTCACTTGTCCCATCGGCTCAATAGTCAAAAGTCAGAAGAAGGTGTCAAAATAGGTAAGTAGAATCAGTTAGATACAGTTATACAGCTATATACAATATACAATTCTGTACACTCCTATGTATAAATATATATAAGATAAGATAGTCTTTATTGATCTCACAATGGAGAAATTCACTCGTGACATCGGCTCATACAAGAAGGTGCAGAGTAGGGAAGGTGCATTCAGTTATATACAGTGAATCTTCATATATACAATGGATCAAAAAGAATACTAAAAAATACAAAAAAGGAAATAGAAATGGGCATATGATGTCTCATTTACATTCTTAGTGGTCTCTCTCTATATATATATAAACATATCTATATACTTAAATATATACATATATCTATGCGCCTACATACATACGTACCTACGCGTATATACGTGCATATACATTGTATACATTTGTAAATACATACATCTGTTCTATATATATATATATATATATATATATATATATATATATATATATATATATATGTATATATATGTATATATATGTATGTATAGTCAATTTCTAAAATGTATCAAATAACTAAGAAAATGTTGTCAACTGAGTTTGAGCTACTTTGAAAAGCAAATACTCTGTAATAAAACTTGAGGAAACAATTTTAGTCATAATGACAGCAGTCGCTACCTTGTACATAGGTGGAAATCCAGTTTTGTGTTACTTATATTTACACCCTCCTCTCAGAGCTAAAACATTTTTGTTGGTATCTGTATTTACACCACGTTGCTTGCTTCTGCTTTCCTAAAGTCGATGTTAAATATCCACACTTCAACCAGCATGAAGACGGAGGCTGCAGCCCTGCGCCTCTCCCACTGATGGGACAAAGTGAGTTTAAGCATGATATAAAGACAGAGCTTGGAGGATTAAAAGCTCTCATCAGAATGTACACTCGTTTACTCTCATTTAATGCCTCAAAGGATTATCGCTATATTCACATATTATCTCAATTAGCAATCTCACGGCCATTTTACAGGGTGGCTGGTTAGAAAATCTCAGTTCATGGTGACTGTTAGAGGCATTGGCATTTTCATATGCTGCAGTATATCTTAAAGTATGCTACTGCATCACCCTTTTGCCCCAGAGCCTACAGCTGTATTTTTCGAGTTAAGGAAAGTCGCTTTTTATGTAGCCTAAAATGTCTAACAGTAATGACAGACAAATCCGAAAATATCTTTTTACCTTTTTTGTGTAGATGTCAAAGGATTCTCAGAGCAGTTCACAAGTTGAATAACAGCGAGCATAGATTTGTCAAGTCTGCGGTGTGTTTTATTATTTTATTTAGTTATTGTGGTGTGAAAACCTCTGCTTAGACTGATAACATTAAAAATGTAAGAGAAAGCCTGCCTTGCAAGGAGTCGAATGAAAAATGAAGTTGAATGATGAAACATGTTGTCTTTTTGGATCTTTACCATGCAGAGAAATAAATCTACAGTGCCTTTCAAAAATATCCATCCCCCCAGTTCATTTTATTCAGATAACAATCTCCAACTTCAATGCATGTTATTTGAATTTTTTTGTGACAAAAGAACACAAAGTTAACGCAAATGTTAAAATAAAAGGAAAAACCACGTGGTTTTCAAAATTTCCTGTTCAAGCTTCATATGAAAAATGGAAATATGACATAACTAAAAATCTACCAAGACATCTCCACTGACAGGAGGGAGAGAGGATGAGATGAATCAGAGAAGTAGCCAGGATTCACATCTCAGGTGAAAGAATGACATCATGACAGGACAACAGTAGTTTTGCATGACACAAATAAAAACTGTGCAACAAAGAAGAAGAAGAAAGTTATTTCTGAAAGGAAGCCATAAGAAGTCTGGATAAAACTTAGTCACAAGTCTTGTGCTGAGAAGAACATGCTCTGGTTAGACGACACCAACATTGAACTACATGCTTACCATACATGTAAAAAACATTGTCTGTGATGGAAATCTAGCGCTTCACATCACCTTGAACACACCATTCCCTTGACAGAACACAGTGGTGGCAGTATCATGCAGATGGGATGTGTTTTTCCCCCCAGCAAGGGCAGTTAAGACTTGATTAGACAATGGGCGGCAATCTGAGAAGAAAACTGGTTCGTTTCAAAATCAGAGCATCACAATCCAGTGGATACTGATGCTAAACATTTAGCCAGAGTTACGTATTAGAATGGACCAGACAAGAATCCAACTCAAAGTCTGAGGCAGAGACTGAAAATTGATGTTTACAGATGCTACCCATCCCATCTGAATGAGCTTGAACTGTTTTGCAGCATACTCCGAAAAAGTCGTGATAGCAAGGGAACGGCGTTCCACCAGGTGGCGCCGCTGATGGCAAACAGCTCCTTTCTGTGCTACTTCTTATCATACCTCTAAAACCACATCGGAAATTTGGAGACAGGACATGAAGCATGATAAACAAACCTACGATGGAGTTTAAACATCTTCATGCATCCATTTTATAATAACAATACAAGTTTTTGTCATAGATGTGGTCAAGTGTCTATTTCTTCCCATTGTCTCAATTGCCAAGCTTTCATCTGTTGGTAAGAAATGCTCCTTTATCATAAAATAATCAAAATAACTTAATTTACCTTTTCATATTAGCTATAACCTTAGTCGCTTGGTTTGCTGTTCTTATTCTTTCTTCTGTGACTCTTCCATCATTTATGAAAGTGGTAAAAATAGCTAAAATAAGAGAATTATATTCCCTTAATGACCCCACTTACACAAGGACGGTAAATGAATGGATGGAATTAAAAGATGGAGTGTCAGTCTCAGATTGATTCAAAAATCCAATTTTTGCCTGCTGTAGACTCTATTATGGCCGCTCACTATCCTCATTACTGTTTTCTTGCCTGTGGAAGCATCTATTTTCTCAGCTTGCTTCATGAAAAAGTGATCACCAATAATGGCTGTCATTACACCGGGCAGCTTTTAGCAAGCAACAATTGAAACACCGCGGTCTCTATTAGAGCGTCTGAAAATGTGAGCAGAGACGGGCCCAGTCGTATAGTCGTAGTCGGCGCTGGTGTCTGTCGAGCTGTGTGTTCCCGAGCAGCTGTCGTCCTCAGATGTTTTTTAAGCGTTAACGAACGCCGCAGCTGACAGGAATCTGACAGAGCAGCTCCAGACTTCTAACAAATCACAGGCGACAGCATCGCAGCTCTTCTGTTTCATCCGCTTAGCTTAAACTGTTCGGTCTGTCCTCACTGATGTCAGGTTTTAGCCTTGGCAGCTTTACATGCCACGGCGGTTCGTCTATGTATGTTATGGAGCTCCGCAGCATGTGTGGGTGCTCATATGCAGCCTGGAGTCACCTGATGGGGGCCCCTCAGGCTCTTCCACGAAGACTAGCAGAGACAACCAGATTGGCAGGACCCTTAGGCGCAAAACGACCTGCCGCAGGAGATCAGGTGCAATCTATCATCTTTAGAGTCATGTTTTAAAATGCTCTGCATCAAAAAGCAAAAGAAAATGTGTTTTTTTTACGCTATCCCTGAGCTCTTCACGAGGTGCAATCTGCTACATATGCCCCCGGGAACATCCAGGGACCAGGGATGTAATGGTATGAAAATGTTGAATCATGAGTATTGTGTGCAAATTCGTCACGGCTGCCAACCTTTGGGGTATTTAAAATATTCCTGGCTGGCTTGTTGGTTTTTTTTTCTCTCTTGTTTCTGCGACAAAGTGTCTGAGACTGTGTATTTAACCAGAGGTTATCAGAGCCAATGAATATGGCTTTACAGTAATAATAACCTAGAGGATTGTTTTATGTAATTATTTAAATGTAATCGTTTACTCACTGGTTGGGACATCGCCTCCCAAAATACCATTTCTAGCATGTTGTTTGACAAAGACTCCTGGACAGATGTTGAAACGTTTTCAGAAAGGACTGATTGAAAATCCAGTTTCCTCCGATTTAAGCCTGTTTACTGTTGCAATGACCCGGTAAAAAGGTAAAGAGGAATTTGGCCAGACCTTTCCACATGACTTAAAACATAATAAAAAAAAAAAAAAAAAAAAAAAAATATATATATATATATATATATATATATATATATATATATATATATATATATATATATATATATATATATAGATAGATAGATAGATAGATAGATAGATAGATAGATAGATAGATAGATAGATAGATAGATAGATAGATAGATTTTTTTTGTGTGCGTTTTATTTTTTGCTGATATTTTTAGTTTAACATCCAGATGGAGGTTACGTCTTGAAACCAACAGGTCCAGGTTAACCTTGCTTGCAAGATGAATTCTCGCGGTTCGGACCAATCACGTTGTAGTATTGAGGTTTAAGGCGGGACTTATCCATGCAATAAAAGCAAGAGCTGACGAGCCCACAGCTGAACCAACACAAACATGTCAGCGCAAGAGGACGCACGCGTAGCTGCTAGAAGAAATACCTTGACTAGCTCACTTTTTTTTGGTTTCTTATGATGTCTGCTGCTTACGTTTTCATTTGATACCATGATTGGCTAAAAACCAAACTTTGGTAGGCGGGCACAAGGTGTTGCTTTGTTCAATCAGCTCACAGAGCTCTGCTGAACTTTCCTTCTTTCCCCAAACAGATCCAGATGGATGATGTGTAGAACTACACTGCAAAAACGGACCTAAAAATAAGTAAAATGTTCTTAAAGTTAGTGTATTTATCCTTGATTTGAACAGCTAAATAAGACTATCTGCCAATGGAACGAGTATTTTTACCCCTAAAATAAGATAATTAGACATCCTGCACTTGAAACATGATAGGGTTGAATTGTTCCTATTTTAATTGCAAAAATCTTATTCCATTGGCAAATCGTCTTATTTACCTGCTCAAATCAAGGACAAATACACTGATTTTAAGAACATTTTTACCTATTTCTAGTTCCGTTTTTGCAGCATAGAGTGCTATACATTATGGATCTGGCTGGCCAGGTTAGGTCCAGAAGGTAATCCCGGTCATCCCTTTCATCTGCAACATTTTTCCGTCATCTCCAAAGGATCCCAGGGTTTTTCTCGTTTGAAGGAAAATAGGCTGTAGCCCCTCCAGAAGGTACTGGGTCTGCCCTGGGGTCTCCTTCCAGCAGAAGCTGTGCAAAAACATCTAAAAAGAGCCGTCCTGATCAGATGGCTGAACCACTTCAGCTCACTTCTTACAGTACAGAGCAGGAGCTGCCCTACCCTGAACTCAGCAGAGGCGACCAGAGTCTTCTCCTCATCCCATCCCTAAGCCTGAACCTGGCAAGTTCGTCACCGAATGTGGAGCTTTTCTTGTTCACTAACTGAACAAGAAAGACAGATGCTTAAACACACCAGTTGCGATATCCAAAACCAACTAAGTGGGAGGAGTCCATTTATTTTCAGTGTTAGACCCATGGTCTGAGGAGCTTAGCCTCATCTTGACCGCCTCACACTCAGCTGCAGGTCAGCCTCTGGAGAGGCTGCATCCTTGAAGGCAAAAGTTTAAATATTCCCTAGAGATCATCCAGGCAGTGTCTTGTAGAAAAGCTGTTAAGATGATATGGAGAGGCCTTTGTGTGACCGCAGCATCTCTGGATTTTCCACAATCTGCTCCAACAGATGGCAGATATATCAGAGCTGAGATTTGGGGGTTGTCTCTTTTTTACAGTAATGGAGAGAAAAAACAACATCAAAAAGATGCCAAAATAATTGAGAAAAATATCCGAAATCATTGCCAAGACATTCCACGTGCTAATAATATACATTTAATGAAGCCTCTCTTCATGCATTCATTTCAGAATAACGACCAGGTGACGGTATAATCCATAAGCAAAGTGAATCTGTTAGTTCTTGACATCCGCCGTCCTAAAACAGTCTTCTTGAAAATCCTGCAGCGTCCTTTTTGTCTGCAAATGTTCGATGATTCTCTAAACTATTTGTCAAAGGAAGATGTGACAGGAAAGTCATCAGCACTTCAGAATAAAAAGGACTCCTTGCAGAAATCCATTATCCAACATCAATACTGCCTCCTTTATGTGATCTTGCACAGCGACTCAACATTCACAAGGGAACAATCCCTCCCAACCTGTTCACGGAGCATTAAATTGCACGGAGGCTGAATAGGGAAATGAGCCGTTAGGGGGGTGGGGGGGATAAATTTGGTTTAAGGCATCTGAGCGTGCACACCGGAGACAAAAAAAATAATAATTTAATTAGAATTTCTTTATTATGAGTCATGTTTCAGAAAGCATGACTGTGGTATTGATCCATAATGGCTCGTGTTCCCTCCCGCCGATCCCACTTGCTGGGTGAGGGTGTGTTTAGAATGGATTAGTGTGTTTGTTTGGCAAGAGCTAATGAGGTTTGAGGGACAGAAAGGAGCGCTTTCATTCCCAAATGATAAGCCTCTATTCTGGATATCAGTAGAAATGATCAGAATTTCCAACCCCCCCGTGGAGGATGCTAAAAATCGGAACTATTTTTGGGTGAGCAGACATTTACTGAGGACTGGTGGCGAATTCAAGTCCAGCGCCGGTTTATTTCAGCATCTCCGCTAGCTGCATCGGCTACATGATCACTGAGGCTTAAATCTGGGGTCAGTTTTAAATGATACTTCTCAATGGTCTGAACAATCAAGAACCCTTTGATATGAAAGAAGTGATTGTTGCACGTGTTTTGCTAGTGACAAGGCTTCTGCTGCAATTAACTTTGTGTTCTCTGCTTTTTTTTCTATAGAAAGTACCTCTGGCCTGTTAGTTCTACATTTAGCTATATGTCTCATCATGAATGAGTTGAGTCAGTAGCAAAGCTACTTTCATTGCATTGAAAGTCCAACTAACTCAACACTTTTATGTTTAGTTTTTATTCCTTGATGAAGACAGTAGTAGAGCTATAGCTGCCATTAATTTTTAGCTGTGTATGTTTTTTTTCTTCTTTCTATTGAAAACACTCTTGGCCTGGTGCTTCTGTATTAAGGTTTGTCTTGCTCTTGGATGGAGGCACTATTTGAGCTTTCACTGGTTTTAACTTTGTGCACTTTCATTTTCTTTGTGCTTTCAATAGAAAGTAGTCGTGGTCCATTTCTGTTGTTCAGCTGTTGGTCTTTTCTGGACACAGTTATTGGCGGACCTTTTGCTTAATTTTTGTAGTCTTTCTTCCCACAGAGAGCACATAGGGCTCAGTGTTTCTGGGTTTATCTGTCTGATTCCTGGATGGAGCAACTGATGGAGCTGTCGGTGCCATCCACCTGCTATAGAAAGTACACCTGGTGCTTCTGGGGTTTTTCTGTGTCTATTTTTCACCATCCCAACCCCCACAGCAGATAACCTCTCTTAACAAGCCTGGCTCCTTTTAAATTAGGGGGTTACTTTCTACTCTGGCCAGATGTTCGCTCAGGATGATAACTCTTCCTTAAGATGTCAGCTGAATTTCATTGTATTGTTTTTAAAACCTGAACTAGACTCATTGTAACTGGATCTTAATCAGTCTGATTGATGAATATGAATTGGATCTATTTGTCCCATAAACTGCATTCAGACAACATTTTTGGTTTGTTTTTGTAAACTGGTGTGATATAAAGAAACTGTATTTAAATGGGTCTTAATTATTTAAAACCTATGACACATACTCCTACCAGGAAGCACCAGACCAAGGAAGGGGTATTAGTAACCACATGACAAATGTTTAATTTTAACATGGCAGTACAAGCAGTTATCAACTATGGACGGCATTTCTTTAATATTCTGACTTGTGAAAACACTGAAAGCCTTAGTGAAGACGTCGGTTGTCTCTTACATAACAAACCAAAAAAGCCCAGGCTGCACATTGTTTAAAATTCTGATCCACATCTATTCCTCTGCCCTCCACTGAAAAAACGAATAAATATGGAAGAGCCAAAGCATGATATCAGCAGAAATATTAAGCGCCCCGAAAGATCCACAAATTCTGTTGCAGGGGAAGCAACACTTTAAATACGTAAGGCAAGACATGACGCAGAGATTTTCTGCAGGTGTGCAGCAGATGATTTCACATCAGCATACGCAGAATGTGCTAGAGGCACAGTTTTCTGAAGGTTTTTGGCTAAAAGGAGAATTCCTTGGTCTGGAGCCCTCTCTCTCTCTCTCTCTCTCTCTCTCTCTCTCTCTCTCTTCACTTTCTGCGTTTGTATCTAGACGAAGCGTCTGGGTCCATAGAAAACCAATCGAGACACCTGCCGGCTCGCCCTGCCAATCCCTGATAAAATGGAAAAGAATGTGTGGGCCTCAGGCGGATACAGCTGCCTCGCAAAGGTCAGGAGGGATTGAAAGAACCATTTGCTCACCAGTTCCATGTGGCTCCCCCCCCCCCCCCACAACACCGCCAACTTTCGCAGCCTGGCTAATTACAACACGATGAAATAAAAGACATCATAGTGATTTGTTGACTCCTATCATTTTTATTACAAAAAGAAGAGCGGCTCAATGCAAAAAAAACAAAACAGATTGAAACAAAAAGCTCCAGAGCGGACAGAAAAATGCTGCTTGAGCAACTTGGCCCACAACGACAACATCGGGATTAAAACACGTCACCATTTATCATGCACAGACAGGATACTTTGCTGAATACACGTGCGGGGGGGAAGAAAAACTAGAGCAAGAGAGAGAAAACTCACCTCAGCACAACATTGCAACATCTGCATTATGCAGTAAAAGGCCACAGCAGACCACAAGAACATTACATTTCATCAAAAAGGATCACAGTTCACTTTGTGTCCAACCAGGGACGAGATCAGAGACTTTTTTTCTTTTTCAGTCATTTTTAACAAATCATATGACATCGGTGAAGAGCAAAGACACTGTTGCAGTGGAGTTCCCAGTGTGTTTGCCACCTACGATACTGTAAACAATCTACACTATAAGGCGCACAGTTGAAAAGTTGGCCAAAGAAAGAGCCACAACATTAGTTTGTAAAGGGTTGGATGTGAAAACGCTTCATCATCTTCAACATCAACACTCTGCAGGTCTGGCATACCAACTGTCAATATACCAACTGCAGGCAGTAAAATGCTGTTTAGTTTTTTCTTTTTTCTTTTTGTTTTTCAGTTCATTTTTTTAAATTGCCACCCCACACTAATGCACTCGCTCATTTACACAGACACACACGGTAAATAAAATAAAAACATACCCGAATATGAATCCATTTTCTCTCTTTTTCCAAGAACATCTTTTAGGTTAGGCACACAGTACAGCACAGTAAATGTTATCTTCTCTTTTTTTTTTTTTGTAACTTCAACACCTCTTTTGGTTGTTTACGTCTAAACTCGATGACACCAAAAACCCCTCCGTGACTGAAGGGACACACACAGTTAAGTTAGTTTTGTTCTGCCCATCGCACACACACGCAACAGTGAGTAACTCACTGCTGCCATTTCTTTGTTCAAATCATTCCTAAGCATTAAAGGGAGCTTTTCAAGCAAAAATGTCTTCTTTCTGTTTGTGAAACCTGCTTTATGAAGCTAAAACAACACTTTTTTTTTTAGAACCTTTATGCATCTTATAAAGACATAAGGCAATCGACTTCCTCTTTGCCTGCATATCACACAAAGTCTTTTGAACCTCTTTGCGAATTAAGAAAATACTCTTAAAAAAACGACCTCAACAACCCGCACTAGTCGCACTTCATTTGTTTTAAGCTACTTTAAACACTGATTGTCTACACTATCCATAAAAATTCTAGGATGTGATCTGATGTAAACACTGCCACCATTGATCTGGCTTGTATATCAAAAAACACTGGACCCTGTGTGATCTGTGAGGAAACACCATCGTACGGGAGACAGACGAGTGAGGTAGTCCACAAAAGAACGGATGGCGGGGAAAGAGAGATTTTTTTTCCGAGTCTAAATCAAGTTTTTTAAAGAAGAAGTCCAAATCGAGTCTCAGCTCTTTCACGTCTCTGAGGGGCAAGTCTGAGTCAAGTCTGAAGTTTCTGATGGCTGAAATTAAAACCCTCCCACAGTATCAGTGGCAACCATCTGCCTAATACACAGAGCTGCTTTAGATTATAGAGTCAAATCCAGATTTAATTTAACACATGAACATTTCATGAACAAACATGCTAGAAATGTTATTTTGAAAGTTTGTTGGGTAAAATCCCCCCCCCCCCCGCTAAAAACATAAATTAGCAATTCCTTTCACGCGAAATCAGTAGAAAAATTTTTTATTTCTGCATGAATCAAACAGGAAGTGCTTTTGTTTTGAAGAACCTCAAGTGTCTTTATAGTGAGGCTAGCCAAACAGCGAGACAATACAATCTCACAAACGGGTAGGGCTTAGTTTTTTTTGTCATTTAATACAGAGTTCATTCTCAGAGACATCCGTACGGTCTTTTTGGTCACTACAAAAAAAACAACAAAACACGAACGGGTCGTTGTCCCTGGATATTAAATTAAACGCACTGCGCAAGTGCTTTTGTTAAGAAATAGCCTCAAATATGTACTCTGTGTGGTTTTATAATTCAGTCATCCTCGTCGTCTGTGCACGTTAGAGTCCCTCCCGTTCTGAAAGTTTATTTAGTGGCGGTGCCTTTTTAAGCATTAAGCAGGGCACGCCGCCAACTAGTGGTGCTACAAGGCAATTACACTGTTTTTTGGTTTAATTTTGTGTGTTGTGCGCAGCGATCGCTAAGTTAAAAGTTGTCACGCAGATATGTTAGCAGACACAGGAAAACCATTCCATTTTCAATGGATTGTTGTCGTGTGCATATGGCATTGACGTCTCAAACCTTGGGTCTAAGTCAGGTCTTTAAAGGACAAGTCTAAGTCAGGTCTGAAGTCTTTGTTTTAGAAACTTAAGCATAACTCGCTTCTTAGTCGCTAACTCTGCTGAACCTTTATGGGCTCCAATAGAATAGAATAGAAATAGCTTTACTGTCTCACAATGATAAAATTCGGGTGTGACAATGGCAGTGGTGGTTTGACAGATTTCCTTAAAACTATGAATCTGGTCGAGATTTAATGGCTGAGAAAATTCAGATTTAAAGAGAAGCTCTTAAACGTTTTTCACCACAAATCGCCGATGCCATAATCAATCCGAACATTCAGAGGATTTTCAGAAAAATTTCAACTTTCCGAGTGAATCGGCAGTCGTTTGAACTTGGGGCCAAAGGGCTTCGTAAAGCATCCGATCACAGAAATTAACAAAAGTTTTCTCCTAATTTGTTTGGGCTCCTCAAACGATGCGGTAATCGAACGTGTCTTTTTCAGTGTGGTCTGTCCAGTTGGATGAGGGCATGCTGCGGTAAGGGTCGAGCAGGATGCGGAAGCAGCGCACGATGAGGAGCGCCAGGAAGATAAAGAGCAGCAGCACGAAGACGAAGGCAGCCTTCTGCTCCAGCGTCAGGTAGGAGGGGACGTGGTGGCCCCCTCCCGACGAGGACAGCGTGCTGCTGAAGAGGCCCTCGGCCATCCTGGGCACGTCCATGCTTGACCGTCTCGGCTCCAGCTCTTTGTCGTTTGTTGAAAGATTTCTGAGAGGAAGATGAGCTCAAGAGATACAACCTGTGAGAAAACCCAAACAGATAGATTAGAGATGGTGTCCCCTGAGATTTCACAGCTGGTACAGTAAAACCAGAAAAGAAAAAGGCTCCTCGGGCTTCATGAATGGACATAAAAAGTCTCAGGACATGACAAATTTGCTCGTGGATGAGTCTATTTTTGGAACTGGAGCCACAAAGTCCAATCAATGAGTAACAACTCAGGGGAGTCACTTGGGCATGAGAATCTGAACAGCTCAGGGGGCTTGAACTGTCAACATGGGGTTTTAGTTATGCAATGTTTATGGGAGGCAATGTGGTCTGGAGGGAGATAAGTCACTGGCATCATTATGCGGGCTGATATTGGGAACATTTGCAATCCTGTCCTCTGTGAGCAACTCTGATATGCAGCATATCTGCAGCAGCAATTTACATTTCGGAGAGACAGTTTTTTTTTTTTTTTTTTAGCACAGGCAGGTATGAGGAAAAATGAATTTCTTCCCCAGAAAAGGTTGCATCAATGAAGCATAATTCCAGATAGGTTTACAGCACAAAGATGAGGGACTGATTACTATGCAGTGAACAGTTACAGTGTATATATATATATATATATATATATATATATATATATATATATATATATATATATATATATATATATATATATATATATATATATATATATATATATATATATATATATATATATATATAAATATATATATAGATACAGTATATCTACAGTATATATATATATATATATATATATATATATATATATATATATATATATATATATATACATACATACATACATATATACACACACACTGGATTTCATAGAACAAATGTAATTACTACAGGGTATAAAAAATGTCATATGATCTTACTCATTGATTTGTGAAGTCACGTTTTGAATCTTGAGTAGATAAATTTGGGTTAGTTCAACATTTATTTTTCTTATTACTGTTTTTTTTTTTTTTTTTTTTTTTTTTTTTTAAAACCTTAAGCAACTTTAAAGGCATTTAAATATTAAGACATACTGCCACCCCAAAGTGGGTTCTGGTCATTTTGTGTATGTGTTGAGGTAAAATGGTTCATATTATGTATTTAGTCATGGTCATAAGTGAATGTTGTTATCTCTCCACTGAATAATATCTACCAGCAAATGGTCCCTCCGAGTTATTGTGGCTTGATTAATGTCTATAAGCTGGAAATTAGAGTTGATTGACACAAACTGGGGAGAGAAAGCTAAAAGTAAGTGTCACCTTTCCACTGTTATAACATGCTTTATAGTATGGATGAAATTAGATACATTGTACTGAAATTAATCAGATTCAGATGAATAGAAATTGGACATAATTGGATTATACAAAACTGTAGATGAACTGCCTTGAGATGGCATTGCATCTGAAATGGTGCTCTACACTGTGTTAAAATTAATGTTTACTCTGTAAAACTGCTAAATCTAAATACACTCCGCCCCCCCCCCCCCCCCCCCCCCCCACCATGCTGCAAGAAAGCACAGGGCCAAGGCAGGGGTCTGTGAAAGTATATTTTAAGTGTTTGATTCTAATTTAGTGGTACCAAACGTAATAAATTATGAATAACATTCATTTCACTATTCTGACTTTTACTAACAGTAAACATGTTGGTTGTCTCTGTAACAGTTAATTTAAAGCAGTGAAAAGAGAGTATAACATAAAGGAATACCATTAGATTAAATTACACAAGACATTTTAGCATGTTAATGACTGATTAAAATACCTAAAATCCAAGAGGAGTAAGCTGTTACTCAGTGGAACAAAAGGTTTTTTTATGTAAAAAAAGGAGGAGGGATAAAATGGCAAAATTTGGGTACAAAATGGCAACGGGATAATTAGGCAAACTCTGCCTCAACATCTGCTTTACCAAACAAGCATGATCCTTGTTACTTAAATTAAGCTGGTTAAAACTGGTTTAACTTACAAAATGTTTTATTTTTTTGCTTTAACTTTAGATTTTGTTAACAAACAGACATTTTTGTCTGAGCAAAAATCCAAAGGGATTTTCTGAACGATGCGAATGTAACTACATATCTCAGTAAGCCTGCTCAGTTTAAATAATTAGATGTTTGTAGAAATTAAGCTAATTTGCAGTGTAGTGAAAAAGTCGTAACCTTCCTTGTTAAATTATAACTGTGATTCATCACAGTTTTTGCACAGCTGAGTTAAATGTGACCAGCCACTCACAGGCAAGTTTAATGGCAGTTTTATCGACTCAAAAGACGACTTAAAAAGAACCTGTCTGACAACATGAAGTAGGCTACAAGATTTTGGAAAGAAAGTGGCCAGCATATTAAAATTACTCCAACAGAGCATTGATTACTGATGGCGGTGTTCATGCTGAACGTTCAAAGGTAAAACCAACTGTGAAATAAATAAAAGGGACTCAAAGCCCAGCTTCATATTTGCAGACAAAACATGCTTGATGATCCCCAAGACCTGTAGGGAAATATTCTGAGGACTGACGTCACAAAAAATTAACTTTTCAGAAGGTGAGCGATCTGTTATTTCTAACAGACACAGCCTCTCAGGAAAAGAAAACAACATCATACCCAGCCATGATGCCATTCTGGTGCCGCCTTGGCACTTCAGAACCTAGATAACTTGCAGCGATTGGTGAAAAAAATAGAGTTGTGATCTGTACCAAAACATCATGAAGGAGAATGTTTGGCTATCATTTTTTTTTACCTTAAGTTCAATCACAGTTGGTTCATGAAGCAGGACGGAGATGTGAAACAAACTAGTGGGTCCATCTCTGAATGTTTAAACAAAACAAGGTTTTAGGGTGATCTTTAGTCTGGACTTAAATCCAATTGAGATGCTGTGGCAGTTCATGCTTCAACCACTTCTTAAAACATTTCTGTAATTAAGATTAGACCAAACTTTCTCTACAGGGATGTAAAAGGCTCGTTATCACTTGATGCCGGTTTTTGCTGTCAAAAGTAGCGCAACCAGTTGTTAGGTTTAGGGTCCGATTACCTTTCAAAGAGGACTGGTTCGTAAAGCTTTTTGCCTTAATAAATGCCATTTTTTAATCTGGTCTTCTTTGGCCTTACAAATATTTTTGATGATCTAAAAGATTTAAAGGAGACAAAACAGAAAAATAAATATGCAAGGGTGCAAATACCTTTCACAGCGCTGAAGTGCTCAATTAAAGCAAATCATGATGTCAAAACTGTAATTTGTGGTTAAAACTAATTAGATTTACCATGTTAAGACTCCAGTTTTTTTAATATAGCCGTACAAAAACTGTTTTGTTAAATAAAGTTGTTAAAAAAGAACAGAGCGTTGCGTTCTCTCTTACAGCGGCGACATTTAAGAAGTTCAAGCTGTTTTTCACTCTGAGGAGCCGTAAGCTTGGTTTCATCAGTGCAAATCCTCTGTTCTTATCCAAACCGAGACTTTTCTGACGGCTCCTACGGCTCAGACGGCCAATCACAAGTACTTCAAACGACCCCAATGAAAAAAAAAAAAGGATTATCCCTTTAAGGCAGTTCTGCATCTGTTACAATTTTAAATGGAGGGGGTACATCCATCATTTATACCCATTACATAACCACCAAACTAGACTGTATTTGATTGCTAATTAGATGATAGCCCTAGGTAAGAGAAACTCACTGACTTTACAGTCATATTGCCTTAAATCAGAAATCTATTTACAATTTGTTTTAAATTTCTTTTTGTTTTTTTAAAGACCACAGATAAAAGTTTCTGTCGACTATTATAAATAATGCATTTGTGAGTCATTTCTGTATTGTTTCGCCTTTACACCTGGAGGCTTTATCAATGTTTGATATTTAGTCGATGGGAATAATTATGCAGTGAAAGTGATTAAATTATGCGGACTTCTACCGCACGTCTACCCTTGAAGCCTTGAAGTTGGCGTTCATTTATATGAGCATCACGGAAAATACAACATTTCTTCTCACTCGGTGAAATTGGCAGGAAGCTGTGTGAATCATTTGTTCAAACAACATGGGGGCCCAAACGAAAAATTAGACGAGAAGACAGTGGTTTTCCTTTTCTATAGGCAAGGCAGGGGTAATTCAATCAATTCCCAAACAGTATGTGGGTCCGTTTGAAGCTGTTCCCCTCACAGAGAAAATCACCACAGTGAGGAAATATGGCCGAAAACAGAATTCATCTGAACAGCAGAAGACTGCTAAACCTTGTTGGGGACATCCAAGCTTTTAAAGATATTTTTTTTATATGGCTTATACTATATCTGACACGTGGTGATTATACTTATTTCTGTTTATTAAGTTTATAAAATAGATTGAAATGACAGTTGGTACCCCGTCGCCACTGGCAACCTGTTGCCATAGTTAGAGAGAGAGAGAAAATTACATGTATTTCTGGCAGATTTACATGTAAAATCAATGTCATTCAACTAAGAACGTTGTTTCTGAGAGGATTAACAGATAATAAAATAACGTATACGTATTATCAGCTCTGAAAAAAACAATGTATTTTTATTAATTATTACAAAATGCCATGCCCTAAATCATATCCTTCTCAGTTATGACTGGAAATTCAATAGTAACTTGGTATTATAGCAATACAATCCTTATTATAATTACTGACCCGCTTTTTTTCATTAATCCTCTGTTATTTTTAAGAATTTATCTTTTGTAATGAGCCTTTATTTTGAGGTTTGAAGGCCACCTTTCCATTGCCCTGAGCTTTAGCTGTCTCAACAGATTCTTGATCAGATTAAAGCCACTCCAAAATGTTAATATTACTTCCGGTCAGAAGAAACATGTTGGTAACATCTTAATGTATATATTTGTATCAATTGTGTGCTTTTTCCATCTATTTGTCCATCCATTTATTAGTTTTCCCTCAAATCTGTTAAAGATCCAAGGAAAATGTTACAAGCTCTGTTACAATGAAATGACAATAAATGGTTTCTGCTTGGGTCTGTTAAACACGTGACACCACTGGATCTTTTTGCTCCTCCAAGTCATTTCGAGATTTGTCATGGCAGATGCTTCTGGGTAACGTTTACATAACCAAAAGTCATATCTTTTCTTTTTTTTTCTTTTTTTTCTTGCTTTGTTTTGGGGTTATGTCCTTCGGCTATGCTTCAGTGAGCGCGAAGAGCCGTCTCAGACACTGACAATCACTTCGGAGAAATGCTGAATGTGTCATGAGACGACTCAAAGTGACAAGACGAGCAGAGGAGCTTTCTCCTCCTGCCTTTAAAGAGGGGTGGGGGGGTAGGGGGGTGGGGAGCGGTGGTGGGGGGGACGGGGTCTTTCTGCAACTCACCAGAGAGACACAGATCGAGCAGATTTCAGCCCCGCCTCACTGATCAGCAGCGTGTAATCCATCACACTTAAAGCTCAAAAATCATATTGCACTACAGTGATTCATTGCTTTCACTGAGAAAAAAAGAAAAAAAGATAAGCAACACGGTTGTTTTTCTTTGGCGAATTGGCATTCCATCAGTGTTCACTGTCATATTGTCATCGGCTTGTCCTCCAACGACACAGCCAGGTTACACAGTATTATCACTTTAGGCCAGAAACCAGTCAGCTATTTGTTACAAGGTTATGTAATTCATTTCAAAGCCCCCCCAGCATTTATATCATCTGCGGCTCCATGACTAAGCGCTCACAGTTTGGGACCATTTCTTGACAGTAGTTTCAGAGAGACACGCAAAGAAACTGTTAAGCTCCCAGTGACAACTTAAGACGGAGCTTTACATGTCAAAAAGGGCAAAAAAAAAAAAAAGCATCATAGCAAGTATTACATTATCACATTATCTGTCTCTGCTCCTCAACAAATGCTTTTCAAAGACAAACGTCTGTTTCTCTGGAATAGCCACCAGATGAAGACACAAATACACTACACCATGTCAGGTTTTAGGGGGGAAACAAATGAAAGAAATTTCACCAGAATGAGTTATTTTGGTTCAAGAGCACACCGAGGATCGCTCTGTGGGGAAAATACGCATAAAGATGTCAGTCTAGACGGAATGTGACAGAAATACAGAGCCAAATATAGAACAACAAGCAGGTTATTTTAGGTATGTTGATGTAAGCTGCAGGCACAGTCTGTGTTTGCTATAAATAAGCGTAATAAACAATTCACGAGGCGTTTGTGTAGTAGAAAAAAAAAGGTTAATAGAATCGCTAAGCTTCGTGGAAAGTCATTTCAGTTTGTCAGAGCAATAATCTACTACAAAAATGAACAATAAAATGCCTATTTATGATTCATCTAGTGCAATATATATTATTAAAACGACATATTTATCATGTTTTCTTACATGTTATACCAGTAAACTATATATTTTTACATTGTGCTGTTGATTTGAACCGAAACAAATGCATTTGTGTAATATTAAGCCTGGTGAAAAGGTAAAGGTAAGCATATTTCTATAAAATCTAGGTTTTTCTTTCATTAAAATGTCTGTTTTCCAACTTTATATAGACAGTGTCATGTTTCATTTGATGACATACAAAGAAAAAAAAAAAGATTAACAAATAATGCCCTAAAAATAAAAGCAACAGGAATGGCTCCAGATTAATTGGTTCTGATTTGCTCCGCTATTACATCCAAATTGCTGGAACACAAGCGTGATAATAGGTAGACACACCCACTGGTTTACTGATGCAGCGCAGGAATCTCCCGACAGTCCCGGCTCGGTGATGTCGCCAATTTATTTATTTATTATTTCAACGCAAAACGTGTTGTAATAATCCAGCTGTGAAATGTGAAGTAATAATAATAATGATAATAAAAGAAGCTACGTTGAACACAGCTGGGCTCCTCACCGTGCACGTGCGTGCGATTAGAAACGTGCCCGAATCCCGTTTCTCTTCCTGCATCCGCGAGACAGTCCTGCGCCTCCCTCCACAATTTAAAATCTGCCACATATGTCGTGCTTATAAAAAAACGCAATAACAATAATAATAATAAAACAAAGCTTCATGCAGCAGTGGAAGCTGTATGTATATATATATAGGAGGTGGTGTGAGCTGCAGGAGAAAGTGGCCGAACACTAACCTGTTGTTATCAGGTGGGGGGGAGCTGCACAGTCTCCGTCAGCGGCAGGTCTCCATTCCGCTGGATGCGACGGTTCGGTCCGAAACAAATGGCAGCAGCGAACCGATGCGTCCCGGCAGACCGCGGGGCTCCTCGCCGAGCAGAAAGGGAAAAGCCTGGCTTGACTGTGGTGATTTTTTCCCTCTGTCTATGGACGGCGACTGAGCCCGGCAGACCTCACCCTTCCCTGTGAACCCCCCTCTCTCTCTCTCCCTCCCTCCTTCCCGACGCGCCGCTCATCGCAGTGGAAACACGGGCAAGGAGGTACCCCGTCGCCACTGGCAACCTGTTGCCATAGCAATCCTCCAGGTAGGGCACGTACGTTGCACGCGGATAAGTCAAAGCTGTGGCCCTGGTTAAACTGAGTCAGGGACGAAAGATGATGCACAACTCTATACACATTAAACAACAAAAAGAAGATATATTAGGCTACTGTATCAATACATTCCTACACAAAAACGTCCAAACTTCCTACTTAAAAAAATCACATTTCAGTACTTATTCAGTGCTGGTGAAGATTCTCCAGGTCATCCAGGTCATGATCATTGCAAAAAAAAAAAGAAAAGAAAAAAAAAAGATAGAAAACAAAACAACTGGACTTTTTTCCCGAAGTTTGAAGACGTTTCGCTTCCCATCCAGAAAGCTTCCTCAGTTCAAATGTATGAGTAAAGTAAAGTAAGTAAAATTTATTTATATAGCACTTTTCTCAGATAAAAATCACAAAGTGCTTCACAGTAAAATACAAATACAAAAAAAAACAGTATACAGCAATACTAAACAGCATTTTAAAAAAAACATACAAACGAAACCATAAAACCCACACGTCTAATTAAAAGCCTGCTTGAATAGCAGCGTCTTTAGTTGCTTTTTAAAAGAAGCAACAGAATTCATGCAGCGTAAAGAGAGAGGCAAAACATTCCACAGCCTCGGAGCCACTGCCTGGAATGAGCGATCCCCTCTAGTTTTAAAATAAGTGCGTGGGACCACTAACAATAATTGGCCCAGTGACCTCAGACTATGGGTCGGAGTATGGAGCTGTATCAGCTCAGAAATGTAGGGAGGAGCTAGACCATGCAGGGCTTTAAAAGTAAGGACAATAATTTTGAACTGGATTCTATACTGGACCGGTAACCAGTGCAAAGCTGCTAATACTGGGGTAATGTGATCTCTTTTGTTTATGTGAGAAATCAAACCTATTGCTGTGTTGTAATGTATTGCTGCTGTGTTACAACAAAGGTAGGTAAATAGGTTTGATTCCTTTCAATTTTCACCTCAATCCTCAACTCCATGCAGGTGATCACATCTCCCCTGTAAGCGAGGCCAACTATGACCTTAATGACTCCCCATTTCTAAGGGGTGGACCAGTTTCGGTTTAATTTGCATCTAATTTGTTCTCTAAGCCATAATAAGGCCTATTTGGGCAATAATATAAAGCTTGGCACTCCACACTACTCCAGACATTTGAATTGAGGAAGCTTCCTGGATGGGAAGCGAAAGGTCCTCAAACTTCGGAAAAAGTCCAGTTGTTTTGTTTTTTAACTTTTTTTTTTGGAATACTTATTCAGTGGCACACACTTAATTGTTTTTGTTTGTTTCTGATCACCGTCACAATCCTTAGGTGTTTGGTTATTTACTAGTGTTTAGTAAATAACCTTTACCCCTGTTTGCTCCCCAGGTGCCGCACAGTAGCAGCCCACTGCTCCCCAAGGGGATGGGTTCAGATGCAGAAGTAAATTTATCCATTATGGGATCAATAAAGTTAAATTATTATGAACATCCCCCCATCCAGAAATGTTCCAACACTTCATTTTAGCGGGGTAGAGTGTCCAGGAGCTTCTAATCATTACTCCAAGACTTTACATTTTCCTTGAATATAAATATCCCTAACAGTTAATTAAATAAATACAGTCAGAGAAGAAAAGTACTGGAACCGTGATGAAAAAACAAAGAAAATATCAAAAGTTTACAGTGCTGACAGTAAGGATGCTTGAATGGGAAGCACATTGTTTGAGAACTGCAGCAGGTTTATTCTGCTACTGCAATAAAAGGTTGGGTTTATTATGAGGCCTTGGTGCAAGTAAATCTGGAAGGCACTGTACATTTACCATACAAAGTCGAATTAAACATTTAAAACGCTATAGGAAGTATAAGACAAAGTCATGTAACTTTAAATGTTTATTTTCTCTAATGGAGCAAACTGGGAAACATTTTAACGAAAGCTTAAATGTCGTATCTTCTGAAAGAGCTGTTGGAACAAATGTATTTGTAGCACTTTGTAATTTATGCCTCTAACAGAATATACTTTAGCTTTTTACTGCCTTGTTATTTGGCTGCATGAACGATTGCTGGAGCTTGGTGAACAATACATGGCATAAGTAAAGATATGCGACGCTTGTAAAACCACCACGCTATCAAAAATTAGAGAATCAAGACTACTGTGCTCAATGTGACCTCCATCACATGGAAACTGGCTGGACTGCAGAAAACACTGAAAACCTATTGTGCACAACCACTCCTCTCTTTACTGACGCATGACCGTCCATAGATGATTTTACCACGTTTGCTGACAATTGGATTATGCTCCAGTTTCTAAAATTGCAGAGAAACATCCACAGAGGCAGAAATAGTCATTGGCCGCGGTAGCATGTAATCGCCAGTTGTGATGAATAATCCTGACCAAATAATCCATCCTCTAGAGTAATTATCTACATAATGATTGTTACAGATCAAAAAGTTTTAGTTATTAACAAAAAATTTAAGTATGCCCTTTATTTTTCGATGCAATGGCTCATGAGAGTTTTCATCAATCACTGCGTTCTAAATAAAGGGGGATCGTTGTTTTAGCTAACATTTTGTTGGGATCTTCTCGTATGAAAAATACACAGCTTTATGCAGAGTGTAGAATGCGTTGAGTTAATCTGCTCTATCCTTCGGTCATCAGAAGGGTGAGCTGAAGCAGCGGTTCTGCAGCAGTGAGGCTTTTGCCACAGGTATCATTATTATTCACCTGCATCAAATTCCTGCTGACCAAGGCCTGAACCCGGGCAAAAATTTTGAGAGCTACCTTTTAAAAAATGCAACCCGTCCAGAATGCTCTGCAACCTCAACACCGCTCACTACACAGGTTCTGTGCATGCATTAACAAAAAAACAAACAAAAAAAAAAAAAAAACTTTGGGGGAACTCCCACACAAGTAGACTAGATTGTTATTTTTTTAACCTTTATTTTTCCAGGAAAGAGGTTTTTATTTTATCCTGGCCAAGATGAGAAAGATGCAAACACTAACAGTAGGTATTATTTAAAAAAATTAGGTATAAAGCAACGAGACATCTGAAAATAAAACACTGAAATGCTTACAGGTACAAGATGTGACTATATCCTCAGTATTGTGTTTTAAAGCTAGATAAATAAACGAGAGACTCCAACCTCCAACACCATGGGCGCACAAAGGTCACTGCAGCAGCTACTGGCTATAAGACCGTGTGTGTTGTGGAGTGCAGTGAACTTGGATCAAGGCAAGGCAAGGCAAGGCAAATTTATTTATATAGCACAATTCAGTACAAAGACAATGCAAAGTGCTTTACGTGATTAAAATATAGCAAAATAAAACAGAATAAAAGCAAGTAGGAATAAAATGTAGATAGAAAAAAGAACAAAAAAGTGGTAATTCAGTTAACTAGAACAGTTGAAGGCAATCTTAAACAAATGTGTTTTTAATCTTGATTTAAAGGAACTCAGGCTTTCCGCACCTTTAGAATTTTCTGGAAGTTTGTTCCAGATAAGCGGAGCATAGGAACTAAATGCTGCTTCTCCTTGTTTAGTTCTGGTTCTGGTTCTGCAGAGTAGGCTGGAGCCAGAAGATCTTAGTGGTCTGGATGGTTGATATACTGATAACAAGTCTGTGATGTATTTAGGGATTTATAGACTAACAGAAGTATTTTAAAGTCTATTCTCTGAGATACAGGGAGCCAGTGTAATAACTTTAGAACTGGGGTGATGTGCTCTACCTAAATGTGCAGACACCTAAATGAAATATAAATACAACACAGTAGACCTTGCCAAGAGCCTGGCATGACTAAACGTGCGACGATTGTTTCTATGTACATTACATTTAGTGTTGGTCCATAAAATGAGGATATGGGCTGCACTAAGTCTTTAGCTTGTTCGCAAAGACAAAGAAAAGAAAGGAAAGATAAAAAATAAAGTATTCTGTTTTGGTCAGTTGTGGTGTTTCACGTTTGAGGGCATGAACACCTTTGAGAACCTGGAGGAAGTGTTGGTCCATACGGTGGTGAGAAACTGCGCGCTGGAGCTTTTGGAAAGTGTGAGATTATGTGATGTCCAGCAGTAGCGCAGCGCCGCCACCTGGTGGACTCATTTAAGAACTACACGCGGCGACAGAACTTATTTATTTATTTCATAATTTAGTTTGGAGGAATAATTAATCGGCAATGCTTTTAATTAAAGGGCGATAGCGTTGAAAAATTAAGTCTACATAAATAAAGTTTTGGATTCTTTGTTATTCACTTTTCACAAAAGTAAAACATTACATCTATTTTTTCTTTATTTAGTAGAAAACGAAACAAGCAAATAAACAAAACAAGTTAGGGAATATTTGGCCTAAAATTACAAAGGGACATTACAAGGCTTAGTGTCTATGGATGTTTATGGATTGACACCTTTAAGCATAATCATTTTGCTTATCTACCTTTACAAATGAAGTGTGCAGGTAAAGAAAAGCCAACTTTCTTCTTTTACTAATCTAATAAAGTAAAGTTTTTTTTTTTACATTGCCGTTTTCCTATTTTCAAAAAAGGTTGCAAAGATCTGCTCATTATCCTTCATCGCTAAAGGAGTCCAAACTGTAAACAGATATGTATAATCCAACAAAATGTATTTGTTCGGTGTGATTTCTAAATAAATAGATTAAACTTGCTCTTTCTATTGCAATGTAATGATTGGATCTTTGAATGTTTATAATGAGGCCATTCGAAAAGTTAGGTATTTATGATATGATTGAAAAATATGACGCTAGAAAAAAGGCAACACGGTTCCTGTTCCAAAATCTTATCAGGATTCTTGATGTGTACAAAATGAATGAATTTGGGATTTCCCTAAAAAGTAATCCTAATCAGAACCTGATTGATTGTCCAATATCTAATCATTTCCTTCACACCTTTAATTGTTTTTTATGAAGCACAAATGACTTCCAAGATATGGGATGCTTTTTTTTATCAATGTTTTTAAATCTCAATCGCAGAGAAAATAATTATGTTAACTGTTAAAAAAATAACTGAAAAAAATAAAAAAAATAATAAGGTGGGCTTCTGATTGTGGTTGCAGCCATTTTGTCTTTGTTTACTGAAAATTTCCTTTAGTTTGTTGATGAAAAACAAAACAAAAGTTTTTGGATGATATCTATGTTAGAAAGAAGTCATCTATGCACACATATGTGTACATATACACCAATCAGGCATAACCTTATGACCACTAGCCTAATGGTCTGTTTGGTTCCCATTTGCAGCAAAAACAGCATGACCTGTGGAGTCATGGAGCTCTGAAGGTTTGCTTTGGGTATCTGGCATGGTGACACCAGCAGACCCTTTAAGTCCTGAAGGTTGTAAGGTAGGACTTCCATAGATCTGGTTTGATTGCCCAGCACAGTCCACAGATCCTGGGTAGGATCGAGATCTGGGAATATAACAGACAAAGTCTGCATATTGAACCTGTTGTTGTGTTTTTGTAACCATTGCTGAACTATAACTGGTGTGTGTCAGGGTTCGATAGGTTGCTGAAATACGTTGCGGCCATCAGGGAATAACATTTCTGTGAATGGATGAACAACGTCTTCAGCAACGCTAAGGTAGGAGGTGCACCCACATGGATGACAGGATCCAAGCAGGGCATTGCTCAGTGCCTCCCCCTGCTGCCTTCCTATCGCCCATCCTGGGGGTCCTGTGTTTCCAAGCTTAGTGACGCAGCCAATCTGTCATGATCCAAAGGGATTTTTGCTTTTTGTACTGATTCTTTAAGTTCCTGGGACCGTGCCTTGTTCAGTATGTTTATTTTTACCATGTGATCCAATTAGTGGTTTCTGTTAATTCATTCTGGGCTATTTTTTGTATCACGCTGTGTTAAATCTCCATGTTTCCTCACAGTCTGCTGTGTCCATTATTCTCTTTTCCCCCTCAGTCCTCATCCTTTATTGTTATAGGTTCACTTTGGTCATCATTTAATCTTTATTCTCATCTTGCTGCTTCATGTCTGCATCTTGGTCCTGCAAACACCTCACTAAAACATGATGCAGTCGACCATGTGATGTAAAAGAAAACATGATTCACGAGACCAGGGTCACTTTTTTTCCACCGCTCCATGGTCCAGCCCTGATGCTCCGCTACTGTTGATGCTTACAGTAGCGGACAGGGATCAGCATCGGCTCCCGGCCTGATCTGTGGCTATTCTGGCACTTTTCTACCAGAAACAGCATTAGGAACTTTAGCTGTACTTCATACCAGCATATCTCACACACAGGGGCAGTTCTAGACCAAATTTACCAGGGGGGCCAAGGTGGAGCCAGTGTTTTTTCACAGGGGCACAGAACAAAAAAATTTAAAAACAATAAAATGGCAATATTTAACTGTGTAATAATATTAAGTGGGCCACTTGTGGCTCTGGAACTGCAGGTTTCAGACACCTGATCTAGCAGTTGAAAACTTTGCCCCCAGCTCAATACGGCTAAAGCTAAACGTGAAACATCTTAAGTTTTAAATTCTTTTTAGAGTAAAGCTGTATAGGTAAAAAATAATATTGGTCAAAGTGACCAAACAGTTATGGTTTCTTTGCCATTGCAAATAATTATGA
Organism: Fundulus heteroclitus; assembly: GCF_011125445.2. NCBI lineage: Eukaryota > Metazoa > Chordata > Actinopteri > Cyprinodontiformes > Fundulidae > Fundulus > Fundulus heteroclitus. Next base: position 39,610,475 of record NC_046363.1, read on the forward strand.
GAAGTTTATTTAACATCATGCTTTTAGTACAGGGGCCATAACAGGGGCCAGGGTCATATCTACAGGGGCATGGGCCCCTGTTGGCCCCTGTCTAGAACCGCCCCTGCTCACACACTACTGGAGCCTTGGTGAAAAGTCGGAATGTGTGTAATAGTAGTTAAAGTGCCTTTCGTCATGTAAGATAAACTGGTTTAAATTGAACAGAGAAGTTAATCAGCTGGTCATAATGTTATGCCTAACCGGTGCATGCATTCTGCAACAGCTGAACAAATCATCCACAGCCAGTCAGCAACCTCGCCCACGTAAATATATTTTACAGAGAGAATAAAACTACTTTATTAGAATGTTTTATTATTGACGTTTTATTATTGTCTCTCCGTTCCGACTCGTAAAATCAAAGCGATAAACTACTTTAAAGGAATGCAACAGTTTTCACCTCATCATCGGTGTGTTGAGGCTAAGCAGATGAAAAAAAAAAAACTTCTCTGACATTGCAACGATTTATGTTGTTTGTGTGAGTACCCGACTTATGGATAGCTTTCAACAAAACTAAAAAAATTATAGTTTGCTAAAGTTAAAATAACTACTTTATTAGATTAGTTTTATTAGAAACTCTGGTTGTTTGTATCATGATGAGGCACAGGAACAAAATCCAAGGACATCTTTAATCAACACAAAAAAAAAAAATCAAAGAAACTAAAATCAGGATGAACAGAGCACAAGCTGGTCAAAACTAATCTAAAATAAAAGCACCAGGGAACCAAAAGACTGAAGAGACAAAAATGACGACGAGGATCTGACAGAGAATGAAGAAAAAGTAAAACCAGGATGATTATTTGCTGAAGGATTCATCAAAAAGATGTGATGTGAAAAGAAAACAAGGAGCCGGTGATTGAAGAACAGAAGAAAACAAGACTAACAGGACAAAATGGCATGCACCTTGTTAATTATGTAAATAAAACCCGACACACACAAAAAAGACCCATAAATTTAACCAGTTTTGCAATATAAATGACATCCAAAACAACATTGTGTCTTTTACTTCCACTGGTTTAAGCTTTACCTGAAGCATCAATGAAAATATATCTCTGTATTTTATATATTCAAAAAGTAAATTAACTTGTTCTCCAATGGATGTTTTACGTGTATTTATGTGTGGAAATGATTCAGTGTGACAAACACTCTGGCCATTTACATTTTATATTTGCAGCAACATTGCATCTAGAGGTCAGGATTAGTGAGAAATCGTCATCTTCCCTTCTTTCTGACTTCCTGTTTATTTTTCCATCCTGGAATTTGATCATTTGGTACAAATATTTTTTACAAAGAATTTTAAATTTTTATTTTAGCAAAAAAAAAAAAAAAACAACTGTTGTATGACTGATTAAAATGATGTCCTGACATTTTTCTACTTGGAAAGACATTTGAGAACAATTGCTCTAGAACTGTTGAATTTAGGTCTTTTTGGCAATATTCTGACATTTAGTGAAAAAAAAACCCTGTTATATCATAGCGCAATACTATATGCCACAGGGTTTAAGGATACCGTGAAATGGGACGCCACTTAAAAAACTATTTGGAAGGATTGTGAAGGTTAATACCTCAATCAGAAAAAAGCGAAAGAGTTCTCACAGCTCCAAGACTCTCAGGGAAAACAGTGTTCAGCCCTCAGACGCAGCCGGCTCACTCGATGCCTCCCAGCAACTCAGTTATCCTTTTATTTGGTAAATTGTACCTGGCTTGTGTCTGCTTGGCTGCGGATCATCTTGACACAGGTGCTGATCCGCTCTGCCCGGGGATGCCAAATGCCAACCCCAACCACAACTGATGCTGTGGCACACACTTAGAGCAACTAGAAGATAAAGTGCACTTTATCTGTGCGCTACACCTGCTCTGCTCCAGTTTCAAAATCAATTTTCAGGACTATAACCTCAAACTTTCTTTTCTTTTGGGAGTTCTGGAAAATTCCAAACGTACAGTCAACGGCTGTCTGGTATAACTCAGGTCTTTAAACTCTGCGTACTTGACTCACAAAATACACTGCAGTTCTTGCAGTAAGCTATCATTCAAAGAATAAACAAAGTTATTATTTCCCTTGAGCCCTTTTTAATCAGCATGCTTATCAAAAGGGAGAACGCATCCTCCTGTGTTGTGTACACTGTAGGCTTTGTAATAAAATATGCCTCTACTACTCAGGTGGCCAATGAATGAACGATCTGATTCAAACCTTTCACTTTGGTGTCAAATTAATGGGTCCGTTTAACAGCGTTTTACTGCATTTAATCATCTCTATATTAAAATACCTGTATCAAGACTGGACTAGATAAGTCTATACCTATTAAAATAAAACGTCTGCCCCTTCTTCTATTTGTGAAAACACACCAGTGTTTTTAAAAGATCTTTGCTTTAGTAACACCTTAAAGCGGCACCAGTGTCGCTCACTTATTCTTCACATTATGTGGCACTTTATTTTCTATTTATTTATTGTTACTTGGGGTGGTTGTCATTAATTATTTTCTACTTTTGCTTTTAGCACTAATTTAAACTTCAGTTTTGACATGTTTTTTTGTTTTATCTTTATTTATTTGTCTGTTGTCAAAGTGTTTTGTTTTATTGATGTTGAATATTAATGTTCAGATCTGTTTCTGGTGCTTCAGAATTCAGTTTGTATTATAATCGCATCTTCTCAGTTCTGCACTTTAATCAAAGTCTCACGCTAGTTATCTATTAATTGCATGTTTGTTTTTGTTTTTTTTTAACTCTGAAGAAAAGCTTTTTCCCCCCATTTGACCAAACAGTGCTCCATAGTAAAAATCTGATTGATTCATTGATGTGAAATGATTGGTAAATAAATGAAGCGCTGTTGTTTGCGTTGAAATGATTTGAACGGGTTTTTTCACTCTCTCATTTCTCAAGCTAGCCATCTTCACATCCTTGTACCTAAACCCGATACGAGTTACCGGAGCTCTGCATGAGCCGATCTGCATCTTCTGCAGGGGGATGAGTGACGCAGATGGACGCTTACATGCAACCGTAAACAAGCTTTCCCACTAAGAATGAGGAAGACGGACACTTTTTTGCCAGACTCCCTCTTGTGCTGGAGGGGAACTGGATTCCCGTGAGGTTTGGCCGATTGGGATCCTGACAGAATCCATCTTGACAGGCTTAGAGCTTCTCGTTTGTGGCCAAAGCGCAGCAGAAACGGCTGATCGACATCCCTAGCTGGCTTCAGGAACAGCCTCAACGTATGAGAGGCTAGAAATGGCTTGTATGCCGAGTACTTAGGAACAGCAGCTCATTTTTTGCTTGAAAGAGCTGCAAATAACACCGAAGGCTTTTAATCACATTTGACTTCCGTCTCCAGAGAATACGAGTTTACCGACTGTTTGCGTTTAGCCGCTGAAGCCGGTCGGTAGGGTACAGAGACGGACAGATGGCCAACTCAATAACCTGCCAAGAAGTTTTACAACGTGTCTGTCTTTATCCAGACGACTACGTTCCTGCAGTGATAAACCATCTGGCGAATAAACTTTGACAGCTTCAGTCTAAAAACAGAACACAGTCAAACAGCTGAAAGCATGTGGCTGCAACACAGACGACTGTACCTGAAGGCAAGCAGACTGCCAGGAAACATGGAACATCTCCGCCTCAGTAACCGCTGTAATAAGATTTAGTGACAACTGGGAGTCAGGGGAGGTTACTGTGAAGTGGCAGAGGCTGGTTTGGCCGGCAGGAAATAATGCTGCATAGATTTTTGAAAAATAGAAAAGCGAGTAGGTAGCAGGGAGGCTAACTAACAATAAAAACAAGTGGGAGACAAAGGAGTTGACTAGGAAGTTTGAATCCAGCAGGATGGAGAGTAGAGACTCGTTGACTTGAGCTTGGTGATGATGAAGATGGGTGTCCAGTTTATTAGAAATACACCAGTTTCATTATATCCATGTGCCATGTGTCATTTGTGGTTGGATGCTTAGAAATGAAGGAAACCTTTGGCTGGACAAACACGCAAGGTAAGTTTATTTATAAAGCACTCTTCAGTAACAAGACAAATCAAAGTGCTGTACATGAACAGAAAAACATTACAGGAGGAAATATTAGATAGGAAAAGAAAAACATTACATTAACAAAGGAATAAGTTGAGTAAATCCTCGACTTTCTGATCTAAAATAATTTTGTCCAACTTTTCTAAAGTTACAACTAGGACAACCTCTTGTTTCATTGTAATGGATAAACTAAGTCAATCCTTAACTTCTTCAGTTTCACTGGAACAAGCTTCATCACTAACATTTAAAGCTTAATTTTTCTATTTCTGTATTAAAAGAAAAACATACTTAATTTATTATACTTAATTATTCCCCCCCCCGTCCCCCATTCTTTTTTATAGTAATTCTGAAATCCATGTCATATTTGTTCCACTTCACAATTAGGCACCACTTTGTGTTGGTGTGTTACATAAAAAAACTAAACAGTTCAAAGGGTAAATAACGCTTTTACAAAATACTTTATACTGTAAGTCACTTTTTCAGAGGTGGGTAGTAACTAGCTACATTTACTTGAGTAACTTTTATTATGGGGTCCTCCATATTAGGAGTAGTTTTACTGCATTGTACTATTTACTTTTACTTGAGTCACATTTTTACTCAAGTATCACTACTCCTACTTGAGTAAAATATGTAGGAGTAGAACATATTTTATATAACCAAAAATGCACCAGAGAGACAGAAAATAACATTAAAATAACAAAGATTGTGTACAAACAAGAAGTCTCACTTTAACATAAAATCTGGGTTTTTATCTGCTGACCTCATTTGGAGGTCAAATTAACTTACAGCAAACAGTAGATATTGTCATTGGAAGTACTTTGCACTGTTTTAACATACTATATATACATTAACTGCTGTAAGTACTGCTTTCAAGTTTAATGTTTAAAAAAAATATTTAGAAGCGTTTCTCGAGTCTTCAGTGCCTTCAATGTATCTTTTGACTTTAAAATACCAGTTTTTGCCAATCCGATTACATTATTTTTAAGTATTAAATCATCAACTGTTATGACCAGTTACTTAGTACTCGAGTAGCCTTCTTACTCAATACTTGTTAACTCTTACTTGAGTAATTTCTTGGCTGACTACGTTTTACTTCTACCTGAGTTAAAATATGTTGAAGTAGTGCTACTCGAGTACAATTTTTGGTTACTCTACCCACCTCTGCACTTTTAACCAAAAGCCGTATGCCAACAACCCCTTGATGAAATTAACTTTAAAAATGTCGCTTCACCAAGGGAGACTGATATTCAAAATGCCCAAGCAAATCAATCATTTGTACTCAGGGCCTAAAAAAAAGCATTAAAGTAACGGTGTTATAACAGTGAATCATGGATGCTAATTCTGTTGGACCTGCTTTAAAAGTTCCCAGCTATGGCGCCGCTGGATTCCACGCTGCACTCATGTTAAACATGGCAGCGTGAGTCAGACCTTCGACGGATGTGTCAGACTAGGCCACGTTTTAAAAGCAGCTCTGGATTCCTGCTGTAAGCCCGGCTCCAGCTCAGAGCTTGGTTATTTGACGTCCTCACGTTAAAAACACACAACTGTACAACCAACTATAATCAAACACATTAGACCAAACTCCTAATAACTCTTCATTCAATGCGTCTGGCTTTTGATTGACTTCGAGAAAATTCAGCAATATCAGGCTCGGACTAAAAATATAAAGTTTGTTCTGTTGTAGTTTTCTCTAACACTACAGAAAGGAAGAAAAAAAAAACACTTTCCTGGAGGTTACAAAGTTCTCAAAAACAATTTCTAATAAAGCTGATGTATGTGAGAAGACTTGTCAGCAATCCACTCCTCAAACTTTCTGTTAAAGTTTGTTGGAGCCCGCCTGCAGGAACACTTGTGTTCACATCTGCCATTGACAGAAGTAAAAGAGAAGCTCAGGGTGGTATTGATTTCCTGGCCTTTCTCCCGTATTTTCCTCTGATGGGCTTCTTAGCTTGACATCTTTTCTCTTACAGTGGTTCACGGCTTCATTGCTGCTGCATGAACTGACTGGCCCCATCCTCCCCTCAGCATTAATTAATAGCTTTGTGCTTCCTTCGGCTCATCTACTCCCATTGACTAATTGCCAGCAGAAGCGTCTCTGCTAATCCAATTTGGAGCCCTGAATAATCTCCAGGAGTGTCTCAGGCATTATCGATTATTTGTGGGAACCTACAGGCCTAATGGCTACATTGTTTTTTTTTATTCAATGCAGTGTTTAAGTAGCCATTTTTTAGAAAATTCAGGGATACAGGTGCACAATTGTTATTATTATTAGTACCAGCCAATCCCAAACGTGCCACCCCAACACAACGCATCAGTCTGCGCCACCAGCACAGTAAGCCTGCACTATCTGTTTATTATTGTAAAACTATGAGACTAAAGTTTCTATTCTGTGTGACTGGTGTGATGCATTAAAGAGGCAACGACAGTGGTGGTGGTGGAACAGTATATGAAGACAAAAAGAAGACTTCGATGTCAGTATTTGGATATAGACTGAAGCCTGGCACCTTTTGCAACAAAGTGCTGAAGAAAAATGTAGAGTAGTTCGATGAAACAAAACAAAAACAAAAAAAAAACACTTCAGGAAATAAGAATATCTTTGAAATTTTAGAAGGGAAAATCTGCCGTATCCCGGCTGTGCTCTAGCTTCTGGTAGACCAAATGATAAAGCTGCACCGAGAGAAATTGATTTTGTTGAATAGCACCAAGTCCCTTAAGCAAATAACCCAACAGTTGCTGAGAAAGTAAAAAATATGTCTTCTACTACAGGATCATGATTTAAAAAAAACACCTTTAAATTCATAACTACTTAACCACTATCCTTTCATTTTCCAAAAAGATTTTTCCCATAAATTACTAAAGATCCTGCTGGTTAGTGGCAGAGTTTTCCTTAGCTACAATGCAGGGGCCTGAATGTTTGCATTAGACCTTTAAAATGAGCAGCTGGTACATTTGTGGATTGTTGCAACCAGGCTTTCTTGTACTTCATCAATTGTATTGCATTTAAAGTGGACACTGCTGGCCAGTACCTGGGTGTGATTGGTTTTAGTTTGGGCTTACCTTCCATGTTGCTTGGCATAAATAAATACATAATTCTGCAAATAGAAACATTGTAAAATAGATCTTTTACAGTTCCAAGTGACTTCAAGACAAAGCAAAGCATTCCATATGAAACTCTGGGGCCTCAAGTCAAACACTGAAATGATCAAGTCAAAATAATCACAAATCTGCAAGTCTGTTTAAAGCTGTCATATATATATATATATATATATATATATATATATATATATATATATATATATATATATATAAACATAAAGGTCATCCAAAGGTCATACAGCCTCTGCCGCCAAACACAACAGCCATATCACTTTGGATTTTTCCTTCTTAGTTTAATATCTTTAAAAGGACTACAATAAAATATTTTAACAGTACAAACCAGCACAAAAGTCAAGCTATTGATTGATACCATTTTTGTTTGGTTTAGTTAATATGAGGAGGTTTGAGTGACCTTTGATGACCCAACAACCTTTATTATTATCTTTAAAATGGTGGTGACACAAGCAATCTGGTTTGCAGCAAAAACCAGTCCTGACCTAGCATAAACATTTGTCACTATTTTTGTTTCATTTGAGAAGTTTGGGTCTTTCTTTTCTGCTGCTCAGCCTATCATTGAATTCAGCATTTTTCACGTTATTTAATCTTTTATTTTAGTCTGGTGTCTTCTGTTGACTTGTTTTTTTTTTGCCACTGTTAAGCACACATTTCCCCACTGTGGGACAATAAAGGTATTTCTATTCTATTTCTTTTTTTGTTCACTTCATTACTTTTAAAGACAAGCTAAATTCTTTTGACAGATTTGATCTTTTTTATCGATGGTGGCAAATATTTCTATAATATTTAACCTTCTAAGTGATACGTTTTCCAAAACGTAAGTTTTTGAGAAGATTTTGAAATGGGAGGTAGAGGCTGAGCATTGAGAGGCGCTGAGCGGTGCTGAGAGAGACAGGAGAGAAAGGAGAGAGCAGAGAAAATGACAGGAGATGGAGAAAGAAAGGGAGCAAAAAAAAAGAACACCTTCATTGGTCATTTGCCAATTCTGAGGTGATAATAACCCTCTTTTGATGCACATTTTTTTGGCCTCACTCCCCTAAAAGTTGCTCTTGAGAAATCTGCTTATTATCCTCTTGGGCTTTATTTCTTTAGGGATATCTTTCAAATTTTCATTCAAACCGCTAAGTCAGGTCAGTCTTAGCCTCCGGTTATTTTTATACTGCCTCCTTTATACCTGAGCTGGGCTATGACAGCCAAGCAGAAAACTCGAGCACAAAAGTCTGTAAGCTAACCAGGAATAATGAGAAAGTTGTCCAAAGTTGGGTCTTCTGCAGCCCTGGCATGTTTGGGTCCTACAGGAGTGATGAGGAAAAGGAAAAGATAATCTATGGGTTCAGTCTGAACAGCAATTATTTGCAAATGAATGAAAGAATAGGGCTAATCATGATAGCACAGAGCTAAGGAGTGACAGACTCTAATAAATAAGTGCAGAATTTATGACGGCTTCACTCCAGATGTTAAGTCTGTAACGCGCCATGTTTTCCTCTCTTCTTGCTTTAGCCCAGTCAGTAACAGTAAAGGCATTTTTAGAAAAAAACCTGCATATTATTGCAGTTGTGGGCTCCATCTCTGTAACAAAGTGTAAATAAAAAAATAATATTGACTCTTTAAACATTTCTGATATTTAATCAAACATCTCAGATTTTAGGATTCAGCCCTTTAACGGTGTGCATCTGCAGCAATGGCAGCAGGTTTGAGATATGGTTCTCCAGCACGGCCTTGTGTTGATGGGTTTAGATGTGATTTCATTTCGCCACCACAAGGTGTCCTTATGCAGCTACGGATCTTTGTGCTGAGCCTCAGCGTTTGCTCCGGTTGAATACTGGTTAGATGGGACTCAGGACAGTCTGTGCAGGCAGTTAAGACCCTGATGATCCAAGTTTTTAATCTACTGGAGGGACTCCATGGAGGAATAGTGGCTTCTTTGCTGACAAAACTACAAATCAAGCATACTCTGTAAAATCAGCTGTCAAAGTCACTTTCTACACTCTTTGTATGTCAAGCTTTGAGAGGATAAGTAAAATAATACTTCTTATGTTTTAATGATTAGGTATATGACCTTTTTTTATGTCATAGCGGGTTTTCTGGATGTAAATCTCATATTAAACATGTTTCTATGATTTCTTTCTTTCACTACAGAATTTTGCCAACATTTGAAATATCCTTTCCAGGAAAAAAATAGTCTATCCATTATTTGCTTCAAGGCTGGACTACTGTAAGTCTTTATCATCAGGAAGTCCACAAAATGCAGTTAAAAGCCTTCAGAGTTCTGATGAAAATTAAAAAGAGGATCACATTTTTCCTGTTTTAGCTTCCCTTCATTGACTTCCCGTTAAATCAAGAATATAATTTAAAATTCTCCTTCTAACGTATAAAGCCCTTAATAATCAAGCTCCATCATATATCACAGCTATGATTACCCCGTATGTTCCTAACAGAGCACTTCGCTCTCAGACTGCAGGTCTGCTGGTGGTTCCTAGAGTCTCTAAAAGTAGAATGGGAGGCAGATCCTTTAGCTATCAGGCTCCTCTCCTGTGGAACCAACTCCCAGTTTTGGTCCGTGAGGCAGACACCCTGTCTACTTTTAAGACTAGGCTTAAAACTTTCCTTTCAGACAAAGCTTCTAGTTAGAGTGGTTCATGTTACCCTGAGCTTTATGCAAGCGACTGTCCACTGTGGCAACACGCTCATTCAGGACGAGTGAATGCTGTAAATCAATGACTCAATAGAATAAACTTTCTAAGTGCCTTGAGATGACATGTTGTGAATTGCCACTATACAAATAACATGAATTGAGTTGAAACATATAAGAATCAGCTTTATTCTCAAAGTTTGTGGACACAAAAAAAGAATTTGACCTTGGTTCCTCTAAAAAATAAAGGCATTTTAAATGTAAATATATAAAAGGGGGCATTTATTGCTGTAGCTGTGTTTGTATAGGCTCAGGCTGCTGGAGGACATAGTGACCACTTTTTCCTCACTCTGCTACATTCTCCTATTGCTCTTCAATTTTGTATGGTTTGCTAATATTTCAGCTTTTATATTTCTGTTCACTGTGTTTTTTTCTCTTATAAAAGTTATATCTGGGCTGGTGTTCTGTTTAGCTGGGACACCAAAGTGGGAGCACTGGCTGAGCTACTGCCAGTAACTTCATGTTCTCCTTCTAGATTATGTACTTGGCCCTGTCTTTCAGCGGTTAACCCTGTTTTTCTGCTGGACATTTATCTACTCAGCTTTTTCCAGATAAAGCCACCAGTGGAGCTAGTTCTGCTATTACCCTTTTACTTTTTTTCTCCAACACAGAAAGTACTCCTGGATCAGTGCTTCTGGCTTCTTTTTGTGTCTCTGCTCTGTCTTCTCTAACCCCCAGTCGATCATGGCAGATGATGGTTCTGAAACTGCTGGAGATTTCTTCTATTTAAAGGGGAGTTTTCCTCTCCACTGTCACTCCATGCATGCTCGGTATGAGGGATTGCTGCAAAGTCTACGACACAATGCAAGCGACTGTCCACTGTGGCTACAAGTTCATCCAGGGGGAGAGAATACTGCAAGTCAATGACTCGATGCAATCTGTTGGATTTGCTTAACGTACGTACGCTCACAACGAACGTGAACAATGCAGATTATTCACGTTGATCGCCCGCTGTTAAAAGCTTGGTATTTCGCCTCTCTCATACAAACAAGATGCGCTGACAACGCAGCCAGGTTTCCCCCAACTCGATTCACCACGTCATCAAGTAGAAGGAGCGTCTATCAGCTTATGGTTCCTCTTGTCTATTGAACCCACCATGGTTGCTGTATGTAAATCACTCTCTTGATTCACCTCGTTCGCATTCTATGTGAATGTACCTTTAAATAGAAAACTTTGTAACCAATCTGAATAACAGCTGAATTTGGAATGTAGCTCTAAAACGTTCCCACACCCCTGAATAAAATGTCAGTCTTTTATGATCTTCCAAACATTAATTTTGCACCCTTTATGTAAAGTCTGACGCAGTTGGTAGCACTGTTCCCTTGCCGCCAGACGGTCTTGGTTTTGAATCTCAATCTGTGGTCTTTCTGCATGGAGTTTGGTTCTTTCCTGAAACTCTGGCTTCCTCCCACAGGCCAAAAACATGACTGTTAGGTTAACTGGTTACTCTAAATTGCTCTAAGGTGTGAATGTATGCATGGTTGTCCTGTATTTGTGTCTATGTTGCCTTGTCGTGGACTGCTAACCTGTTTAGGGTGACCTTTCTGGGGTGAGTCTCAATGGGTAGAGCAGTCGTCTTGCAAGCTTCCCTCTGTCACATGTCGATGTGCCCCTGGGCAAGGCACTTAACCCCAAGTTGCCTATCGATCTGTGTATCAGTGTATGGATGTGTGCATGTTAGTGAGTGCGATTGGGTGAATGTGGCTTTAGTGTAAGGTGCTTTGAGTGGTCAGTGTGACTGGAAAAGCGCTACATAAGTTCAGTCCGACAAACAGATATGTAAAGTTTTAGACAAAAGTTAGGAGACAAATGCAAAACATCTGGTATTGTATTTGTACCACTGCAAAGTCAAAAACAGTCCTCATTAATTAAAAAAAGATAAGAGACAACAGTGACACTGAGAAAACTGGACTTTTCTCCTCTAAAAAGACTAAAATGCAAATTGGAAACTTGTCAACAGTACTCCCAGAATGGGAAACATTATCACTGTGGGAACCGTAGAAATTTTACAAAAAAAGTATTGTATCCTTTTGTCTATGGTTGCAAATACAGACCTCTTATTCCTAAGATAACATTTTCTAAAACCTTTGTAAAGAACATGCTATGGTACTAATACCAGTATATTTTTGGCCAGACCCTTCTGGGATTCACTAGCAAGTGGAATATTTCCCTTTTTAGCATCACTGAGTCCAAGCATGCATGCATCAACATAAGAATGGCCTTACCAGAGGAAAATTCCAGATTTGGTGAGGGTGCGGGTCAGAGTCTAGACATAAGGTCTGTGGGGTCACCTGAAGAGGTCAGTGGACAAGTAAAATAATTCAATTCTGATCGAATTGGGAAACCTTTCCAAGGCAGAGTGAGCAAATACTGTCAAGATAAGACGCGTGATACTGATTGACTCCTACAAAACATGTAAAGGTCTTTAAAAGCTGAACTGTACAGGACACATGCCAAATTACTTTTGAAAAAAGTTTGGAAATTATATTATGTTTTTGGATTTATAAGAAACGGTGCGTAAACATTTAACATCTTCTGCATGTACGACTTGTTACATATAAAGACTACGTTTCACTTTCTTGGCAATTCTGACGTACCACATAGGAAGCTGGTTGTCTACATGTACCAAGGCAGTTTTGCTTTGCAAAAGAGATGTCTAGAGCAGGTACCCTTCTCGTGGGATCGGAGTTATAATCCAAATACATTTCAACTTTGATGATTAACTACTATATCCAGACTGAAGCTCTAAAAACGTCAACATATACAGTTATTTGTTTATTGGTAAATTAGCTAATTTCCTGCTTCTGCCCTTGTGAGAGGATAATGACATTCAGCTTCTCCTCTCGTTCTGTTTGCCTCATAAAATGGCTCAGTGCCTTTGTCTTCATTTATTGTTTACTGTGCAAATGGAGGGCATCAGAAGCCCTTTCAAAGAGCACGATCAGTCCATGGCCACTTGGAAGCTAATTGGCCAGATTAACTAACCTTCTGATTGCCACAACAAGGTTCTGTTGTGTCGTATCAATTGAATTAATGAGGCAAGCGTATTGGGAAGCTGAAGTGACAGAAATGGAGGGGAAAGACTCTCGCTTCTTTCACTGCACAGTGATGAACATCAGTCATTTCTCCTCAGTGCTTAATATCTGCTGAAGGGGTTCATTTTAATTTAGTTTTAAAGGCTTTTTAGGATCAGAGAAAGTCTTCATTGATGATAAATTACCAAGAATTCTTGGTGCTCTCGTGAAATTAGAGCAATATTTAATGGCACTCTGCATTCCTGTCAGTCAGGCCAAATCTTCCACTGTGAAAATGCTTTAAACATAATTGATTTTATGCTGTTAGAGAAGTACATGATCGAAATGTCAAAATTAAGTACTACTTCAAGATTCTTCAGGCAAATAGACAAGAAAATGAGTCGATAAATCCTGACATCAAGAAGAGGGTTTGCGGTAAATAACATGAAAGTATTTGTTTAGCTGCTTGCAATCATTTTGGAAACAACATTATATTAGCGAAACGCTTGGTCTACTAAGCTTCATTGTGTATTGGTGCTGGAAAGTGGCTGAAATATTGTGAATTTGCACCTTGAACTACAAACACGGGATACTCAGGCAACTGGCTTGGTCCTTTGCTGAATATTAAATAATGAATGTTAAAGGAGCAATAAGTGATATTTCACCACTAGGTGGTGCTTGAGCACTGTCTGTAGACCAAAACAACATCTGACAAGCCCCGTCTCCTCCCCCTCCTTTCCCTTCTCAACCATCGCCTCCTATGCGTAAAGGACAAAAACACAGCAAAACAGCCTCACCTTCCGGAGGAACATTTCTAGTAAAGATTTAAGTAACTCATAATGCTGTTAGCAAGTAAACATTTTGATCTGCTGGGTGTGCTCTCCGCCATGTTGCTCCTACTCTGCTCTGATGGTGGCGTTTTCGGGCAGGGAGTGGCTAAGCCCTGAGCGGCAGCTGTTCACAGGCACGTACATGCACACGCGGCCGGTCCGGCTTTGTAACTAGAGACTGGAGAACAACACAGAGAGATGCAGGGCGACATCGTACCATAGTCTATTTAAAATATTACCTTTAGTTCTTCACATCACTATTTTTTAGCTCTTTCTATCTAAAATAATTACATTTTGCTAATTCCTCCTTTAACAATTCTTTAACATGTGCAGTTATGAGCACATGCATCGCATATCTCCCTCGGAGCTGGAGATTAATGCATTGTTCTGTAAGAGAGGAGAGCTGTAAGCTGTAAAGCTGCACTTCTTTTTTCTATTTTGCATCATAATCGTCGATGACAGATGCAGCCAAAAAGTACATTTTTATTACCTTTTTTTGATACAAAATATTAGCCAATAGTAATCATGCCACTATTCTTATTCTGAAAAATATATTTGTTAATTCTTATTTATTTTTGTGTGTAGCAAACATACCCTTTGCCATTTATTTAAATGACAAGCATCACTTTATATCTAAAGGGGCCTTAAAAGGGCATATTATGCTCATTTTCAAATTTATTTCAGTTTGTACTTGAATAAATTTACATGCATAAATATTAAAGCACACATTTTATCATTCAATATGTATATTACTGTAACATTATGTAAATTGCCTTGGCATCTCTTTTCATACATGATCTAAGACCCTTAATTTGTGCACTTGTTTGTGGCCCATCTTTACATATCTAATTAAGTAGAGAAGATTCAACACCTATTTATGGAAAAGATCAGAGTGCAGCGTATGTGTCTAGGTGATGGCATGCACTGCTAATTATGGCAAATACAGCCTGAAAAAAAATGTGTATGCTCATTTTCTCCATTGTGCTTAGAATTAAACTGCACATTTGTTTGTGTCTGGCCCCAGGTGTTATTGCCTTTGAGGCATACCTGTAATTTAATAAACTCATTTGTTTCACCTGGCTCCATAGACAAATATACAATGTTGTCATCTGCATAACAAAGGAAATTTATATTCCATCCTGGCATTCATGCCCAAGGGAAGCATGCAAAAAGTGAAAACATTGGTGATGATTTTCCATATCTACTGTCATGAGGTCCATATTTATAATCTGTGGAAGATAGATGGGTAATTGGTCAAATATACGATCCTCAATACTTTTTTTAGGTGCACTTTTTCATTTAATTTTTCAGTTGATGACCAATGACATGGCAGTCATCTTAACATAATGAAGAGAATTTGCTAAAGTTCAAACCGATCATTAAAGTGAGACAAAACGTGTATTTACGCAACTATGGTAATGTTGTTGGTGCAAGGGGATGTGGACTGAATTTTTCAGAAATGGATCTAGTGGGATTCCCATTCACAACTGCCTCTCTGGTTTTTAGAGAATGGTCAAAACAGCAGCATTAATAGTTGCATGGACAAAGATGTTTTGTTGATGTCAGAGGTCAGAAGAGAAAGGGCAGACTGTTTTGGGATAATAGAAAGGCAACAGTGCCTCAAATAACCACGTGTTACAACCAAGGTTTGAAGAATATTACCTTTAATTGTACAACACTGAAAGTTGACAATAACAAAACTTTGCATGGTTTGATCAGGTTTCTTCCATTCTGTCTTGTAATGATGCATTACGCTACTGCTGATGGTATAATGGTGTGGGGTATATATTTTACTGGCACATTAAACACCCTGTAGCACCGATTTAACATTATTTAACTGCAAATGTCCAACTGAGTGTTGTTACTGACCATTTGAACATAACAATTAATTCATTGTACTCCACACCCAGCAATAGTTCTCAGATCTTGCATGTTGTGTAACTTTCTCAGAGCCTGTTTCTGCAAATCATCTGAATCGAAAACTATGGATCTGATCAGCTGGTCACTCAAGGCAGCTGATAAAATTTTCTCAACGAGAAGACCAGGCATGGGGGAGCCAAGCTGTCCGGCCAGTACACACGCTGGCTGATACATCATGGATTCCTGGGGAGTTTGGAAGATGGTGTGTCTGTGTATTTTGTCCATCGAGGACGTGCAAGATGAGTACATATAATTGGATTTATGACAACAGGATTTCTGCTTATTGGAGCTGGCGATTACCTGATACATCAAGAAAAATTGAAGATCTTGGCAGCAGTTTTGGCCATTATAAGGCTGCCGGGAGTTTGTGAGGGTTTGAACCGGGCCGTTATTAGTTAACCAGATTCGATTAGTGAACAACACCGCACGCTTGATGCCATACTTGCACCGTATCGCTTGTCAGCTGGAGTCAAATTGAATGGTGGAATGGTAAGACTTCGGGGAAGTTTGTAGCTCAAATTTACGGCAGAAAGTCCAATAAATTCGGCTGACTTGCCATGAAGACAGACCAGCAGAGACTTGAAGGCTGACACAAATTCCACGGTCAGCGTGACACAAAACAATCTCCTTGTTATTGAATCCAGCACCCTGATGGCTAGCCTTGGAGCTCGCTGTCGCAAATTCTCCTGGATTTTTTGCAAGCAAGACGCTCTACCCCCGCCCGGATCCACTCATGACACCTGTGAACCTGAACAGTGCCCTTCTTGAACTGCTGATAATATACCATATAATACTATACCTGGAGAGGGGCGCCTGGAGGGTCATGGGGCCATACTGACACGCACACATACACACACCTGAACATGGTGATAAATATACCCCCTGTGACTCACCGCATTCACTGTGCACGCGTAGACGCTGCTGACTTGGGATACTGGACTTGGATGCCTCCCCACCCGAAAACCCTTCCTCCTGAAATATGTCTGCCTATGATGTTGCCTGTATGTTTGTTTTTTTGTGCTGAGAGTTTTTTTTTTTACATTGATCGAATTGTCAGACAGACATTGCGACTAATGCATTCTTTTTTTCCCCTTACCCATCCTAATGTAATCCTTCCTCCACTCTGCAAGAAAGCTTCTGGCAAGGCTGTGGCCACAGTCTCACGTCTACCCATGTTTGTCTTTTCTTGATGGGCTGTACTGAGACAAAATTTCTCCCACAAGGGACAAATAAAGAAATTCAATTCAATTCAATTCAATTCAATTCAGTAGAGCACTTTCAGGATGTGTTGAAACATGAGATTATCATTGCGGATGTAGAAACCTTGTGCTTACAAGAGATCTGCTGCAACTGCATGATGCTATAAAGTCACTGTAAACCAGAAACTCTGAAGGAATGTTTCAGACACCTTGTTGAATTTATTGTGTAAAGAATGGGTTGGACCTGAAGGCAAAAATCTCCCAAACAATCTCCCAAACTGTAGAAGACCAAATCCACTATGGCAGCCATGACACTCATCGCAGGAATAAACCCACTAAAATGTATTGTAAACGGATTACTTAATTAAGCCATTCAGTTTTACTTTGATCCCAAGCACATCTTCCAGTTTCTGCAAGAAAAATACTATGCCATTGAAATGTTTGAGGCAAACAAATAGAGTTTTCTGCAAGAGCTGTCACAGATGTAAGGTACGTAAGATAGATGGATAAACTCAAAATCCAGCTCTAAGAATGGGAACTAAGCTGCCCTTGACAAAGATATGGCTTCTAAAAAATGACTTTGCAAAACTTCAAGACATTGTGCAGGATTGTGCAAGTTTTTGGTAAAATAAGTGCCCTATCTGTTCACAATCTGTTTCCCTTTAACCACAAAACATTAAATATTTAACATTAAGATCGTTATCACAGCTCATGTTATTCTGTCCAGCATGTGTTTATACAAATGTTCAATCAACCCAAGCTGCTATAAAAACATGATAAAGGTAGACAAGAACATTGCACAAATATTGCACGCAGCGAGATCTAGTTTAAAGTGTATGTCTTTGTTTTTAAACTACTTTTAATTATAATTATTTTTATTTTGTTGTGTTTTTGGATTGTACAGCACTTTGTATCAACTGTGGTTGTTTTAAAGTGCTTTATAAATAAAGCTGGTATGGTATGGTATGGTATGGTAGAACAAAAGCTGTTATTTTTTAGTTAAAATTTATAAGAAAATTGATCAGGGAAGCTCTTACTTTGGCTGAAAAATATATGAACAACTTTTTTTTGCAATTCAGTCAGTGAAGACTAAAATATACTGTACTTTTTGAAAAAAGAACAATAAAGCTGCCTCCATGGAGCACACACTATGAATGTTCATAACCAGTCGACAGAACCTCCTCTCCATGTAAAAGGACCATTACTAATGTAAGCATGTCTGTTGATACATGGAACAAGGAAATAAATAGGTGGAAGGGAAAAAGAGAAAGAAATCAATGAGGTGAGTCTTTTAGATCAATCCTGCGGTGGCTCCCATGGTTTCCATTTTCTCCTCGCACACACGCTGCACACAAACCTGAGCTCATTTATAACAACAAAGACAAAAAATGTTGCTGCCTGCACCGAGAAATCTACAGGCCTTGAAGCCGTCATGTCTTCAATCTCACGCTGACAGTAATGATCCTGGGATGGAATTTTTTTTTAAAGACATCTAATTTGAAGAAAAAAATTAGTTTAAGCAAGGAGAAGAAATGTATTAAGGCAAAAAGAGGGGAAAGACAAAGATAAAGAAGGCGGGGGAGAGCGAGTGGGGTGCTGGGGTTTCTTTTTGTGAATCATTAGCTCAATGAGACCGCTGCTGTTCCAGGGCTAATTGTGTATCAGCGTGAACCACCACAAGCGGACTGCCCTCGAAGCTGCTGCCGTCAGCAAAAGCAGGTGGGCGGCGTTGAATGGTGAAGTTAGCAAAAACTGAGCCATAGGGGGATTATGGATGTTTAATGATACGGAGACGTGCAGAATCCAGGTGAGCCCGCGCAAATGTTTCAACGTCTCTGCTTGCATTCGAAATTAAATCATACAATTGAGAGAAAAATGTATGTGTATATATATATATACATACATACATACATACATACATACATACATACATACATACATACATACATACATACATACATACATACATACATACATACATACATACATACATACATACATACATACATACATACATACATACATACATACATACATACATACATATATATATATATATATATATATACATACATACATACATACATACATACATACATACATACATACATACATATATATATACATACATACATATGCTAAATTATATGCTAAACTATGAGCAGTGTACCTAGATTGGTTATCAGATCTAGCCTACCCCTTTAACTCCCTGCGTCCCTCTACCACTCGGCATTTACTTAATGTAGTGTTTAAAATATTCCAATAAGAAATGGGACACTCCCTGTTGCAAATAGATCATCAGTTCTGGCTGATTTCCACTACATAGACACATGACACACACATCAAATGTGAAAAAGGTCATGGGGTATGAATTCTTTTGCAATACACTACACTTAGTTACATGTTGGAGCCTATAGTGCCTTGCAAACGTATCCTTACTCCTTAGGCTCGCTCACATTTTGTCTTATAACAACTACAAACTATTATCCCCACCAATTTAAAAATACAGCTCTTCTCTGAAGGAGTCTGAGAAAATTAGTTTACTTTTAAGGCAGTAATTCTAAGCTTTGGGCATCTCCTGAAGCACAGTTCCATCCATGATCTGAAAAGGGAAAGAATGTTGAACAACTGCAAACCTACCAAGACATGGCTGTTCACCTAAACTGGCAGGTCGGGCAAGGAGAGCATTCATTAGACATCCAGCCCAGAGACTGGTGGCAGCTTTGGAGAATTGCTGCAGAGATCCGCATCACAAGTGGGGGAAGGTTTTACCAGAACCATGTCTAGTCATGGGTGGTGAGAGTGGGAAGGTTGTTGAAAATAAGCCAAAGGAAGTATCCCCCTGCTGTTTGACCAAAGCAACATTGGGACAAAGCGAACATGTGGAAGAACATGCTCTGGTTAGATGACACTACAGCTTAACTTATTGGCCTACATATAAAAAGAACACAATGTATAGTTAAATAAACACTTAATGAACACAATCTAACGGTACAAAAAAACTGTGATAGCAGTTAATAGAAAAGCTGATGTAGCTATACACTGCATAATCCACTGAGCTATATAATACACTGGAGTGCTAATCACCGTCTGTTTGAATGAGTCGCTTTGAAGCCACCAGCCGCCATATTGGTACTCCCTATTTCCCCCAGTAACTAGGGAATATGTGCGCTACAGCATCGAATAACAAGGATTTTCTCATGTTCAGGGGGGGCTTAAGACTTTTAAAATGTCAAATGCCATATACTTTTATGTTATGTTCTAAAAATATCAAGTAGTGAGAAAGTCATGTGCTGAAATATTTTGTATTTTATTCATTTAAATATATATGTTTAACATTTATAAATATATAAATAACAATATACAAAAACATATATTTACATATGTGTATACATATATATATACATATATACATATACACATACTCATATATACATATATATATATTTAATATGAATAACATGAAAAATATTTCAGCACCTAATTTCCTAGTAGTTGATAGTGTTAGTACATCCACTGACTGTAGAATTACCTGTGAAACGTTTTCACACAGCCAGGAAACGGCTTGTTGTTGCAAGCAAATCCTATGGGATTCTGTGAGAGTCGGGAGTAGCAAGATGGCGGCCAGTGACTTCAGTTTTTCGGCAAAATCAGCACTCCAGTGTATTATATAGCTCAGTGGCATAATCCAGCAAAAAATAAAAAATAAAAAATAAAAAAAACAATTAGAGGATGGAAAAGAGAACAGTGCAGAGGATAACCTACCTGCCGGACAGCGACCCTAAACATACAACCTGAACTGGAATGGTTTAGATTAAAGCATATCCATGTGCTGAAATGGCCCAGTCAAAGCCCAGTCCTAAACCTACCTCAGTAGAAGGGCTAAAAAATCGATGTTTACTGAAGCTCTCCAGTCCGGTTAGACTGACCTTCAACTAGTTTGGTAGCACTTCCAAACGTTGTTGCATAATGTGTGGAAGAAGGTCAAGATTAGATGTATTATTATGTGTATTAATATGTATGCTGCTTTACATTCCCATCTATGAGGTTTAATTTCTGACATATCAAGAAACAACAACAAAAGGCTAAAAGTGTTGTCCATATTTACAATCTTTAGCCTGTGAAGCTAATGCCTTGTCAGGGTTTCTCTTCCTCTCAGGGAAGCAGATGGCACATTTCCTGCCAGTCTTTCAGTCGTATAAACAATTAACTTATGACCTGCAGAGTAATCAGTTCTGCTGCCAACACTCAGGAGAAGTAGGTGAGCCTGACCTCTTGTATTCATACTTTGGTTGAATACCAAACTGTGAGTGGATTGGTGAGATTAGAGAAGCTACAGTCAAACCCTTGTTTGTTTAGGAGTTTGATCAGGACGCAATAAATCTTAGGCACAGATCTGTGTTTCAACGCTGATATTTCATAATGGGAAGGGTGACAGTTTTAATCTGTGGTTTGTAATCAGAGAAGAAAAATGACTGGTTTAGACATTATTTTATTACTTATTTCTTTCACTACTGACTTTAATTGACTTCTTTAACATTGACAGCCCTTCTACCATTCCCTTTTTTCCAAAATGTTGCCCTCTGGACTTTTCTATCTACATTCAGTGAGGACTCTACATGCCTTCTTCACTTTCCTGCCTCCCCAGGCTCATTCATGCAGCATTTTATTCCAGGAACTGCCTTTTTCTCAGTATTAACATATCAGGCTCCAGACTTGGAATGCCTGAAACATTTAAATACAAACACAGTTCATGTTTAAAGGCTTTGCTCCCCCTTTATATTTGCAGCAATTTCTTGGTTAAATGCCTAAAAATGTGTAGAATGACATTGGATTAAACTTTGATTCTGAGGGTTAGGGGCTTGCATATATTATATATTTGTAGGGGAAAAAAGTGGCTTATCGGAGGAAAAATAACAAAATCATTGATGAATGGATGTTTGATAATGACTGTTGCATCCAATAATAAAAAAAACAAAAAACTTTTATATATTTATTTGAACTTTTTTTTACTGACCAGGGAGAGTTTTAAGTATGACTTATAATATTTAGGTGATGCAAGTCAAACAAAAAGCTGCTGGCTTACGTAAGAATGATGGACCCCTAAACATTATCTAAACTCTTTGGTTTTTACTAAATCTCTTAAGGTGTTAAGAAAATGTGCGCTATGGCCCTAAATGAGGGCTTTGACCTTGGCTCAGTGTTTGCTTTTTACCCCATTCTGTTATGCTCAGCTTTCAAGGCATGATGGATGGATGGATATAACACACAAACATCTGTCGACTCGTACCCATAGGCCCTTGATTTTGGGTAATTTTCTCTGTTTGTCAGGGAAATATTCTCAGCCGTTACATAGTCTTTAGAGCACAAGTATCTGATCACACCCAGTTATTTTACGCACCATTTTTTTCTGTGACTCTTTGTTGTCAGTTCAGGAAAAATGGTAGATCTGAAGCAGTTCAAACAGACTCTTATTAGCATGCGTGGTTGGAACTCCTTTGATGTAAAAACACATAGAAAGTGCAGAGATGTGCAGTGTTTTTGTGTGTTTTTTTTTTTTTGTACTTATTGTTTGAGAGGAACACTTGTCAAAGATTTTACCAGCAAAAGAAAGGAGGAAGAAAAAAAAATCAAAATGTTTTGTCAGATTTCATACACAGATTAATAAAATTACAGGTGTCTTTTTAAAGCTGTATCTTTTAACTTTTTTCTTTAATGAACAGTGCTCAAATACCCATAGCACACCGGCCTTTGTAAAGAAAAAAACTATAAATTAATTGTTTTTCTGTGGCAGCAGCATAATTTCATTGATTGATTGTTCTTTCAACAAAGCTATGTGCTTCATGCCTGATTATCACCATTAAATCAAATTCAATGAAGAATTAAAAAAATAAAAGTTAATTTTACTTTTTTAAGTAGATCAGTATTTCTGGTAACATTTGAACCAGGTAGTTCATGACCCGGTTTCCCTGAATCGATTTGTTATATATTTATCATTTGTATGGCTGGATTAGGATACAATTTTATCTTTCCACCAATTTAAAAGGAGTAGAATAGTGAGGGGGGAAAAATCTCCAAATTTCCTTATTTCTGTGCTACAACAAATAATGTGGCCTTTTTGGGTCATCATGTCTCTATAGCAACTAGAAGCTTTGTCAAATCTTAGTTTGGCAAGCAAGCCAGAGAAGCCTTTTCTGTCCAACATCACAAACTGTAAATGTGTTCCCTAAATGCTGGTGGGATTATAACCAGAGCACTGTGCTCTGCCCAGAGGCGACTTAAAGCCCCCTGAGTGCCACAATCAGTTATGCACAATATTCAAAAAATCTGAATATTGTGAAAGAGTTCAGTATTTTTTGTCCCTCAGATCAGAAGGTCATCTCATATAACATAACAAATAAATAAAACGGCTTGAAATATGTCACCGAGTGACATATTTCAAGCCTTTATCTCTTATAATTTTCATGATTACAGCTTAATTATAACAATAATAATAAAAACTAAAGTTTTGTGTCTCCAAAAATTTGAATATTGTGAAAAAGTGAAATGTTGGAAACTCAGTTTCACGCCTTAGTCAGTGGTTTAAGGGGAATGTTACTGCCATCCTGGGTGACAAATGAGAATTTCGGTTAATTTTGCAGTACATTTCTTACTTTTTGCTCATTTAAGCCACGGCCTTGCACAAAAAAGGCAGTATAAATAATGGATGGATGGATGGATGCATGGATGGATGGATGGATGGATGGATGGATGGATGGGATAAAGTATTTCTCCTGTAAACACACAAAGACAGATGGGTTTATGTGGAAAGGCTCCTCACAACCTGTGTGGACCTGTTTGTCTTTCGAATCACGAGGGACGCTTGTTAGACTTCTTGGTATCATAAACTATTAAATAACAGCATATCTATAAAAAAAAAAACTGGGGGGGGGGGGGGGGGTCCTCGATCCTGAAAGCTAAAAATGAACCAGCAGTTTTTTCTTTCGACAGGATAACGAGGCAAAACATGTGTCTCCAAATCAACACAAAAATGGTTCACAAGACACATATCGGCGTTCCTCTCTGACCATCTCACTCCCCAGATCTAAACATTATGGTGAATATGTGGAGTGAGCAGAAGATAGGACCCTGGACACCGGTCAGACTGAGAGATTGTGCAGAGAGGGATGATCAAAGCTCCTTTTCTCTCCCTCTGTATTCTCCAAACTCGTACAATGTTGCAGCGGAAGACTCAGTGCTTGTCTTGTTAACAAACACCAGTCAACACTCTTTCTCCCTCCATGTAGGCTGCCTCATGACTTTCCAGAAGGGTCACTAATTGCGGATAGTTGATAGACTAGACTTTATTGTCCCCAAAGGGAAATTCTTTTCCAGAGACCAGCCCCAGAACGCCGAACGTACTGACAGAACAATGCAGCAGATAACAATAAGACAAATAATTCATCATGAAAATAGAGCACAGTGCAACACAACAGTATGTGGCATCCTCAGCAGAGCCTGTTGTTAAGGACGGCCATAACCCAGCCGTCCTGCCCCTCAGTGTCCTGTACCTGCGTCCTGAGGGTGATGGGTTAAGGCATGCATGCCCACAGTGCGGCCCGGGGGCCATTTGTGGCCCCTGTACTGATTTTGGGTGGCCCCCCAACTGCATTTCAAGAAAGATTTGGTCCATCAGCACAGGTGGCTGATGTTAGATTTTAGTTTTTAATTCGGGCAAAATTATTACAGAAAAGTAAAGATCCTACAATTAAAAATGTTAAGTACAACACAAAGTATTCATCCTTTCATAAAACACTTTTGACCTTCTCTTCCATTTTATAGTAACATCCATCCATCCATCTATCAATCCATCCATCCATCCATCCATCCATTTTCTGACCCTCTTAATCCCTCATGGGGTCGCGGGGGTTGCTGGTAACATCTATCTAATGGTATTTAATTACTCAAATGCCGACTTTGGTGCAAAAAAAAAAATCTGCTTTGAATTCAGTTATTAAAACTGGCTGATTAACAGTGAGTGTTTTCAAAGAACAGCTGACCCAAATACCATCTTTTAATACAACAAATGAGCAAAAACCTTTTTTTATTTTGGATCTACAATGATCTACACCTTCATTTCCTACAAAAAATGTAACTGATCTATTTATTTTAAATTATCATATTTTGTAGAGCAGGTAGGTAATTGACATACATAATTTCTTTGGTTTAAAAAAACTGTGTTAATTTTTTGGCCCTCGAGTTCCTTTGACTCGACAATTTTGGCCCATATACCAAAAAGTTTGGACGCCCTGGGTTAAGGTATTCCTGTAGTGGGTGAGTAGGATCCTGTCCTATTGAAGTTGCGGTGCATACAATGGCCTTAATATAAGGTTAAGAAAGATTAGACGTGGCAGGCCGATGATTTTTCTGCCGGTGCTGGTTGTGAGTTTAGTCTGGTTTTTAACAGTGAGCGTCTTATAAAAACAGGTGGAGCAGTATCATCCAGATTGGATGATGCTTTGGTACAGAGGGAAACGTGGCGCCATGGAGTCCTCTCAGTTTACCTTTAGCTAATAGCCTCTGTTCCTTTTGAACATCTAAAAAGGCCCTAAAGTGAACTTTTTAGCTTTTTCTTTTCTTCAAATTGGCTTGATTTAGAATTGGCGCACGGTTTGGAAATATTTCTAAAAACAGTGGAACGTTTATTTCATTTGGAGAAAGTCTCAGCTTAAACTAAATTTTGGGTCGAGTTTGTGGGATTCTGCTTTTGCTGATTATCCATCTTTGGTGAAAAGACACGTTGACTTTAGGCCAAACATTTCCAACAAACTTTGGAGTTTGATTAATTATTGAGGCTTGCCGGCACAGTTCTTCTCAGCGAAGGCTGAAAACTCTTTTGTGCAATGTCACTTTTCAACACCCAGCACATGGCTGTTGGAAACCAAGAAGCTTTTTAGGTGCCAGCATTCCTGAATTAATAAAAATGAAATCTAGTTTTGCTATTGCAGATAATGAGTAAACTTTAACTAAAGCAATACACAATGACTCATAAATCAATTTAGTCTCTGACAACTTGGCTTCAGGGTGTTACTCCCTGATGCTAAAGGACTCTATTATAGCAGCTTTAGGGTCAGGGTTGTCCCTATAATGTTATGGGAAAAAAGATCACAAGGCAAAGCAAATCAATCTCATTATTTACAAGCCTACAGCTACAATTTCTGTGGTATTGATTCTGTGTTTAAATATGAGATTTTCCGTGTTTATGTTATTTGGAAGCTGTGATGTTGAGCTAAAACAATACGACCACTAAAGGATAAACCGTGTTGCAACGGCAGACGTAATTCGGGGTAATAAATGCACCGCACTGTTACGGCCTAACAATGGGAGATAATCATCTCTGCAACACCTGCTCGCCGGGGCAAACAATTCAGCAATGGTGGCAGGAATTGGCGGGATGTGATTAACAACCAAAACACGGTGCTGACTGGTTTCTTTCATCTCGGTCCAAGAAACAGAATTCAACTAAACTGACCACACTTTTCAAATAAAAGCATCCAGAGGAGAAAACTGATATGAAAGCAGATTAGTTCGATGTCTATTCATCAGACACATTGTTAGATTAAATGGTCTACTGTAGTAAACCTGTTCAAAACATCACAGTTTTGGTCAGAAATGAGATCTACGCACCCTCTTCCTGTGTGCAGTGAAGTCTGAATTTCACACCTTGAAAAATTCAAAAGTTTGCCTTGATCTTGATATCCGTGCATGTCTGTTTGTTTTTCTCTAAATCAGCTTCTGTTGCTTATAAGAGCCGATGTGACATGTGAATTCCTCCATTGTGAGATCAATAAAGTTTTATCTTATCTTATCTTAAATAAGAATAAAATATTGTACAGGGAGGGCAAATCTACAACACAAGAAAAATACTGTAGAGTTATTAAAAATGATGTATTTAGATTAAAAAAAATGCAACTGACAGGGGTGATGGAAAATTGTACAAAACATGAACATAAATTTGTGCATTAAAAAACTACAACTGACTATTTACATTAACAGGGGGAAGCAGGAGGAAGCCAGAGTATAGAAAAGGAACCATTGCAGGCAGGGGAGAGCAAGAAAACTCCATATGCCAAAGGTTCATGGCAAGGATTCAAACCTTAGATCTTCTTACTGAAGGCATCTGTAAAAACAGGTGAACTGCCACACACTCTACTGTTATACTGAAATAACAGTAGTATGCTCAAAAAGTCAAGCGCACACTTTCTATAGCAGCTCTTATCCTATACATATGCCTTGGAAATACCACACATGATCAAAAACTGGGAAAAAATGAAAATGAAGACAAAAGATCACAAGCTTGTTAAAGAAATACTAACAATCAACAATCTTCTTAACAAAAGCAATCATCTCTGCATATATTGATTTTGCCAGAGAAAAACCATGTTTGATGTCACCCCACAAATTCTTTGTTGGATTAAGGTGTCAAGGGATAAGACTGGCCATTCATTATTTTGAACACACCTTTTCAAATATTGAATCAATTACATATAATTAGAAGCATGAATGTCCAGACTGTGCTGGTTTCCTATTACACCAATTTTTTTGCACATTTATTTTTTGCCATTCAAAAGCATAATTTCTACCAAAAGTAGCTATTGATCTGGTTAGTAATGTTGATTACTTTGAACATAACATACAAAACCCGTCAATAAAGCCCCACTTCTGATAAATCTAAGCTATCCCTGTAAATGCAAAGTAAATAAAATGATCAGCTTATCAGTTGCATAGCCTAAAATCTCCTGGATGTTCCTAGCAGCAGAAAAAACTAAACCTAATTGAAAACTATTTTGTTTCACCAGGCCTTTATGCCTTCATTTTATTGTGCTTTTCGTATTACGTTTTTGTTGTTATGTATATCTTCATGTTTTTTCCTGCACAGTGCTTTGGGACTTTGTGTCTGTGAAAGGCGCTTTATAAATAGACCTTACACACTTACATAAAGGTATAGGGTAAGCAACAGCCCACGTAGGCTGCAACGTCTTGAAAACGTTTACCGCAGCACATCTGTACAATTACAGATGTTCTGTTGTGTTCTGACCATTGTAAGAGAGTGTTTTCTGGATGCCTGAATTTGAAAAATCTTGGTCCGTTAACGTTGGCAGTTTATGACACCAGCGATTACTGAAAATGTCTGCCTGCCACTGTGTTTTTCTCTCCAAATCATTCTTAGAAACCCAAACTACCGCCGCATGAGTGAAAATCTGTTTATAACACAGCGAAAACAGGCTGAGATTTCCAACTGAGGAAATCTAATGCAACAGTATTAGTGTCTGGTTATTGATTCTGGCTTCATGCACCTAGCAGAGAAAGAAACAGAGGTGCCTTCAGCCTGCCAGGCGAAGCAATGCGAAAATACACTTTTAAGGGCTTCCCTGGACCTTTTATAGAAAACAGTAAAAGCAAAAATAGCGTGTTACACTTAAAAGGCAAACACCAGGATAAGGATTTGATTTTACTCAGATGTTGTTTTCAAATACAATGCTGCGAAAATGTGTTTCACAGCATATCTATATATATGGAGAGAGAGAGAATCATAACCTCACTAAATACAAAGTTCAGTTTTCAAAGGATGATTTCACTTATTAAAGGAACAAACCAAGCCAGCACTGTGTGAAAGGTAACCGACCTCTAAACCTCATAATTAGCTGTGCCTTGGTTTAATCAACTGCAATTACAACAAGTGGCAGTCTTTCACATCGCTGTGGAGGAGTTTTAGCTCACTTTTCTTTGCAGAATAATATTTTTTCAGACACATTTAGGCCGTATTTGTTCATGAACAGCCTGTTTAAGGTTATGCCACAATGTTTCAATTCGATTTAAGTCCAGATTTTGACTAGTCCACACAAAAATCTCCATTTCTCTTTTCCGGGCAGAACTCTTCAGTGGCAGACTTTCTGCGGTGCTTTGGATTTTTTTCCTGCTGCGCAACACAACGGTGTTTTGCTGCATAGTGTTTGCATATTCTCCCTGTGCATGCATGGGTTCTCTTTGGGTACTCCAGCTTCTTTCAACAGTTCAAGTTGCCCTTAGGTGTGCGTGTGCATGGCTGTTTGTCCTGTGTGTTTAACACCCTGCATGGATAAGCAGGTAGAGACAATGGATGGATGGATGGATGGATGGATGGATGGATGGATGGATGGATGGATGGATGGATAGTTGGTTGGATGACTGAACAGGAGGATGGATGGATGGATGGATGGATGGATGGATGGATGGATGGACGGATGGATGGATGGATAACACAAATGTGCTTCAGCTTAAAGCTATAGTTGGTAATCTTGTTCAGAGACACTTTTTGTTATACTGGGTAAAATCTTCCTTCCATCCTGAAAGTAGTAAATACATTATGCATTCACAAAAGTACACAACTGAACTTTTACTGCATTTTTGCACCATTATTATTTTGCACTGCCTGCATTGATCTTTTCAAATCAATGCCTTTTTTGCACCATTATCTTTGCACTATAAACATAGTTGAACATTCTTCTGCACACTTTTTTAAAAACTGTTTTTCCTGCACTGTTACATTCTTATCACTGCTGCACTTTATATTGTAATGTTATTTTATTTCAATTGCAATCTCATTACATTGTATGCAACTAAATTTTGTTTTTTATGCACTCTGCATACAAAATGACAATAAAGTTTCTCTAAGTCTAAGTCTAAAAAGGAGGTTAAAAAAATAGTTCTCTGTGGGAACTGCAGGTCTGTAAAAACTCTAACCAATCTTTGCCGTTCGGTCCGAAGGGCATGGATTTGTCAAAGTTTTGTTCCTGCTCTCACCCATAGATGTTATATACGTAATGCCAGTGTCCGTGCTCTTTAGTCCACCGAATATTTTCACAAGTATTTTAAGGATCATCAAGATCAATTTGAGTTTTTATCGCTTGTCAGGCAAGTAAAGCCTGCTGTTCAGGATTGTTTTGTGGCCTCCTGGATAAGTTATTGTTGTGCTGTTGGAGTAATTTTGGCAGGCCCTTGGAAAGTGAATAACAATTTAACGCTTTCTTAATTTGTGGATAATGGCTCTCATTGGTTTGCTATAGTCCCACATGGCTTTGTGACTCTTTCCATACTGAGAGTTGTCAATACTCATTTGCTCTTGAACTTATTCCGATCCGGGCAAAATGTGAGGCTTCTTGAAGTCTTTTAGGCCATTGTGTGTTGTCACAAAGGTTATACTTAAGTGAATCTAGAGGCTTCATAATAACCAGGTCTGGGTGATGTGGGTAGTCTGGATTAATTCATGATTGGACTAAAGTGAGTAATCACATTTTCACATAGTGCCAGGTTATTTTGGAAAGGTCTTTCCAGTTAATAAGTAAATTATTTCTTTTAAAAAAAAACAGCTTTTTGTATTTACTTGGGTTCTCTTTGAAGTCAAAATTAGTTTGATGATCTGAAATATTTACTTGAGACAAAAAAAGCAAAAGCAAAATAATTCAAGAGGAAAAATACTTTTTCACAGCATTGTATGTAGACAAATCTTTGTATTAATCTTTGTACTAACTGTACTTTAGAAGATTAGTCACCTTAGCTCTGTTTTCGTTTTAAATCTGAATATTGAAACGTTTGCTCTGACAGGGTGGCAGAGCTGCTGAATGATGGCTGCGTTCTGGAAGATGGTGTGCAGAACTTTATGTGCTGGGGAATTTCCAATTGGCTCCACTGGGACAGCAGATGAGTCCAGACCTGCAGAGGGGTGCTGGCGGAGACGTGAGGTGAAGTGAAATGTGGAAAATCTCGCTGATGACAGGAGCAGGGAGAGCGGGTCATGCCAGGAAGAGAGTGTGAGTACAGATGAGCCGGCATGTGAAATACGATTCCTGGTGAAACAGATGAGCACAGGCGGGTCGATGTCTCCGGGTGAAAATATTGGAACTGCTGAGTCCCGACTTGCCCCTGACCCGACAGAGCTGGATTGAACTGGTCATACTGACACAGACAGGCCACTGTAGCATTGGCGGTGGGCCCTGCACCGGGCCATGAGTGCCGGGCATGTCGGACATATCAGCCATACCAACCAGCTCCCAACTGGCTTCTTGTTTTGGAAAATAGAAGCAGGAATATTTTCAATTCAATTCAATTCAATTTTATTTATATAGCGCCAAATCATGAAACATGTCATCTCAAGGCACTTTACAAAATCAAGTTCAATCATATTATACAGATTGGGTCAGATTATACAGATTGGTCAAAAATGTCCTATATAAGGAAACCAGTTGATTGCATCAAAGTCCCGACAAGCAGCATTCACTCCTGGGGAACCGTAGAGCCACAGAGAGAGTCATCTGCATTGTACATGGCTTTGCTGCAATCCCTCATACTGAGCAAGCATGAAGCGACAGTGGGAAGAAAAACTCCCCATTAACGGGAAGGAAAACCTCCGGCAGAACCGGGCTCAGTATGAACGGTCATCTGCCTCGACCGACTGGGGTTACAGAAGACAGAACAGAGACACAACAAGAGAGACAAAAAAGCACAGAAGCACACATTGATCTAGTAATCTGTTCTACATTAGATGGTAGTAGCGGGTGAGTCGTCTTCTCTGGATGATGTCACAGTTAACAGAACGCCAGACCAGGTGTACCTGCTATGAAGGAAAAGAGAGAGAGCAAAGAGTTAAAAGCTGAAATGACGACAGTCATTTCAATGTAATACAATGCAAAACTGGAGAACAGTAGAAATCAGTAGAGTGAGAAAATTAGACCCTGATGTCCTCCAGCAGCCTAGGCCTATCACAGCACAACTATAGAGATAGCTCAGGGTAACATGAGCCACTCTGACTATAAGCTTTGTCAAAAAGGAAAGGAATTTGTGAGATATGATCCAGAAAGTATTACTTCTCTTTGGGTTGTGCTGGTTAAAATCTACAATTAGATCAGTTAATTGCAGCGCTTTAGGAAAGTACTAAAATACCTTGGATTTTTTTATCACATTATATCACTTTAGAACCATAATTTAAATTGCTACATTAATGTGGTGGACGGTTTGTGTACCACTATGCCTTAGATTCCGGTTGGGTCTTCCATGACAAATTGGCCTCAGGGGAGAGTTTATATTATAGCGGAGCACAAAAAGAGGCTAAACTTACCTGTAAAAAGGAGACCTGGACTAACTCCTGGATCCAGACGTGGGGGTTGAGCTCCGGCTCCTTGGGGTTGGCCTGGTTCTGCCAGAAGAAGCTGCAGGATGCCCCTCCATGTAGGTAGCTAGAGGGAAGGTGTGACTATTTTCTGTGTTTATGTACTGAACAGCATTTCAGATCACTTGGCCTGTTTGGAGTGTGTTAACGGTATCCTGGAAGTGGCAACATCTGACGACTCAGTGGTGCGACTGGAGGACGTCAGTGCCCGTGTGATTAGAAAGAATGGCCTCCTGAACCTGAGAGGCACAAAATGTCATTAAAAAACACTACGTTTCAGAATGAGGTGCTTCCTAGGTGTACATCGTACCTGGCTATCTTGGGTTAAACATCTGGGTGAAGAGAGGGACAGAGCTGTCAACCAATCTCCACCCAGTAGTGAACTGGATCTGGTGGCAGAGGAGGCTGTGGGACAGACCAGGTAAACCTTAATGGGTTGAGAGGATGGGAACATCTGGAGGAGGAACCTGAGCTATCTTCATTTCACTCCTTTGGGAGAATTTCTCCCATCCTCCCATAGTTCCTCTTTGCTGTTAGTTCATACTTTATTTGATGAGCCTAAAGAAAAATAAACAGACAGTCTTTGTGGGATTCCTGACCACATTAATTACCGGTGATATGTGATTTTTCCTATAATCTTTAACTCAAGTGTAATTATCCTCAATTGATCCTAAACCGCTTCTAATCCTGAGAAATAAACAGACCCACTTATTGTCGTGTCTATTAAGGAAACTTTCCGTGTGACCAGAGAAACAGATTACAGCAACCGAAGAAGACGATCCACTCCGAGGCGAGACGGGTCCCCGACACAAGAAAAGCAGAAAAAAAAAAAAAAAAACCTCGTCTTCATTAAGAAAGTAGGAGATTAGAAAAAAGTAACCCAGCAAAATCCGGCTTTAATTCCAAAGCAGTACGAGAGCATTAAAGTCTTTCCTTCCCCTCCCCGGGCCAGCCTCGAGAACCGCTGTACACGCACAGAAGAAGAAACTGCAAGCCCAGTGTTTGCGAGAAGGCAATCACTGACTGCCAGGCTGATGTAAGACACACGGCACAATCCTCTGGACTGAGATGTAAGTCCTTCCGAGTCAGAGCTGAGCCACGCTTCCAGAGAGACAAATGACAATGTATGAACTAACATGGAAAAATAAGCCATGTCTGAGACTCCTGCCCCACGGTAGCCAAAAGGTTTTTTTTTTTTGTTATCCGCTCGGTGTGTCCTATTTGATCAGTTAGGAAGGATTTTCTGTGAAGCACTAAGCCGTGTGATGTTCCTGGCAGCCAAGAGTCTGTATGAAAGCTATAATTTCTCCTCTCATCCACCTGAGTATAAAGGGCTCTTTCATGGAAGTGCTTATAAGAAAACCCAACAGAGGCGTATCAGATTGAAAAATGTAATCATTTTCACTGAAGCCAGTTTCGGGGAAAACGAGTGAGGCGTTTGGCCGGGTAAAGGGGGCTGGGGTGGAGGGGAAGCAGTGGATAGACATCTCAACAGCGTGTGTGCCGGAGCTCCATGTGTTTCTTCTTCCTCAGTGTTTATGGGACATTTAAAAGCCTCCAAATGTGCCGCGGTTTGCAGCCCGCAAGCCCTTCCCAAAGCCCCGGGCGAGCTGCCAGCCGAGGCTTACGGTTCAAACGGGACACAGTGGAGTGAGAGTTAGGAATTTCAGCAGGAGAAGGGGGGAGCTGCCGACTTTTGTCTCAGCTAAGCTTCCTCCATGTTTTCAGCTGACTGGTAACGGGAATGTCCACAACATAAGCAGCTTTGTTAGCTTTTTTTTCTCTCTCTCTCTCTCTCTCTATTTAATATTATCGCATCTTCTCGAAAATGTTTCAAAGCGTAGAAATCGGCATTTGCGTCCACTCACTGGGGCCATCAAAGCAAATGGAGAGGGAGGAAGCTGTTTAACCATGGGGTACGTGTCCTGTGCCGCGCTGTCTGCGGACTCATTCAGGCTTTAAGGAGGTTTTTTTTTTTTTACATCTGCAGATTACGATCAGCAGTTAGAGCTGTGCACGTCGTGTTGCTTTCTCCCAAGGTTCACATTTCCAGAGAGATGAAAAAAGAGACTAATGCTTACATCAGAAATATGGCTTCATCTAAAAAACATTTCTAGACGGGGCAGCAAACAAGAAAGAGACATTTCGGATTTTGCCGTTAAATGTCTTTTCCCTGCCTGACTTACTGACGTTTAACATTAAACCGTCTTAAATGTTTGCCCTGACTCCCTCAAAACGAATGAACGCTGTCTTTTTTTATCGACTTGGTTAAAGAGCAACTTTTCGCTCATATAATTTTCCTATAACTTGAATAAAGTTTATCAGTTTTACTGGCTCAGCAAGGCGGCATGAATTTCACAAACAAAAAAAGGAGTCTGGAGACATTTAAAGAGTTGGATAAATGTGGTTAAACTCGGCTCAGTCTGTTCCCTCCTGGGTCAACGGGATATATTTGGTGTGGTGATCCTAAAATGGAAATGGCGACCTCGACATATACGACAGTTTCTCTTAAAGCATTGGGCGGTTTAGTTGATAGAGGTAGTCCTGGGTTTGATTCCTGGTGTCTTTCCTGTCAAATTACTGTTCAAAAAAGGCCAGTAGTGCCAAAAAATGTAAAAAAAAAAGTTACTTTAAATATCTTATAAGCCTCTTTGTGTATATAAAAAAAATAATACTAACGTCTTGGAGTGACCCAGCCAGAGTCCTGACTTCCTTCTGATCAGACTCGTTGGAGGGAGCTAAATATTAGACGGATACGTTACCACTTTGTTATCAGAACGTATCTGAAATGTGTCTTGCATAACAGCACTTTAGCTACAAGCATCCAGTGACATCCAGCAGCAAAAACAAAATCAAAAGGTCCAGGAGTTTCATTATAAAGCATGAGCACGCACAAAAAGGATGACGTGTTGAACTGCAGCCAAACTGCATGATGACTCCTCTCAGACGTTCAATTTCACTTTTTTAAAAAGTCCTTTTAACTCTGATTCACACATTTAATGAACTCCTCTACGTGATTTTTTTCATTTTCTTTGTTTTTCCTCTGTGATTGCCAATCACGTCACCCATTTTTTATACACATTGACACTCATAAGTTGCTTTGCATTTACCAATTTTGGTTGTATCAGGGCATGTAGACGGCAGAACATGAGGCCAATCGCTCTCTGTGTTGTTCTCCAGTCTCTTGTCTATAAATCGGGCCGGCTGCGCCTGCGCGTTTGTCCATGTGAACAGCTGCCACCGTCGCAGCAGTGTAGCATAGGAGCAAAATGACGGAGAGCACGGTCAACGGATCGAAACTTCCTCTTGCTAACAGCATTAGAAAGTTATTACTTCTTCACTAGACATGATTGTACCAAAGGTGACGCTGTTTTGTTGTGCATTTGTCATTTGCAAATATGCGCATACGAGGCGAAAAGGTGGGCCGGGCCGGTGTGTCTTGTTTTGGTCAACACACAGTGCTCAACAGCCTACCTAGTGCTGAGTTTTCTTTTATTGCTTTTTTAAGGTTTTTGACTCCCGGACCTACAATCTTTGAAGCAACTCATATTTCTCAGTACTGGAAAACATTTTATACCATGTTGCTGTATTGCTGCATGACACTCACTATTGTGCATCAAGGTAAAGTAACTTGATGGCAAAGAGGTATCCTCCCTATTAGGACTTGGAGCTCGTCGCCATGTTTAAATAATTAGAAATGCTTTCAGGAACGTGCAACAGGTGAAAGGTTAAAAATATTAATGTTATTAAATTGATAAATAAAACAGAAACCTTTTGTCTTTTCATAATTGATAATCCTTTGACATTGTTTTAGCACCCCGTGAACAACGGCTGTCAAATTTTTTAGTTTATCATTCAGGAAAACAAAGGAAAACCCTGTGGGGAAAAAAAAGGTAATGCTGGCTGGTTTAATCAAAAGATGATTGTGCATCAGTGTGTGAAGGTATCACACTGAAGTAAATATTTACATTGGATTTTTTTGGTGATGTGTGCTGCAACCACTGTGACATAGTAAATACAGATACCAGCTTTTTCTTTTGTGGAATAAGCTGCCGTTTCTTTCTTAGTGAAACAAACTGTTGGCATTTAGGACCACACTTAAATCTTCCCTTTTTGATCAGGCTTATAGTTAGTAGCTCAGGTTTTCCCGAGCTACACTTGTAGTTTTATTTTGTAGACTGCTGGAGCACATTATGACCATGTTTCCTCACTCTGCTGTCTCAACGCCCCATTTAGTAATGATTTGCTATCACTGCTGTCACAAACTTTGTGTTCTCTTTCTGTTTTTCTTTCCATAGAAGGTGCCCCTGGCTCAGTGCTCCTATGCTCAGTTGTAATTCATTCATTGACAGAGCCACTAAAGAAGCTATCGTTACAATTTATTTTGTGTTTCCTCTCTGTTTTTTCTTTCCCATAGAAAGTACTGCTGGATCAGTGATTTATGAATTCAATTAACATAAAAACAGATTTACAAATCGTTTCTGGTTATTCTTGTCAAGGTGTCCTGATGGTGTTTTGCCAGTCTCTTGATCCTCCTGGGTGCGGATAATGAGGCCAACTTGTGAAATCTGAACCAAATTTATGGTTTATAAGAGACATAAAGATTACATATTCAGTTATCGTCAGCTAATCCGACACAGTAACCATGTGAAATATATAAATAATGTGTAGTGATAACAGATTTTACACTAAAAATGTTTTTGAAAATCTTTCCAATAGATAACACTGGAGTTTCCATGGAGAACAGCTACCCGTGTAACAAAATAACTGTTATATTTCAAGATGCCAAGTTTTAAATGAACAAATCTTCATATGTGGTTTATATCGGCAATGTAAAGAAAGGTTCTTGGTGACTGGAAATGTAGCCTAATTAAAAGTGTTACTGTTGGATAAATCTGAAAGCGCAGATTTTACTCAACCCTGACAGCAGCTGCTTCTCTAATTGAAAGACGTGAACCTGCTGAATTGTCACATTTCAGTTCAAAATCTGGAAACAAGCCTGATTGGAAAGATATCAGTAGGCCTTTATCGGTAAAAAAAAAAAAAAAAAAAAAAAAAAAAAACAGGACAGAGAGCAGCAGCAAAGTTCAGGAAGGGAAATTTTAAACATCCTTTAGCAGTGGATTGTTTTTCTTATCAACATATTTTCATCGAATGACCAAAAATGAAAATGCAATTTTGACATTTATTTCTTTTTCCCTTTTCTCTACATCTAAAATGGTAACGTCTTTACAGTAACATTCTTTTTGCATTGCTCCTCCACTCCAAAAAAAGCACCTTTAAGCTCTTCTGCTCCCTCTGCCATGATGAAAAGAATGAATAACTCTTTCCCTATCTCAACCAGCAGTGGTAAAAGAGCTTATGAGCAGCTGCACTGATAAATGCTTTTATATTGATGCTGTATTCCCCACAGCCATTACATATCTGTGATTGGATACCTGTGACAATACTTTGCAGAAACACCTTTCAACGCAATTCCAGTAGCAAGTCGTTAAGATACATTTCTACCAGTTTAGCCCATCTGAGATTGAGATTATTGCTCATTCTTCTGTACAAAAAAATGGTTCAAGCTCCGTCAGATTGGATAGAAATTGCCTGTGATCATCAACTCGTAACAGATTTTCATTTAGGTTTTGGTCAGGTCTTTGACTGGACCATGCTAGCATATTAATACGCTTTGATCAACAGTATTACTTGGTGGGTTTGGCTCCATGTTTAGAGTTACTGTCCTACTGGAATATGAACCTCCAACCCAGGTTCAAGTCTTTTATCACCTGTTACATGTTTCCCTCCAGAATTGCCCTGTATTTGGATCCATCCATCAAAACATGATGTTTGGTCTCAACTGACTCGAGAACCTTCCTCAAAATGTTTGCAACACCCCAACGAAGCGTGTGGCAAATATTAACTCCACAAATCCTCTCTAGGATTTGTGGAGTGCACAGCTTGTCCTGTCAACATATTCTGTGGATCTCTACAGCATATCTCCATAGTTGCTTGGCCTCTTGGCTGTTTCTCTGATTAATCCTCTCTCTGCTTGGCCGGCATGGCCTGCAGCCAGGGCCTCCTAATCCTGCTGGTAGGCCACCCCAACGCTGTAGGCAGTAGGCCCCTGGGCTTCAGCCCAGGTGAACCCATGCATTAAGGCGGCCAACCTGCAGCTTGGCAGGTTTTGGT
Organism: Fundulus heteroclitus; assembly: GCF_011125445.2. Classification (NCBI taxonomy): domain Eukaryota; kingdom Metazoa; phylum Chordata; class Actinopteri; order Cyprinodontiformes; family Fundulidae; genus Fundulus; species Fundulus heteroclitus. The sequence continues at coordinate 39,648,645 of NC_046363.1, forward strand.
TGATCAGTCCACCGTAATATGTTCAAACTTTGGGATATGCAAAATACGATAAGGTGTATCGCAACTGGCCCACCTTTACAGGTACTTGCCCATGCACCATCTGTGGGCCAGAGGCATCGTTCTCGCTCTGTCTCTTTCCCTCAAGGCACCACTAGGTCTCTGTGACTGGAATAAGAGTTGGGTAGCTTCCGCAGGTTATCAAATAGGCACCCCACCTTCACTGGTGTTTCGTTGATTTAAGCCCATGACACCTCGAAGGGACTCAACGGCAGATCCAGCGTCCTGGACCCACCCCACTGAATGCCACCCAACTCTGTCTTCAGTTCTGCATCCAAATCCAGCGAGATGCCTCCTCCGCTCGCTATGTGGCGTTGGCTACAAGCCGCTTCCTGGCCAGCCCTTCAATTCCCGGCAGTCCAAGGGCTCTCCAAAGCGATCGTCCAACAAAGCCTCTGCAGCCCACCTCCACTGGGAGATTCCAGGTCTTCCATCCATTTTGCTGGCTCTCTAGGATGAGAGACTTGTGGAATGACTGATTTCATATTCTTTAAAATCCCTCACCCGACTCATAAGCTGCTATATTCTTCTTTCTACGAGCCTCAGACAACTCTGTCAATCTTAACATGGCTCCCTCTCTCGTACTACAACAGCCAGGGGCACACCTTACGCCTGAGGTTTAAACCGGGCAAACCTCTTTCAAAATACTGAGTAAGAATGTACTAATTATGCATTCCTAGAGTGATGCTGCTGTGTGCGGATTTGTTCTCATTTATTCCACAGCAGAAACTGCTGCTTTTAAGTTTCGTTGTACAGATGTTTTTTTTTTTTTAAAAAGGTCCTTCAGTTTTAATTGTTAAGTTTTAAGTGTTGAATCTTTCAGTTGTGTTAAAATAAGAAATACATGTTCACACGTCCAAGTATGTTAGAAAACACACAAGTGTGAACTTGTGTGTTGTTAGAAATAATGGCTTAAAGTCCCACTTCTAATTTGCTTATTCCTAATCTTGCTTTTTTTAGCAGATAGCTCTGCTTTAGCTAGCTTTAGCCTTCCTGCCTTGCAGCAAAAAGGCTGTTTAGTTTAGTTTGGCTTATTACTCTTTTTTTTCAGAGACAATGAGAAATGATGCTTTGAACCAGAGCTAAATCTACTTTGCATCTGCCGTCCATGGCCAAGTTTGCGCAGTAAAACAATTCACAAATAATAAAACAATTCCCAATACTAAATGAACCATTAGCTCATGTATAAAAATTAAGGTGTCGCACAGGCTACCTTAAAGGAGCAATAAGAAACATTTTAACATCAACAAGGCTACAAGTCCAGATCACGTGCTGACCTGCTCTGTCTTCTCTAACCCCCAGTCGGTCGAGGTAGATGAGTGTTCACACTGAGCCTCGTTCTGATTCTGCTGGAGGTTTTCCTTCCCGTCAATGGGGAGTTTTCCTCTCCACTGTCGCTTCATGCTTGCTCAGTATGACGGATTGCTGCAAAGCAATCAACAATGCAGATGACTCTCACTGTGGCTCTACGCTTCTCCAGGAGAAGTGAATGCTGCTTGTTAAGACTTTGATGCAATCAACTGGGTTCCCTTATATAGGACTTTTTTTTTTACCAATCTGTATAATCTGATTGAATTTGACTTTGTAAAGTGCCTTGAGATGACATGTTTTATGAATTGGCGCTATATAAATAAAATTGAATTGAATTGAATTTCTCTGGCTGTTTGTCTGCGCTGTCAAGTTCCTTGTCTGAAGAAATATTTTTCAATGTTTTCAAATCAAAACAACCGACAGAGGCATTTTTTTTTTAAACTGAGAAAAAAATATAAATTTGGAAAAAACATATAGAGCTGTGTAGTGATGATATCGTCTTATGTCTTCTGCACTACACTGACGATGATGTACAAGTTAAAGGGCTGATAAAACATTATATATCAGATCATGGGGAGGAAGATTTAGGTGATTTGGAGTTATTTATAGAAACTCACCAGAACTACTTTGCTGGCTTGTCATGGCTTTTGCACAGCGGTCTACTTAACTGCGCAGTAAATTTTCATTTTTTTCTTGTTCTTTAGAACTTGGTGACAGTGATGAATGAGAACATGTAAAGGGGGGCCTTGGAAAAACGAATGCAATGCTGATGCAGGGAAGAAGTATGACTTCAAGTAGAGTACAAGGAAGACTACACGTGTCCTGAAACCAGAATCTGTGTTCTTCAGACATCTGTCTGTTTTTTCTGGAGAAGAGAAATATAGTGAAATAATCACAGACACTGACATGGTGAGAGCCTCTCCGTGCCCCTTTGAAGGCTCTTCCGGCAGAGACATAATGAATTGTGATGCTAGCTGTCAGAAAGCTGCTGTCAAAGCCCCGACATTGGGAATTCAAAGTCATTATTGGTGCAAAATAATATTTTTTTTGGAGAGGGATGCCGGAGGGTTGCAGGGAAGGTGTGAAGGGTCACGGTGGAATAGCTGACAAAACAAGAACCCATTTAGAAATCCACTGAGTCACCGGTCAGACAGATTTGGGGAGGAAGGCGACCATGCATGCACTATTAATGAAAAATGTTTTTTTTCCATCAATCACGAGGCTGTCTTTTTCATATATATATATATATATATATACAGGTTTCATGTTTGTTTTTTACAGCTGAAGTGCAGAAGCAGTCACAGCCGGTAACTGGATTAGAGATCAACACATTTCCCTGGAGGTCGACGGGGTGATTTGACAAGCACAACATACAGAAATATACTCACTACTTTAAACATTTACAATCTTGAGAGAGAATGAGTTATTTGGATGCTGCTCCAGGCTACACAGAGGCTTGTTTCAGTTTTCAGATCGTGGTGCTAGATGCTCCTGATAACACAAGAAATCAAAATTAAACAATGAATGAAAACTCTTCATAAGAACTAAAAAATATTTATTTAGAGAAATATGATTATATATATATATATATATATATATATATATATATATATATATATATATATATATATATATATATACACACACACACAGAGTTTTATTTAAAATGGATTATTAGTATACTGCTTTCACCTTATTTGAGAGGATATAAGTGCTTTAAATTTGAGTACATCTATTTAGCTACAAATGTACAACAGTTGCACATATTTTCGTTATAACAGCCATTGATGCGCTTTCTTGTTAATTTCCATCTGCATACAGCTTTGCCAATGACCGCTGGAGATAGGCACCAGCCCCTCTCCATGGACAAGCAGGTATGGACAATGGATGGATGGATTAATACACTTCATACAGTAGAAATGTTCACATATAATCTTAAGCTTTGCGTTGAAACTATGCTGTTATAACTACCCTGTTAAAGAGCTGTGGAACATTTCTTTTCAATGCAACATATTCTAGTACTGCAGATCTGAGTGAAATCCAGTATTTCATTTCAGTATATCATCAGAGGGGTAAAATAACACTGGGATAAATGATGTTATTTTTAACTTATAGGAACAATAAGTAAAATTAATTTTTTTTAGATAGAAAAAAAAAAAAAAGAAAAAAAAAAGAGTGTTCAAGAGTGACGTTATTCCTGTTAGTCTCCCACCACCTTCACTGGATCAAGGGGATCCAGCTGTTTCCTCTCAGATGTTAATAAGCTGCTGCTCCAACACCACAGAAGATGGCTGTTGGCACCACAGAGCCAAGAACGTGTTTAGGAGAATCCCCTGTATCGTAAAATACCTCGGTCTCCTCGGCAGGTACAGTCTGCTCTGACCCTAATGAACAACAATGTTGTGACTACAGTTCAGTTCATTGTTCAGAACATCCCGACACTTTTAAGAGTCCACTATCTCAGTCTCCGTTCCCCTGATGGTCACCGGTGTCAGCATGGCAGGTCTATGATGAGGTCAGTCTGTTGTGGACCTCTGCAGCTCCTTCAGCGCTCCCTTTGGTCTCTCTGATTAATGCCCTCCTGGCCCGATCTGTGAGTTCTGGTAGGCGGCCCACTCTTACTCTTGGCAGGTTTGTAGTGGTACCATGGACATTCCATTTGAAGTCATTGGTGCTTCGGTGGGGCATCAAAGATTTGGACATTTTCATAACTCCACCCTAAGTTGTACTTCTCAGCAACTTTTTCTCTGACTTGTTTGGAGAGCTCATTTAGCTTCATGGTGTGATGCCTCCTGCTTAATAGTGCTGCAGCTTCTTCAGAAAAGGTGTGTTTATACTGACAGATCATGTGACACTTAGATTGCACCCAGGTGGACTTAATTTGACTAATTATGTGCCCTTTGAAGGTAAATGGTTGCACAAAAACATGGCAAAGATGGTGGACACATATGCAAAAGTTTTATTTGCGTTCATTGATGAAAGTTACCTGTGTCTGTACACTGCACTAGTCTGCCTGTTTTCCTGTGAGTTCCAGTCACTCGCTCCGCCCGTTCTGGTTGTTCCTCGGTCCGCACCATCTGTTCTGCTCAGCTTCTGCTTTCCTCATTGATTCTGGTCTGCCACTGTCTGCATATCCTGGTCAGTCTGGTTCTGCCATTCACCCCACCTGGAACCTCTGGTCTGCTGCCCATTGCTGCCGACCTGCCATTATTCACATTCTGCAATAAACATTCTTTCTTTTTTTTTATAGCACTAGTGCCCCGTTTTATGTACAGTGGGCTGACAGTAAAGGGGGAACGAGAGAGACATGTGGCAAAGGACTACAGGTCAGAGTCTAACCTGGGTCAGCTGCGTCGAGGACTAAGGCCTTCGTACATGGGTCGTGCGTGCTAACCACTGCGCCAACGAAGCACACCCATGCAATAAACCTTATAAGAACAAAGCTGAATACTGGGTTCACCGACAAAAATCATTACAGCACACATGCAACATCATAGCATAAAAGTAGTTAAAATCCAGTTGAAACAAGTGGGTCTTCAAAATAAAAAGAACAATGTTTGTGCTGGATTTCTGTTGGCTTTTACAGGTGGAAACCTCTCAGCTATCCTGGTTTGCACTTTTACTTCAGTGGGGGCACAGCCTCAACACCCACAGCAGTGCTCCCTTTCTTCCCCCCCCCCCTACAATACAATCACATCAGCCTTTTGTGCTAAATGTTTAATGGCCTAAAACACACATCGGAAATAGGGCCGACTTCCCTGGTGCTTCAGCCACTCAAAGCAATCGGCAAGCCGAGGAGTGCAGAGAGAATGATTGGCCAAGAGTAAGGATAGCGAACAGCTTTTGCTGGGTCGCAGCTATTTAACTTTCTTTTTCAGTTTTGCACCTTTCATAGGAGCTGCCCATCTGCCATGCATATGGGAAGTTTTTAAGTTTTGTACTAATGTGCAAAGAGACAAAAAAAATCAGACTCCCTTTTCTGTAAAACACACAAAGCATGCTGGAGTATAAGAGACGATGATGTTTTCTCAATTGCAGATCTTAATTTGCTACTGAAACATGAAGATATGCAACTATGTGACCGATCTTAGTGAACGAAGTGTTATCTACAGCTGCACATCTGTCAGACATACTCCAATGTCCAATTTGTTTGATCTTGCATCATGGAAAGTGGAACAATCCCTTGACAGCAATGGAAACTTCTACGTACATTGTAAGATCTTCCTAAAAGGGGCAGATACAACAAAATGAAAATAATGATTTCAAACACAGAACCCTGTGCTACTTTATGGCTAACCCTGCCGTGTGTGGAAGCCTTGCAGTTATTAAAAATACCAAACAGTATCAGAAAAATAGCGTTAGGAGAAATCCACGTCTGTTTTAAGGTTTTGGGGCGAGAAACACATGACCTTTGAACAAGCATTTCAATGATTACAGTAAAGGCATGTTCAGCAGCAAACTAAATCATCACAGGCGGCAGGAAGAACAAAATGAGCCGTAAAAGATTATGTTTTATGTGACCATCCTGTTAGAAAATGAGATTAAGTATGCAAGCAATGCAATAATGTAGATTGTTTTTGTTGTAATTAGTCTTTTTGACATGTTTAAATCAGTGGAGCCCCCGCTCCACCAGCTTTTCTCCCCCACCATCAGCGGCCACCTGACTAGAAATATAGAAAGAGGTTTGAAAAAAAGCCTCGTCTCTCAGATGCCATGGGAGCTGGACAGGTGGTCTGTTGGAACCCAGTAAATACACCGTGGATAATGACCATCCATCATCCAGGCTGGCGTCTGTCTTTACTTTAACCAACATAAGTCATCTCCCAGCAACGCTTCCCACCAGGACACGCGGCCAGGAGCTCTCACTAACAGAGAAATGATTATCCTATGGACTCCGGGGAGTATAATTGGATAAACGGATCAATATCACCTCATTAGGAGTACTGTTTCAGGTAAAAGGTCAATTCTTTCACTGGAACACATTGTTTTACTCACACAAAGAAGCAGGTTTATCCAGGAACGCCTCGGCTGCAGCACCAGTGAAGTGCTTCTCACTGACACTTTTGCAAGCATAAAGCCTGCTTCCACACCAGCAGAGACTTCCACAACAAACACAAAGAGATCAAATGTGTCAAACATAATCTGCACTATGGTGTATTTCTCTCAACTCGGGGTTATTTTAGTTCAGGTTCCTTCTAAAGAAATGCAAAACATTTAAAACTACATTCTACAACATCTAGCATGCTGTGAAAAGCATTTGTCCTCCCACAAATCTTGTTTTGGTTTTTATTACTCTTCCAAGATCATATAAAATTAGACAAAGATAACCTGAATAAGTGAGAAATGCAGTCCCCAATTGATGGGTAACGCACACCCAACTGGGCCACACCGTGCGTAAGAACTTGATCACTGTCCTTGTGAAATCATGAGATAACTGGGATTAATTGGAGAAGCGAGTCAGACTGGTAAACTCCTTTGTAACGAGGAGTCGTTACAGAGGAGTTGACCAGTTTCGGTACAATCTGCAGGCTTAATGGCTTTAACGACCGCCCATTACTAAGGGGTAGACCTGTTTTGGTTGAATTTGCATGTTATCTAAGCCATTACAAGGCCTTTCTTTGGGCACTGGTATAAAGCTTGGTACTCATCATTACTCCAGACTTTTTGAATTGAGAAAGCTTCCTGGAGAGGAAACAAAACGTCTTCAACTACAGAAAACAAGTCCAGTTGCTTTGTCTTTTACTTTTTTTGGAATGACCATGACCTGGATGACTGAGAATCTTCACCAGCAGACCCAGGTATGATAATAGCCAGATCTGTAGAATCAAATAATTACACAAACAGAACCTGCCTTCAGTTGTGCACCTCCTTAGGAGGTGTCGTCCAGCCAAGCTGTCTCCCAAGAGCACAGCTTCAACACATCCAGGAGACAACAAAATAACTCAGAACCACACCTGGGAAACTGTAGGCCTTCCTTATTTAAGTTGAGGCCAGTGTTCATGATTTAACAATAAGAAATCGGGCAAAAATGTCCTTTGTGACTACCAAGATGAAAAGCCACTGCTAGGCAAGAATAACACAAGTGTCCTCACATTTACCCTCTAAACATGTTGATCTCCGGTGGTTTATGTGAAAATATCATGCAGACTGATGAGACCAGCATCTAGTGGAAACATTACAGCATTTCAGATCACATCATACCCAAAGTCAAACATGGTGATGGTGGTGTGATGATCCAGAGCTGCTACACCCTGGCAGGAAATCCTGAAGGAGCAGGTCCACTCATCAGGTTCTAACCTTAGGCCTTTTGTCTAACACAGCAGGATACATCAATACATATTGAAATTAAAGGTTTGGAGTGTCATACTCAAATTCTTCTCTTCTGACTGAATTAAAACAATTCTGCAAAGAAGAATGGGCAAAAATTCCCCCTCCGCAATGTAACAGACTCATTGCAAGTGAATGCAAGTTCTTAGTTTTAGGGGGAAATAGTATTTTAGATCAATAATGGTGTTTGTAATTCTTCACTTAATAAATCAAATCATCATTTTAAAGCTGATTTTGGTATTTACTCAGCTTTAGTCTAATAATGACATTTGTTTAATGATCAGAAACATTTAAGTGTGACGATAACATAAAAAAGAAAAAGGTAATTCCTTCTCTACATCAAAGTAGTCCTGGGGAGTCTATTATTTATTATTATTATTATTATTATTATTATTATTATTATTATTATTATTATTATTATTATTATTATTATTATTATTATTATTATTTCTTCAATCCTAGGGTCCGTTCTTCGTACGTCGCTAACTCAGTTAGCAGGATTTCATTGTTGACGATTTGGCATGATCTTGGATCGTTTGGTTCTTCGAAAGACATCCTGCACTTGTTGTCATAGCAACATGTGCGCCAGCTTAAACCTGTTGGAGAGCAGGCTTATTTCATGTAAACAAGATTAGATCACGGCTGTATAAGCGGAGGAGATGGAGAAGTCTGCCGTAGCCATGTCCATTTTTACGACAGCAACCTGTTGCGGAAGGTGCAAGAATAATTTGCAGAGTTTTTCGAATTAATCGCGTATTGCGCAATAGACAGGATCCTTTAGCGCAGCGCGACAGTGTAATTCCAGAGAGATTTTCTTGGTGGCTGTTATAAACAGACAAACACATCATTTAACAGTGGCTTTTAAAGAGGAAAAAGTGGTGTTGGAGCCATTAATCTAAAATATTTAAGTTATTTGTATGATGGTTTGCGTTTTATTTTTATCCTATAGTAAGAAGATTTGTTCGGGCCATTTTGTTGTGAAGTTTAGTTTACTTTGAAAGGCTTGCTTCCTGTCGAGCCGTATATTGTATTAGAAAAAACTATGGACGGATTATCTAGCCACGAAGCAATACAGTTTTACCGTGTAAACTGTGAATGACTTGGAAAAGGAAGAACTTCATTTTTTATGGATAAAGATTTTTTTTTGTTAAAATTCCCAGTTTGCATGCGTCCTTTACTTCCAGCGTCTAAGGAATGACACTGAAACTTGGATATCTTGACATAACAAGTGCCTTTTTAAAATAAAGTGTAATAATTAAAGGCTACCATTTTGTAGAATATTCTTGTATTTCACTTTTACTTGTCCCCATGTTCTAGTGGGTCTCGTGGAGGCTCTGACATGAAAGAACAAAGTAAATGTGAGATTATTAAAATGCAAAAATTCATACTGTAGAATGTGATAGAAACATCTAACATGGAAAATATTTACGCATTAATTTGTCTGCTGCTTTTTGCCAGCCCTCTCTCCTGGCTTTAACAGATTTTGAGGTGTTTTAATTAATGACTCAAATTCGGCATAACCTTCCATTAAAAGCTCGTGTTCTGCTGGGAGAAAAACTGTGGGCGTTCTTTGGCCATGCTGAACAGCCAATAGCAGCGTTGCTGATCATTGTTTCTACTATCGATACATTTCCCCTTTTAAACAAACGCATGAACGCGCAGTTGTCTCAGATAACTCAATCCAGCCATACTAATCATAAACAACAGGTGTGTTGGAAGAACCCAATTAGCCGGATCAGGATTAGCCGGATGAAATCATCTTGGATGTCTCATTTGATCTTGGATGTTTTAAGCAACGTACGAAGAACGGACCCCTAATGTAATAGTTTGAGTCTCTGCCTCTGTTTCGTTTTCGGTTTTGGGTTCTTTCCTGCTTGATTTCTGTTATTGTTTTTGAGTTCTGCTCGGATCTGACCACTGATGCCTGGTCTGATTACTGACTCTGCACACCTGCTGAGCTCCACCCCGCCTGCAATCATCTCTCACCGGTTTCACCTGTTTCCACCTCCATATAAACTGTGTTCAGACCAGTCATCAGTGCCAGATCATCTTTCCTCGAATTCGGGCGAGTCTCTGTCCAGCAAAATCCTGTTCCTGTTTTTGTCTGTTGATTTTGACCCCGTTTGTCCCCGAGGATCTGAGTCAGCCGGACCTGTTAAGCACCTGTTTCTGTTCCTGCCTGTTTCGGACTACCTGCCTGTTGCCTGACCTTATCTGTCCTGTGATTTAGAGTTTGCCTGATCCCGTTCTTGTTTTTAGCTTGCCGTTCATCGGCTCCGGTCTGTTTGTTTGCTGCCGTCTGTTTTTGGCTCGACGGTCATTTTTGGTTTTCAGCCTGTTTTTACATTCTGTTTAATAAAAAGCCTTTTTCAGAACCTCTGCTTGTCTGGCTGAATACTGGCTCCCACGTTGTGAATCATTACACCAAAAACATTTTTATCTAAATAAATATCCTTTTAGTTCCTAAATAAAGCAAAAATAACTACTGTGGTCATGTAAAAAAAATTAAGGAGCTATTTAAGTGAACCTTTGTATAATATTTTTCTAAATATTTGCAAACATGGCAAAATAAGAAATGCAAAAATAAAACCTTTTAAAGTGACCCTGAACCGCTCAGTTGTTTACTTCCTGCCGCGGCGCCATCACAGCATGACTTATCGCCTGCAGGGACAATCTTCGTATGAGTAAGCATCTGAAAAGGAGTTTCACTGTAAAAAGGTTCAGAGCATCATTTTCCTGTAAAACAGACAACTAACATGCAATTTGCAAACAGCTGAGTTAATTTTAAGTTGGTCAAATTAATTCAGATTTGGACATTTGTTTAAAATTGAGAGGTCAAACCTGTGGGTTGACTTTTTATGAACTCTAAAAGCACTTTAGCATTTACACAATTAGTTAAGCTTATCTGTTTTAAGGTTCACATTTCTACAATCTCTTGATTGGAAAACATTAAATCAAGGGTTTACAACCTGCACCTGTAGAGCCAGTAGCACAAAACTACAGAGAAAACTCACAAAAGCTAAACCACTCTTCATGAAAAAAGGAAAGTTTAAAGTGGCTCTTAACAGCAGAAAGGGTGTCTGCCTCATGGACTAAAACTGAAAGCTGGTTAAAGGTTTCAATAGTTTTCCAGGTTTTTCATGGAATAATTGCATTACATTTCCACAACAGAATGACCAGAAATGTTTTAAGATCTATTTTTCCTTCTCATTAAGTTTGAAACTTTGTGCTTATTTTACATTTCTCACATCTCAGTATAAACATCTTTAAAAAAAAAAAATCCTCTTTTTTCAAAACTTTAATGTTTTTTTTTATTTTAAAACCTAAAAATAGAAAACAATTTTGGTTCTGTCAAAATGATTTAAAATTAATAATCTAACTAATAATCAGAGTAGATAATTGTAACAATTATGAGTCATTTTTATTCGAAAGGTCATGTAACATTTCTGGCTCTAAGCAACTTTCATTTAGCTAGACTGAAGGCAAAAATGGTTATTGATTGTAAAGGCTGCAGACCACTGGATTAAACTAAAACTTATTCTGGGTATTGCCTTGGCCTAATTTATTTAGGTATTTTTTTCTGTCTCATTAAATCCTCAATTATCTAAATAAATTACCCAAAAGATCCTGATAAAGCTGATGGTAATAGGAGGGTTTTTCTGGTTCTTCCAAATGAAGAGATGGGAGGGAACCATATAAACCAGGGGTGTCAAAACATTTTGGTACATGGGCCAAAAATGTCAAGTCAATTTTGTTTTTAAACCAAAATCTTTTTTTAAACCTCTACAAAATATGCTCATTTTAAATAACTACATTAGACAGATTTTTTTTTAGTAGATGAATGTGTAAATTGTTGTAGATCCAAAATTAAGTTTTTTTTTTTTTCATTTGTTGCATTAAAAGATGGTCATCCAGTTTGCAAATTATTTTCAATAATTTCATTTGACACTTGATTAATAATAACATGAACTCTTTTTGGTCTAGCAATATAACATTATTTGGGTCAGTTGTTCTCTGACAACACTTGCTGTAATCAGCCAATTTTAATAACTGGATTCAAAGCAGATTTTAATGCATCAAAGTCTGCATTTTAGTAATTAAATGTCATTGGATAGATGTTACTATGAAATTAAAGAGAATGTCAAAAATGTGTTTATTAAAGATGAATACTTTGCATTGTACCTAACATTTTCAATTGTAGGATTTTAACTTTTTTGTAATAATTAAATAATTAAAAACTTCCATCTGCATCAGCCACCTGTGGACCAAATCTTTCTTGAAATGCAGTTGGGGCCACCCAAAATCAGTATAGGGGCCACAAATGGCCCCCGGGCCGCACTTTGGGCATACCTGATGTAAACCTTTTAAAAGGCATCAATTTGATGGTAAAGTATTGACTTTAAATTGAACACTGACTGATTTGTTCCTTAATATCAGCTGTTTACAGAGCCTAATGTTGCTGCTGGGACATCCACCAGGCATAATTATTCCCTGTACGGCGCTATGCTGCGCAGACGACGTGCCAGCTAATTACGTACTGTATAATGTGTCTATTTCTGCAAATAGCTGGAAGCTGTAGTTACACAGAAGGTGTGCAAAGCCAGAGACACCTGTACAGACTCTCACTGCATCGCCATCGAAGCTGCTCCCGTCTGTCCCTGAAACATTCCTGCAATTCTCTGACTGCGATCCATTTGAAGTATTGACTTTCAGATAAAATGGTCACAATGAAGATTGCAGTAGTATCTTTATCAAAAGCAATATATGCACTCTGAAATGGGAAAATTACTACACTCAAAATCAAGTAGATTGTAAAATGCTTCATGTTCGGTGCTTTAATGCTATAATTGGGTCCGTTTTAACATTCCAGTATTTTATAGAATGCATGGTTTCTGGCCTGCACTATGATGGAATGGGATCTTTATTTTAAACATATTTTAGCAACCTGCTGGCTTTCTGTGCTTGACCCCTGAAACACTGGAGCAGGTATTTGTGGATTTTTCCACCTCTGTATTGTTGAATGATGAACGCTATGCAGACTCTCTGTCTGCATGGATGAAGATTAACTTAAATTAGCTTTTGAAATTCTTCTAGTGACAGAGTTTTGTTTTCTGACAACTTCAGTGAATTATTTGACTACTTACTCAGACTGTGTGTAGAGGTCGATGCACAGAAGTCTCTACATGCTTAATATGTGGCTAACAAGACGGTTAAAAAACTAAACATGGAAAATAATAGATGTCAAAATACCTTGCAATGTCTGTAAAAAATGTATAAAAAAAATTTACACCGTCTCTCCATAATACAGGGGCGTATAGGTAGTGACACAGACATGATAGGACTTGATGTTTCACAAAAGGTGCTGAATTTCCTGAATTTCAAACTCTGGTCCTTGAGGACTGGTGATCTGAATCTTTTAGACGAGTCTCTGCTTGAACACAAATGAATTAAACATTAGCAGGACTCTGTAGAACCTGCCTCCATGCTGATGTAATGCAGGGCTAATGCAGCCTTCTGATTCTGGTTTAACATGTAAAAGTTGCAGGAAACCAGCCATCGAAGACTGCAGTTCTAGATCCATGCTTTAGACCTTGGTAAAATGCCTTCTTAGAAAGGGAAACAAGACTGGCAAGATAAGAAACACCGGTACAAAAGCTTCTCTTACACTTATATAGCATAAAGCAATTTGGAACGAGGGGGAAAATGCACCGGATGATCCGGTGCATTTTCCGGTCCGGATCCGGTCCGGATCCATCTTTGATACTAAGACAGTGTCCTCTCTGCCTTCATCTGTAGTTTAGGCCAAATTTACCAAAAGGTTTATGAATGATATAAATGTAAAAAGGACAAAACTTACCTTTTCATGGCAGATCTCGATTCAGACTGTTGTAACCAACCTATTACTGCCCATAAGCATTGTCCTAAAGGAGAATCCTTTTAGTGCACCAATGACATTATACTCTGACTTCACTGAATGAATATGTAAATTGTCAGCGTGACAAAAACCTTAAATTTTCATGGATTGGCATAAACTGTCCAATCTTACTCAAAGATCACCCAGAGAGAACTTCCAAGCATTATTCTGACACATTGACACTGCAGAGATTAATCATATTTTGCATTTTATTTATTCCTATTATAAGAGACATATAATGGTATTCTGTGAGACCAAATTTATAATAAGTCAAGAGGCATAGCCTGGAAATCAAACAGAGAAAAAACATAATACTGAAATGAGATCCCGCCCAGAGATATTGTATTTACACAAAATCAAATACTGACAGAGCTTTTAGAGGTGACATCCCCTTTTTCATACAACCTATGACCAGTAGGTTTAAAAAAAAAAAAAACAGTTCCACTTCAACAGTGTAGCTGCCTCAATTCCTGTTATTTTCCTATCATATGTTGTCTGAAAGGATGCCTAATGCACTGATATCCAAATTAATTTTAATTAATCTTACTGAATAATTGGTACAAATGGTAAACTCTGCCTCTCAGGATTGATGTCCTCTAGGAAATTTCACTTTGTCGAACATTTATCTTTGAAGCGGTAAATGGCACACTGATATTATTTTTACAGAACTAATCATGGTTCCAGTCAACCTCGAGTGTAGGGACGTTTTGAAAAGTCTACCGATGGTGGGATTTGACGGAGTGATGTGTCCAAGGCCGAGATGGCATCCCCATTTCTGATGTAAATCCTCAAAACAAGAGAGACTTTTGGCAGCATGGATCCCAAAGATTTTCTAGGAGTCCTTCCAAGAAACAATCTCAACCAGTTGGACCACGGTGCGTTGCACTTCTGCATGATTCTTCTCTGTATTGCTAAAGATGATAGTTGGTGACACAGAAACCAAAATCTACTGTAAAAGCCCGCCTACATCCTTGCTTTTCTTATTTGGATCAAAAAAACAAAAAAAAAAAAACAGGAAATTGCAACACAGGTGTTTAACAGGATATGAGGAAAACCTCAACTTCATGTTTAACCGCATAAGATGCGACTTCTGCTATTGTTGCCTTAGTTAAGCCCAAAATGATTCATGCCTCTGGTAGATTTAGATTCAGAATTATTTTCATTCAATCAGGAAGTTTGTTTCTTGAAGGAAATGAGAAAATGTAAAAGCTGAATAACAGTTGAAACATGCTGCTATTATTAGATTTTAATAAACAAATAGCATGTCAAAATTTATGGATTTAATTTTTAATGATCAATAGAGACATCCTTATTGATATTACAGCCGTCAAACTTTTCATTAATGGATGACCAGCTCTGTGCATGAAGTAGCATACTTTTAAAAATTATGTTTAGCAATGAATTCAAAGTCTTCTGTCAGTCAAGTCAGGACTCCTAAACATCATCGTTACCTTCAATCAAGAGAAACATGTCTGGGGAAATTAAAGGACTACTTTTAATCTGCCACAGATATCAACATTTTGGGCTCAACTGTACAAGGATCTGTGAGCTTCACCTTTTTAACTCAAGAAGATAAGTCTTTACAAAAAAAAACACTCAAAGCAATGGCACTTACAGGGAAGATGACCCAACACACAGACAGTCAATAATGAATGTCTTCAGTCTCAGGCTGTGCGTTATCTTCGCCTAACAATCCTCCAAAACAAACCTCCAGGCTATAACAATTTTTGGGAGGCAAATCAGGAAAATAAATGAAGCCGTTTCATTCCAAAACGCTGAATCAGTCTGCAAAAATATTGTCTTTTCTCTATACATCTTAAAATTAAAAATGGTAAATTTTCAAAATATGTCTTGGTAAAGAAAAATATCAATCCAGATACACAGAACATGAGACAATTTCTTGAACCTAAACTGAAATGGTGCTTTTAAAGTTTATCCTATTAGGTGACGAGAACATATTCTGGATCTTTCATTCTGGAATGAAACTCTTCAGATAAACAATAGCGAGAGCTGTAGAAAATCAAACACCTACAATATACTGTAGCATAGTAGCCATTTGAGCCCCTTGCGTTAACCCTCCACCAACCCCTGTTAACACACCATTATTAAATAAGGCACACATTTACACATACAGTTAAAATTTGGCTAGTAATTATTTCTTTATTTACAACCAGTAGCCACAAAGTTAATACCTAGAGTAACTGGAGTCCATTCTGTGTTGCTGTTCATTCTCGTAACGCTGTGTGTCAAGTTTTTTCACGTCCTCTAGGTTCAAAGGTATATAGTCATGTTTATATTCATTTTAGAGGAGTTTAGATTTTTATTCTCTTTTTTTTTGTTGTTGAAGCACCGATCTTAAAGAAACATTCTTAGGAATGTCAATGGCCCCAAGTTTGTCACTTTTGACATGACATCAGCTGAGAAACGAAAATTAGGGCAAAGAAGTCAAGTGAAGCTGCTTTGTGGAGGAATTTTCTTTGAATCAACACGAACAAAGTATGTTTAGCCAACGGTCAAATCTGGTTTCTGTATGGTTTGTTGTCTCTCATTTATTTCTAGGCAAAACGGTTTGGTATGCCCAAATATGAGAGCGTACGAGTAAGGCAAAGACAGACATACTTTCAGGGGAATTTGCTGAATTTTTCACCACGGGTTACAAATACTGCATATGTATATGTATACATATACAGTGTGGATATAAACACACATATACTGTATATACACACACATGCATAATATAAACACATTCAAGGGTGAGGGGACGGGGAGTGGATACAAACACTACATCAAAAAAGGTTAAGCAAAAGCATGAACTGAAGAGTTGCAGGAGCCTCTGGCTTTTGAGTCTTCAGGATGAGTGATGTGTCAAGGTTTGTCCAACATCAACTTGTCCAAAAGCTGAATTGCATTGTACATCCACATTGAGGACATTGGCAGCCTAATATAACGAGGTGGCATCATGTCACCTAGGTCGGCAGTTCTATAATAAGCAAGAAGCTGAACAATACCAATATGGTACAAAGATATTTGTTGGACAAAACAAAACCAAAAAAAAAAAAAAAAGCAGAAATAAGTTTGGTTGAGGCTTTTGTCCACAGTGAGACTTGCTACCACGCAATTTGTTGTATTGTTTGGTCAAGGTCTGCAACCTCAAGCCCAGAGCATTTCCACGAAGGGAAGTTCCTCACAGATGACACACTGAGGGCAACGTCCTTTAGTCCCGGAGGTTCCCTTCTCAGTAGTTGTACTTGCCCTGTTCGTTAACTGGGGATGTGGCAGGTATGAACAAGGGCTTCGGAGGGACGTCTGGTTTGAGAGAGGTTGACCGGCGGATGATTGCTCCTCGGTGCTGGACATCGTGCTGGTCACCAGTATAGCTATGCTGACGGGCAAGGTACCCATTTGGGATGAGAGGATAGTGAACCTCGCAGGCGCTGCCTGTGGAGTTCATGCGGGCCAAAAGCGGCGGCGGCTGTTGAGGTCCGACGCTTCGTTGGCTGAAGCTGTGCTGACGGGGAATCATTCCTCCCCCGCCGCCTACTGCGCCTGCACCGGGCATTTTCGTAGCCGCAGAAATCAGCGAGTGCCGCTGGGAGGAGTGCCTCCTCTCCAAGGTGGACTGATGGTGCGAGGGGATGTCGGGAGGTACATCCATGCGACGGGTGAGACTGTCCCGAGGTAGAGTGGACGAGCTGTAGTAGGGGGCCGATTCTGTCTCGGGAATCTGAGGTTGAATTCGGTTGGCAAAGACGAGCTGCCCTCCGCTGGCCATCAGGCCCGATGGGCTCATTAACTGGGAGGTCTTGCTGCCATTCGGATCATGAATGTGCTTCAGGAGCTCATCCAGTGACGTAACCTCCATCACCTTCTGAGGGTAGCTGGGGTAAGGCTGAGCTAGAACGCGCTCAACATTGTGGATTTTGCGTTCCTCGAGATGTAGGTGACCGAGTGCCGGATGTCCGTTGGACAGGCCGTGTGAGTAAGGGAAGACCTGTTGGGGTAGCAGGGCCGAACTGGGTCTTGAGCTGATGTTATGAGACTTTGGTTCCTTAGCGTTGTTGCAGTTCTGGTTCTTTTCCCACTGGTTCTTAAAGGCTTTCATGCTCTTAATGGGCAGTTCTGGGGTTGAGTCTGGTGTAGGTAAACCAGACAGCTCTGAGGAGGGGTGAAGGTGAGGATGGTGGGGATGGACCAGGTCTCCCATTGTCATTCCATGATGGCCAAATCTCCTTGCTGGATGATGCTCCTTACCGTTGGTAAATAACGAGTTGTAGATCTTTGGAGATGACACCTCCATCTTGTCTTCTTTACTCTGGCTATCCAGGAGACCGTTGAGCTTCGCCAGACTCCGGAGAGACAGAGCATGTGGGATCGGGGCTTCTGGATCTTTTGATAACTTTTTGGTCTTGTGACCGGTGTGGTTACAGTAGCACGAGACAAGGAACCCGGAGACAAAGGCTCCAAGGACGAAGGCCACCAAAACACATGCAATCAGAAGGGTGTAATGGACGCTGTGATTGGTTCTTTCCAGCTCTGGGGGTCGTCGCACACCTTTAAAATGAGAAAAAAAATCCAGAAAAAGATACCTTGGTTAGAGTTCTTCTCATTAAGGTATAATAACAATAATTAAGAAAACATTGTCTTTAGAAGCTAGTATAAATCAGGCATCAGCTTTGACAGACAGGTTGTGTTAACAGAGGCTTCTGTATGTAAGAAACAGCATGGGGCAGGTGTTTCAACAAGGCTCCTGGTCTCTTCTCCTTCAACTGTTAACCGATCAATACTGCCTGCCTTTCTAGGATCAGCGCTTCCCTTCAGACTGGCAGAGGCCAAGAGCTCCTCAGTCAGTGAGAAATCAGCGCCGAGACGAGTTGGAGCTTTAAATATTGATGGAGGCTCAGCAGCAGCGACCTGATGTCATTTTCACGGACTGATTTCCAATGCGAGGATGAGGACTGACGGCACCTGGTTATGATGAACGGGCCAAAAATAACAGGTTTGTCCAATAGTTCACAGAGCGCGCAGACTTTAGCCAGCATGGACTCAAATGAGGTTGTCATACTTTTTAAAAAAAGATATATATAAAAAAATTAAGTCATGGGGGCATTTGTGCAGCAGTGCACCAAAAACTCAAGGCTGCTGAGATGCAGTAAATCTAGCATGTAAATGTGTTGGGCTGTTGTGACCCTGGCGCTGTGTTTGCCTAATGGCGTGAAAGGCAGAAATGATTGAGAAGAGTGAAACCTGCCACCTCTCATAATCAGAGCTCATTTGCAAAAGGCTGCTGCCATCTGTGGTGTCAGACCCTCCTTTCCACCCTTAATGACAGTTTCTGTGAAACTGATTAGTCTGCAGCAGGAGGCGGGAGGAGCTGCACTGAGGTGAAGGGGGGGGGGGTGATGCAGGTGTTGCAAACAGGAAAATTCAACAGTTAATGTAAGCCTCGCTGAAGAAAACAGAAAACAATTAAGTCTAATGATTCCTTATTATTATTATTATGATCAAGCCTTTATTAATACAGGTAGTCTCATTTAGAGATACATTCTCATTTACAAGAATGATGCTTAAAATGATGATGAGGTGGGTAATGAAGGATGGCTAGTTCAGTAATTTGGTCTGCATTTGACTTAAATCTTTTTGTTAAAATCAATAATGTAAATGTTTTATTTAAGATTATACTTATTGGGTTATCTCCTTTAAAACACACAAAACATCAGACATTCATGTAATTTTACTCTGTAGTGTGATTATATAACCAGACTCACAAACTATCCTCAATGATTACCTGACACGTAAAAACTGAGCTCCTGCATGCATGATATTAATTATATTTCCATCAGGAGTTTTAAACAATACCTGTATGCTTTCACTTTATACCTTTTACATCCTCAAAGCAAAAAGGTCAGAACCCAAAAATTTGGATTTTTTTTTCATCATCACAGATAGCACCTTAGGCATGGATCAGAGCATCTGATCACCTTCCTGCAGCCAGTGGAGAATTCTAACTCTGTTGAATTTTCAACCAATCTTTTAAGGAGTTGTTGGTCTCTTTTTCATAATTACTATTTTTTATTTTTTTTTAAATATTGGTAAGGTTTGCATATGCCGTGGAACGTTAAAAAAACATAAAAACTACCTCTGCACTAATAAACCATGGACTATTAGAGAACTTGGGATCATTATCCAATAGCAAAAAAAGAAATAAAAACTCACATTCTTTTTTATTTTATATTCAAGCATTGCGATTCGGTCTTAATTTAGTTAGACGTACGATGACAACTTGCATACAATTTTTAAACCCACGTACTCAAAGCTTTGCATAGTTGTTTTTTTGAATGCTAAGTATTTTGATCAAAATGCTGAAATCTTAACTATTTTTAAATGTAACTTTGACTTTCACTGCATTCTTTTTGATGCCTGTGTGGGCCGGATGACTCTTGTGAAATATGACTGCTTGCAACCCCCGATCAAAACAAAGCTATTGTAACTTCCTGCTTATTCATTAAAGTCAGATTCCATCATTTCAGAAGGTAGTTATAAACACAATGTAGAAAATGACTTTAAAAGTTTGAAACATCAAACATAACTCTCTGCGTCAGATTCCACGTCGAAAAATGTCGAGTATGAAACGAGAAAAAAAAATTAAATGGTATTTTAAAGACATCGCTCACAAGCGCACAAACTTGTAAAAACCCAAATCTTATAAGGCCCTCTGAATATAATTTAATGTTTTGCACATCTAACAACTCACACGGTGAAATTTAATCTGACGGTACCCAAAACATTTTGCTTTCATCTCCCCTCTCAACCCTAAAGAGAAAAGTGCAAATGGATCAAATCTAATCTAATTTTTCGGAGCCTTAAACAGCGTCTGACACCATGGTTACAATCAATACGGAGAGACAGGAGAGCTTTAATTTAGCCGATGATACGGTGTAAAGTTATTATGGAAACGTAATCTTCAGGTGCTCTTCTACCATCTGTCCAACCAAGATGCTGCCATGCACTAAACATATTTAAACAGACATGGTAATTTTAAGTTGATAGTTTTGTGTGTTGTATCCGTCATGACTGCCTGAACTCATTAACGCTTAAAGAAGTCATAAATCATAACTGCACACAAAGGAGGGAACGGCCATCGAGAGTGATGCTGATAATGAGCCTGATAATACGTCTGCTTTTAATCTTGCATGAATCTTTTGCCTCATTACAAATAGCTGCCAATCACTTCTAAAGCATCTCTGAGCTTCTAAGCTTTAATCTAAACTGATCGGTGCCGGCGGCAGCGGGTGGTGAACGTCTGCTCTCGTCTCGGCGTGCGGCCCGGCTTTAGTCGCCCCGACATCTCTCTGAGTCACCTGCTCCGTCTGGACCTCAGCGCCACCTCCGTACGCCGCACCTGCAGGCCCGTTGAGGTGTTTCCCCTGGTTAAAGGGTATGACTCAAGTGGCACAACAGGGGGTGAGACACGCAGCGGAGGTAAAGAAAACCCAAGCTTACGAACAGCCTGTCACAACATATTTCGTGAGCAGGCTGGATGACTCAATCGCTGGTGGTGTGGGACATAAGGTGCCACCAGCCACAGTGAAATGTGATACCCTGAGAGTCAGGCACCCAGCTAGCCGGCTTTACCCACCAACATTGCGTTCTTTGCACCACCGCCAATGTTTTCACGCCGGTACACATACAGCTCCGGTCATATTATCGGCACCATGGTGAAGGCTTCCATAATAAATTAAGTCTTAAAACACAATAATGTTTAACCTGGGCTCACACTGACTACGGTGTGGGTTACGGTCCTGATCCAGTTCTGGTTTGCTGCAAACCCCAACTCACACTGCTCCTAGGGAGACAACGTCCAGCTGTGGCTCCGGCTTCAGAAACGGCACTAGTGAGTCCGTCTGGTCCTTTATGTTGCTGTCCCTCATGAATGATTAAAAAACAGCCATGGTTTTCATTATTGTAGGGCAAAAAGCTCATTATCTGTGCGCTTAAATACCGCATTTCATCCTCCAAAAGCCCCTCAGGTTCCTGGTGTTCCTGTGTTGATGTTTTGTTTACACTAGTCAAGCTAGTTAAGTTGGTGCAGTGATTTTATTCTGAAATTCACTGGAAGTCTATCCTGTCTAGTGCCCGACGTTTCCTGTTTGGACCGTGAAATTCAGGTGCTTCATCTGGGGACCGCTGCGGCGGCCGGTCAAACTTCCTTCTGGCTGAAGAAAGTTTGACCGGCCTCGGTAACCGGACCCACAACCGCATGTAACTAGAGACTAGAGAACAATACAGAGAGCTGCGGTGTGACGTCATCTAAAATATTACCTTTAGTTCTTCACGTGATTAGTTTTTAGTTCTATGTAAAATATTTACATTTTGCTTATTGCTCCTTTAAAGACCTCTTGACGGCATGCACTCTAACAAAGTTTCCAAAGCCAATGAAAGAGAAGCCGGCCCACATGACAGATCCTTCCTTAAACTTAACAGTGGGTATGAGTTGCTTTTGAACAGACTCCTCCTTTTTCATACCCAACCCCTCTGCATTACTGCTGAAAAGCTCAAGCTTAGTCTCAGTTTAATCACTGCTGTAAACCAGACTTCACCCTGAGGTCTCTATCAATTGTGCAAGTCATTTTATTAAAAAGGAATACATCCTATGTTAGCATTCTTCCCCACTGAATACATGTACTCAAATTAAATATTCGTGCAACTAAAGCCGCTGGCACTGCACGTCATTTTCTGAATCTGGTTTAAATGATCACTTCCTCTAGATATTCAATGCCATTTCTTACACTAATTCTGCAACCTTCAATCAGTGTTTACACAGCTTGTGAGTCCGTACTCCACGCTCATCATTACGACCTGATAGTTTAGTGCCAACTCAACATGGTCTTGGCTCAGTGAAGTTTCAAAATAGCAACATCCAAGTCTGCCAAAAGGTTAAAAAAAAAGAAAAAAAGACAGATGGGCTGCGTGAGTTGAAGCAAAGTAGGGAAGGTATGAGAAAAACAGCCAGAAGGAAGAGATGAAGGGATAAAATTCAAC
Source organism: Fundulus heteroclitus (assembly GCF_011125445.2). Classification (NCBI taxonomy): domain Eukaryota; kingdom Metazoa; phylum Chordata; class Actinopteri; order Cyprinodontiformes; family Fundulidae; genus Fundulus; species Fundulus heteroclitus. Next base: position 39,671,293 of record NC_046363.1, read on the forward strand.
CTTGGTGGAAGAAAGGAACTAATGTGAGCAGACTCGAAGAAACCTACCCAAAAAAAAAAAAAAAAAAATAGAAGAGAAGAGAAAGCAAAGCTAATGACAAAGAGTTAGGATGACAACCTGAAGAACAGAGAACAAAAGAGGGCAAGGAGCAAATTTAAAAGCAGGAGAGGTTAAGGGCTGAGGCAGCGGGAGAAGCAGGCAGACTTGATGAGGTGAATGACAGACAGTCACTCAGCTGGGGGTTGAACCCTGGTGCTCTGCAGGAACTGATACGCTATCACAGAAAAAAAAAAAAAAAAAAAAGGAAAACTTTCCAGAGCCCTCTATAGCTGCATCCACAGCGTTAAAAATAGGCAGCGCGGTGAGTTATGTAAAGAGGCAGGGTTTCCAGAGCACGGAGCCTGTGCCACGTTTCACTAATTGGTGTAGGTTTCTCCAAAACGGAAACCATGTGAGAAGATCTGCAGGTGATGGAATCTGCAAGCAAAGTACAATAAAAATACCAAAAATATCCAAAGACTGTTTGATAAACTAAATGACTGCGTTCTCTCCGAGCTGCCTAATTGACTTCATTAACAATATAGCAGCCAGAAGCCTATTCGTCTGCGACGCCAATTACAGCTAATTCAGAAAGTGTCCCACGTTCTTAACAGTCAGAACGTTTCTGCACTTTGAGGACCAATAAATCTTCACGGGTCCATCAAACTGGAATTCAGAATATCATTTAGTTCTGAAGATTAAAGTAAAGACTAATTGCCCACAAAACTCTTAGATTGTTTCTGCATTCTCCCAGAGGTGAGTTTAAATAATGTAAAACCTGCAGAGCAATTTGCGCTTCCAGTTTTTATTTTTTTTTTTTTTTGCAACCAAAGCGAGGATGTTCCAAAATAAGCCCTAATTAGATTCTGCTTCTGCAAGCTTACCAGAGAAGTGATTGTTCAATTAATGGGTACTCCATCCCAACAAGAAGCCAAAGAAACAAAACAGCCCCTGGCTTCACATGCAAGTGCTATTTCCCCTCCGCCTGCTAATGCCGAGGATTTATTTGTCCTGCACCCGGAAAAACAATTTCATTGTTGAAGGAGACCCCGAGGTTTCAGACTTTAACGAAATGAAGCCGTTCCCTACTCTAAAACTCACAGACTCATGCCTATGACAGCTGAGGAGAGCCGTGGCAGCGTGGCAATAGTCGCACATGGGCAGGATTCTGGCTGTTGACGGAGCAAATTTAATCATGTACACTTGTTATTAGGCATTTCCATAATATTCCACCTCAGTGCTCAGCCATTTGAAGGCTGGTATAAAAAAAAAATAAGCACGTTAGGGCGATATTGTGAAATTGAACACATCAGTGACAACTGAAAAATAGTTCTGATGAGCACTTCATTTAATTCCAGGTGTGCCGATGCATATACAGTAAATATTTCATTACATCTTTGATTAAACGCACCCTTCAGAATTCACAATAAATGAAGCGCTTCTGTATTTATGCAGCACCTCGCAGAGGAATTCCTATCCCTTCAGCTTTTTGCAAACCTAAATTACTATTTTGTTGCTGTTTTAAGCGACGGAGCAACACAGGTTGGAGCCAACTAACCGTTTCTCTTGCAAATGCAAATCTGAAAAGTGTGGCATACCTCTTGTTTTTCTAAACCCCCCTATATAAAACCCACTGTCACCAACTGCCTTCAGAAGTCGCTAATTAATAAATGATTTAATTTCATTGCAAATCAAGCTGCTCTGTTAAGGCCTTGGGGGTTTGTCTGAAAACATTAGTGAACAAGCAGCATCATGACGACCAAGGAACGCGTCAGAGCCAACAGGCATAAAGCTGTGGAGGCCTTTGAGGCAGGGTGGGCAATAAAACAACATCCAAGGTTTTGAACATTTTACAGAGAACAGGTCAATCCATCATCTGAAAAATGGAGAAAGAATGGCTGCAAACCTACAGAGACACCACCGTCCACCTAAAGCGACAGGTTGGGTAAGGGAAAGATTTATTACAGAAACAGCCCAGAGGCCTGTGGTAACTGTGGAGGAGCTGCAGATACCCACAGCTCAGGTGAGATAATCTGCTGACACGGCAATCATTAGTCACCCCCTATAAATCTTAACCTGACAACAGCCAGCTGCATGTATCGCTCCGCCTAGCTCCACTCACATACATCTGGGACACGGCTCATTGAAAGTGATTTCCCCAACCAAATTTTTGGTCTGGCCAATCAGGACGCAGGGCGGGTGTTTCATGGATGTGACGTAGTGGAGAAGCCACCGTGAGATTCCAGCAACAATGGCGGCTCGCATCGAGGAAGCAAGCGTTAGCATTGATGCTGCTATTTCTTCCGTGTTGTCCAATCTATCTGATATTGTTTCATTAAAAGAACATCAGAGAACGGCTCTGAAGTCTTTTGTTGGTGGAAACCATGTTTTCGCCCTTCTCCCGACCGGATTTGGCAAGTTTTGTTTTCCGGGGCGCGTATGCGGACGCGCCCCGGACCGGTTAGCGCGAACCATATTGGGAGGCCTTTAGTCCTCGACGCGGTCGGCCCGGGATAGACTCCGACCCGCGGCGCTTTGCCGCCTGTCTTCCCCCCTCTTCTTAGCTTCGGTGTGACGACTACAGTGTTTCCCGCAGGAATTTGCTCATGCGAGGCGGACCGACTCGCGGAGTGGGGGTTTGGGGGGTGGATGACTTTTTCTCCGCGGACCGGCTCGCGGAGCGGGGGGGGTGGACGACACGTTTTCCGCGGCCGCCTCGCCAAGATAGCGCTGCGGGAAACCCTGCACTACAGCCGCAAACACATAAAAAAAAAAAAAAAAAAAAAGGGGGTTTTTTTTTTTCCGGCGTCGGTCTCATCAGCGTCACGGGTTAGCTTCGGTGTGAGTGGTTGAAATAGCACGTCGATAAAGATGACAGACAACTGGTTTATCCAATCATATGCAAGGAGTTTTGATAAGGCCCAGCCTTCAGTAAAGGCAATTCCTATGGCGGTGTCCCAGATGTATGTGAGTGGAGCTAGGCGGAGCGATACATGCAGCTGGCTGTTGTCAGGTTATATAAATCTGGCAGCTATGGAAAAAGAAAACTTTTGAATGAAAGTCACTGAGAATCCTGTATAATGCTATATGTGATAGAAAAAAACTAACATCCTCCTGAACGTTACACTTTCAATCATATATATTGGTGTTCCTCACTAAACTCAACTCCTAATATCTGTTGTTGGTCTACTGCCTTTAACACCAGCTGCACCCATGCAGAGAACCAGGGTGCAACAATGTTTTCTGCAGCCAATTTTTATTCATTTTTAAAAAAATCATGGTATACTTTTGTGGGCAACGAACACTGCGCACCACCCTGAGCACAACCTCCCCCCTGGAAAACATGGTGGCAGCAGCAACGTGCAGCAATGCTTTTCTCTAACGGGGACAAGAAGGTGATCATGGTTTATGGGAAGATGGATGGAGCTAAATACGACGTAATCCTGAAGAAAACCTGTTAGAAGTCGCAAAGCAGCAAAAGCCTGCGGTGCAGGTTCTCCTGTCACATAAAATCCTGCTGAAATACATTAAAGTCTGTGGTTATTATATGAAAAAAGGGAAAAAAATTCAAGGAGAATGAATATTTTTTCCTAAGGCATTGTATCTGCTTTGAGGACAGATGACTGGAAGAGAAGCGCTGTCCAGCAGGGTCTGGATTTACTCCCCCTAAAAAGTCACATTTGGCTAAATGATCAGACTATTTAGCTTTTATTCATTCAACTTTGAAATATCAAGTCAGTCATGAAATGCAAATCCACGACTAACCTTGAAAGTAATGAGAATTTCTACTGTTTGAGAAGAAAAATATAAACATTTAAGCAGTGCCTGTGTGGACAGACTGCACCCTAAAATTCATTAGGCTGACAATTACTTCAATGGAACATTTCTAGAGTTCTTTTTTTCTTTAAATTGTGTGCAAAATGACACCTTGGTAATGTACAGTAAAACTTAAATTCTCATTTTTAAGCCAATAACACTGTCGGAAGCACATGCAAAGTCCCTTAATATTATTATTACATGCAGCTGAAACCGGAAATAAAGGGATACGCTGTTTATTCAGCCATGGTGGTTGGTCAAACAAAATGCTTCCAGTGCAACTTTGGCTGTAATTATGTGTATCTAAAGGAGAAAAAAGTGGCACTGGAAAAACTGTGGCTGCACCAACCAACTTAAAGAGGCAGTTCATGCCAAAGCCACTCTCCTGAAGCTTGAGTGCCAATAAATACTGGGCAAAAATTAGAAAAGGATTTTGTTTTAAGGAGAAAGAAAATTTTAATTTCTGCCAATACGGCGTTCGCTTGAGAGTGAACTGCTGCTTTAATGGATGGAGAAACTTGCAGACGGCAGCTGCACAGTTTCAGCCACCGGCTGTAAAAACTGTACAAAATAAAATAAAAAAAAGATGACACTGAGGTTCAGAGAAAGTCAGTTCAACAAAGGAGGCAGTTACACTTGAAAGGGTTAGTCCAACTAAAAACAGAAAAATAAAAAGAAGAAAGAAGAGGAAAACAGGCAGATGAAGCGGGAGTGACACTCCCCAGAGGTCAGTGCGAGCGATTGAAGGGTAAGGGGGTCACAGAGTGAATGGCCGGGACCTCTGCAGAGGTGGGTTTGATCACTGTGGGCCCCGCAGACTTCACTGACACCCGGACCTGGCTTTTAATGGCCGACGAGACAGAAAAAGCTATTTCACTGGCGGCTGTGGAAAATGAAGAGCTTTGGGTGTCCAATGCTTTTTGGTTTCGTTCTGACGGCATGACGTCTGTCGCGCTTTTGCAGATGTCACTTAAAATGAGGCGTAAACTGCTAAGGAGCTGGATGGATGAACGGAAAACGCTCCAGTGCCGCTGCGTGACTGGTAACGGACGCCGTGGCATTAACAGACGACGTTAGCCGGGATGTCTGCAGAACAAGACGTACGGCTGTACATCATGAAAAGGCTCGTGATAAATCATGTATGAGAGGCAGCCGGCGGGTCGGCGCGCTCGGATAGGCTTAGCCAATTGACTTGATCTCTATTTGACTGCCTTAATGAACATGTTCAGAATATGTAGCCAGAGCTGCTGAGATTTAAAACTGTATTAAATATTTCAACATTCAATTTTACACTGTGTGCAGTTTGGGAAGTAGCGGCTAATCTTAAAGGGACTATTAGAATGAAAAGCAAATTAGGATTTTCAAGCAGTAGCTTTGAACGAATGCACTGTTTTATCTCATAAGAGGGAATCCCTTTTCAGACAAATATTAAAATAATGATGCGTGTGTATAGTTTTAGTGGCTGGGGTCTCTGGTTTAAAAAGGCATGGACAAATGTGTTGGTACTCCTTGGTAAAGATGTGCAAAAATACTAAAAGAAATTTAGTAAATTTCTTTTATTTCAGCATAATTCTCCACCGATTATTTTTATTTTACAATTGTAGGTAAAAATCTGTTACAATAAATGCAACTAAAGTAATTTTCAACTCATACTTTATTTCTTAAAATCTGAAATGTTGTCAGAATGTTATCATGAGTGATCCTTTAAACCTGTGGCATAAATAATGGACCAGTTGTTTTAGTCTACATAACCATTATATGACATTTTTATGTCCAACCATAACTAATTTAAATGTGTGATTTGTTAAATCTTGCTGGGACTTTAAAAATCTGTAATTATTAATATTCTGGCTTATTTTAAGTGTGTTTATTTATTTGCCTATCAGATTACTTTGCTGCTGATACATATATGTATGAAATGTCCCGACTAACGGACAGAACAAAAGATGCTACACCAGGATATTTTGGTGGCCTCTGGCAGAAAGCTGAAAAATGGATCCTCGTTGGGTCTCTGAGCATAATAGTGATTCAAAGCATTTCTTCAAATCAATACAGACCCACCAGATGCAAAAATCAGATTTTTTGTTGTTTGCCAATTGCAATTTATTTATATTTTAATTGATGATGATGATGTGAACATTAAGTGAAACTATAGTTAACAACCGAGCCTAAACGACATTGTTTCTGACTCCATGTTGGCTCCACATGTTCTTAAAAAAGGAACACCATACCGGAACCCCCCCAAACATGTGCCTTTTTTTTTCCCCTGATAAGTCTGGATGCTTCGGATATTTTCAGGGTGGTTAGAGGGGATCCACGGTCCCGGCTAGGTGACTGATGATGCAGGCCGTGTCTGTTGCCATGGTCTTTAGATGTATAAATAACTCCTTAGAAAACTGGCTGGCATCAATGTCCCCCCTCAGGAAACCAGACTCTGCTGATGAAAAGGTTCAGACTGAGTTCACTCCCGGCTCTCCTTCTGTACTCTTTTAATGAGATAGAAAGCATCCGCTTGACTTGTTTCCATCCTCATCATCATTATCATCATCTCCCTGTGCTGGTTAGCTAAATTAGAAGCTGACCAATTTCTTTTTGTCCAGTCCAACCCACGCGCGCTCCTCTGAACGTGAGCGAGAGGGAAGAAAGGGAAAAAAAGTCAAACCCTAATAGATGTTTGGAGAGAGGGAAAGAGGAAACCACAGCGCTCTAAAGCGCATAAGTCCTAACGCGCAGGCCTCTGTGTTCACACTAAATGAACAGGTGGGTGTATTCCCCAGCCAGCGGCAGCTCTATTGCAAACTGACTTCTGGCATTTTTCTAAATAGCAGTAAGTCAGCAGGTTCCTGGCCTCTCCTTTAAGATCTCAGCCCTTTACATAATGTAGCGCAGCTCTGTGTATCTGAGCAAATACGTTGCTTCATGCATTTCTACCGCCGCTCCTATAATAAACGTAGGGGGCTGCATCCGCATCCTGCGCCACGGTTCAGGCTTAAGGCAGCATAAAAGTAAGATCATGAATTTGTTGACTGCACTTTTTTTTTTTTTTTAAATCCACAGCTGTTTGGATCTTTCCAATGTTAAAATCCTGAGAGAATGTAGCATATCCCGCCGTCGCGCCTGATAGGTTAATGATGGTTTGATCATTTTGACAACTCTATTTTTCTGGTAACAGCAGCTGCTCTCTGAGAAACGTCTAAATGCACTAAGAACATCTGTGCTTAAAAAAAAATAATTACAAGATGAGGTTATTTTGTTTAATGTTGCTAGTTTCAATCACCAACAAGGTTTCTGTTTAAATACTGGATTTCTCAAATCAGAGCAGTTATTGTTTGCCACCTCAAAAACCTGAGCTTTTCCAACCCAAAGACCGTAACTTGATTCCAAAAAAAAGGTTAAAAAAATAAAACAACTGGACTTCTGTTTTTCATTTTTGGACCTTATTTCGGATTAATCGTGACCTGGATGAATGGGAATCTTCACCAACACGTCACTTCATGCCTGAACTCTGTGCCATAACTGCTGTAAAAACTAGTAGAGCTATTTCTAAAGATACTGTAACACTGAGATCATCAAGAAATTCACAAAAAGAAAATTTGAAAATAAACTGAAATGTGCATTTTTTTTGTTGGGATATATTTCTAACTGACAGAAATATATTTATAATTTTCCCAAAGACGAAGCAAGGATAAAAATGTCCCGGTGCAAACTTTCTGAGTGGCTTTTATTTATTTTATTTACCAATTTTTGCAAATATAATAAAATTTGTCAGTGAAGATAGTTAAGTAACGCATTTCAAATTTCAAGTAGTAACTGTGGAGGAGCAACATTAAAAGGTTAAATATTATTGCAATACGAAAAACTTCAGAAACTTTCCTGAAAATGGGATCCTCTCCAAATCTTTAAACATGTTTTTTTTGTGTGAAAATTTGGACATTGTAAATAATAGTGATGTTGAATCAGAGTAAAGCTTATTTTGTATATATTGTAAAGAAGAGTTAATCCATTTCCACACACATGTCCAGAAATGCCATCTCTTGATCTTTTAAGCTACAGCTTTGCTTCTGCATTAAAAAAAGTGCTGATAAAATGACAAAATTCTCCAACATAGCTGTTTATATTTTAATTGACGAATCAATGAGTGTTTCTGCCTACAATTTGCACTATTGTTCCTGGATTCTAAATTCTTACATTTATAGCATCAATCATAAAAGTCAATTTATGTTACAACTTTTTATGGCAGAACAAATATTTTGGAAATAGGACAAAGCAGGAGCTTTCTGTTTTATTGCAGTGGTCATTTTTAGGCGTGCACATACACATCTGACTGCAGTCTTGTGCAACTTTTATTCAGGAATGTCTTTCTTGCCTCACTGGTTTGACTATTTTTTGGTTGATATAGTCACTGTGCTTCCTACCGGCCCACCCTGTTTCTGCTGAGAGATGTGTTAGGACTGTTAAAAGGTTATCTGGTATAAAAACCGGTGAGAAAATAGCGCAGGAGTCCCTCTAAGAACATGGATGCTGTTCCTTCCAGCCCGGTGCCTCTCCCAGATTATCAAGCCAGCCATCCAGCCCTCCTGATTGAAACGCCAGTGTCACAGTCTCCGTCAGAAATAGATTGTGTCGCTGCGGAGACTATATCCTAGCCCACACCATTGGGACACTCATGTTTTCTGACTGCCAGGTTCACATTCCTCCAGGTTATTTATTTGTAACCGACTTTTCTTATTTAGGCCTGAGAAGCTCATCATTGCAGCCACAGAGACTGTCTGTGTGAATGAAAGCTTGTTTTACTTGGAGTTTTATGGTCTTGTGACACGGTCTCCGTGTCCACAAAGCAGCAAGAAAGAACAAAAAAAAAAAAAAAAACAGTCAGGCTGCTTTGTTCTTGGATTCACTCCAACTTATCCTGCCCACATGAGCAGAAATAGACTTTGTAAAATTAAGGATAATAGATCAACAAGGTTTATATTTCTCAATCTAAGCTTCTTGAGGTTACATAACAGATTCGATATGTATGCCAATATAGATAACCAGACATCAGGTGTTAGTAATTTTAATTGATAAGACTCAAATCAGCAAACATATCAGTATTCTAGAACTGAGTAAAACTTAAAGCTGTAAAATCGGCAGACGCTGTATTATTTAAAGCAATGGACTATTGTAAAAGTCCACATATGGGGGACTGCAGAGACGTCTGGTCATAAATAGTCTTAAAAAGCGCCAGATTGGTGGTAGGTTTTTACAGAATATTCTTTTTAAACACTGTTCTTTTTGCTTCCATTTCTGGTAATCGATTTTAACGTGCATTCTCTTCTCTAGCCTTTATGGTACAGTTGGTAATATGACAGGAGCCTGGGGGCTTCCTGTCTCCCTGAAGAGAGAGGAATCAGCCAGAGAAATAACAAAGCATAGGAAAAATACCTTAGTGAAGAAGTATAACGGTCTCTTAAATAGGATGAATCGTGGAGAAACATTTAGGCTTTTTTCCCCAGTAGCTTTTTTCATGTTATTTTAACAAATCTAATTCAGAGACATCATCTTTGGCTTTTAATGTCAACCTTATTATGCTTGATGCTGAAAGGGAGAAATCCTATTTTATAATGGCATCTGTGAATAGACATGAGAGCGGAGGAAATGATACCGACGTTCCCTCAACCAGTGTTTTACTGTGAGCAGCTATTTCATGATTTAAAAGGTAGAAAGTCTGTTTCTAAACCCAGCCAATTGTGATTTACTTGCAGAATGTAACAGCTGATCCTAAACCTTACCCAGGAAGTGGAGCAGATAGGAAACAGACAGCAAAGGGAAACACTTTCCCAACACATTTCACATGATTCTGCAGACTTGATATCACTTTCCCATTACTTCCTCCAAGAAAATAATGTTTATTTAAGGGCAAAAACCCTCCAGAATGATGCTATAATCTTTCTGTCTACTTAAATATTTATGATGCTAATTCAGGCTTGGAAACAAAGGGGAAAATATTGCTAATGTAAGAGCAGTCCGAATTAGCCTTAAAAACAGACGCATTTGAAGGCTGAGATAAAATCAAACGTTGCTTGTTTTCTAAACAGAGAAGGACTGAGTAATAAAAAGTAAACGTAGTTGTTTTTTTATTTAAGGAAACCTTTAACCTGTAAAAGTAACTCTTGTCGTTGTTCGAAATCTGAGAATATTTTCTCGCCATTGATCAGATAAAACAACCTAATTTAATAAATACAGGAATATTAATGAGTATTTCTTGTTTTTTGAGGGTTTAAAATACATAATATCTAACATAACTTAAACAATAGTTTTTGCTTCATAGCAGATGAAATATTATTGATCTCTTTAGATACTTCTGTCCTCATAGCTCTTTTCAGTTCTTCCAGTCATGTCGGTTTTATAATCACAGCCTCAGGAAAGGTTCTGTATATGGTGAGTAGAAATGTAACTTTAGTTCATAAACTATTTATTTTTAAATGACAAATAACTTTTATAGAAAACTTTGAAACTGTTGGAAAATATTTGTGGAAAAAACTTAAACATATTTCAAATATGCTTGACACTGATGCAACAAAAGTGGAGATTCTGGTCCCATCAGTACTTAATAGAGAAAAATTAACCTACAAATGAAAAAAAAAACTATTGTGATCCTAATGGCAGCTATTTATTTATTTTTTTTTGCTTGCTTTGCTAATGCTTTCCAGCATCTGACTGGGGGAAGCTTCTACGTTTGCTGGAAAACTCCCCCTGAGTAACAGGTCACAGGTCCTCCAGTGGGATATGACTCAAAAATGTCTGAGAAAAAAGATTCCTAATTAACTTCTTAGGGCCAAGATGGTGTTTAATATCTATAATAAGATCTGATAACTGAAGTGGAGATGCCAAGCTTCAACCCTGGGATGGGTTAAGCAGCTTTCTGCAGAAGACTGGACACTGACGTCTCATTGCTAGGCCATGTTTGTTGGTTGACAGCGACTGTTGCAAAGGTGCTGCAACAAAACACCAAATTAAAACTTTAAAACATCTCTTTTTCCTGTGCCGTTTGTTTTTGTTCGATTTCAAAGATGGTTCTTTTTCTTTCTACAGAGCAATGATGCTAGCAAATTTGCAGCAGCAGACGGTCCTCTTTTTTTTCTTCTTCCTTTTTGTTTTTCTGTTAACCAAACTATTTGAAGGAGATTTGTGCCGAGTTAAATACAAAGATTTCACGAGTTCGTCTCAGACGATACAGACCTGTTGACTTCCTGAAACGTGTCGGACGACAGTTAAAAAAAATGAAATGCGCCGGATCCCTTTTGAAAATCTGCGCGCACTGAACTCATGGCCAGCTTCTCGGGAGTCATGTTTAACTCTGCATGTGAACAATATGCTCTTCAATTTCCACACACTGGCCTGGAAGTGAGGCCGGCGGGGAAATTACGCATCCCAGCATGTAACGCCGAGACTAATGAAGTATATGGGTGATAAAAGTTAATTAGCAATGCTTTGTGCCATTCACTGAGATTGGGAGTTAAGTGTTAGTGAGCTAATCGAAATGATTGTTCACCCTGGAATAACATTTTCATTCATTAGCATGCATACCACCGCTTGTATTCCCGCGCGAGACAGGAGCAGATTTCTGGTCAAAACTGTTCAAAATCATCTCTCATCTCATTAAAAAAAATTATAGAAAAAAAAAGACTACATAAATTACTTTACAAAACATGCTGGGCATGTCTGTTGACACAAAGGAGGAATGCATGCTGCAAACGGGAAACTGTTGCACCAGAGTGAAACCTTGATTAGCTTCTTTTAGCGTTAGTCTGGTTAGAAGTGTGCAGTTAGACGACGGGGGCCCAGCAGTGCAATCCCCTGCAGGTCAGCGTTCAAAGAGGACGCGTGTCCCCCCCCTCTCCCCCCCCTTACCCTCCATCTCCACACTGATCGGCTCTGAGTCAGGTGACCCTCGTTCCCCCAGAGGGGGAAGGCGATCAGGACCTGTACCTCTTTCAGAGTCACCTGCCTCCTTTGGGAATGCCGCCCCAAGATGTGTGGTGCTGGCGCTTGTGGGTGTGGTCTTCCCTGTGGTTGTAGCGAAGGGGGGGAGGAGGAAGAGGAGGAAGGGAGGGCAACAGAGCGAGTGATTAGTGAAATGTGACACAGCGTGGAGAATAAACTTTAGAGAAATGAGGATGAGTCCTGAGCGGAAAGGAAACCTTCACCTGTTAAAGCAAACGCCCTGCAACGGTGAGCAACGTGATGATCACACAGAGCAGAATCTAATGGGGTCCTATCAGAAATTATTTTTTCATCTTACCTTCATGTGTGTTTTTTTTTTTTTTTAGATTATTGAACAAATAAAAGCTCTGCAGATGCATGAAGAATAAAGCCTTCTCCGTGAGAAGTGGCTTCTTTAGGGGAAGATAGTGTTGCATGTGGTCTAATATTAGTACTATGGACTATGTATGCATACAGATGAACAAAGCATGAGTTTCAAACAAGTAAAAAAAAAGAAAAAAGAATGAGACGCTGTCGCAAACGTCAGCTTCACGTTCAAAGCAAATTGGGAGAAAGCTGTAGCTAGATTTAACATCAGCAAGAATAAATCATTTTAGATGTAAATTCAAAGGGAGTAACACGACAAGACATGGAAACTCGATGGCGTTCAGCCACCCGGTGGGACCTTAAACATTTTTTTTGTAGATAAACCTCCTAAAATAAACATATTCCAAAATTTTTATATTTTCTTCTTACTTCCAAACATACATGCATTGTAGGGATGAGCCAGTGTGCGATTCCTAGTGTATGATACCCTACAGTAAACATTTCACAGCTTAATGACATCAATATATATATATATATATATATATATATATATATATATATATATATATATATATATATATATATATATATATATATATATATATATATACACACACACCTAAAATATATACCATGATTTAATAACAGTCTACAACACAACTGCAGCAAATATTCCTACTGCTGCTAAAGTAATGTAAAATGCAGATAAAATTATTTTATTATATTGATTTTGATTCATACACCTGGGCAAAAATAGAGAGCAAAGGTTTGTTAAATGTTGCGGTTACACGGATGCAACAAGCTGATATCAGCTGTTTAATTAGTCAGGCTATCTGCTCTGGTAGCCTGTGTACACTTAGCTTCTGAACAAACGGGCTGCATATATGACTGTAGATTTAAACCTTAATATGAGGGATTCATAGCATTTCAATTGTTTTTGTACCTACTAAGCAAAGGGAAAAATGTAGTTGCTATCTTTCAGCGAGTGTGGAGCAACAGGTGGGGGAGGGGTATGGCCCACAAAACCAGAGCAACACTTAACTCTGGCTCTCAGTAAAAAGATTTTGAATTATAGAAACAATAACAGAATTTTTTTTTTACTTAATTTTACTATTAAACCCTTTATATACTGCCATACCAGTAACAGGTCCATGACTAACGCTGCGCTCCCAGCTCTTTGCAAAAAGCCACTTTTATCGTGTTTCATGATTTTCACAAGTACAACAAAGCTACTGTTTGAGAGTAAGAACAAGTTGAGTCAAAATCAAAGTCACATATTTATTTATTTTCTTCACATTAAAGTGACAATACTCTAAAGATATTATATTGCTTGATTTTTTTTTATTTATAAAATGAAAATGGTTGGTTATTTAAAGTTGAAATAAACATTAAAATCCTTTCAATTAGCAGGTCAGGTGAGGAATCAGTGACGGTCCATGACGACTCTCAGGCATGACAAGTGCAAATCTTATAAACACATATTGTGTGCAACAAAGGCGCCAGTGAATAGAGGAGATGGGAAGGTCAAAGTTTACAGTTTACAGTCTCAAAGGAGCCTTTATTAGCTCAAGAAATGCCTGAAATAAAAACAAACCTATCGGATACCAGAAATTAAACGTGGATTCGCTACTACTGTCAAACCTTTAACTGAGCAGGTGAAGCCAGGTTTGGAGTTGACGCTGCTCTATTTATTTCTATTTATTTCATAAATTCAGCACTCAGCCTGGCTGTTTAAACCAGCGGCGTTGCAAAACATAAAGTAATAGTTGCTCACAAGATCTAGATGTCTCATGATCCACTAACTGTATCATCCTAGCCTGACTTTGCACATGACCTGCCCATCAAAATAAACTCCCATCCCTCCTTTTTGTTCCCCTAAAAAAATAAGAAGCCAAAATCAAAACAAAATAACAATCAGCTGTTAGGGTTGGGTTTGTTTGAGTTCAGCACATCACCAGAAGAAAGTAGTGTTGTTCAGTCAATGTCCTCTTGGAAGAGGAGACTTGGAAGAGCTCTGTGAGAAAACCAGTCCATTTAATATTTACCAATCAGCTAATTCCCAGACGTCATGTTTCAGCAGACAAGCACACGATTCAGACATATGCCAAGAAACATGCGGGGCATTATCGGCCATAGGCCTTGTATTATTAACCAAATTAATTTGAATGACACGCTCCACGTCTTGATTCTAGGGAAAGCTCTCTGTTGTCGTCAAACTGCAGTGAGCAGCATGCTGCTTTTGGCTTGGCCCTAAAGCACTAAAAAGCCAGCAGACACTTGGGCTGGAGGGAAAGTGATTGTTTTCTTCCTCGCTGGGAGCCCGTTGACGGTGTTCACTCTGAATGAGGTGTCCCGTCACTTCGCCATCTGTGCTGGGCAAATTAAAAACGCACACAACAGGGCGTTTGGCCCTGGCAGCGCCACCGCATCCTCCTTATTTTTATAGTCTATCAGGATTAAATTTGAGAAAAGTTCAAGTTAAATCCTCTAACTCACCTTTCTTCCTTAAAAAAATAGATGAAATAAATCACCAGAAACGAGCTCAGTAGCTTGATTTCCACAGCCTGGTGTGACATTTTAGGCGGCAGAAACATAGAAGAAAGACATGAATCTTGTACGTGAGTAGTTTTATTTCTATGGGAAACAGAATCCCTTGCGATAATAGCTTTGTTGTGACATATGGGGCATTTTATTGTCCAGAAAAGTCACTAATTGATCTTTAATGGAGAGACTTAAAAGGCTTTTTGTGTGAATCAGCAAGAAAATAAAAAAAACAACAACAACAATTAGACAACATTTGAGGATCAGGCTGCAATGTTGAGCAATTCAAACAGCGCTGTGAAGCATCTTGGTGGCGAGAACCCAGCAGGATTAAGCTGCAGGGTTGCTCATCAAGACTTGCTGTCGACTGAGTGGCAATTCCTCCAGTTGGGAGGCTTACTAAGGGGCTGTAGTGGCCCAGAGTGAAGGCTTTGGCAAACAACATGGCCTCTTTTCAGACAGCGAAAGAGAGACGAACATGGTTCGGCTGATCCTTAATGTCTGATATATTTGAACAAGATAGGCTCTATGTTGTCAGTAATCACTATTTGTGGATCAGCTGCTGTAATCAGGTACTATATGCTGAAGTTATTCAAAAAATAATAATTATTTACAGGGAGCTTCAGATGCGAATTTAAAAGCAAATGCTGCATTGCGAGAGCATCCGAAGGCACCGCCTCAGCCTCCTGAGATATTGCCAGCCTTGTTGTATTTTGCTTTCCATTCTGGCTTTGCCAGAAGCTGCTCAGCCTGGCTGGCGGGAAAAGTAATGGGACGTGACAGGGATGATGATCTTTCTTGATACAGGGCATTAGGCAGCTTGGCCAGCGGAGCTCCTGGTCCATCAGAGGAGTGATGCCCCGCACAATGGCTTCAATGTTTAAACTGTCAGACTGGCAGAGAGGGAGAAGAGGCTACCGCCATTTAGGAGCCTCAAACGTTCTGAAAACCTCCCACGTTGTTCGCTTTTACCACGTTTACACTGAGGGAATAAAAGAGAAACATCTCCTCCGTATAATGAAGGAGTAAGTTTGAGTCTTATGTTGTGAAAAACGTTATGACAAACATCAAACCATATCAGCCCTGAGAAACTGAATCTCTTCATTGTGAACTATGATCAATGACGTTTTAGTCTCATTGTTTTGGTGGTTTAGCTCAAATTTAAAATAGCTTAGAATGTGCAAACAAGTCCAGCTTGCATAGAAATGGCAAAACGTCATGCATTATCCGGTTTCATAATCTCTCTCACACAAAGTGAAACGCTGCCATTAATTCTCAAGGCTGTGTGGTACATTTCCCTAAATCTGTTTATTCAAGATATTTTCCTAAAGTGCTTTTGTTGCCTACATCACAATCAATGTGCTGGTGAAACTGGGTGTATGATAGAGCTGAAAGGTGAATAAAAAAAAAACAGAACTCGAAATGATAAACTGGCTTTGAGGTTTTTGTATGCAAGCTCTGAAGAAGTAGTGCTCAAGGAACTCATGCATTTATCATGAGATCCTAAGTCCCCAGGATGAGAACGAAATAAAACATACACATTTCCAAAAGAGGTAATAAAAATAGATGCCAAGTTGAAAAAAAAAAAAAAACTGCATATATTTTTTTTCATAAAATAAAATAGATGTTTTGGATCTGGAGAATCAGCAGGAGCCGGTAACTAAAAATATAAAAGATACGTCCACTGACCATAAGCTGAATCTAGCACTGGGTTGTGTCTGCGGGTGGTCGCCAGGACATCTGAAGTGGAAAAAAAAAATAAAAACATATTATTATAACAAAGTGTTCCATGATTAACTGCCGGTTTTACATTCACTACAATTTTATTATAAATACAGTGTTTTCTCATTGCAACATGATCAGATATAAAATGGCCAAAACGGTTTGACCCAAAGACTAAAGACTTGAGTTGAACAAAAGTAAATCTTGGAAAAATGTCTATTGTAACGAGCCCCTACATAGCAATTAGTATATGCTGCATATATATATATATATATATATATATATATATATATATATATATATATATATATATATATATATATATATATATATATATATATATATATATATTTGTAGGGGCTCGTTACAATGGAAATTTTTTACAATGGAAGATTGAGTTTATATATAAACATATACAAATATACAAACAAATAAATAAATAATGGCCAACAAAACTAGTCACTCTTTGTAGTCTTTGTGGTGTGAGGCCTCTATCTTAGTGGTGCTGCAGCCTCTGGGGTCTTTCAGAACAGGTGTGTTCATACTGACAGGTCATGTGCCACTAATTATGTGACTTTTGAAGATAATTTGTAAGGTAAGATAAGTTTATTTATACATTAAAAGGTATTTTGTAGCACCTGAAAGTTTTAAGGGGTTTGTTGCAACACATTCACATGGCAATTTTCAGTTGCTTTATTCTCTTTTACACACAATGTTCTCAATTGAATTCACATATTCAGAATATTTTGAGCAGATCCATCACATAAAAAAAAACATTCAAATTGCAGGTTTGAAGGAAATGGGTAAAAAGCTGAGGGGGGTGAATACTTTTGTAAGGCACCATATGTCTATGGTTTTACATTTATTTATGAGGAGATGCCAAGCAGAAGTGGTGTATAGGATAGGAGTGCATAACACTACCACTGTTTGAAGAGTTAAACCAAATTAAGCAGCTGCGCCTGAAAACACACCAAAAGGAATGTGACATCCCTTTGGTGCGTTTGGGACAGTTGCTGTGAGACTCAGTATAAAAAAAAAAATACTTCAGGCTTCAAAGCCTCAGTATGATCAGCTCACTGTGATCAATGCACAAACACAGATACTTGGGATTTTCAGCAATTTCTTTGAAATTGGTGTACTGAGGTCTCATAAAAGGCCCAATGGCCCAAGTTTTAATAATTTTAACAGGAACCTCTGCCCCAATAACCTCATCGGCGAAGGGCCTCTCATGCAGCTTTTAACATTATCATTCAAAAGCCTGCTCCCATATAAATCTGTGTGCATTAAGATCTCAAGGGTTTCCATCTCACCGTGACAGGTATCAGGATGCTGATGGTAGCCGTTCTCCACGTCCTGCTCAAACCCACCCCTGAAATAAACAGACATGCACACAAATCAGTAACAAAGAAACTTGTCGGTAAATTTGCATCAATCCATTTCACTGATATGTCCTTCTCAAACAAAGAACCTCTTTGCAAAATTGATTTTGCTCCGAGGACTTTTTGGAGATCGGGAGGTAAGTGCACAACTCCACAATTTAATTTGTTTTGTATCTGGTGAAGGTCGGAGCGTTTCTGTTGTTGGGACACAGGAGAACAAAGAAATTAATCGAAAATCTGCTATTAAATTTTCTCATAATCCTGTAGCATTTAGCAGATTGTAAAAGTTTGTTTTGTGAGAAGTTTTAGTTTTTCCAGGGTGACTTCTTCCTTGTTGCCCTCTTAGTTATTTCCCAGCGTACGTGTACGCAGCACTTTCTGTGGCGGCATCAAGGCTACCACTGGTAAAATTGGTACCTACGGTTTCTCTGCTCTGCAATGACAGCTTCAGTGTGTGACTGTGGACTGTCAAAGAAAAATAGTGCAGAGAGAAGTGTGTTGATTTACAGCCACTGACACAAAAACCTGTCATTTACCAGTGATATTTATGGAGACGTTCTTCCTTCTCCTGAACCTCCTGCTGCTAATGGCATCAGACGATTATGCAGAGAGTTGTAAATATATCTATATGCTTGTGGGTGGTATAAGGAAAGCAAAAAGCAAACAAAAACATAGAAATGGGAGCTTTACAACCCATACCTCTTTACTAGGCTGTTAGACAAGGATTTTTTTATATGAAAAGACTGATAAAATGCAGATATTCAAGTGATAAGCACCAAACTATTGACAAAATAATGTGTCTAAAAGGATTATGAATATTTTGTCTCCATTCTTTAGAGATTTTTGCTTAATTATTCTTGGATGTTCATCTTTTCTGTCGTGAAACACATAAAATAAATAAGTTACAAATAAATATTGTATTTTTCAGATTTTAAGATGCACTTTTTCATAGTTTGGCCGATCCTGCGACTTATAGTCAGGTGCAACTTATATATCAATTTTAAAGGATAATTCTTATTAATCAACATGAACCAAGTAGTAAAAATTATTGTCTATATCCGCAAGAGGGCGCTCTAGGCTTGTGAAAACGATATGCTACTCCTGTACCGCTTAAAATCTTATTTAAATATAAACTTTCAGACAACAAAGACAGAACACATGCACATACAGTATATTGTTTCACTGTTTCAGTCTGCATTCACGCAGCAGAGCGTTGCGTGTTGCAGCTCGAAGGACCCAGACCGTGACAGAACCCTGTTATTAGGCTGTCTGTGAAGCTAATAACAGCTAGCGCTAGCTTACAGCTCTGTTTACAGCTTTAATGATGCACGTTAGCTTTATGTTGGTCTGAAACATCCATGTCACACTATTAGCTTAGCACGTAGCATCATTACGCTTACTGTCTAATTTAGCCGTAATTTTGACACCTTTTAACGTAAAGAGGCGTTACGCTGAATGTGCTGCCAAGAACCTGCCAAGTTGCTGGCTTGTTATGCTAATTTAGCCCATTCAACCTCTCAGGTATGTTCCATATTATTCAGCCGATTGTGGATGCATTGTGGATTTTGAATAAATTGGTTTACCTTATTAAATGTTAATTTTCAGTCTTAGATTGTGTGAAATACATTTCCAAATAAATGCTTATAGTCCGGTGCGATTTATAGTCTGAAAAATACGGTAAAAAAAAAAAAAAATCAGAAACTGACGTTTCTGGTCAACTTAACCAGCACATGCACAAAGCAAACTAAGATGCATTCAGTGATTAAGAAAATTCAAGCATTTGCTTAATCTTTTTGCTATAAAACACATCAAATAAGTAAAATAAAAATAAATAAATACATAAATGCTTACTTTTTTAGCTACATTTCCTTTGGACTGAAGCTTAATTAAAAACCCCCAAACTGAGAAACACTTCAGTGAGGCCTAATCATGTGAACAAATCTCTTTTTTCTCCCTATTCTTGTTGATGGGGTAAAATCCACTTCCCTGATTCACCTTCTGAACCGTTCCAAACGAAAGAGAAAAGCTCATCAGCAACTTTCTGCTGCGCAGATTAAAACAAGCCTACGATTTTTACTCTGTTCTTCCTCATATAGACGTTCCATCTTTCATTTCATGTCCGTTAAGAATCGACGGCTCATCCAGACTCATTCGCTCGATGGTTGGGTAATGAGATTGAGTTGAGCGCCTTTAACCGTGGTGAGTTTCCCACCAATGCCAGCAATCCTCCCACTCCGTGCATTGAACCAAAATAAAACCAACACAGTCCCATAAACAGCACAAGCTCAAGTGTAATGATCCAGAATCTATGTTCTATCAGCATCCCTGCACCCCCTCCCCCGAACAAACCAATTAGTATGTTATATAACCAGATCATAAAAATAACACCGATTATTTTTTTTTTTAGCATTCACCTATAAATAGCAATCCTACACAGACACAAGATCTATTTTTAAAACATGCACTTCATCATGGGAGAAAATTTACTTTTCTACAATCAAATTTAAAAATGCATTTAAAAATGAGAGGGCAAAAAAGAGAGAGGGCCAAAAGCCCCCAATCCACCCCACCCATAACCCTCAATGTCTAAATGTGAATTGTGGCAGAGGAAGCCACCAGGGGAGAAGTCTACACAATCTTACCCCTCCCCCAATTCTTGCCCTAAATGTGTGTTGTGGGAATGTTATAAATGAAAATTTATAAGATGTACAATAAAATTGGGGCCAAGGACGTACCCGGGCTGGGAAATCCTGGGTAATCCTTCCTGAGATGTCTTCATTCTGATCAGCCAATCATACTCTAACAAATGCCTTGAAGACCAGCATATGAAAAAAATGTTATAATCAAACTTTGATTTTGTCTGAAAAGTATGAGATACAACATGACAAAAACACGCAAAAAAAAAAAAAAGCTCTGATAACCACGGCGTGATTTTAATAGCCGAGTAAGGCTAACAGATAGAGCATCGAGGCTACATCATCTCAAACAACTAAAACCATAAAAAAATCCTCCTCACAGTTAGGGCTGGGCGATATGGACCAAAAAATTATATCTCTATATTTATAGGCTGAATGCCGATATACAATATTTATCTCAATATGTTTTTCCTTTCGTATAAAAGTATAAAAAGGCATCTCTGAGTTAAAGCTGTCTCCCAAATGTCTCACAGGCCGAACTGCTGTAGATGAATATGAAAAATGGCTTAAAATTAACCTACTGGAATACATAATTATAATACTAACACAACATAGACCAACTCGATTTAAAAGTCTCACGTTATACCTCTTTTAAAAAAACTCAATATTTTTAAAGTCTCGATATATTGCCCAGCCCTACACACAGTTTAGGTAAAATCATAACAAACAAACAGAAAACTGCCCTTATGTTTCAACAAATTCGTTATGTGCCACCATGTTGCTAGTCAGACCAATTCAGAGCAATTCAGAGTTTTTTTTCCACAAAAGAGGTTCCACTGCTAAATCAGGGCTGGATTTACAGCAAATTCTAAAAAATTTTCTAAAATAAATGGTTTGGTTTCCCCAACCAGAGAGCCGGATATGTAGCAAAACATTTTTTGCTATTTGATGCACTACAAATGAAATTAGTCTTTGTTCATATCCAACCTTCTTCTAAATTTTAACATATTTTAGGTCATGACATTTTGGCATTTACACTTAATTCCAATGTTTTGGGCCAATAAATAAATAAATACAAACACAGGCAGAACTCAACTGCTTTTAAATCAAGACCAAACGTGCACTTCAGTTGGAGACTGGAAAGGTAATTTGACTAAATGCTGAACCTAATCAGTCTAAATGGCAATTTATAGGTAAACAGTGCATTATATAAACGTTTGCAAACAGAGTTGTGATAGTTTATGGAAAAAAACAACATGTTCTCATCATGTTAGAGATAAAAAGTACGTACTGGTTGGCAATAATTGACTCCCAAAACACAGACCGAAAGCAGCTGAACACAAACATAATCAGTTTGTTTTATTTAAGTCAATTTCCCAAACCAGAAAGCAGCTACCCCCATTTAGGCTCCTACTCTTTAGCTGGTCCCATTTTACAAACTCTCTGGACAGCAGTGGTATTAACATCGTCTTAACAGCATCACTCCTACGTAGCAAAACAAAGCAGTCTTACTGGACAGCATTTACACATGGACATGTTAGCTTCACTGTGAATTCATCATTAGTTTCTGGCTGACAATAAAACTGCGTTGCACTCTGAGAGACCGTATTGATTCTAAAGTGTTAGATGGCTGGCCTTAAACTTTAATAAAAGCAGTCTTATACAACAAGCCAGACATTTGCATCCAATTAAGATGGGTATCTGCCAAACAATTTAACAAACAAATATCCATTTTCTTTTTAATAATCTGTTAAGGGACTGTAGAGGTGAATTATCTTATGCTGTAATCTGGTGCAGTGCATCAAATGGTGACATTTATGTTTAGGCTGTATATTGTCCCCTTTTAAATAAAGTTATCATTATCATTAACAACTACTGGAGTTATAAACAGGGGGGGCAACATACAGGAGATGTTGCACAATGTGTAGCCAACTGAAGATTTCATAAAAAGGACAGAAAATGATGATGATATATATGATAAAGCATGAAGAAATACTTGCAGGGCAACAGTAAAGGTAGAGTAGGTCAATTTTCTGGAAATTACCCCGAGTCCCTTTTTGAATAACTCTGCATGCACAACACCATCTTACCCACTCTTGCACTAATCAGGGGGATGACGTAAATAAAATGTCCCAAATCCACTCTGGTCTAATTTCTTTCTACTACTATAACCAATCACTGCCATTCGGACCGAACTGCAGTGATTGGTTAGAGTTTTTACAGGCATGCAGCTCCCATAAAGATAGATTTGTTTAACCTCCTTTTTCTGAACACAATGTATTAAAGACTTTCAGCATGGAAGGACCATTTCACCCAGTATGACAAAAATGTGTTTCTAAACAGGATTACCAACTATAGCGTTAAGAGATCAAAATGAATGGCAAATGGAATATACACTGCTAAAAAAATGAAACAAATCTCAGGAACACACAGTAAAAATTAATTGTAATGAAAATCATGCTGATATCAATACTGATTTGGAATTTAAAAGTGTTGGGTAACACATGTATGCCAGTCAATGGTATCAATTCTTTCATCATCCAGGATCTGCCTGCACAGTTTTCCCCACATGAGGCTGGGCATTATCATGCACCAAGAGGATCCCAGAACCCACTGCACCAGCAAAGGGTCTAACAATGGGTCAAAGGATTTAGTCCTGACACCTAATGGCAGTCAGGGTGCTATCGTTTATCCTGGTCAGGTCTCTGTGTCCCTCCATGATGAGATGTCTCCATAGACAGACCCACCAACAAACATGCTGAACAATGTTGTAGGCAGCGTAAGGTTCACCGTAGATTCTCCAGACCCTTCCTCATCTGTATAAAGAACAGGGCGCCGGTGCCAAACCTGCAGAGTCTGGTGTTTACTAGCAAATGCTAGTCAAGCTTCACAGTGCTGGGCAGTGAGCACAGGGCGTAGTAGAGGACGTAGAGCCCTCAGGCCACCTTCATGAAGTCCGTTTCTGATGGTTTTATCAGAGACATGCTTAACAATGACCCACTGGGCGTTGGCAGTACTCCAGTTCTTTCTGCACAAAGGAGCAGATACTGGTCTGGCTGGTAGGTTAAGGACCTCCAATGGCCCTGTCCAGGTCTCCTAGATTGACTGCCTGTCTCCTGGAATCGCCTCCATGCTCTGGAGACTGTGCTGGGAGACGCAGCAAACCTTCTACCAAAAACATGTATTGATGAGCTATCTTGGTGGAGCTGGACTGCCTGTGCAACCTCTGCTGGGTCCAGGAATCACACCATGCTACCAGTGTTGACACAGACCATGGTCAGATGCAAAACAACTGAAAAACGTCTGTGGCCTCCACTTGTGAAAATATTCCTGCTCTTGGGTTTGTCTCACTGTTGCCCTTTTAGTGCACCTGTTTTTAATTCATATTCAGATTCATATTCCAGATGTTTAACTAAAAGTGATCTTTAAATTTTTTGAGCAGTGTATTTACAGTTTGGAGACATCAGAGATGAAAGTAAGACAGATTTTTATCCTAGTTAGAGAAATTATCTCCATGTGGGACAGCTGCACACAGCATCTGGAGAAGCAGCTCCTGTGCATTCAGTCAGGTCCAGAAATCTGCTACATTTTTATCAGATCACTCGTCACTGTATTTACAACCTTTTAATTAGTCAAACACATCCTCTTTAAAAGCTTGCATTTGTACGCCACCATGGTAGAAATGTAAGCTTTCCATACCAGTGAAGAGAGCACCTCTCGGTTTAATTAAAGGAGTTTCTATTAGAGGGAGTGGTGATATTTTACGCAGAGACATGTCGACTTTTCATTCCAGCTGCTAAAACAGAGAGAGAGAGATTTGACAGGCGCTGGTCAATTTCCTCCTTCGTCATTTTATATTTTTGAGGTTTTGCTCGATTTATATTTGACTATTTGAGTAATGAAAAGGTAGCAGCCCATCACATGACATCAATTTGCAGCTGTCCCTGGGTCATTTTCTGGAATTGGCAAAGAGCAGAATTGACCCAGTGCTGAAATCTGCAGGAATATAAATCTATTACAGCAAAGTTGCTTTCTTTCTTTCTTTTTTTTTTTTATTTTAAACCTCCAGTTGCTCATTGTTTACATATCCTTCAATCTGCTCTGCGTTGGAGATGGATTAAAAATAAATAATTTAGTCGGTTTAACTGTATAATCCGTCCTGAATGTACTATGTGTTTTAGTGTAGTTCAGATCTTTTATATTGATTATAAAGCTTTAAATTTGTTTGTTCTTCTACTAGCAGTCATATCAAACACTAGTTGGCCTGTTCCATTTATATCTATAGTGTGAAACTTATTCCACTATGTCTAATATAGGTAATGTGCTGTCTTTGGACATTTCATTGTTTTGTTTTTTACCTTTCTTAGCTTTTCTTTGTAAGAGTTTCTTTAACCATTTTGTTCTTTGTTGTTGATGTTTTATGTACTAACGTGACCTCTGCACTCACATGTTTAGTTTGTATTGAATGGTAAAATCTTAATCTCTCATTGACCGTCTTCGACTGGTTTGTTTGTTTCGACTGGCTTCTATTCACCATAAGGAGTCTAGTCACGTATTTTAACCATAAAAAGAAAACAAAAAAACATTGTTGTGCCATCTGATGAAAACGCAAGATGGCCAACTACTGAAGCAGCTCCAGTGAGAGCCAGTAGAAACGCCACTCAATCGCACGTCAATGTCACCGCCATATTGGAGGTGGCATAATGGAGCGATTCGGAGAAAAGTTGTACCAACTGATCCACAGCACAAACCAAATCTACTGGTATTACCTTTCACAAGTAAGAAATTAATGAACATATATGTCATTTATATGTCTGTGGGTGCCATTGCTTCTCCTTGTTTACTCACTGCGCACATTAACAATATCACAGTGCAGCATTTACATTTTAGTGCAGCATTTACTAACAAATAGAGCAAATAGAGCAAAATAAAACAATAAGCTAACAGGGCGCAATAATTTGATTGAAAAACCTTTGTATGCAACCAGAGAATCATTGAAATCCATAAAGGAATACTTTGTGACAAGGTCCCTTTAATAGACATGTCATAACAAAATAAAAATATACTCTTTTCATCTTTCCAATAAAAATAACTAAACTTCTTGAATGTGTAATAATAATTAAAATATTTTTGAGGCCTTTATTGTACATAAATCCTTGATATAAAATCTAATTTACAGATTATTTACAGATTTATGCATTTGTCTTTATTATTATTATTATTAGAAAAAAAACTGCCTGCCATTTTGTATTATTTATACTTCTTGGCCTAAAACTTACACACTGCCTTATCTATGCAATTACTCAGCAGCACAGGGAAGTACAAATCCACAGCTACAAAACACCCTTCTGCTGATTTACTTCAATTAGTTATGCTTTTAAACAAAATAAAAATAACGCAGCCATGATAATCGCTTGCAGCTTTCAAAGTATTATAAAACAGGGTGGCTGAAAACCATCATTTTCCCTAAGAAATAAGTTTATTGGTGAATATGAAAACCAGTGAACATTAGGAAGTGCTTAGGGAACTAAATCAATCAGCTTTCGTGGATTTAAAGTAAAATACGCTAATCCGAGCAGCTTTTCCTTTAACAAGATTTTCGCACCTCCACCACACGGCTGATCTGCTTTGCCTTTGCTGGATCTGTTTCCACCCTCCTGCTTTGGCTGTGTTTTATTTCAGCGTAATGCTTTGATGACGGGGACTTTGTCGAATGCATTATGGATGACATGAGACTAAACATCCAGAAAAAGAAGAAAGAAAAGAAAAGCAGAGATGTTCAGCCAATCTTTCAACGTGAAATATTTCTGCTCATTCTTCTTTATCATTTTGAGCCATCACAAATCAGCCATTATAATGTATGCCTCCCCTGGATAGGAAGAGAGCCAGGAAAAAAAAAAAGGACAGAGGGTCCATGAAAAGAGTGAGTACCAGGAGGTAGATGACTTTGAGATTCTTCAAATTCAACTTCGGGCTTTGCAGCCGCCTGATTCACATCAGCTCATCTTTCTCTCCTTTCATTGCTACTGTTATCATCCTTTATGATGCTCTTTCCCTTTCTCCGTTTTTTTTTTTTACCAGCTATTTCTCAGTTTCAGTGATAAAAATGAAATGTATTCCTTCATGCAAGTCTAAAATCTGATTTTCTTTCAAAGTGCCACATTCAGCTGCAAGTAGATTTTTTTTCCTCTCAAATTTGAAAATCCTAAATAAAAAACAGCTGAGCTATGTTTAACCTCCCCACTGAGACCTTGAAGCCTTACTTTCTTCTTCCTTTTCCTATGATTAAATATGAATGTCTTTACCTCTTCTGCTTAACTCCTTGACTTTGTCCAGACAACGGTTTCTACCCCCCCTTTTTTTTACGCTTTTGTGCATAACGCTTTCTCTCTCCAGCTTTCTGGTAGGAATATGATATTGTTGTCGAGTTTGGACAAGACTTTTGTTTTTTTGGCTGATCTCTCTAAGGTTCTGGTCCACTGGTTTCCAGTGTGGCTTTGTCTTGCACACTAAGCGTGGCTCGTAAATCAAACTTCAGCAAGTAGCTCTGCAGGCCACATCGACACTTCTGCTCCTTCATCTAGAGCACGTCTTGCTGCACTTCAGAGGATGACCCGAGGAACAGCTACAAAATTCTTAAACTCTTATCTTCTTAAATGCCAACCAATAACCAAAAACCTTTTCACTCAATCTGATCAAATCACACTGAATTAAGTAGTTTTTGTCTCTCGCAAATTTGAGATGCCTCCTTACTTTCAGCTTATTTCATTTAAATGACTTATCAAAAGAGACTTGATTGGTTACTTTGCCATCAAGTTGGAAAACTGCTTTAAAAGTTCAACTGGATCTTTGATAAAAAAAAAAAAAAAGAAAATTTCCCAACCAACATCTGGTAAGATAATTTAGTAAAACTCTAAACTAATGTATTTAATCAGCAGCAGTGCAATAATACATCTAGGTTATGGTATGAACCTTGTTTTTTGTGGCTGTGTTTATGTGTAGGTGTTACAAAAGGGTTAGAAACATCAGATAAAATAGGACTTAGAGACCAGGCGGTCACGGTTCTGAGTTTTGTCTTAGGTGGCGGTTGCTTCTAAGAAACATTATGTCCAGAAGGGTTGATAGGAACAAGTGAGACTTGCTGTTATCCAGGCCCATATGGGCAGTATATGCTTTAAAAAAAAAAAAAAAACACTAACAGCTGAATGAATGAAACATCTGATGTTTTTTTTTTTTTTTATTTCCAAGCACAACAACAATAATAGCAAAAGACCAAATATATTAGCGTATTTCAAACGCATAAATATCAGAGTGAACAGAAACGCATGCAGCAGGGGGAGAGAAAGAAAAATCCATTAGCCCTTTTCCATGCGAGGGCAGAGAAAGTAATATATCTGAGTGGCCAAGCAGAAGATATGCAATAATTCCAGGTCGGCACATGTTCAGCCTTCGCGATAATCTATTGGAAAGCGGCTGACGGCGGATGTGGTGCTCTCCTGCTCCGACGCTGTGTGACGGTGACGCATGCGGAGTCGTGTCAGTCAGCAGCAACAGTTTACAACCACTTCACACAGGGGGGAAGACAGGAGAAACACCCAGTGCCGTGATTTAGCAGGAGGTTGTACATCAGCCACACAGGCATACGCAGTCCTTGACGATCAGGACAAGAAAATAGCACTTTTAACTGCCCCCTTCCTCCACCCTTTAGTGCATCCATCTGTCGACCCAACAACCCATCCGTCTTCCATCCATATTTCGTTATCCAGGGCAACAAACTGCCTGCTGTGCAACTGAGGCACATGCAGCCAGAACCCACTTTTTATTTTATGACACGGGTTTTTAAAAAAGGAAATAGGGTAGACAATGATTAACCTGTTCATTACAGGGAAGCCTTCAATAAAAAAACCTACCACAATGCTACTGTTTAAAATCTTTATATAGAAGTGACCAACTCATGCTGTAGCATCATAGATTGATGCAAAACCACCATGATAATAATGAGCTCTGACATTACTAATTGGAACAAAGAGTTAAACTAATGCCAGCTGAGGGAAAGCTAACTACTAAACTCCTCTATTTTCAACACAGGCTGCATTCAGCTGCAGCACAAGCACCACAAATGCAGCTCTTACATGTAATATATGATACTATGAGTAACGTAAGTATTACAAACGAAGGTTACATCACATATTTTCATTTCAAATTTTCACACTTTTATAGAGGGCTTCATGGTGGCACGGTTTTTTTGCACTGTTGCCTTGCAGCAAGAAGGACGTGGCTTTGAATCCCAGCCAGGGCCTCCCTGCATGGAGCTGGCATGCTCTCTCCGTGCCTGCATGGGTTCTATTCAGATACTCCAGCCTTCTCCAACAGTCCAAAAATATGCCTGTTAGGTTAATTAGTCTCGCTAAATTGCCCTTAAGTATGAGTGCGTCTGTGTGTGTGTGTGTGTTTGTTTGGTTGTTTCTCTCCTATGTCTGTTTGTTGCCCAGGAAAATAGTAAATTACTTGTATTTTATATCACTTTAACTAGTCTGGCAACCTCAAAGCGCTTTACACTACAGTTCAGTCATTCACTCATTCACACCCTGACAGTGGTGAGCTATGTTAGCAGCCAAAGCTGCCCTGGAGCAGACTGACAGAGGTGAGGCCATATATCGGCGCCACCGGGCCCTCTGACCACCGCCATTGTCCTCAATTTGAGCAGATAAATAAGATGATCTGCCAATGGAATGAGTATTTTGACCCCTAAAATAAGATAATTAGATATACTGCACTTATACTGCACAATAAGATAATAGAGATTAGTTGTTCCTATTCTAAGTGCTAAAAACTCATTCCATTGGGAGATGAGCTTATTTATCTGCTCAAATCAAGAACAAATACACTCATTTCAAGAAAATTGTACTTACTTTTAGCTCCCTTTTTGTAATGCAACAGTCACTGCACTGCAAAAACGGAACTAAAATAAGCAATATTCTCTTAAAATAAGTGTATCTGTCCTTGATCTGAGCAGGTAAATAACATGATCTGCCAATGGAATAAGATTTTTGCACTTAAAATAGGAACAACTCATCTCCATCTTATTTCAAGTGCAGGATGTCTAATTATCTTATTTCAGGGGTCAAAATACTCATCCCATTGGCAGATAATATTATTACCAAATCAAGGACAAAAACACACATTTTAAGAACATTCTACATATTTTAGAACCGTTTTTGCAGTGTGCTATTGTTATATAACCTATACAAGATAAAATGTGAGACCAAAAAATGTTTTTCTATATATTTTTTGGCTTTTAGCAAAGCATTTTCTTTCTCCTCTGTTGCCAATCACCATTTTTGGTGTGAAAACAATGAACAGAACTGTAATGCAACTGGCATTAAGGTATAAATAGCTCCAAAGCCGTGCAAATGTCATGATGGGTCATTTGAAATGCTCCACTTTGTTGTGCTAATCTAACATCAGAGCTAACTCATTTCTTTTGTCCCTCATGTCCTTCGGCTGCTCCACCTGCTCAGAGGTTTAGCAGCGTGTTTACCAGCGCATCTATAAAAAAAAAAAAAACAGCAGCATGCAAACTGCCTCTTCGACAGAATTCACACACGGCAAACCCTTGTCGACAAACAAGAATGATGCTCAGTGTGAGTCAAACTGGACCAGCCCAATATCTGTGCCGAAAGTGGTGATCAAATATTCATCATGTTGATCTTACCCACTTGTCCAATTCTAGATTAGCTATTGATTGCTTGGAGCATGTCTTCAGACCAGATTACATGTGCATCTGTGCAGCCCTGAACAACTCATTGGAGGAGTGAGAGGAGATGTGAAATTTATTGCTTCGCCGTTTGCTTGGCTGCACATTATTGACCGAGTTGCAAATCTGCCCTTTGATGCTTCAAGTTACAAAACTAATAATGTCTTTATGTGGCTGCGGCTGCTCTCAGATCAGCCAAACACCTCAGAGACTGATCTCACCGCTTATTAACACTCAGAGCAGAAAATAATCAACTGCTGCGGCATTCTGCTCCAGTGGCTGATTTAAGGAGCAAATCTGCGGAAAATTACTGGGGCAAAATTAACAGAAATTAACTTTGCGTTTTCAAATTTCTGTAGTGTTCCAATAAAATAGATATTTTTAAGTTTGCCCTTACCGTACTGTCTATGAAACACAATCTGAAATGTCCAGTGAAGGAAACAAAACAAGGAAGTAATCTCCAACTTTTATGCCAGACATGCTGTGTAACTGTGAGGCTTTTCTCCTTACAGTAAGACGTCTTTGTCATTCAGTTTCATAAACATTTGACTTTTACACAACACTGAATTTTGCATTTTATTTGTAACCTTGCCTGCAAGATGAATTATTGCAATAATTGTGCGTTCACAGACACACGAGAATCCATCTTGTAACGCTCCGGCTTCAACCGTTTGTGTCGGAACCAAAAACGGTTTGGGCCAATCACAATGCAGTATTGAGGTTTAAGGCGGGACATACCGGTGTGGCGAAAGGAAGAGCGGCTGAACCCTCAGCTGAACCAACACAAACATGGAGAACGCACACGTAGCTGCTGCTATCACACCTGTTATGTCAGGATTTCCTCTTTGATAGAAAAACAGCAAGAAGTGCCCTGACTACCTTACCTTCTTGTGGTTTCTCATGCCGTCTGCTGCTTACGCTTTAATTTGATACCATGATTGGCTAAAACCAACCTTTGGTAGGCGGGCACTAGGTATCGCTTCGTCCAATGAGCTCAGAGAGTTCTGCTGAACGTCCCTCCTTTCCCCGAATGGATTTGATGGGAGCAGATCCAGATTGATCATGTGCAGAACAGAGAGAGCTACACATGATCAATCTGGCTGGCCAGGTTATTTTATTTAAGCCTTAAACTAAACGTATGGTGTCGTCTAAATGCAGAACAGAGGACACTTGCTTTTGAAACATGAGCACAGAAATCGTGACTTGCACTGTTGTCAGGATTAAAGCTGATTAGCTTAACTAAAACACGTTTAATTATTTAAATTTTTTTCCATACGTATATGCTTGGAACAAAAGTTCAAGGCACTTTCATTATTTTCCTTTAGAAAACAGACTACATCAACTTTAGATTCTCGTGATGATATCCAGTATTAGCACTACTGCGCCCCACATGCAGCTGAATTACTTGGACAGGCTGCGACACGCACTTTAAAGCAATAAAGTCATGAGAGCTAAGGAAGTCAATCATCACCTCATGATTGCCTCGCCCTCCCCTGTTACAAGTATGAAACAGCTATTAGCACTAACTGTGCGCTCGTGTGCATGTGTGTGTGACTTACTTGAGTCCAGGTGAGACTGCGACACAGCTGCCTGACTTGAGCCAAATGCAGTAAGGGTCCCGTGACGCCAAACAGCTTCTGCATAACAGACACATGGAGACGGTTTGTTAGTGGTGGAAGGAAATGAGGAGAACATTGAGTGTGAAGAACACTGAGTTCGCTGGATGTTAGCCTGGTAATGAGACACTACCGTGCCACCAAGCCAACCAAACAACACCTATCACCCTCTACAGCTCTGCCTTAACAAAGGCGAGAAAAAACAGGAGCTTTTCTAGCCGTCTGCAGCCTGACACAAATGGCGCCCCTAAAACGGCGTCCTCCTAGGCGGCCTTACAGCACTTTAATTGCTGCATTGTTTAGTTTTCCAATTAGTGTGTTAAATAGAAGAAGAAGAAAAAAAAGCCCAAAGGAATGCAATCATCATTAACCGATTACCTAATCAACACTGATATGTAGAGAGATGACAGCATAGTTATTCTTTTGTAAATGGATGCGTACACATTTTGCAGTTTATTAAATACAAATATGAAAAGCTTGTGATGTTTTTTTTCCTCTTTCTAATGTTCATTGATGGTTGCAAACATGAAGAATTTCCCCAACAGGTAAAGAGGAGCTCTGACCAGGTATGGAGTACATCAACTGTACAGAATATAGTCTACTTTTCAATGAGCAAGGATTCCTGTATCACAGATTATTTTTATTGGGTCTTTTATAATATTTACATTTTCTTAAAAACTGAATTTTTAGTCAAATTTCAGTACAATCCACTTTCAAAGCAACTATGTGAGTTGCTTAACTGCAAGCCACTGTCATCAAAATTAACCAAAATAAAGACTTAAAATAGACTGCTCTGTGTTGGTGTCTTGGCCCGGACACTCCCACCTCAATGAGGCTCTCCTGGTGAACAAAAGGTTAAATAACAATAAATCAAAAAATAAAATCAACAGACTTTGGATTTCTTCTTTTGAAATGAATTACTAAAAAACAACAACAACAGGGATTATCTCATTTCAGGTCTATCTTGATAAGATGATGAGAATACCTGCATAAATAAACATTAAATAAGATTTACTGTAAAGCATCTATATTGTGATCACTAAATTAAACTTTCAACTCTGGGCTTTTTTTATGTTGGGCATGCTATGCTTTTTCTACACCTCCTCCAGAGTTTAATCTTGGCTTGTTTCTGATAAAAGCGACAGAAATCATGATTGTCTGTAGTTCCCGCTGGAGAAAGCGGCTCAATCAGGTTCTTCACAGGTGGAGGAGATCCAACGTGAAGAGCTGGAGTTTTAGCCGCACTAATCTGAGACAGATTAAGGTTTTGACCCCAACTTTGTTGAAAAAAAAAAAAAGTTTAACCTGTATTGTGCCCACTGATAATAAAAAATAACGTCACAAAGTTCTACAGCATAGAGAACAGATGATTGCAACTTGGTTTTAATAATATAATGACAAATATAAGCATACAGTATGTATGAATATATAGAAAAAAATTACCAATACTGAATGCATTTCAGTTTCTGGGTTCTTTGACGTGGTGATTCACACTTTGTTTGATTCTTTGTTTCTTTCTACTACAACTCATACCGTATAACCCTGAAACAACAGGTAAACGTGTATTTGGAGAAGCTTTGCTCTGAATGACCGTATTCTAACAGTAGATCACACGCTTTAGCAGCAGTCTCATGTCTACAGTCAGCAGGTTGTTCAATCAGCTGATCCGGCCCGCTTCGCTGGATATCAGCTCGATGATTTGGTTATTAACATGAAGACTCTGACCTGTTTACTTCCTCTCCTCAAAGCCACCAGCATTAACCAAAATCAATAGCCATTAGTCACAGCCCCCAAGGCAAAGGTCCCTGCAGAATCACGACATTCAGAGCCTTTCTTCTACTTTCAGCTCCATAATGAATTTTTGTTGATTAAACGTTTCTTCTCATCTGCAGCAGAAGTTTATTTTTTAAAATTCCTTTTTTTTCTCTCTCTCAACTTGAGCCTCATCAATCCCACAGCTTCCCTCCTTACCATTACGAGACTCCCGCACAACATTGGGTGACATTGAGCTCGTGAGCAATATTTTTCACAGCTGCGCCGGTTATTGTCTGCAAGAGTGCGGCGTTCACCCGGCAGCGACAACATAATGAGCATAAAGCACACAGTGACAAAGGAACGGCGGCAAACAATAAAACGCTTACGTGCTTCCTTCTGCGTCAACCCCAAACCTCCGAGGCAGTCGAGTTTAAATAAGTTTTAATGGGGTGGCCTGTTTTGAGAGTCTGAAATGATTTATGAACATTTGAACTGACTGTGCACTGCGTGTGCATCTTCATCCCCAGCCTGTAAAATCTGGCGAGGAATCCCACTGAGAACATTTCAGCGTGTCAGCTCTGAGCGGGAGCAACGCGAGAAAGGAACTATTATTCCCCTGCTGCGCCCAGAGCTGCAAGCTAAAAATAAAGTGAATAAAAGTGGGAAAGATTTTGGACAATGCTCTTTTCTCATCAGCCAAATATTTGATTCAATCAAAAATAATTTAAACACATTTATTCGAACAAAGTGGCACCCCTGCAGACGGGATAGGATGATTTTAGAATGACTAAACAGGTATAAACCCAAATAAAATAATAAACAGTTGTTTTTACTTGATCTTGTATTTTAAAGCATGCAGTTTAATGCAAGAATTATGAAAATATATTCTTAAGTATGTATATAGTCAAGATACAAAAGTGCAGACATAATGAAAGTTATGTTTTATGCTTGACCAAAGGTGGTCAAACGGTACTTTAAATCTGACAAATAAGCCTCATGGGAACACATAATGCATATTCAAATATATATATATATATATATATATATATATATATATACATATATATATACACATACATATACATATATATATATACATACATATACATATATATATATACATATATATATATATATATATATATATATATATATATATATATATATATATATATATATATATATATATATATATATATATATATACATACACACACACACAGGCTGGTACCTATCTCCAGTGGTCACTATTTACCATATCATTCAGGGGTTTAACAGTATTACTAAAGGTAAGGCGAGTACAGATACTCATTTTCAATATTTGACTTCTTTATTTCTGTGTATTATATTCTAACTTTATAAAAGTGTGTGCGCAGACTCCACATAATAAAAACAAAGTGGAAGTTTTAAATGTTAAACCCAAATAGAAGAGGTTTGCTATGATTTTAACAGTTCACAGATTGAGGACCTCTGGTTACTGAAAAGCTAAAATGACTCTCCTCGCCGTGTGTGACTGCAAATATGTGGCACCGCATACTAAAGTGCTACTTTAATAAATTATTCATACGCTCGCCATAAGGTATATATGCAGATTACTCTCCATTCTGCCTCCGCTCCCTCCATCAGAGGCATTCATTTACAATGATCTGACAGAACTGAACGGCAACCCTGGAGCAACTTCTTTGAAAAGGCCAGCCGGAGTTTAAGGAGAAAAAAAAAAAAGGTAAATGAAGTCGTTTCTCACTGGGCTGTTTTTCTTAGCTGTTGTATGGGCAGCGTTTGGACACCACAGACTTCTGTTTGTCCCATGCTCCTCCTTAAAACCAAAGACCTGTCTATGTCTTACTATCACAAAGACACAGATGTGTGTGTGTGTGTGTGTGTGTGTGTGTGTGTGTGTGTGTGTGTGTCAGTCTAGAAGAAACATCAATTCAGCTGCTGAGGGTCTCTGTGGCTGACGTTCATGTTGCCAAAACTCTTTGGAATCGAAACATTCAGATTTACTAGAAACCGATTCACTGTAACAATTGTAATCCTGTAAGTGCTTCACCAGTGTAACAATTCCATTACAAGAAATAAATTCATTCCATCCTGAATGTAATTTGATGCCTTAGAAAAAAAGATAAAAATGTGTCTACAAAATTTCTACCGTATGTCAGTGGGGAAAAACAGCAGTCAGGGTATCGACGCCTTTTTAAAACTCAGAACACCTTTCCCATATTCACATGTACAGCATCACTTTTAGCCAATTTAGTACAAATACAAACATTATCTATGAATAATTAACACATGTCTAGAGAGATGGGCCTTTAAACATGGAGTCTATAGAGGGATGGATGGAAGGAAGGCTTTATTTTTTACTTTCCTGTTTGTTGGCAGTAATTATGCAATTTTCCCCGATAGAGGAGCTGTTCAGCCAGGCTAAAAAAGTTTGCTGCATCCAAATGAAGCAGTTTGAGACCTCCTTAAGCTGCAAAAGAACATTTTTCTATCCCACAGCACCATGTTTAGTCTTTTTTTTTTTTTTACTTTTTAGGCACAAAGAAAGCGTGGAGTGTGTGTAAAAAAATTTTTTTTTCCAGTTAATATGATCATAAGATAATTTCCCATTGTGTTCTTCCTAAGTACACTCCTTAGATGGTTAATCTTTATCTGATACGGATGTTTCAAGAGACATAGAGCTTTCTCTTGCTCTATGTTAGGGTTATAACTCTAAACAGAGGTCAGACTAATGGGCCTAAAGCCTTTTTGCATGAAGAGAAGAAGAAATCATGATTTGGCTGATCAGCTGGATACCATCATCTAAGCAAAAGGGATGACATATTTCTCTGGTTCTATTAAAAAAGTTAAGTTACGCATTATGTTCAAGTAGAAAAGTCTGACCTAATTTAAAAAGATCTTTTAAGATTCTATTAAGTAAGTAAATGTTGCGACCCCTTATCCAGATTATCAATCAGCTGACTTTGGGGAAAAATGGATATTTATAACTGAAGCAGGTTCACTGAGTTCATATCAAACAGGAAATGTAGCTGAAAAGACTTTTGGAGCTTCTAAGACTTTCAGGGTTTGGGGCCTCTTCCCCTCTTTTATTGTATTTTTTATTAAAATTCTCCATTTCATACAGTTCCCTGCTGCTGCTTGAAATAGAGTTATTTTTTTTTTTTTATTTTTTTTTTTACTGAAACCTAATATTGGCAGTAAGACCCGGGGTGAAAAAAAAAGGAAAAGCAAACAAACCTGATAACACTGCCTACAGTGAGGGGGAGAAAGAGAAACAAGCCAAGATTGAGAGAAAAAAAAAATTGGAGGCAGAAAATAAGAGAGAGATGACGTACATCTGATCTGGAGTCAGATTCATTGGTGTGTTTCAGGAGGATATGGTGGCTGAAATCTGACCTCCTGGCTGCTGCTGATGCGGCTTATGGGGGCCCCTAATCTAAGCATGAGATGTGCTGTGGCTGTAGTCTCTAAAAGGGATCAGGGGATGTAGCTAGACTGTAAACTCAAGAAAAAAAAAAAAACAGCTAGATCCCAGCTGCCTCCTCCTCACTCCTGCTTTTCCTTCTCCCCTCTCTCTCTCTTTAAAAAAAACAAAAAAAAAACACCGCTAGCTACCAGCCAATCATCTGGAACCAATTTCTGACTAAACAATGTTGAGAGCTTCTCCAGACCTTTGCAACGAGGGGTTTGCATGCTACGGGGGTATACGTACTCCCAAAAGAAGCTGAAGAAGAAACCCCTCCTCTGGTTTTGATGGAGTAAGGAGCGGGGGGGGCTGCAAGAGGCCAACATTCCTCACTACCCCAAAAATAGATCTTGAAACTGGAAACCAACAACATTAGCTGGGGCAACAGAGAGTTTGCTAAAACAAAGGAGCTTAAGTCACTGCGTTTCTGCTGTGTACTGTTTTTTTTTTTTAAGACTGTTTTTATGTTGAACGGTTAAAACATTAAATGACGATCTTTCTGCTCTGTTTAAACCCATATCTGATGCCAAGTTGAAGATGTTTCAGAAAAGTCTGGAACCTAGATAAATATTTCTCTTTTAAATCGCCCTTTTGTTAAATGGTCTGATTTGTCATCATGACATATTAACTACAGGCTGTTTTAGTGGGAAAAAGGGAATCAGCTGAACTCCAGAAAGTAAGCCAGTCTAAGGTTTCTTTTTTTACCCTAAAGGGTCTACCAAATAGCCAAAAATGTATTTTTAAACATGGCCAGATTTGTACCCAGTTTGCTGCTGTGGTTGTAATAAACGGTTCATGCATCAATACATGTTTTTAGAACCAACTGGAGTAGAGCGAGTCCAGCTTGCTTATGTCATCCAGCCAAAGGAAACAACCCACCTTCTTTGAGAAAGCAGCTGAAATCTGTCAGTATTTAGAAAGTATCCATGCTGCAGCTGTGTGAAAATCAATATCAGCCTGTTTTAATATCAACCGATGGCCAATGAAAATGTTTTGATTATCAAAGTATTGCATAGAGTGGTATGACTGGTAAAAGCAAAGTTGGCAGCGGCTGCATTTCTAAACGTATGAATGTTTCAGCAAGCACTCCGGGATCTGTTATTTGGAAGTGAAAAGAACATAATTTCATCCTCAACCAGCCACGGCCAGATGCCCTTCGTAGGATTTCTGTCAGAGGACTCAAAGGAACAATCACGACTTATCCAAGATACAGTTAGGACTCACAGAGAGCTACAGAGAGACCTGCAAATAGCAGGCACCTTTGAAACAAGTAATAGAAAAATCTATGCACACTCACTGCACATGACTCCTCTGCTGAAGAGAAAGCTTATTAAATATCACGTCCAAGTGTGATGCAAAACTGCAAGAATGGCTCACTTTATCACCTGACTTGTATCCAATTCAAAAATCAATGGAAAGACATGAAGATCAGAGCAAGGAGCCCCGGAACCGACAGGATTTCAATTTGTGGAACAATGGGACAAAAACCACATCGAGACAATCTTACATAAAGAGCCAAAAAGATATGGAATAATTGGGGCTGTAAGATTTTGTCAAAACATGCGGAGTATGATAATACAGTGATATGACTTGCGATAAAGAAATAAGTTAAGTCTTTTTGCTTTGCATTCATAGAGCCCAGGAAATGAGTAACATATTCAGCTACTGGAAGAACATTTTTACTTAATAATTTCATCAAAAGTTGTTACAAAAGTGGCTTCTGTCTGGTATCTGCTGACATTGAAACAACTTAGCAGAGGTTGCTTAGTGACTTTTTACCTTGCACAACTTTATAACCTACATTAACAAGTGTCACCTTGTGTATTATACGGACAGAGAGCTTGAATGCACGGTACCTCAATAATTAGGCTAGCTAACACCTAATGCAGTCCAGACAGTTCTTTGCCATATGTATATTGCGTATCGTATTATTGCGACAGCGATGCATTTGCTAGGTATTGTGGAGCCCTAACAACAATGCGGTTAATATCAGAGGTAACTATAACCTACTTACAGGGAAGACCAATAGTCAGGCTCCATCAGAGGTTACAGGGGTGACGGTGTAGAAATAGAGAGCAGGCAGAGAGGGAAGTGAGGAAAGAAATGCGGCGGAGGTGTTTAAAATGAAGTCGGAGGAAGCACAGAAATGTAAGCGGCTTTTAGAAATGAAACAGTATATTACATGTGGAATCATGTCTGCACCTTATTCAGGCTCTGACACAGTGCGAGATAGTGAGACTTTCACCGAATTACAACAAAGATGTTGTGTTTCATCCGAGCTCTAAATCCCTCTCTGTCCTGGAACACGTCGGATTTGGAAATGTTGGCCGCCTTTTTCAAAGTCTCAGGCTTGAGGTAAAGTTCGAGTGTTAAACGCCGGTCCCTAAGGGTGGAGTCCTGCATGTTGTAGTTGTGTTTCTGTTCCAACACAGCTCACTTTAATGGCTCAATTAACCCTTTAGCATGGCAGCCAATGTATGACCCATTAATGTGTTCAGGTTTGGTAAAACAGGGAAACATTTAAAACCTTCACGGCGGCGGTCGACCCTTCAGGACTGACTTTGGACCCCACTGATCTATATTTGTTAGGAACATACTGGGAGATTTGCATTTTAGCAATGCTAGCGATGCTTTGAGAATTGTTGATTAAAAATGTTAAATATACCGTATTTTCTGGACTATAATGCGCACTTAAAAGCCTTTAATTTCTCAAAAAACTACAGCACGACTCATAATCCGGAGCGCCTTCTATATGGATCAATTCTGGTTGTGTTTACTGACCTCAAAGCGATTTTGTGTGGTACACAGCGCTCTATCAAAATGTTTTAGTATGACTTTGGCAAACTACAAAGCCGCACCGCTTGCAGCATTACGGTAATACATACTGTGCTTCACCATAATATTACAGCGTGTGTACGCTGGATGCTGTAATCACCCATCTGTAAAACCAAGACACTGAAGACAAAGAATTTGAGGGATTTGTGGACGAGGAATGAGCTGAAGAAGTGAGTGCATTGTGTTGTATTTTATGTGTTAGAACTGAACAAGTTTGGGAGTTATTGTAAACGCTTTTAATAAAGTTTGACTGGCTTATCTGGTTGTTTTGTTTCGTTTAATGCGCCTTATAATCTGGTGCACTTTATATATGAAAAAAGTTTGCAAATGGACCATTATAATCCAGTGTGCCCTATAGTGTGGAAAATACGGTAGTTGCAAATTTGAACTAAAATAATTTTCTTTTTGATGCAAATAATAAAAAACATTTTCTACAACAACCTAAACATAGGATTTTGTCCCAGTAAAAAGAAATATCACACACCAGGAAGACTAGAAAAAAATATTTCCAATATAGTTCTCATTTCTTCCATTCAATCCTTATAAAATGTTTAATGACTTTAGTCTGTATCCGCAGGTCTAAGCTTCACGAAAAACTGGAAGCTTGTTACAAAATTCTGATCTGTGCATCTCTGCTATTTTGAATACTCTGCATGGTAGTAGTACTGTTCGCTACTACAAGTTACTCACTTCTTGCAGGTTGTGTAGTCGGAGCAGCGGCTGAGGGGGACACGGATCACACAGCTAGAGAAGGCCACGAACAGAGCATGATGGTCCCGGTCCAACTCCAGGCCCAGAACCCTCCTGTCCTCCCCTTGCACGTTGCACCTAAGAACATGAATCAACGAATAAAAAGGTCACAATCTGATGTTTAGCACTCGTCTCCTTCACCACGCAGCATGTCAGAAGAGAATTTAAGTTCCTGTTGATCGGCATTTCAGGCTGTGACAAAAGCTGAGACAAAGAAAAGTCTCCTCCAGCTGTACAAGATGATGCAAAGTGTTACCAGAGACCAAAGAGTGAGTAGGAGGGATTAATCAAGGGAGAACAAGGAGGAGGAGGGAAAGAATAACAACAAAGGATGAATAGGTTCAATTTTACATACTAATATAGTTCAAATAAAGGCATTTGTGGAGATTATATATAAAAATATAAATAAAAACGATACAAAAGGTGTGTTCTCTGACTTGTTTGGGTTGTAGACGTCGATGTCTTCGAGGATTTGTGTGTTGAAGGAAGCGTTGGCTCCCTCTGAGCTGGCCAGGATCTTCAGGACGTGACCGTTATCCGAGCCCAGGAACATCACCGTGTAGTTCTTATAGGGCCCGGCTGACGTATCCACTGCTATCTGGGTCAACTTAAACCTTAACAGGAACAAAAAAAAAAAAAAAAAAAAAAAAGAAAAACCCATTAATACAGTCTGTTGTGGAAATGTTGGTTTTCAGCAGTAAACAAAACCAAAGAGTGGGCGACCGCTGAGCTCAATGTGTAATTCCTCGGTGTGCAATCAATCAATTCATCTGCCAACCCACCATCCCCTTCCTCCGTCGCCTACTCCCTTTAATCCCTTCATCCTATTAACGCATCTATCCGTCCACCCACGACCATTCAATCGATGCATCTTTCATGCTGTTCAGCCACTTTTCCCACACTCGGTCTGCTCCCCGGTCCCAGGCTTCAACTTTCTCTTGACGCAGTTGTTTGACATTCATGAGCTCGTCTGGTGACTGCTGCTTCATTTGCAGCAACAACTCTGCTTCATATTCCCCCCCTTCGTTCGCCGTGGCTCCACCTGGGATCCGACTGGCATCGCCGCGGCCGTCTACTGCTGGCTCCACCAGAGCCGCTGAGACTCGCAGGCTTTGCTGAAGGGCACCTTGAGTCCGCTGCTCGCCGAGAGAAGGATAATCTCTGCTCATTCATTTTCTACAACTGCACTTTGACCCTCCGGCACGAGGATTTGAACAAACAAACTTGGAGAAATAAGATTTTTCTTTGGCTCTACGTTACTTCCGGATGCTTCCACAGAGGACACCCAGAGCAGTTTCCGTCGCCCCTATTTGTCCCTGCGTCACCCCCTCAGATGGTCCCACACAGGCGGCTGTGTTTACCCACACACACACACACACACACACACACACACACACACACCCACACACACACACACACACACAAGCGCACACTTGACTGGCAAGTCCCTGTAAGGGTTCGGTAGTGTGGCATGATGCGTTTGTGGTGGGATTTCATTTATCTAGCAGGTCCCGGGGGAAGAGAGCGCGGCAGATGTGATGTTTTTGGCGCCAGATGTGAAGCGGTACACGTTTCCCCCAGTGTTGAACCGCGGCGGTGTCTGGCTGGCTGTCAGCCTGGCTCTGCTTCAGGAGGCACAGAGGCAGCCCGTGTATGCTCTGCGTCTCCGTGCGTGTGCGTTTCTGACTTGCCGAATCTGTGTGTCTGCCGCGTGAGCATCCCCGTCTGAGGCCCGCGCGGCGGTGAGTGAAACACTTGTGGCAACTTCGTGATTCCACGTCCGCCACGTCGTCGTCTGCTATCAGCGGACTCTCAAATGTCACAACAAGCCGAGCGCTCTCCCACACAACGAGGGGCTCCCTGCCTTTCGACGACGCGCGCTGCTGCGGAGCGCCTGCAGGTCAGCGCTGCACTCGAAGAAGACCCTTTCTCTGCGAGGCTCGCCTTTGATGTGGGCCGGGATCGACCGCTGAGCGAATTCAATGGGTTTTAATGAGGTACAAGGCTGAGCGTTCCACCTGAGCTCACTCGTCTATACCAATCAGAGCGCTGCATGTTGAAACACGGCCGGCGCTGTACATTGTGTTGCTACAGAGAATAAAGTACGTGGAGCTCATTAAGGAAATGACCACTGCTTCATGATAGTTAAACTCTGAACAGCAATATTACCAGTTAACAGGTGATGTTTTTAATTTGATTCAGGAAACACGGCCTGCAAAAGGTCCACTACGTACCGCTGCGAGCTGTTGTAAAATAAGCTCTGTGAGGCCCCTGGGAACTACAATAACTTCTGAAATGATTAATTGGGTGTCCAGTAAAGAAAACCCATTCATGCGTTATAAATCGAGGCACGGTTAGTTTGCTGTTGTGACTGAGATTAGCCGTCGTCTTACATGCAATCAATACATACATTAAATTTTTAAATAGTTTTTGCACTTTACTGCATGGTACATTGTTTTGACATGCAATGGTCCTGAAGGAAAACTTATGCATGTACCTTAAAAAAAACAAGGCAAGTTTGTTTGTACAGCACAGTTTAGAGTGCTTTACAGGATAAAAAGTGAGAAAATAAAATAAAAAATACTCTTCAGTGGCATAATACGTAAAGAAAAGTTGGAACTACAGACTGAAAGTAATGACAATGTTTTGTTTTAACCTGGATTTAAAGGAATTCAAGTTTTCAGCATTTTTGCAGTTTTCTGGATGCTTGTTCCAGATTAGCGGAGCATAAAAACTGAATGCTGCTTCTCCATGTTTGATTCTGATTCTGGGAATGTAGAGTAGATCTGAAAGGTCGACACGACAACAAATCTTTAAAGTATTTTGGTGTGAAGTAATTCAGTAATCGCTACAATAATCTCTAATACAGAGCTGGAAATATTGTTTTGATAATAAGACAATTAAATGTTCTTGATAATTTTGCTATCTTTCTGCCAGCACCGGCTATAGGTAAATAATTCAAAGAGATATAAA
This sequence comes from Fundulus heteroclitus, assembly GCF_011125445.2. Classification (NCBI taxonomy): domain Eukaryota; kingdom Metazoa; phylum Chordata; class Actinopteri; order Cyprinodontiformes; family Fundulidae; genus Fundulus; species Fundulus heteroclitus. The sequence goes on from NC_046363.1 coordinate 39,714,870, forward strand.
AAAGATAATCTTACAAAGACAGCAGAGCTAAATTCAGGCTTAATCAGGTTTAGTTTAACTGATGGCAGCTGTAAACGTAAGAAGTCAAGCGTGCTTAAATTCAATCAGAGGATGCTTCTGTAAAAATATGCCTGTGCAACTTGATTATAACATGCTTGTATTTTTCATTCTAACATATTTGTTTGAGTCAGTTAAATTGTACATAATATATGTTACAGAAAAGATGTCATGGATTTTTAAAACGTTTACCTTGTCTTTATTGTTTTTGTTAGAAAAAAATAGCTATTTTATAGGCGTATGTACACCTTTTATATCATCTGTTTATTACGGTTTCTATAATGTGGATAAATTAGGGAAAGTTTGCTCTGTAACTTTGGTTGGTATTGATGTTAAATGATGCAAAAATCTTTTTTTTCTGGAAGATTTGTTCTGATTATTTGTTGCAACAGGCTTGGAAGCTTAACATCTTAGAAATGACGCATTGTTGAGTGACTCTGAGTGGCGATCATCTATTTTTATGTCTCCCAAACTAAAGAAAACTGGCTCCTATGTTTCTGTCAGCGTTCCAGCGTTAGGAGAAAATCGTGTACCTGCTGGTGGTGCGGGTAAAGAAGGGTCTGCCGTTGACCGAGGGGACCGACTCGTCCATAAGCGGATAGGACTTGATGAAAGTCAGGGTCTCATCTGGGAAGGTGGTGGAGGACTTGTAGGTGGCTGCAGAGCCTTCGCCTGCACAGCTGCCTGGCCTGTGAGATAAGAGTGGGAAAAAAGAAAAGAAAAGCAAAGAGAAAACAAACATAAATCCCGTTCAACAAGCACAGATGCAAAAACACTTGCAAGCCATTTGTTTTTCCGAGATGAGCAGGCGGGTGGGAACAGGTGCCTTATGTGTTTGTTTTATTATTTTATATTTTCCACAGACGTCTGAGCAGAATAATAACAGCAGCTGCAAAAACTCTTTTGTCACACAGACAAAAAAAAAGAAAAAAAAAAAAAAAAACGTGCTGTAGAAAAGCGACAGTTTAGCGTTTAAAGACACATCGCTCACCTCGGCTTCGGGACTTGTTCTTCTAGCACAGGTGTCCATGCTGACTCGCTGTTTCTCTGCTCCTTGAATTTTCCATTAAAGGCCTTCTCTATGTCGTCCATGTAAAAGCCGCAGACTGCAGACCCGGTGATGCTGCTCAGCAGGCCCCGGATAAAAACAGACATTGTGATAAGAAAAGTGAAGGTCTGAAGCTAAGCAACTTGTATTTTTTTAAAAAGAAGCTTTTTTTATGCATTTAATTTCTGCACACCTGCTATAATATATTATAGATGTTAAATCAAAGTGAAAGACACCTGAATGCATCTGTTGTAAATATCTGGATAAAGTCTGACTAACTGCAGCTAAGAAGCTAAGTGCATGTCAGAGTTAAGGGTTTATAAATATTGTGCATTTTAATCAGTGCATTTATCTGCATGCTGAGAGTCCATATATGCATTAACCAATCATTTTAGAGATGGCCTCAAATGTTAAAACCTGACTTAATATTTGTACCAGATTTCCAAAAGACGGCACCCTTCACACTTACTGGCACGACTCCCAAAGAGCCTTAAAATCTGTGTCTTTTATTCGAGTGGCCTGGCCTTATGTCAAATAATTTCTATACATTGTGGAGAAGAAATTCATATGTTAGGAATAATAAATAAACAATTGGTTTTAACAAAATCACTGTACTATGGATACCTCTAATATTCCCTCATAAAAATGTACCTAAATCATTTTTGAGATGTATTCCATATCTTAACCACTCTTCAAACACATTGCTCAAATTCCACCATTAAACATTTACTTTTATTACCTTTTTTATGATAATCTGTTTAGATTTTTCTCTTGGTCTGCTTGGTCTGTTTTTTTTTATTATTATTGTTAGCTTCTCTGGTATGTTAGTGAGCCAAAGGCAATTTTCCACTTAGGTACACAATACAAATTTAAAGTTAAATAAAACGTTGGCGGTATTTGGCAGAAAAAAGAAGAAGAAAAGAAGTATCACTGGGCCTTTCATTTCCATGATAATTCAAAACATAGGGCCAAACCAACACTGGGCTGATTTTACCAGACAAATTAAACTTCCAGGGCTTTTTCAGTTCCCACAATGATTCTGCAGAAAACCTCAGGGGTGAGCTGAAGGTAAGATTTCATAAGAGATGACCCAGAGTGTTCGTGCAAACAGGAGGTCTCGCTGTCTGTTTACGCCGACCTTGCCAGATATTACTGGCAAAGGGAGGTTGTAAGTGTTAAAAAAAAAAAGGCGACACTGGATATTTGGTGAAAAAAAAAGGTAGTTCTATGGGATTTCTTTCTGACTAAATATGTGTATTCAGTTTGATTTATACACATATGGAGATTTTTTGTCCAGATCATGATGAATTTAATTCTAATGGTTTTCACCCATAAGAGTGGAGGCTGCTGTAAATACCAACACATTTGAACGGCATGGGAAGCTAATAGAAATGGTTAGTAAGACAAGCTTCAATGTAAAAGTAACATCAGTCGCTTTAGTCTTCAAATGTCTTCATCTGGTCATTCACTCAGAAAAAAAGGATGTCTCTGATGCAGGACAGGCCCGATGTGCATTTAAATTCAGGATGTTACTTTAGAGGATGTTAAATAATTAAACTGTAGTAATTGTGAATAAAGGAAAGCTGCCTCTGGAACAGCTCTGGATTCTGACTGGGACCAAAAAAAAAAAAAAGCACAATTTTCTCCTGAGTACATTTGTTCAACATTCAACTGGTCAAAACACAACAGCATCACTGCAAAATGTAAACAAAAAATGAGCAGAATCTGCCTAAAATGAGCGTATATAGCCATGGTTTGAGCAGGTAAATAAGATTGTCTACCAATGGAATAAGATTTATGCACTTAAAATAGAAACAATTATTTCACATCATCTTATTTCAAGTGCAGGATATATAATTATCTTATTTTAGGGGTAAGAATGCTCATTCCATTGGCTAATAGTCTTATTTACCTGCACAAATCAAGGCCAAATTTGCTACAGTCCCAATCCTGATAATCTCCCTCATCCTCACCTGTTTGCTTGTGTGGTAAAAACCCCAAGAACAGCAGGCCGGTGGTTTATCTGGAGGACATTGGTCAGCGACTGCAGGACGTCGAAGTAAAAGAAAGAATCTCCAGGCACCGAGCAGTTCAGCCGGGCTTTCAGGAAAGATGTCCAGTACCGCTCCAGGACCCTCGGGGAACCCCCGTTGTCATTCTTGCACACTCGCGCAACCCTGGAGAAAACGACCTGAGGAAGACGGGAGCGGGGGGGGGGGGGAAATGCTTAACCTCTAACAGATGATCTGTAAGCCAACACAACCAGGCAGAGCCAACAGGGAACACAGAACCACGGTTAAGAAGGTGGTTTGCATGACAAGTGCGGCTGTTGTTGGAGATTTTCTGCTCAGAATGAAAGCCGTTGATCCCCCTCACCTTGCCCAGGGTGGTGTACTCCACTGCAATCTCGCTGAAGAAAAAGTACACGTAGTTCCCGTACTCGATAGCGTGGAGGAAATGGGGTTCTGAAGGTGCAGAAAAAGGCATGTCATAAACACACTTTGAGTTCCGGCTTATTTCAAACACACCTCAACTTCATGAGCAGCCCGGGAGGGAACGTGGTAAACACGGGGCTCAAAGCAAGCCGTCTCTTCGATGGGAAATTGCAGATTTGCATTTTGAGGAAGAGACGGCGAGAAGAAAGAGCCGACAGAAAACTATTGTGCTGAAAGAGCACAGATGGTCCGGGATCAACGGTCGCACGTTCAACGTTATAATCAGCTCGAGTTGGGAGAGCGACAACCAGGCACGGCAGTTTTTCTCACGCTTCCATAAACATTCAAGTTTGTCCAAAGTCTACCAAAATAGCTAAATCCGATTACATTTTTATTTTATTATGACATTTGTGACTGCATTCAAGTAACTGAGATCCAAAAAAAAAAAAAAAAGCAAAAACAACATGAAATGTGAATCTTTAGTGCACATTTACGTAGCTCATGATGAACACCTGGTGTTTCAGGAGGAGGTAATATTTGTGCTCTGGCTCTAAACTGGATATTGAAGTCAACCCACCGGATCCAATTAGGCCGAAAGATAATTTTTTTCTATATATGAATGGATTCAGATCTCGAAGGCCAAATGTGTTTTGATGGTGGTGGAGGCAGAGCCACTCAGTCCCAGGGTAATCAGAGAAGAGCACCGAGTGTGAGCAAATGGACGAGGCATCTGTGTGCAGCATCGTCCGGACAAAGCTGACAGCTCTAAACCTGCACAGATTTATTGTTAAACACAATAAAGATAATGATGCATGAGGCGCCAGTGTTTTTAGATAAAAGGAATGTCTGTTATGCAGAACTACGATTATTTGTTTGTGTGTGTGTGTGTGTGTGTGTGGGGGGGGGGGGGGGGGGGGCGCTCCAGCAGTCATTATTATATTAACTTATATTAACTATACCAATTTTCTTCATTTTCTGTGGGGGAAATTTGTTCTAAATTCAAATTGTACTTGAACTCACAATCATTATTATCAAAAATAATAGTAAAAGTAGTTTGTAAAGTGATTTTTATTCTTGTCAGGGAAACCAGGACCAAATGGAACAATTATAGCATGCAGATAAGACAGCATTACTCGAGCTTAATGCCATTTTAATGAGTGAGATTTCCAACCAGTTCTCCCTTATAACTAAAAAAAAAAGGCTGTGATTTACATTCTGTTTGTTCCTTTTTGTTCAGGCAAGCGACTTCTTAGAGCTCATAAATTGCTCCAAATATCACACCAACGCAAGTGAAACAGTCAAGAATGAATCAGCAATCGGCCAATCATGAAGATAATATACAGGCGTCTCATCAAAGAAGGCTAATTTCTCCTCAAAGTTTCCCCTACCTGGGTCCACAAAACAAATTAATGAGCGACAACGACCGCCGTCCGTCCTGGAAATTATTTACAGGTTTGATCTTGTTGACAAATGGAACACATGTAACAGATGAAATATGGCTGGGTCATTTCACATCAGCCAAAAAGCACATTTGGATGATTACCTCGGAGCCACTTGGAGTCATACTTGACTGTACGCAGAACAGGACTGCTTTCTCCAAGACTTCTATAAATGACCGCATCACTCGCCAAGAAGTCAGTCATTGTTGCAGAGTAGAAGTCCCCACCTGAAGGACACCAACGTAAAAAAAAATAAACAAATAAAAAGCAGACACTGAGATGCCTCGTCAGGAAGCACCATTACACTTGGCTTTAAATGTTTATTTTGGTCAGAAATGGCTGCTAATGTTCTTCAAAGGTAGGCTGAGTGGAACAGATGTAGGCGAACATGCCCGTCTGAATAGCAGCAAGTGTGAACTTTGCACAAATGTCAGTGGAAACCTGGCAGCTTTCAAGAGCTGCTTTGGCACTTGGATCTTTGCTGAGTTTGACCTCGGCGTGTTGCGGGCGTATCAGCTTTCATCGCTGCTAACATTAGCAAAGAAACTGTAAATCCAACCACGAATCAGAATGTAAGGAGGAAACTATAAATTATCCCCGCTGAGGAGCCGCAAATAAAAACTGAAGGATCACTCGCAGCCATGCAAACCTGCAAGGACACGTTCTACTAGTTTGAGTCAACGGCACTGTTAATATCTTCCTAATTTTGCTCACTATGTTTTAAAGCATATCTAATATGTCTGACAAGATCTCATGACAATAAAACTTAGTATTTGTCATTTTGAAGAAATAATCCCAACTGTATTTAAAGATGTTTTATTCAAAAATCACAACAGAAAACTGATCGAAGCTAAACTGTATAACCTGACACTGACCAGAGAACTATTTAACAGCTTGAGAGTCATAAAACATTTATTCTTTTTGTGAAAGCAAAGAAATTGACTTCTTCGCTGTTATCTCTGACATTTAGAGCATCTGCTTGAAATCTGCATTACACAGAGAACCTGGACTGATAGCCATACCATAGTTAAACCGGGACTGAAATGTAGATTTCAAATCATTTTAAAATGAAACAACAAAAAAGTGTAATTATTTTGAAAACAAAAAAACGGTATTCTGAGTTTTCTTAAAAAAAAAATTAAAATAAATTATGGAGTGATAAAACCAAAAGTTTTATCAGTCTGCTTTCCTATTTAAGTGTTTGTGGAGTTTCTAATGGGCATTGCAAAACACCACACAAAAATATGTGCCTTGATAAACACATTGCAAGTCATTAAAAAGTGCAGTCTTCCATCTGACACTGGAAAATCTATGTGTATAGAAAACTGCATGGTGGATGGACCTCTGAAGTCTCTGTTCCCACAACTTCCACTTCAACAGAATGGTTGAAAGCTTTTCTTAACTTTAAACATTATCATCACAATTCTGATTCTGGGAGCAAATTTGAGGTTTCTCCATTTCCAAAGTAGTTCCTGAAATTCTTTAAACAAATATGAAGTAGGAAAACTTAACACCTTCGGTCTGGTCTCGTTCCCAGTCTGACCTGAACAATTAAAATCTCACAAAAACCAGCAGAATGGAAACTTTACGGTACCAGGGCTTCACTTTGAAAGAAAGCCCCTGAAACTAATGGTCCAGTTGGGTTACTGACCTGCAAAAAGGCCGACGTTCGACTGACGGGACTCAAAGGGACATCGAGCCTGTCCCACCACCTCCTCGCCTTCCTGCTCCAGCGTCGACATCTTAAAACAGAAAGAAAGCTTAATGAGACCCGATGCAAAGCTTTAGGGCCGAGGGACATAAAGCCAAGCGTCTGCAAAGCAGCACTGATGGCAAAAATCTATTTGTCCTGCATATCAAAAGTCTGACAAAAACGTAGTAAAAAAAAAAAAGTGTAGCTGAATACGAAGGGCGAGCACTAAATCAATACGTGATAGTAAAAGGAAAAACATGCACCGTAAAGATTAGTTTTATTTGATGCATTATATGTGGGTCGTTTCCATAAAAGCAGTGTGTGAAGGTCCCGCTGCTCAAGCAGACAGGACAGTTTATCTCCGAGCCGCAGATATTAAGCTGCTATTTTCCATCCTGCTGTTAACAAGGTTGTAAAGCTCAGACACGACAATGCATGAAACCCAGCAGTGTGTGTCTGTTTGTGCGCCGTAAAAACCTTAAGCGAACACGGAGCAGGTTTAACGCCCTTTGTGGCAGTGAGGTTACAGAAATACACACATGCAGCACATTAATAAGCCATTAACGCATTGCCTTGGTTTGTGTCACGTTAATCTGATCGACACGTTTGTGTAATTACTGCCCTCTTGTTATTCTGCCTGCAGACTAAAATGATTATTTGATGCTTTAGTGAACACAAAGGTTATCCTTATGCATTAAATATTTATAAAACAAAACCACGGCTTGTTGAAAAGAACTGCAAATAAAAAACACGAGGGGCATTGGCAGTGCTCATGTTTAAATTTGGTGCAACACATAACTTGCTCTGTGGAAGTCGTATTTCAAGTCGCTGTTTTTTTTTTTGGTATTTTATATATTATTAGAATGTGTTCAATGCAAACTAGTTTTGCTGTATTAACCTCAAAATTGAACATTTGTCATCTGTGCTCTGCATAAACAACCATTGGGACGTGCACAAATAATAATAATAAAAAAAAAAACAGATGAAATCTGAGACGAGATCTTCTCCTTCATCTCTGTGCCGCGTTAAGGATTCCAACGGCGTTGCCAGTTTGAATTGTTGTTGTGATGAAAAAACATACTTCACTATTTCCAATGTTATTGTACTCCGCTCCACTGAAGCATCAAAGGCAAACTTTGATTGGATTTGTCGAGCTTTTCACAAAAACATGTTTTAAAGTTGCAGAAATAGGGGGGAAGAAAATGCATCCCACAGATTTTCCTAATGTTTGAATTCAATGTTCAGGACGTTGCAACAGCTGAATTGAAATTCTAAATTTCCATAAACTTCCTCAAAACTACAGCTCGTCTGTGCAGAGCTGATTTGCTGAAGATGTCAGGGAGCTAGTGTCTAAATCTTTTAATCTAATCTTACAAACAATTCAGTTATACTAATACAAACACGACTTGCAAAGACATTTATACCCCTGGAACTTTAGCACATCTGATCACATTCCAACGTCAGATTTCAAGGGCACTCTTTTGGGATTTTATGTGGTAGACCAACATCAATCAACGTAATGTATCACTCTGAAGTGAAAAGAAGTTTTCAAAGTCATTAAGAAATATCCAGAGAAAGTTTTGTGTGCACTGTCAACACTGCAAAAAGGGAACTAAAGGTAAGTAAAGTTTTCTTGAAATGAGTGTGTTTGTCCCTGATTTGGGAAGGTAAATAAGCAATTCCACAGAATAAACTCCAGCAATATCCAGAAAGTTTGGAGACATTTAAACAAAGCTGACAAAGGATAACAAACTATGGTTGTCACAACACTAAAATCTTGATACAGATACTAAGAAAAATACTCAACACTTGGTATCATTTTCAATTCTGCAACATCATTTGAAGGCACAAATGAAGAATTGCCTTTAGTTATCAATTATACCACCAATTTGCTGATGGTATAATTAAAAGTTAGCACTGGGGGACAAATAAAGAATTATTCTGAACTAAAGTAAACAGTGATTTAAAACAAACATGGATCCGGCATATAGAAAACATATTTTACACTGTAAACAAAAATCTGGTCCCTGCAAGTGTATTCAGCAGCAGCCACGTCTCAGTCCGACAGCACTGGGCACATCGGGCCGTTAGTGTACATTAAGCTAATGTTTAAACGGACAGCGTTAGCTTAAGTTGTCCGGGAGATTTACTATTATGTTGCAGATGAAGAAGCCTTACGGACCTTTTTACGCAGTGTTGTAGCGTGCGGCATCGTTCAGCGTTTAGTTTTTAGGGAAGACTCCTCTGAACAAGGCTTTAGTCCTTTTCTTGTTGATAAAGGGTTGCATTTTTTTGTGTGTAGCTGCACTCGACACGTTAGCAGAGTTTAAACATTGTCCAGATCTATGAGTGCCTGCAGGGAGGGAAGGGCTGAGTCTTGGTTATTGCACAGCCAGCGTCTGAAAAAGTGCAACAATCTGGCCAAATGGGAACGGGTCAGTATATATCAACTTCGACGCAAATGAGCATTTTTGAACAAATAATTATTTCAGTACACTACAAAAATGGAACAGAAGTGAGTAGAATTTTCTTCAAATTAGTGTATTTGTCCTTGATTTGAGCAGCAAATTTAAATAATTAGCCAATGGAAGAAGATTTTTGCACTTAAAACAGGAACAATGCGTCTCCATCATCTTATTTAAAGTGCAGTATATCTAATTATCTTATTTTAGGGGTCAAAACACTCATTCCATTGGCAGTTCATCTTATTTACCTGCTTAAATCAAGGACAAATAAACTAATTTAAAGAAAATGTTACTAACTTTTAGTTCCCTTTTTGCAGTGTATCAATCATATCGAGATACTAGTTATTTTGACACTCGTACAACAAACAAAGCTCTACCACTTAAGAGTGCAATCTGCAGTCTTCAAAGGAATGTTAGCTTTCCTTTTATTGAAATAGAAATCATCTGCATTATAGTGACTTCTCAACAGCTCAGGGTTTAATTAAATAAAAATAAACCCCAGAAATCAGAGCCGATAGTTCTGCGCATTTGGGAAGAGTCTGCAGGGTCATTAGCCAGCGCAGAGAGCAGGACAGACGGCTGTAACGCTTTAAGATTTTGTTTTATCATTAATGCATGCTGACGACAGCCTTTCTGCTGTCTACACACCAGCTGTCTCAGCAGCCTGGCCACTGAAGCTGCTTATTCATAGACAGGCATCCACTCATGTCTTCCACAACCACACACATCTGATTCAGTACTCCGCTGGCGTGCACATATTTTCTTCGGGAACAGATCCCTTGTTATGATTTATATTTCTTCCCACTTTCTCCAGCTGTCTCTGAACAGTCATCTTTCGCTCTTTTTCAGACGAGGGGAGCAGATGAGGGGCGCGAGGCAAGAGGATGTTTTGGTAAAACTGTAAATCAACCTCTCTTTTTCTAAAGAGAGTCAGAAGGATGATAAGGCTTGAATGTAGGTCGGCGCGCAGCCCCTTTAAACATTATACATCAGCTTCTCTGCAGGACCGCTGGCACGTCTGAGCCAGAGTTTGATTTTGGAGAACATTCAGGTGATGCTAGCCTGTGGAGAAGCTCTGCTTACTTTATAATCCCTCAGACTGCTCCGGGAATCGGATCAAAACTATGAAATGTTGACACCATGAACTCAAAAACCAGGTACAAATAGTGGCACAAATAAAAAAAAAGTAGCTTATAAAGTTTAAACATTAAAACTGACTTATTTTTTAATAAGTTTGCAGTGTATAAAATAGAAGAGTGTGCCTATTAAAGGGGGAAAATTAGTGACATGAATTACATGACGTGCTGTGAAAGGACATGAAGGAACCCCATTTAGAACAGTCCGGTTTCTTTTATCCACCAAAGTGGATCCAGCGCTAAACAATCTCCATAAAGTGAGCCTGCTTGGAGCTATTTCATTACATTCATAAATCTGTTGTGCTGTGAAAACAGTTTATCAACAAATATCACATCATTTGTATCAGAACCGCTTTAAATTAGTGTCTTTAGGTCACAGACTTATTTTATAGATGCTGTTCTAAATAAGCTTTAGTGTTCGCAAAGCCCAGTTTGGGAAATGAGAAACAAACTTTCTTATTTCTCAGACGGTGTTTCAGTGAAGTGCTGCAAACCAGGCCTCCAGTACAAACTATTTAGAGAAGGATTTATTTACATCCAGAGTGTTTTTTAATGGGCTCACAAACTGTATATAGATTCCGCCATAAATAGTTATGGTGAGCTCATGTCTGCGTGGTGCATTGATCTCTATAAATTACAAGATGTGCAACATTAACCCCCCCAAGGACCCGATTGGGTCCTTTTAACCACTTCTTGCAATTTATTTATTTTTTTGCATTTGTTAATAGCAAACATTTTTCCAAAGGTAAATTGCTTGTATCAATGTAAAAAAATAAAAAATAAAAAATAACCTGAACATAAGACAACATAGGTACTGGTAGCTTTGGCGCTGTGTGCAGGTGGAAAGTCCTGCTGGAAAATTAAATCTGCATCTCCATAAAGTTGGTCAGCAGCAGGGAACAGCAGCAGGCGACATGGCACCCCAAACCACCACTGACTGTGGAAACTTTTCACTGAACCTCATGTAACGTGGATTCTGTGCCTCTCCTCTCTTCCTCCAAACTCTGGGACCTTGATTTCCAAAGGAATTGCTAAATTTACTTTGATCAGAGAACATAACTTTGGACCACTCAGCAGCAGTCCAGTCCTTTCTGTCTTTAGCCCAGCGAGACGATTCTGACGCCGTCTCCTGTTCCAGAGTGGTTGACATCAGGAATACTGCAGCTGAAACCAGGTCTAGCAGACGTCTGTCTGGTGGTTCTTGAAGCTCTGACTCCAGCTGCAGTCAACTCATTGTCAATATCCCCCACATCTTTGAATGGGTTTGTTTCACAATCCTCTCCAGGGGGCAGTCATCCCTGTTGCTTATACACTTTATTTCCACATCTTTCCTTCCCTTCACCTCTCTATTAATGTGCTTGGACACAGATCTGTGAACAGCCAGCCTCTCTTGCAATGACCTTTTGTGTCTTGTCCACCTTGTCAAGGTGTCAATGATCGTTTTTTGGACAACTGTCCAGTCAGCAGTCTTCTGATTGTGTCGCCTACAGAACTAGGCTGAGAGACCATTTAAAAGGCCTTTGCAGGTGTTCTGAGTTAATTAGCTGATTAAAATGTGGCACCAGGTGTCTTCAATATTCAACCTTTTCACAATATTTTAATCTTCTGAGATACTGAATTTGGGGTTTTCATTAGCTGTCAGTTATAACCATCAAAAGTTAAAATAAATAAACACATAATATATCAGTCTGTGTGTAATGAATGAATATAATGTACAAGTTTCACTTTTTGAATAAAATTACTGAAAAAAAAAAACTTTTTCCTGATACTCTAACTATATACCAGCACCTATACTCTGCACATATAAGACCGTTTTTGGCCCAAACACGTCCTTTTCTGGATACGCTTTCATCATTGCCTACATTGATACCTGTGACAACCTTTTTAATCTTAATCTCTGGCTTCAAGGTTTAATTTATTCATTTAATGAATTTAACCTGTGGCTGGCAGTAGATCTAATGTCGGGGCGAAGGGTTGCTGTGTTATTGAATAGAAATAAAATATATCATCGGGAGAAAAAAATGGTCTGGATGAATCACACAAATCAAGCACCAATCTGTGTTTTATAAATCATATTTGGTGCAGTTCTTAATAAAATTGGTAGTTCTATTATAAATACAAAGGCAAAAAAGTAGCCATTAAAATGAGGGCTGAAGTTGAGTAAACATTAAAAATAAGTTTAAATAGAAATTAAGTAATTTCTATGATTTGTATCTTCTGGGTTCCATTTAGATCACAAGGGTACCAAATGTGGGTTTAGCAGGGAGGAAACCAGAGGGTTAAAAGAGGGAGAACATGATAGTGAGTGTGTTCATTTGATGCCAATGCAACATCCTATTAATGATAAACTTTAGCGTTTTTACTTTTTTAACTTAAAGTAGGCCTTTAAAAACACCCTAGCTAAGGAATTGTTTATGGTTAACACATCTTAATTGGTTTTGATCAATAATTGCTCTCAACTGGACTCTGATTCTGATAAAAGGATCTCTGCCAGAGTCAGTACTTATGGCAGAGGAAAACCCAAGAACCAGTGTCAAGCAAGTATTTGCAGGGACTTAAAAACCTCCAAAGAGACACAGAACTATCTGCACCCTAGCTGCAGATTATCTATAATATCAGAGAGCAGGAGAACATCAGAATTGCCTTAAGCAAGTGTTGCATATTTTCAGCAATATGTGCCACACCACACTCTCATTATCCCCCATGGTGACCATCACAGCGTCCAGATGAGGCGCGAGGGTTTCCTCACAGAAGAACTGTCTAGATGCATTGCAGGTGACTCTCTCCCACCCATTTTACTTTAGACTTTCATTCAATTTGAAGTATTTATTAAACACATCACCTTCCATTACTTCAGCATTTACAGCCGCGTGGTCTCAGAGCCAACGGTAAAGGCACAAATGTCTGTTTATTTATCTTTACCCAGGCTGTGGGATTGATAGCTCACAGAAGATTGCTGCAAGCTATACTCGGATTAATAGACAATGCTTGGAGATGAATCTTCAAAAAAAAAAATGAAGATGGAAGGGAAATAAAGGTAGCTTCATTACTCCTGCAGACACGGGGCTTAAGCTGGATCTCCAACATATCAAATAAAGAACATTTAGCCAATAATAAAAGAATGACTGAATATCATAACTTAGCTTAAAATATTTTTCACACCTAATAAAAGTGTTATGCTACTTAGGTGTGGACACAAAAAGACCAGTTTGGTTATAAACATATTGATTAAGACAGCTTGGTATGATTAAAGCTTAAAAATGAATACTTTAATACAACCCTCCAGGTCCCAGTAAAATTCTATCTTATATACAGTTGCTCTCAGTGGGTATTAACGTGGCTTTAATACTTGTTATTAAAGCGGGGGGTTTTCATAAGCAAAGTATGGCTGGTGTTCATATTCCTTGGCTGCACACTTCTATTTTTAAAGCCGCAGACATGTGTTTAACCATTACTCATCTATTCTTTTTTTTATTATTTATCATTTCAACAGTATTAGGTATGATAATATAAAAAGTTCAAACGTTACATTTTAATTGCTTTATTTTCTGTTTCTGTACAAAATGCCCAATGGCAGAAGTTTTTTTTTTTTTCAAACCTGTAATTAATTTGGATATAAAGCAACTTAAACTGTACGTTAGTGCTACACAAACATTCTGAACTTTTACGTTTAAACTCATTTGATTCCCTCTCGCCAAACTGAAAGGTCCAGCCTAGCTTCCGTAATGCAACATTTTCTACTCCTGGCTGATAAATCACCTAAAAAAACAAGATTTATACAGAAGACGTCTTACCATTTGCCATCCGGCATTAAGTATTATACTTTTAAATCATATGTTAATAAAACAGTTTCATTCTAACAAACTTCGCATCTTCCTTGTCACTCTGCTGGAAACCCAGAAGGAAGCGGCGATTCTCATCGCCTCTAACCTTTTAATCTGGATCGCTTGCTGAGCTTAGAGGTGAATCTACTGGGAAGGTGGGGGAATGAAATTTCAAACTAGTTTTCCTGCTGTGTTTTTTTTTTTTTTTTTTTTGGAGTTCAGACTCATCTGTTGCTCCTCAGATTTACTGGACTGCAGGACTTGTACTCCCCTCCTCCTGTAATGCTCCGGCATGAATCACAGTCTGGACTCGTGATGTCACCTCCAGGCCTCCGATGCAACGTCATGCTGGATTTTGTTCAACAAAAATCAAACTTTTTAGCTTCGGCAAAGGGAACTCATTTGTGGACGATCCAAAACCAAAGCAAAGTTGCTTTACTTCACCAGCAGCGACTATGATTCATTGCAGGCATGACGACTGATAAATAAAGACGAGGTGAAGCCGAAGCTTCCCTGCTGGCACACATTTGGATTTTTCCCACTCCTGCTTTCTCCTCCTCCTCCTCTTTACTTTTCCTCCCTCAGCTTCATTGTGTCAGAGGTGTGAAAGGAGCAACCGTCAGCGTATTCTGTGTTCTGTCAACAGATTGCTTCTCCCCGGGTCTTGTTGAGCCAACATTTTAATTTTTCACCGACAGAAAATGCAAAACGTCAGCTGACCATGTAAAACACGAACGTGACACCCACGGTGAGCCATATGCGCTCAGTGCTGACCTGCCGCTAATATCTGACGAACCGTTTGAATAGTTTTTTTTCCCCACATAACATCTGATGCTTCGTGTGCGCCAACAAGTCTGATGGTGTTCTTTTCGTAACTGCTGCTACATCTGTGCTAGAAACCTCCCTGTAAATATTTTAAAATCTGTTGTTTTATATGTGCACCGTCAGTTTGAGTCCACAGCCGTCTGTGAGCCGAAGCGCCGACTGACTGGCAGACTCGCTTTCAGACAGACTTTCTTTCAAGCTCGCAACGTCTCCATAGAGCGCGGGACGACTTCACTTTGTGGCCGTTTCTGTGGGCGTTACGTCACACATCTCTTTTAACATTGTTTTAGCTTTTGCTGTTCAGGTCTCCCAAACTATCAAGTTATTCCTCAGTAAAGTGGGAGAATATTCAAGCTGTCTAATCTGATTATAATAAAACTGTTAGGTCAAAAAAAATAAAAAAAACTTGCTTCATTCCTTTTTGAGCTTTAAGGATATTTTCTTATGAACTGGTGTTATTTTAAGGCCTATATATTTAAATAAAGCAGCATATGGATTGCAAATTTTATGACTTTAGTGTAAAATGAATCAAACTTTCTTAGGATATATAGGTGCTTCTCAAAAAAAGTTATATTACTGAAGTCCATGTATTTTAGTAAGTCAACTCACTAAGCCTGAAAACTAAATTGTCAGTAAGGCTAAACTGCCTTGATATCATTAAAGTTAACTTTCGTAAGTGATACTGTTGCAAGTCTGAAGCGACACTGAATGTTTGATAGATTATAAAGCAAGAAGTGACAAAAGAGATTAAACTGAATTCATGCTTTACGGTTTATGCAATGGAAAATGAATCTTGCTGCTCACTGCCTGGTTGAAGAATCAATGTTAATCACATCTGCAGATTGGTTCTATAGTTTTTCTCTGACTCTTTTGTTTCTGCAAGTCAAACCTTGTGAACGTGCCATAGAAATGCTAGACAAGAGAAATGTTTTTGCTTTATTAGGGTTATTGATTATAGGCATATTCTAATGAATATTATCATTTCTTTGCTTTGTCTTGCCACATTGAATCTAACTGAATTCAGAGGCAGATCATCCACTATTACCATAAAACATAGAAAGTACTCCTGGATCAATGTGAGCTTCTGTGCTTTCTGTGTCTCTGCTCTGTCTTCTCTAAGCCCCAGTGGGTCGAGGCAGATGAGCGTTCACACTGAGCCTGGTTCTGGTTCTGCTGGAGGTTCTCCTCCCTGTTAAAGGAGAGTTTTCCTCTCCACTGTCGCTTCATGCATGCTCAGTATGAGGGATTGCTGCAAAGCCATCAACAATGCAGACGACTTTTTGACCAATCTGTCTGGATAATATGATTGAATTTGTAAAGTGCCTTAAGATGATATGTTGTGAATTGGTGCTATATAAATAAAATTTAATTGTAAAATAGAAACTTTTACCCTAGAATAAAAGTAAACAAACATTTTCATAGAGCGATTAGGGTTACATTGCATTTTTTTTTCTATTTATGTATCTAAAAGGAATCCTATTTTTGGTAGCATATCGAGGCCCCAGAACAGAGATATTCAACTCTTGGGGGTGACTAATAAACAAAACCCAGTGAAATGATTGTTTCAGCCCATATTCAGGTTTAAGTGTTCTGTTAAGCAACTACAACTGAAAGAGCATTTTTATTTTACAGTGACATATCCTTCTGGGACTTTGAGAACTCTCCACTTCGGCTGCCAATGCTGAACATTATGTTTGTAATATCTAATTTGTTAGCATGCAAAAGGGTGATTTTCCATCTTTTAAAGGACTGTGGCCAACTTTGATCAAGTTGCACTTTTCTTGTTAACTTAGAATGTAAACTAGAGTTGACCAGAAGCAATCCTGATTTTATAAAAAGCACTCGAACAGCCAACCTGCATCTAAACCAGAGACTTTAAATCACATGCTAAGGAAAGCCACATCACTAACACAAGGAAGAATGCCCGGCAGAAAGATTTAAGAGCCAAATCCTATCTGTACCTGCAGTACAAGCTTCACCAGCGGTGTGCAATGAAAGTGCCACATGAGCAGTTATTGTTGTAATTTCCATGGAAAAAGTCCAAACAGGCTAGAT
Source organism: Fundulus heteroclitus (assembly GCF_011125445.2). Taxonomy (NCBI): domain Eukaryota; kingdom Metazoa; phylum Chordata; class Actinopteri; order Cyprinodontiformes; family Fundulidae; genus Fundulus; species Fundulus heteroclitus. The sequence continues at coordinate 39,731,847 of NC_046363.1, forward strand.
AAATGTGCTGCGGCTACGTCCTGAAGCAAACTGACCAACATCAACCTTTTTGTTAACAGCCATCCTTACTATGTAGATGTAATATTCCTTCCACTTTGACATGTAAAATGTTTTTACTAGTTTGCATTTTAAGTCTTTATATTTGTGGGCTGTCCTGTAGTGGAAATGAGCCGTTTAATACCCAGATGTGTTGCTGTTCTAATTCTACATGTGTGGTTTAAAAGGAAATACAGTCCTGGATAGAAGCTTTAACAAGATGTGATCATGCTGAAAGTGTAAAACTAAAATTTTGTGCATCATTTGGGCGCTCCTTCTCAGACATATATTCCGCCTGTGACCCAAACGCACGTCGCATCATGGATAATGGTATTTTCACAGAAAGGCAGGGCGACACTAAAGTGGCAAAAGTGTGTCATTTCCATTAAAAAAAATCAAATAACACGGTGCAACTGAGCTCATGGAGGGACACTAGCGCAAACACGGCGTCTCATTATAGCCCTAAAACGATCACTTATCTGTAATTGAGGCCAGCAGTCGGCGCACAGCGGTGCAGAAACATACCTTATAGTTACGGCAGGTGGGATTGAAGGCGTTGGTGCCACAGGCAAACAGAGTCTCATCGTTGCGCGGCACCAGGACTTTAATGTAGTTGTAACATTCATCCTGTACGGAGGGAGAGAGCTCGGTGTTATTGCAAAGCAACAATATAATCAAATGAGGACGTTTAGCAGGTTCCTGCTAAACGCAAAACAACCTTTTTTTTTTCTGTTTTACAGTCATGATTCTAATCCTTAGAGGGATATCTCAGGCACGCCTTAGTGCAAACCCTCGCTGTGATGAAAACACAGGCACGGGCCAAGGAGGACTGCAGGAGAAATAACACCAACAGCACCAGCAGAGAGATGAAAATGTATTTCTCTGAATGATAATACTCACGCTGTTCTTCCCTCTCACTGTGCACTTCGCCACGTCCTTCGTCTTCCAAGTCAGTTTCTGAAAAAAAAAAAAAACATCAAGACAGCCAACTGTCAGCTCAGAGACGAGACTCTTTCTCGCCATCTCCACTTCTGTCGCTCCCAGTCGTTCAAGTGCCGTTGCGAGACCGCTGTGATAAAAATCTCATTAATTTCAATAAAACTGTTGTGGGGGAAAAACAAACAGGGACGTATCAGGGACCCCTGCAGCGCCTGAGCGGCTCATCAGTGGGCAGCCAAACACCGCGGAGATAAAAAAAAAAAAAAAAAAAAATCACTCAGAGATAAGAGGGGATCCGTGAAGCTGCGCACACAAGAGAAACAAAAGACCACAAAAAGGAAAGCTCAGATCACTTCACTGCCTATATGAAGAGGAGTCAATTAATCCCAATTAACCTTACGGCCAAAAAAACAACAACAACAAAAAAAACCCCTTGGCCTCCGTGCGCAGAAATGAAAACAATCCCACTTTCTGCACCACAGCCTCCACCTGCTGAGCTGGTAGATAAAAGATCCAGCAACTTGTTAACAAGCTTTGCCAGATGAAGGATTAATGCATTCCTCCTCACTGTTGACTAATTTACAGATAAAACCCTCCCAAACCTCCTCCATGCCTCTGTGAATCCGAGCTGTCGTCTACATGTCTGTGTCAATTAAGCTCCATTTCTGCCAACAATATGCGATCAGACAGGAGTTTGATGTCTTCCTCAGTGACATGACGGAGTTTGTTGGAACAGCCTTCAAGCATTAACAGCCATTTCCAGTCTACAAGGCTTGTTAAAAGCTCTCCTGTGCAGCCGTCGCACTTCCTAAACATTCCTGAACTTTTTTTCCCCAACTCTGTTTTCTTGCAATCACTTCATATGTGTTATAGTTAATTATCCTTCATATATTATGCAACTTCACATCTATAATCAGTTGTTTTTTGTGTGCGTTTGCACAGAAATTCTCCAAAGGTTCAATAAATCCGGCTTTGTCTTTCCTGTGGAAATACCTCGCCTAATGTCTGATTTTACTGAAAGATAAAATGTGGTTTTACTTAAATGAAAATCCCGCAACCAGCATATCAATCGATGCAAGCTATTTTAGAATATAAATAAAATAATACTTTCAAATATCTTTCCCTAGCTAGTTATTGTGCGCACATTTCCATTCTTCCATCTAGTCGTCTCAGCAAAATTGAGAAATTATGAAGATAAAGTGTTTAAAAATGCTCATATGTCCAATATAATTAAATTCAATTGCAAGGCATAATCTCAGGCCTGTATATTCTGTTTTAGCTTTGGTGGCAGAAAAGGTCAGACCACAGAGCTGTAACTTTATGAATATCAACAATTAAGCTTAGAATTTCTAGTGATGAAGCTCGTTCCAGAGAAACTTTATTATGAATAGAAACAATTCTCCCATTTTAGCTGTGATTTAGAACGATCAGAGACCTTAAGTTGTAGCTTTGAGGAATGACTGAATAGAAAAAAATAAGCTTTGAATTTTTAGTACTGCAAGCCTGTTCCAGTGCAACAATGAAACAAAATAAGTTATTCTAGTTGTAGCTTTGGAAAGGTTGGACAAAATTACCTTAGATCAGAAATCCCTGAGAATATAATTATCTTATTTCTTCTTATTAATAGAAACAATTAAGCCTTTAATGTATGAAATAAGTCTAGTCAAGGATTTAATTAGCTTACTTCTTTGGTTTTTTTTTTGTCTGTAATATTTTTCTGTTCATGTACAGCCCTTTCAATCATCTTACTACTGAAAAGAGCTGTATAAATAAACTCTCCTTCCCTTGTCTTTATACTCTCAACAGAGGTGCCAAAAGTATCCACATCTATTACTAAAGTAGAAGTATAGATGCTAGGGTTTAAACTATAGAAATAGCTCTGTAAAAGTATTAACTCAAACCTTTTACTCAAGAAAAACAATAAAAGTGCCAGATATAAAACTACTTTAAGTATTACAGTAGAAGTAACCCCCCCCCCCACCACAATTACTATAATTGTACAGTATGATGTTAATATTGAAAAAAAAAAAACATATGATTGGCTGTTTCACCCACACATATGTCCATTAAATATTAACCATTTAGTACAATGCAAATATATTAAAGGTCCATATAGGTGCAATACTGAGCACCAACATGGGTTTCATGGAGCAGAAAATCTGATGTCTGGTTCCCTATTGGTAGTGTAAAAAGTCAAACTTTAGAGACATTAGCAATAACCTTTAATTTGTTATTATTGGAATGTAAATAAACATCCAAGTGTAGCTACAGGAATTGATGAGGGCAACAAATGTAAGATAACAAAACTGATAAAAGATAATGCACTCATAAAAATTAGTGCATTATCCCTTACTTATACCATGGTCTAGGTGAATACTCGATTCTGATTGGCTGCAGGGTGTCGTTAAAATGTGTTATAGGACCCCTATAAAAAAGATTCGGTCAAATAGCCTGATTGTTCTAAATTATTGCTCTGTCAAACAAAAGCTGGTAACGGCAAGACAGTGGATGCTGGCTACCTTGGCAATGTGTCACAGCGAGAGATATTAAATAGTTCTCAGCCGCTTCTTTGTAAAAAAACAAACATACGATTTTAACAGCGATAAAAACATTAGTATTAATAATGTATTTAATATTTCTTTCATAAGTGACCATGGTATAAGCGGGAAAATGCCCTTCGAGGCGTCCATTATCAGAAATAATGGACTTCGCGGACACTTCCGTTCATTCGAGTCCTATGAAATATGACAGAATATGACCCCTAATCATACCGACATAATTAAATTACTTTAAAGAGGGGACCTAGGACTAAATAGGTGAACTATTTTATATTACAGTTTATTTTAGTTTTCTGTTGAACTGCCGAGCTTCACTGTTTTGTAAAAGGAAAATAAAAAGCCAATCAAAGTTCTTGTCCAGAGCCACTAAGCAGAAGAAGCCTTTCCACCCAAAGGGGATTCTGCATCCTGGTCTGAAGACCTTTTGCCTAAAAAACCAGATAGAGTACATTTGGACATTTTGATTAGCCAATCATCGTTTTCTTCGGTAGGTCAAGGTTTTACAGATAGTGATCATTTCTGTAGGAGACAGAACTGCTGCTGTCAATCAAGAAGATATTATATCATTTTCCATTTTTCAAGATGACTGCACCATATAAACACATTGCCTCTTTTCCTGTTTTCTGTTTTTCGGTCCAGGGTTTGTTAGCCCTTTTAGGGTGAACAATTATAAAGTTTAAACTGGGCTCATTTTGGCTCCGCAGATTCTGGTGCTCTAAGCAATCTCTGGATCAAGAAGACTGTAGGGAACCGAACAACCTGACTAACAACTTGAAAATAGGTGCTGGTTTTAAGGCAAAAAAAGAATTGTTGTTAGGTTCTTCCAAACAGACAGATTAGATTCAGTTCTATGGGTTTGCGTTAGCAGATTTTGTTGCAGTCAATTTACTACTGAGATGGAGAATGTCGCTTTGAACAGCGTTGCTCCACACGTTGTACACTAATGCACTGTGTTTAAAGCTTGCCTTGGACTTGGACTTTCTGTTGATTAGATCGTTTTTCAAACTGAAAAAGTCATGTATGAAAAGAACAAAACTGTTAAAGCAAAACTCGATAATCCAGGACTGAGTGCTGGTCCCAGATCGATAGAAAACTTTTAGAAAACATACATCTCCAAGGTCCTGTTCTTTGAGTTAAGATCTTTTTGACATGACGCACAAAACATGGGAAAGTTTTGCAGAAAATGAGCTTATTCATAATTTAGTAATTTCTTTTCGTAAAGCACCTCTAGCACAACTATGTGAAGAACTGACGCAGTTCAGTAGAAGTCAGCATTATGGTAATAATACAGGTCTCCTCTAAGCTCGATTTGGTTTACTAATAAAAACCTACAGCCACTCAAGTCAGGGGAGATCAATGAAGGGGAGAACGTGAATGAATGCCTCGTGTGAAGAATGAAGAGGCGGTTTAAACGAGTTTGCATAAAAGGAATAGATCTGTGACGAGGACAGCCCATTTTCTGCCGGTATGACTCAGTCACACACTAATGATCTAGCCGAGATGGATAACTGAAAGAAAGGAGAATGAGAAGGAGAATATGGGAACAGGCTTTATGATTTTCCACTCAGTTGCTGCTGTTATACTGGAGGGTGGGGAGGTTTGAGTGAAGGAATAAAAAATGGATCAACTTAACACATTCAATATTGAACTTCTCATATAAAAACAGAATAGTGTGGCGCTTAGAAGTTCACATTTTCATTGTGCAACAGCCTTCACCCAAATCAGCATCTTAGATCTCCTTGACATCAAGTACTGCCCTTATCGAAACAAATATTCATGTTTGGGGCTAATCTAAATACAGGCAAACAAAAAGTTCAGACCTCAGAGAGCCTTTCTTTAAGTGCAATCATGTTTGACAAATGAGATTCAGATAGGGGAGAACAAGGCACCACACACGCAACAAGAGCACAATTTCATTTGCGGTAGATGCATGTCTGGAGAGAGATTGCTTAATACATGAATGAGAAAGAAGGCAAAGGGGTAGAAAATAATCAGCAACAAACATAACAAGAGCTTGTTTTTTTTTTTCGTGCAAACGGTGAAGTTCAGAATGAAAGAAAAAAAAAAAAAGAGTCAGAAGTGCTTTGCACAAATAAGCCGGGATACTCCATTAACTATGTTAAAAGAACATTTTGTGTTGAGAAACAGATTGGTAGATAATCCTCATTGTTAATGTTAGAGGTTTACAGAATCAGGTAAACATGCAACTGTGTACCCCACCATCTCCCTGACTTTTCCTGAATGTCTCCAACATTTTCTTGGGCTTTATTATCTCAGACTCTAACAAATATTGATCTGGCGCAGGCATCAATGGTGGTTTGGGTCCCTCTAACTGGCTCATTATATTGTTGGCATATACATTTTCAATGCATAAAAACCAAACTACTATATCCTCCCAAAATCCTTTGCAATCACAATACTGCAAACATTCACACTGCACTGACAATTGTGATATGATACATTGTAAAGCTCTAAATGTGATGGACTGCCTGGATTCATGCCATCAGCAAGCAAGCTGTGCAGCTACGTTTTGTTGAGCCAGTTTTTAAAAACTTCTGCCTATTTTCATGCGTACGCCTTGCAAAACTGTATTATTAGCTGTACAGATTATCTGGGTTTTCCCAAACTACTGAGCTGTTTTTCACCCTTTAGAATGATGTTTGCAGTGAAAGAAAACACTATAATCAGCTGCAGTTTGCTGTCTGTCTATCATGTGACCTGTACACAGTACTCAGCTGTTAGGTAAAACTGAAAAACTAATAATTTGGGCTTAAATTCAAAGTACAACCTTCATTAATAAGGAGAAAAAGTTTTTTTTTCTACAAACAATTAACTGGAGTGGCACTAAAAATATGTTAAAAGCCAATATCAATATATTGGATTTTTCGGACTATAAGTCACACTTTTTTCATAGTTTGGCCGATCCTGGGACTTATAGTCAGGTGTGACTTATATGTCAATTTTAAATGGTAATGAACCAAGAAGTAAATATTACGGTCTATAGCCGCATAGGGCTCTTTAGGCTTGTGAAATTATATGATGCCCCAGTACCACTTTAACTTATACACAACAAAGTCTGAACCCATGTTTGCATGATTTTCTCGCTCTTTCAGTATGCATTTACGCAGCAGAGCATTGCGTGGTGCAGCTCAAACGGAGAACCCAGACCGCGACAGAACCCTGTTATTGGGCTGTCCGTGAAGCTAATACCAGCTAGCGCTAGCTTACAGGTCTGCTGTCCGCCGTTTTACAACGTGGCTGATGCCCGTGAGCTTTATGTTGCTCTGAAACATCCGCGTCTTACTGTTAGCTTAGCACGTAGCACCGCTACACTCACGGTCTACGTGAAACAGCAAAAAAAAGAGACACTTCCCAGTTGGAGTTGCTGGCTTGTTATGCTAATTTACCCCATTACACCTCCCAATGAAATGGATAACAGAACAGGAGGAATGTTATTGGGACTGATTTAAATAAGGCACAGCCAAACCAAGCTGTCTGGACTAAATGCAGTGCTAATTTAAAGCTTGGTAATGTTATACAGCTAACAATGACCAAGTACAGGCGGCAAGGATAATAATTGGTATTTATTCCAAATGATCAAGAACACACCAAAATGTCAATCTATAAGCAAACATGCTAGTTTTTTGCATGAGGAACCACCCCAGTACTGAAAACTAAAACATAAATATAGGATAAGTGTAATTTCATATACATTGTATTACATAAGGCAAACTCGCAGAAGTAGACTTTCAATCATGGTAGAGGAAAGACTTTCCTACCTGCTGTGGGATTATCTGCTCAGACGAGGTGCCGAGATTGATTGCAAAAACATGGTCCCTGCAAGAGACAGAGAGTCAAGACAAAGACAGGGTCATCTCCTTATGCTTTTATTCATTCTATACACTTTTTAAATACAAACTTCAATAATATTTTGATCTAAGCAGCGTAACCGCAAGGAAAAAAAAAAACACAGGCTTTGATTTCGCTCAAAGAGATTGATTCCAGCTGTACAAAAACACCGTCTGGAAGGTGAAAAGAGGGGCTTGTTGGCTTTTTTGGCTTCAAAACCTTGCAAAAGTTTTTCCCAACTATTGACAGAACCCACATGATTCACTAAGTGCAGTGAAGCACACACTGTGTTGCATGCAGCTGTGGAAAATATTAAGCCAATTTACGTATATGAGGGCTCTCTATACCTTTGTAGATTGATTTCTTGGCAGGAGGGGTGCTGCATTTTGAGACGGAGCCAAACACTGAAGCAGAACTTGTTTTGCAGAAAGGAGAAGATAAAACACTGAGTCTTTTATATAATTACCCAATGAAATCTCGATTGCAAAGATTAGGATTGGGGAAGGTTGTATTAAGGAAAGCGATGCCGTAGACGCATGAATAAAGTTTTGTTGAAAACTTGAAAAGATGATGACATGTAAATTACGCTTTAAATTTCAGTAAGGTTCGGTTTTTAAGCTCCTTTAAAGGTAGTTTCATATCATCTATAAAATGGATTATCTGACATTATGGACCAGTATCACTGGCCATAAATTGTAGCAAGGGTTATAGGGGACATATGTTTTTAATGCGTTTCTTTTCACATTTAAATCATGCATTTTAGGTTTACACAAAGTGGAACTGTAAATCCCTTGTTATTTTTGCCTCACAGCCCTTCTTTTACTCCTGTTCTGAGTCTGGTCTGGTCTCTTTAAATGCAAATGCACTTCACACCCCACCTCCCTCCAGGTCAAAGAGCATTCGACTCCACCCTGTACAGCCATCTTTGTAGTACGCTGGGGGATGGTATAATGAACGACTCGAATACAAATATATTTAAGAGCTGAGAAAGTGAATTTTGCCGATACGTCTTCTACCAGCAAAGGCCTGAAAGAAAGGAGTTTTACTTTTGTTCAGTCAAACTAACTATGCATGTCATTTGTAATGTTCCTATAAGTACTATCTTAAAAGTTACAACGTTATAGTTTGCTTCTATATCAATCAAAAACCAGCAGTGTGGCTAGATATATATTTAACTGACATGACCATTTTCTTGTTAAACTAGGGTTGGGCAATATATTGAGATTTAAAAATTTGAAAGATTTTTAAAAAGAGATACAAGAGGAGACTAGATTGTTTATATCAAGATGGTCTATGTTGTGTTAGAATTATACTTTCATGTATTCCAGTGGGTTATTTTTCAGCAGTTTTTCATATTTATCTACAGCTGTTTGTTAAAAAAAATGTGCCTAGAGACATTTGGGATAAATCTTTCATTCAGAGATGCCTTTTTATAGTTCGATAAACATTGTGCATTGACATTCAGCCTAAAAATATTGAGATATTATTTGTGGTCCATATGTTTAACAAAGACAAAAAAACCGGACAGATCAATTGCTTTGCTCCATGATGTTAGCGTGGGCCTCCAAAAAAATAAAAAAATAAAAAAAATAAAAATGCTATTTTTATTTTTCATGGTTCCCCTCAACTCCCTTCCTTTTAAGATTCTGTGATTAAGATTTAGCAGCACTATAATAAATGTGAATATGGCCATAAAGTTAGTCTTAACACATTAGATTATAAATACATACTATAAAAAATTAACAGAACAAGGTACCAGAAATTACTGTAGTGTAACTGGCAGTTAATCTGTGATTTATTCACATTACATTATATTTATTATTTATTTATTATTATTTATAGTAATTTTTCACTTATCTGTCCACTTTTAACAGGCAGTATATAAAAAGCTTTTTAATCAGAAACAGAAATTGACAGAACAGGGGCATGTCCACTAATTCTGGAGCCACTCTAAATGCTTCCTTAGCAAATCTGCACATAGAGGTAATACAGAGCAATGAAGCACCAAAGAAAAGAGAGCGACATTAGGTCTATTCTAAAGTCAAGACTGACCGAGCTGCGATGTAAAGCATGTGGTTGATCCTCAGCATCCTCTGGAAGTCCAGGCCCAGGCGGATGGTGTCGTTGTCTGACATGAGCCCCTGGAAGCTGGGGTAGAGGTACGAGGCTGCATGGGTCAAAAGATGCACAGAAGCAAATGTTTTAATCAGTGCACATCATACAAAGCATACAGCACAACTAAATCTCAATTTTAATGTTTTGTTTAAACACAGACAATTAATGGGGCATTGTTAAAACTAAAAAGAAAACATATCCTCCTTTATTTTGCTTTTCTAGGTATAATTTTCAGGTACTTTTTTAACAATACATAAACATTAATTCACAGTATTATTTGCCTGTTTAAAAAAAAAGCCCTACTCAAGGTTAAAATCTAGGATATTCTGCTCATAAAACAGGGCATTTAGTGTATGCTAATGTGAACTTGTAGCGGTTGATAAGCAAGCAAAAAAAAAAAAAAAAAAAAAAAAAAAAAGACATCCCAAGTTGCAAATTAGGCACTCATGTCACCAAAGTCAATCTGATTTAAATAAATGGCTTCTGGTAAGTGTTTCTGAACAGACACGTCTGGGGACCGTGCCAAGTAGAGACGAGGAAAAAAAAAAAAAACACAAAATCATTTCAACGGAGAGACTGTCTGTCTGGGTCAACTCACATTAAAATAGCAATCATCTGTTTCGGAGGTCACACGAGTTCAATTTGGTGCCTTCATGAGTGCTATTTAAATAGTTTAACCTTGCAAAAAAAATAATTTCGAATCTACAGATACTAAAAGAAAAAGTACAATACAATTTGAGAGAAATAAGGTGTGTTCGGGCATAAAGAAAATCTGAGTGTGCTGTAGCACAAAAGTGGCAAGATAAGATGAACCCAGCGAGCCGGAGCGAATAGAAAGACTGATATATCAGCTCCATGTTCCATTTAAACAGATTTTCATTTCTACCTTCCTCGTCTGCTGAATGCAAATTCCCTTTTCCCCCCACATCTCTTTTTAAACAGCACATTAACTCACTCGACGCTTTAACAATGAGTGATGGTGTCCAGAAGTTTTCAATGACAAAATGACAGTTTGTCAGTCGATTGACGTCCCTTGAAAATGCTATAACAAACCCCCCCAACAAAAAAACAAAAAACAAACAAAACACTTCAGGCCTCAAAGCTTAAGATTTGAAGGAGCACTTGTAACCACTTGTATCAAATTGACTAACGATTTTAAAGTCTAATGCTTGGTGAAGAGCTGGACCTGCCTATGCTGTGTGATGAGCGACCCTCCACTAACTCTGGAGCCATCACAGCATCTACTTCCTGGCAAATTAGGTTTCATCATCATTTTCCGGGATTTTCGAGGGGATCTCATCATAGGGGGAAACGTCCGGAGCAAGTGAGAGGACATTCATACGGACAGGAATCCAACGTTTAGGATTGTCAGTTCGGAGCGCTTTGCCTCAACCTTACTTCCGTACAACAAATACCAGCAAAAGCAATGTTTTGTTGGAGTTTTCAATTTCACTATTGCCTTTGTTCAACCAATCACCAATGAATTATCAGCAATACAAATATCAGTAAGGGTCAAACTTCCCTCATAAAGCAGAACATGAATAACATGTTTGGATTTTGTTGTTTCTTTTAGGTTTCATCACAAAATTTCAATCAAATTGAGAGCGGGACCTTTTGCTCACCATGTGATCAAGGTAATAATAGTTTTCTTGAAGTGATGTTAACACCACAATCACACTTTTGCACATTTGCCATGAGTGTCAATGGTGGTGGAAGACCCAGTGCCTTAGGTAAATGATGCTCCTGCAATATCTGTGCAATAAATACTAATATACACAATTATTGCCATCAGCTAGGCCAAGATAAACTGTTGTGGACGTCAAAAAATGATGTAGGCGAGAACCAGAGCTCGACACACGGCATGCATAATACACATGTCCACCCCTGTTACGTAATTAATTAATTAAAATAAATATGTAACATGCCCTTAGAATTGCCGAACATGTAAAATGAGGCTCCATTTGCCTCTATAGGCTCCATTAGTCAGGTCATGAGAGAGCGCTCCGGGTTGTGTTCCCTGGATGTTGGCGTGACGCGCTGCGTCCTCTTGTTCACCTGGCTACTTTGAGTCTCTACACAGGCGACGGTTTCTGAAGACGGTTTACAAAAGACCAACCGCACATACACCTGAACCCCCATCAAAGACCCCTCACAAGAGTAAGAAAATAAATATTTTGTCTAGTGTGACTAAAAGGGCCAAACTGGAGTCCGATCAGCACCACGTCACTCGTGTCGATTCAACTTGTCCCCAGAGGGTCAAACGTCTGCTGAAAAACGCTGAAACTTGCTCTATGCTCCTTTCGTATCATGCTACTCTATGCAAACACTCTGCTCTTTACCCATGCAGGATGTGATGTTAGATGCATGAAACTAAAAGTTAAATTAATGGTATGTATGGTCTATGCTTGGAATAATTCAGCTAATCATAATGTCACACTGTTTATCCCAACATACATGCACTATTCAAGATGGGGCAACATAAGCGACACATTGGCAGCAAAAACAAAGGGTCTTGATGCCTAAATTATTCCGATTTACACTTTCACAGTGCGTTATTCAAAATCCAAACTGTGGTAACAGTAAATGTGACAGGAGCTGAACATGCTTTTATGATAAGATGTAGCATTTTGGTTATGTTTCCATGCGCTCAAATCCCAACAAAGCTTCAATAAATGTTTGTTGCTTCATTACTGAATGTAATTTTCCTGAAAGAATGAACATTATATGATTTCTGCACATCTGAAGATCTTAAGTCATTTTAGCCTCGTCATGTTTTCTGATTTAGGTTATACTGATGTAAATTTATATTTCCTAGATCTAACTCATATTCTTCATGCGATTACTTACATTTAGCCTGTTTCTGCCTGTTTGTTTCCATTCCTTTAGTTGTAAGTTTACTATTTTAATTGAATTGAACTGCATATTTGAAAGTGAACAGCACTAGAATGAAATCCTGGTGTACAGTACTATAAATAGCTGCATTAGTCAAGGCTTCTCTTTGCACACAAAAAAAGTTGGATGTGCTTTTTACACTGCATTCCCAGACATTGATTTAATCTCTTATCTAGAAAAAAATCATCATTTCAAGAATGTTAAGGAAATGCAATGGCTTGCACAGCAAGGTACTTAAGAGAAGGTTTGCAAAGAGAACAATTAAACTATACGCTCTATGGTTTTGACCATCGTAAAGAATTAGCTCACCATTTCAAAGCAATGAGCTGTTTTCAAGTAATGCAAATTAGATGAGCTGGAACATTACGCGTTCTCCCAACTTGATGGAAAGGACCACATAAAAGAAGAAACATTAGATATAGTCACTGGTTTACTGCTGCATGCCCTTTGATCAACCATAACAGTCTGTCCAACCACAAACATGCACCAAGTCCTGAAATACCTTTGACTTTTGCTAAAGAAGTTTCAACATAAAATATTTACACAAACTTTAGAAGATTTGCTTCTTCTTTTCAGTTAAAAGAAAATTTGTCACAATTTTGATTATGATGCCAACATGCAGTGGCCTCTTCTCATTTCTCACAAGAAGCCATTTGGTTGTGATTTCATAGACTTAATTCAGACAAAGTACTACTATTCCTAATGGACGTGTCAAAGTTGTAAGAGACCTTGTCCCACTCTGTCACCTGCTTGAACCGGAGGTGACAAATTGCTCTCATTACACCTGGGACGGAGCTCCACATATAGTACTATTAGTGCAGCTATTTCTGCTAATGGTTGCGTGCCTCTCTTCCAGATAGATCAATTACAGCATGAGAGCCATCATCTCTGCCACCTCTTAAATCAATTATGGGCCATAATGGTTGGTAGCCAAGTCCTCTTCTGTAGACCTCTTCAATGGCAGGATGCTACAGACGAGTCTCTTGGACATTATATTAAAGACTGTATGTCACAAATGTCAAAGTGTGGAGTGTAACGCATTCTCGCGTTTTTATTTTATTTTGGAGCTCAGTTATAGATTTTTATTAGCTTCTACTGACTGTCACTGGAATAACTCTGGTATCCAAACCCAATGAAGGGTTCCAAGTAAAATGAAAACGAAACTATAGCAGAGGGTGCCAGTTTAATTTCTAAATTTCCCAAGATCTTCCTGCAAAGTTCAAACACTGTGCTGGCAGCTTGATTCTACCCATTTTACACACACAGTGTTTTCCGCGTTGTTTTTCTTCTGGTTTCTTACATGATGTATTATTATTAATAATAATATTATTACAATATAATCAAAATATCCTTAATTGTCGGTCAAGGGGAAGCTTCGGGTGAACCTGCAGCAAAGCGACAGGCAAATGGAAGCACGCAGATTCCCACAAATGTAAAGTACAAGACCAAAAAGTAAGAAATAAGAGACTTTAAAGTAAGGGGAAAATTTACAACACAAGACAAAATACTTTAATTGAAAATGTTAAGTTCTGATATTCAAAACCCTTGCCTTGAGAGAGGCTATAATTTCATTTTCAAATGGCTAACTGCCTAAAGCAGTCATGACATGTGGTCATTTTATTTCATTTTAAAATATTGTTAAATGTTGTTGCAGACCAAGTTGTTCTAAAGCACACTTTGTCTTGTAAGGAGATAATGAGTGCATTTTTTTTAGAGAAACCTCTAAATTACAGTGACTCATTAACACTTTGGTTCATTGGCCACAACATAAAATGAAAAAAAAGGGGAAAAAGTGAAACATTGTAAGTTCAAACACAGAAGAAAAAGCAGAGAGGAGCCGTAGCAGAAATTCAAAACACCAGCAGAGATGCAAACAGTTTTACCCAACAAGCGATTCAGTTTAAAGTGTGTCGTTTGCTTTGTAGTTCCATCTAACTGGTTCGACATCGGAGTTTGTGGACAGGCCAAATTTAAGCTTATATTTGATTTTTTTTAATTCATATAATGCAAGAACGACTTTTATACCAAAAGGAAAGAAATGATTGCATGTGTTGGAACACAGCTCTGCATGTTTACCTTCAGCAAACGTGGTCTTAAACATATCCGCTCTCACCAAGGCATGCTGCCTGCTGATGATATGTAATCCCTTTGTGACCCTCACCTTGTTTTACAATTACTCCTGCAACAAGGCTCACCATGGCAACACGGCAGATTTGAACTTACTCTCTCTGCCCACGATGCTGATCGGTTCCAGGTCTTGCGGAAACGGTGCGGCTCCTGAGGATAGCTGAGGTAAAGAGGCGGCTAAGGTGAGGGCCAGAAAGGCCGGCAGGAGGGGTCGAGGCGATCCGGACGTCAGCCTCATTTTGGCAAAAAGATGAGACCTCACCAGAAAGACATGGTCAACAGCAGACTCCCTGGAGCCACCTGCAATGAGATATAAATGTTTAAAATTAAATCATTGGAGTTAGAATCCCTGCTAAGCTAAAGAGACATTAACTGCACCGGTCATAATTCTGATAATTTTCACATTAAGGATGTAACCAAACATCATCATGAAGCTGCATAAATACGTTCACTCCCACAAGTCAATGGGAAGAAGGAACTGAGCATCCGCTGACCTACTGAGAAAACAGTGCACGGATAAAAAAAGACGAGCACCAGCAACATTCACCATAAAGGTGCTTTACAGCTGACAATTTGCACAGTTGCAACCTTCCATAACAGCAACCTGAAGGCAGTGCGAACGTACCAAAGCACACCTTCAGAAGATTAGAGGACAACCATACACTGCTCCGAAAAATTAAGAATATAACACAGAGGCATGTAAACTTATGGAGTATCCATCTGTTCAGTTAAGCAGTAGGTTGGGTTGTTAATCACTGGCTATGTTTACATGCACAAAATTTCACGATCGGCTAGAAGTGCTTTCGGATTAAAAAACAAAAAAAGTCAATTAGGTTGCTGTGATGTTATTCCCAGATGCAGGTTGTGACTTCAGACAGAAATCAAAGCCATCACCAGTTGTCAGCGGTTCTCCTCCACGCACATAATTTTTTTCCTAAGGTTCTAAAATGATTCTGTGTTCTACTTTTCTTGTGAGCAGTTTTTGTTTAAACAACACTTTGAGTTTACTAAAGGGAGTTTTAGCAATTCTCACCATTTGAGAACCTTGGGCTTCAGAATGTGATAGAAAAGGTAGTTAAAGAAGCGAATATCTAACAAAAAGGTCAAATAGAAGATTTGCAGCATTTCCAGTTAGACATGTTTACGAGAAGAGCTCTTTGTCCCAGAAAACATAAACTGCTAGGTTCAAAATGTCTTGTGGGTAAACTTTAAAAGGAACACAAGCCAAAACCTTGGACTCGTTGTTCTATATATTTACTTATTTACTATCCAGATGTTCAGTGACATTGAAATTATGTGTAGAAACTATTTTAAAATGATTTCAATATTCAATGTAGTTCAGTTAGCATCCTTTAAAGCCTGGCACCTAATACAAACGCTGTAGTTCCCTTGAATATGCTCACATCAAGCTCTAAGTTATCGAAATAACTCAAGACAATAACTGGTTTTCCACCTAAGTTGTCACTGAAGTGCCGAAGAAGCTGCTCCACTAATAGTATGATTATCCTTATTATTCACAGGACCGGGGGCAGGTGCACAGAGAAAATGAAATGACAATTTCAGAAACCAAAACAAAAGAGAATCCAGAATGAATGGAACCAACTGTTAATTTCTATGTCAGTTTTATCAAAGAAAAATATGCCAAGACTGAAAACATGAAAACATGAAAGATCTAATTTTGCAGCATGAAAAAAATGTCTGCAACCATAATGAAACTTTGTATATTTGCACAGATTCAATCACATCCCATACAGAAAACACAATTGGTTTGCCAAAAACCTTTTCTTCTAGTGTTTAGCATTTATTGTCTAAGATGGATGAGTAGATGGGTGAAAAATAAGGATTTAATGTATAACTTTCAACCGTGTAACTGACACTCACGGACACATTTTTGACCAATAGTACATTTCCACATTTATGACACTTTGTCACTTGGCAAAGAGACGTTTGGGCAAATGTTTTTAGATGAGAGCAGAAAATTAAGTCCTGAGAGAAAGCTAAAAGAAACAAAAAACATCTATAGGGAGAACATTCTACTTCACTGAAGCAGAGAAAGCTGCATTTAGTGGTGAGGTCAAGCAATGATTACAACTTTATAAGCTGATAGCAGCAGGAGGGAGTCTGGCTGTGTTTACTTTGTGAATTGCAACAGCTTGTGTTGCCTGCCTTTGGCAGTATATGAGGACAATATATCTCACAGATTGTCCTCATATGCAGTATTTCTCTCTCTCCCCCCGCCTTAAAATGCTGTCATCTGCGCAAAAAAGGATTTTGTTTATTGCTGCATTTTTCAATGAAATGATTAAAAAAAAAAATCTCCTCAAATGTCAAAGCAACCATAGGTAACCCAGGTCATGTCAATCATCAAAGTACAAAAAGAACACCTGATACACATGAGGCAAACATCTAAAAGATCGACAGAATATGGCCAACGTCTGTTATGAATATGCACAACAGGTCTCTGTGTGCAGCGTGTCCTGGGAACATTATTTCCTCGTGAGGAAGGCAGAAATCAGTCTGAACTCATCCACAACCTTCCTAAGTCCCGGAGCCCGGCCGGCAGACGATGATGCAGGCAAAACAAGACAAACACAGTGAACTCAAGAACTTACGCAACTCACCACAAGTCATTACACTCTAGACATGGCATTCGCTCAAAACGACTTGACTTTCTTTCTCCAGGTAGTGCCTAGACGTATCTCTCATTTATAATTCTGTTTCAGATATTCTATTTTAAATGGTTGGGAGCACCACAAAGAGCAACTGAGAAGGGTTCATCTTAAGGTCAAACTGAATTTACCGATTACAATTTCATTGTGAAATTAGGATCAGTAAGAGCAAAGAAGTACAATGTTAGATTTTACCACATACAATCTGTAATAAACAAACAAAACAACTTCCTTTAGAAAACCGCTTGGTCTGAATTATTGCAGGTTGGACATTTTAAAGAGCAAAGCCAGTCAAAAATGGAGCTACTCGGGTCCAGAACTGCCCATTAATTATGTATTAAAACCATTTACTTTCATAATTGTATGACTGACAAATATTTTACCAGACAATAAATAAGCAGCCTATAGAGGAAATAAATAAGCAACAACTGACCCTTATTAAAATATCAAATGCACTGCTGGAGCATATCTGCTCCTTCCGTCTGTTCTGTGTTATTTAAAAAAACCCAAGGACCGACCCCACGAAAAACAAAACCGTGTTGATAAATTCATGTGTGTGCCACAAATCGGGTGGAATGCCCCTCGGTTACCGTCCATCTTGGGACACCATGAATTCTCCCGTTATCACTTCCAGGTAGGTTTCAAAGATGATAGGCCCTCCCTTTCCAGTAGGCTTTGTCATTTGTAAATTTGTTTTATGAAATGTAAATTTGTTTTAGATTTTGTATTGTTGGTTTGCACTTCCCGGCCACCTTACAAGTCCCCCCAATGTTAAGATTTAGTTCTCAGATCATTTAATTGAGCTGGGACAATTACCTCATGGATCTATCTCACATGCACAACTGGTAACCTAGTTGAAAAAGTTTGTGCCATTTTAACATATTTTGTAAAAGAATAACAAACTACTTTATATGAATGAAAACAATGGGGAAACTTTTCTTTTAATGGAACGTAAAAATAAAAAAAATAACCATACAAATTGGTTTAAACAGAGAAATCCAAACGTGCAGACTTATGCATATTTTATAGATAACAAATCAGATCATCTGCTACTGCACTGATTAAAGTATATTTAAAAAAGAAAGTTCATATGGTAAGTGAATATTTCTATTTCCAAACTCAACAGAGAGGCATGTATGTCACATTTACCGTCTTGGGCCTAAATATCTGCAATAGGAACAGATCAGCTGCTAAGATCCCGTGTTTACCTGCCATGTAAATGCTCCACTAAAACAACCCCCCAGCGGAAGTTTTAACTTTCTTAATGCAACCTAACAGAGAGTCGATGGGTTAATGACTACGTGTCTGAAGAGAGAGTGGGTGGCTGATGAGCCGACAGCTGTCAACGGGAAATAAGCCACCGCTTATCCCATCCACTGCTTGTTCACTGTGTTTGAGGGTTTTGTAGGAGGGCCCCAATCGTTCACTGTTTAATGAACTGAACTTGTTAAACCATCTGGGAGACATTGACAGTTGTACCTCTTTAGAAGATAAAGGTTTCTGGGATGCAGGGACACCTTATTGATCATCTTCCATTCACGCCGACTAATAGGAAGTTGTGTTCTGTTTTTTTTTTTTTTTTTTTTTTTTTACACGTCCCATCGCAGCATTTCAGGCATACCATCCTCGAGAAGCTGGTTGCCGGCATGCGCCAAAGCAAATCTGCTCAATAAAAAGGATAGGGTAAGACAGAATCCTAACTTTGTGATTTAATTTATTAAATCTAGACTGGATCCAGCATCAAAGTAGGCAGGCCACACCTGTATTTGTACGACTTTCAACTATTTCTATTACCGTATTTTTTGGACTATAAGTCGCTTAAGTCAAAAAATGCATCATAAAGAGGAAAATAAATAAATAAAGAAGTATATATATATATATATATATATATATATATATATATATATATATATATATATATATATATATATATATAAAAATATATAAAAGTCGCACCGAACTATAAGTCACAATTATTTATAAATTGATGTCACACAATCCAAGACTAAATACTGACATTTAATCTGATGAGACAACTTGTTCAATTACACAACTGCATCCAGCCAGTTGAATAATATGAAACATGCCTGGCAAGTATTAGCATAACAAGCCAGCAACTTCAACCAGGAAGTTATTATCTAATATATTTTTCATACAAAATAATATATTGTTGTTGTTATAAAGTGAACTATAACATTTTCTAGAAAAGGATGGAAATACCTTTCTTTCTGATCCTTTTTAAACTAATAAAGCGGATTGAAAAGCGACCCGGAAGTTATTCTGTTTGCCCAAATGAGCTGATGGTACAGATCAGGTAGTGACACCGTCCGGACAACAGACCTGTAAGCTAGCGCTAACTGTTATTAGCTTCCTGGACAGCCCAATAACAGGGTTCTGTTGCGGTCTGGGCCCTTCAAGGTGCACCACAAAACGCTCAGACTGAAACAACGGAACAGCATACACATTTTTTTCCTAGTGTTTGTGGTCGATAAGATAATGTTTCAATAAATGTTTAAACGGTACAAGGTCATCATATAGTTTCACAAGCCTAGAGCGCCCTCTTGCAGCTATAGACGGTAATGTTTACTCCTTGGTTCATGTTGGCCAGTATGAATTATCATTAGAAATTTATATACAAGTCGCAGGATCAGCCAAACTATGAAAGAAAGAGCGCTTACAGTCCAAAAATATGGTATTTCTCTTATTTGTCACCCGGCGGTATGTAGTTGCTTAAAAGTTGAGAGCGGTAGAAGGACTATACTGTAACACATGACAACCAAGAGCAGTAAAGGACAGGTGGAAATGGGTCCGGAAGGCTGCATGAGCCTCAGGCAGACAGACACAAGGCATTACCGCAGGGCAGCAACATGCCCTGCACAGAGGTAGGTCATCAGTGAGCCTACAGACCAAAGAGTTACGGACACACAGGACACTAAATAAATGACATTTCACTTTCAGTTCATAAGTAATTGTTTTTGGCCAATGGCTAGAACAGCAAGAAGGGGCGTGGCATCTACTCCTTTCTAAACCCACTTGTGTAATGTCACCAAGAAGACAAAGTGAGGGGCAGATTGTTACTGTGAACGCTTAGCATGTTGATAGGTCTTCGCATACTTTTAGCCAAAACCCATAGACAGGCAGACAGTGCCAGAGAGCAGGTGGATGGTTATCAGGTAAATCTCCCATGCAGTCTGGACTGGCGTTAGTAAGTGAGACAACCATTTGGAGCACACTTTTTCTTGTGTAATGCTTTCTACAAAGTGTGTTGTATTGTAAAAGCTGAAGGTTGGTATTTGTGTCATTCTCAAAATATTTGTACAACTTTTACTCCCAAAGTTAAGATCTGCACAGGCAGGTAAATAAACATCCAATTAACTGATAAGATTGGTGAGTGTTGAATATACTGCTGAACACAGAAAAAGTTTTAGAGACCAAAATCAACCTTCGCTCATGTCCATCGTATTCCCCACATCCAAAGCTTCCAGGAAATCTGTGGGGTGAGCTAATGATAAAGGGGCATAATATAGAAATCCTTGTGGAAGATTTGGATAAAATATGCAAGGAAACATGGCTGAAGATCTCTTCATTTCTTTGTGTAAACCTTTTGAAATGATACTGGAAAAGAGAAAAGTGCTGCCCTATTGGCAATATGCCACACTCCCCTTTTTTCTTTTGACATATCTTTTATACATCTGGTCAGCCCATCCTTGGATCCTTTGTAATGTTTGACATAATTAGGCAGATCATCCTTTGTTCTGTGTGGGCCAATACAAATTTTGTGATAGCTGCGATAACAGACTTAGACTTATCTTTGCTTTCAGTCAGATTTGCATCAAATACAAAACTGGATGATACTTTGTAGCAATGGCTTAGGGAAGGTGCAGAAACAAAACAGCAGCATCAATGGTGCATGAAATTACCATAATTGCAACAAAACCAACCCCAAAAACACTAGAGGAGCACAAATGTGTATAAAAAGATAATAATTTGAAAAATACTAAGAACTGTAAACATGCCATATATTGTACGTAGTTAAATAATAGAAAATTGTCTATATTGCACATGGAAAGAAAAAGAAAGAAAGACAATGCAGGAGAGAGACAGGGGTGTAACACCAATCAATCTTAATCGGTCTTGGGTGAGCGCTGGAGAAGAAGAGGGTGGTCGAGTAACACCGTGAAGGGCGATCAGGTAATACGTCAATAGTAAAGCATGCCTGATAAAACATTATTTAAGCTTCACAACTAAGGAAAAGCAAGGGACAGGGCATTTAAGGTTTTATTAGTATCATGAGACTGGAATAATTGTAATTTGATATATAATACGTGATGCAATATAAGACATGGAAGATAATGTTTAGTTATGAGTTTCCAGTGGGGTTTCTATGGCACCACTTATACCTCCATTATCTGGCTCCAGGAGCCTTTAAAATGGTATAATTGTTTTACAGAGAGTTTCAAACAAAGATATCAAACAGTAAATAATCCAGCACCATTAGGAAACAGCTGCGTGTCAATCTATCGGCTTTTCCGTGCATTTCAGTGCCAGCATGCACCCAATGGTTCTGTTGCCTTTTCAAAACAACCACACGCGAGTTGAAATGTGACAGGAAGGAAAAAACAGCACATGATAGAAACGGTCGTTGTTCAGACAAAGATTGTGTTGTTGTGTCCAGAGCCAAGTCGCCCCTCCCAGATCTCCTTTAGGAAGGTTTTGTCGGACCACTGATCTGATTGTGGTCCCATGACACAAATCACACAGCTCATTCCCATCAGATCCGGGTTGTTTTTCTCCAACCCTCGCATCATTCTTGTGTTGGGAGTTGACTCCACAGAAGAAGAAGGAAAAAAAACAGCAGCAACAGCAAAAACTATCAGCTGTTGTGAGAATCAGAATTTTCTGCAGATGCATATAACGTAGTTATAACATATGACAAGTGGCGTTTTTTTCCCCCTTCTCCTTTCTAGCAATTTCTTTTTTACCTGCAGGTTACTGACCCAATAAACCCAGCGAGGCTGAGGAAACTTTCCTAATTAGATTTCCAATGGTTAACCATGCAGACGTTGCCAGGGCAAAGTGGAATTGGGATCCTGAAGCTTTGAGCAACAATGGAGAGATCAACCCCCACAGGAGGAAGAGGTGGATTCTATAGACTTGTTTTCAGATGTGGTGCAGGAGTTCAGTCCAAAGCAGTTATAACCCAGAACGAACAAAGAACGCTTTAAAAGCTTCTGGTAAAAGCAAAATCGGGTCAGTGAATGGAGTGGTTTTATTTCCAGTAAAATCATGGCTATAATGTATATACTGAGAAGTTTATAGACTTAAAAATACCACTGAATATTCTATAAATAAAATATACTTTTGAGAATCTTCTGTAGCTTCAAAGTCTAATTTAATATTTCTTTATCTTATTACCTCTGCTGGAGGTTTTCCTTCCCGTTAATAGGGAGTTTTTCTTTCCACTGTCGCTTCATGCTTGCTCAGTATGAGGGATTGCTGCAATGCCATGGACCATGCAGACGACTCTCCCTGTGGCTCTACGCTTCTCCAGGAGTGAATGCTGCTTGTTGGGACCTTGATGCAACTAACTGGGTTCACTTATATAGGACATTTTTGACCAATCTGTATAATCTGACCTAATCTGTATAATATGATTGAATTTGACTTCGTAAACCGCCTTGAGATGACATGTTTCATGGATTGGTGCTATATAAATAAAATTGAATTGAATTGAATTATTTCTCCAACTCTCAAACTAATTGTCATAGTTGAGACCTCCAGAGCTACCTGCATCTGTGGAGTCTTTGCATTAGGGGCCAGTGGGGCCTGGGCCCACCAGATGTCGCTGTGGAGCTCCATGTTCACAATAACAGAGGTTTTACTCTTATATTAGGCTAAATCCTTTTGAGGTGCCTTGATATTGGGGCCGTTTGTTTACGTTTGTTTAAATAACGAAGTTAGTTTGGAGTTACGAAATCGCAATGCGCATGCCCAGCACACTCTCAGTAGACAGTCGTGGGGCACAAATCCTGCTGTGGCCCCAAGCTCAGATCTTCCAATCAAAATACCGGAAATGCAGACGTTACGTTTCTGTTCTGCCGGAAAGTCTGCTACAATCTAGTGTTGATTGATAAGAATCTTTTCTGTTCAATAAATTAACATTATTAGTGAGCCTTTATTTGTAATTTTATGTATAAAAATTATATTACAATTAGCTTATATAAAATGGTATTTCTAGTGTGCTGGTATATGCTACTTTATCTGTTGCATTTAAAATTGACCAGGTCAGTCAGGTTATTTGCATCACAAAAAAATGTGTTGCAGCTAATAAAGGTGCTGAGTTTTTTGTGCCCCACTTAACTCATCATGCCAGAGACGCCACTGCCTAGCATAAACAACTGACTGAGTAGTTGAATAAAAAAACTAATAAGTAGCTGCAGATGTCTGAATCTGTCAAAGTGCCCACCGTGCCCAAAACCAAACAGCTTGAGGGAAACATTTTAAAAATTCTGGAAGTTTCCATGGTGGAAGAGGCATGACGGGTTGCTTCTTGCATTTTACAAGGAATAGGAAATCAATGGTCCCTTTAGGCCTAAAGTTCTTGGATTAGTATGTCAGCTGGCTTGTGTCAGGATAATGTGTTTTTTATTCCTCAAGTGTCTGCATTGTGCCGTTGTAGGAAGTAAGGAGGATGGGATGTGGGCTGGGATGCGTCTGTCAGGAGAGGCTGGGACCCTTTTTTGCCATCCTGCCACTCAGTCTGATCCCAGGGGAGCAATACTTTGACCCCAGCATCTATGAAGTTCAGACAAGTGATGGGTTGTCCCCTCACAGGGCCCATTGACTGTCACCCCAAGTCAAATGACTGCACCTCTGTGCTCAATGAGCAATCCCTAAAGATTAGACAGTGTTTTATACTTGAGCTTTCCTGACAGATCTTAAGAGAGTTTGTGCTAAAGTAATGGCAATAATCGTGTTTGGACTGCTTTGATCCAATTTAGATCTTGTTCTGCAAGAACAGACTGAAACATATTGGCCTCTCGCTAAAAATCTGATATTCAATAAAAATGGATGTTGCTGGCCAACACCATGCGCCCTCGGTGTCACTCTCAAAGAACAGCAGGGGTGCCTCCAGTAAGGCTTGCTCTCAGGACTTCTTTATTCAGACAAAAAGCTGGCTGGACTTCACACAGAAGGATCTAAAGTAGGAGTCAGACAGTGAGGCGGTTCTCTGATCGATCGGCAAATCGCTGCAGGCATCATCCATCGTCTTCGTGTCTGTTTGCAATGGGAAAGAAAAAGCTCAAAGGAGCATCAGAGGAGAGGGGATTGGGCGCGCATCAGTGAGATCCCCTTTCATTTGTCTGCCCGCTGTTAATTATTTACATTAATCTTCGCAGAGGCCTATAACTCCCTCTAACCCTCTGTGCCCTCCGTCAGTCAAGATGCACCTTCAGTCTTCTGGGTTGCTTGCGGCATTTCAAATGAGACTTGCTCCAGAGGCACCCAATCAACCTGTTTAAAAAACATGCTGGGTGGCATTTGTGCTCACCAATAACCCTCATCTCTCTTTCAACCCCTCATATATGAAAGGGAATGTTAACTGGCATCCAATCTCTTTGCCATCAATAATTTAGAACGTTATAGGGACACACTACCTGAACCCTATATTGACAAACACCCAAGCACTGTCACTCCCTCAAGGACGTCATAACTGGATACTCCCCCGAGGCCCCAGCTGTGAAATTTAGCTCTAGTTGAGAAAAAAGCTGAGTGTTTCTGTTTTCTGCGAGTTTTCATTTTTTACCTTTCTAGTTGAGGGACTTTAATCTGATGTAGCAGCTGAAGTAAGCCAGCTTATCGACCTGAGGAAAACCCTGAGGGAAAGCTTAGAGGTGGATGCTGAAGTGTTTAGGTATTCTAACTTTCCCAGAGTAGATTTTGCAAAGGAAATCACAGAACGTGTTGCAGTTGCAGCGTTTTATTAACTTCACATATTATTTCACAGCTTTTACTTGTTACACAACTACATTCATTTACCAATGTACCGCAGCAAATTAGAATGCTGCACCAGCATGTAGGGCTGTTCTACCTGTGCATTTTCTCTGGACACTCTGGGTTTCTACCACAGTCCAAAAAACATGACTACTGGGTTAATTGGTCTCTCTAAATTGCCCTTAGGTGTGTGTGTGTGTGTGTGTGTGCATGGTGGTCTGTCCTGTGCATCTCTATGTTGGCCTGTGAAGGACTGGCGACCTGCCCAGGATGTACCCTGCTTCCTGATGTAGATAGGCACCAGTCCCTCTTCTAATCCTCAGAGGATAATCTGGTATAGACAATGGTGGGAGACAGTCACAGACTCCCTCCACTAGGAGGATAAAGCATAACAGGTGACTAAAGGTCATTGTAGAGAGTCGTACTGTGGCGGCTACAACTCGCAAAGCAATTTCTGCAGAATCTAATCAGCGTAGAATAATATAATCTAGGTTTGTATATATAGTGCTTTTCACGTTTGACCTATTCTAAGGTGGTCAGCCTTAAATTCACAAGTAGCATCAAAATAATCTGTTTCAGATAAGAACAAAGGTTGCATAAATGTTTGTGTTTTAAATCATTTCTGTTTAATGTGGAATAATGCAGTTCAAGAGTGACCAGTTTGAGTACTAAAGTTGATCAAATGCTTCAAGGATTCCTTAAAAAATAATTACAAAAATAAAGATTTAGTGCTGCATATCAGAAACCAACTGCACTGCAATTAGCAAGCCAAGACATAAGGATATATTTTCTTACAGAGCTTAAAAACATGAATTGTACATGGAAAACAGATTTTTATGGTGCAATTTACGGATAACTTTTTTTTTTCCTCGACTACTCCAGCTGCCCTTAGCACTGACCTATATTGCACATATCAAAACCCTCCTCTGCCTAAGCATATTAATGGAGTTGATAGCTGAGAGGAAGGAAAAAGCTTGGTCGAAAAAGGCACAAAGCATCGTGGATAAGCGCATCCATGAGGGGATTGTGAAGCAAAGTCCATTTAAGAGTTTTGGGGAGATTTACAAGGCGTAAACTGAGGCTGGAGGCAGCGCCTCCAGAGCCGCCACCACACAGTGGAGTTCATGAAAAACTCCTACAACTGTCACATTCCTTGTGTTAAGCCACTTCTGAACCACAGACAACACTGGAAGCATTTCACCCAGGCTGGAGAAAAAAAAAAAAGAAAAAAAAGAACTGGATGGCTCTATAGGTGTTTCACTTACTGAGGTAAATTAAGGTTTTAATGATATTCTGATTTACTGAGATGGACCTGCAAACGAATGCAATTTTCAGAATTATAAGCTTGGGATTCAAAGGTTTTACATGTAAGAAGTGGGGGCAGGCCTTAATATAGAGGAGGAATTATAAAATATAACGTTTTGTCCCAGGTCAATTTAAACACCATTTAATTTATGTCTTTATTTGCAATTCAATTCAATTTTATTAATATAGTGCCAATTCACAATGCATCATCTCAACATTCTTACAAAGTCAATTCATGTGATTTAAACAGCACAGCTATAAAAAATACAATATATTTCAAGGGTCAGCACAGGTACGATGCTGCAAACAGCATTCAAGAAAGAGCAACATATGTTGAAATAAAAATTTGTTTTCTATTGGCATAAAAAAATGTACACTGGTAGCCAAATGACTGTTGTAAACCAGCCAGTTGCTGATATGTTTAGGTAATTCCCAAGGGTTAAAAACAGCAATGAAGGAAATGGGAAATGCAGAGAGAAGAAGTTGGCCTGCATTTTAAATTGAACTTGTGTGAGCTGCCCTTACATTCATTTGCCTGCTGCCTGTCTAAGTTTATAACAGTAAACCAACAAAGGCTTTGATTTCCCTGTTATTGAGTTTAGACTTACCAGATGCAGATTTTGTTGCATCATGAACCTAAAACATTTCAAATAAACAATAAAGAAACAGTTCAGCCAAGCTGGACCAAACCACAGAGGGAAATACATTTCGGTTTACCAAATGGCAACTCAGAGTGAGTAAGAAGCTTATTCTGCAAATGAGACTTCTTTCTGCGACAGTTAGACAGCAAAATAAAGCCGAGTGATAAATCAATTTAATTGATTAGTTTGAATTTACTATTTTTAAGATTGATTTTTTGGAAACTCTGGATTTTATATTGCCAATGCACTCATTGGGCTCCCACGAAGAGAATATCATGCAATGCTGAATATATATATTTAGGTAAATATATTGTCAAAACACTGAAAAGGGGAAACTTTACACCATAATACAAGGCACTCTAATTTATTCATTTAGTTTTTTTTTTTTTCCTAAGTTAGTTTGGAGTTACACAAGTGAAGTGAAGTCAGCTATTAGCTCATTGAGCAAAACAACTAGACAAACTCATTTCTATATTGGGCCACTCTGGCATCATGAGGTCATTAAAAGGGCCGGTTGCACATGTATAGATGATACTTTTGATTTCCTAATTTCATTCCAGTTCACATAGAAATATAAAATAAATGCACAGTAACAAAAGTAGCACCCTTAGGCCCAGTTTATACAGTTTATCTGCAAAAAATAGTTTATATTGGGGTGAGTTACACTTTAAACTCATCATTCTGCACTTTTTCACTTTTTTCTCTTTTTGGACATTTCTGGGTTGTTTTAATGTGTAGTGGGAAAACTAGTGGCAGGAGGGCCTGTACTACACAGTAAAAAAAATCCACATTCACTACAGGAGTCACAGTTTTAGCCACTTTATACAATTTAAAAAGAGATATGCCTCTACTTTATGACATGATATATCTTTTTTGGCTCTTGAGGGCTGGATAAATCGTTTTGATGGGCTGGATTTGGCCCGCGGGCCTTGAGTTTGACACATGTGACCTAGAGGATATATTTAGATTTTTTTTTCCAAATGCAATCTTTGCACACATTTTAAACTAAAAAAAAACAACCATTGCAAAATAGTTACTAATGTCCCCATGTAAGAATTTTCAAATCTATTAATAAACTTTTTTTTGTGGTGTACAGAAAGGAAGCAAGGGATTTTTTTGTTCTCCAGTTTCCCTTCGGTACAGATCACTTTCTACATAATGTTGTTTGAATACATCCTGAATGAAATAGCGGTGTACTGCAATGTTTTTTACCTTCTGCTAAAATAAATCAATTATGGATGACATGTTTAGTTGATTGAAGATGTGCTACAAGTGATGACAGAACTAGATTGTTACCTTGTTCCCTGTGCTGATCGGACTGCCTTCGTACTGGGTGACAAGCTTTTTATGTCGCCGTGATGCAAGAAAGGGGCCTCCTGCTTCCATCTCTTAGTCTTGACAAAGAGGCCACAGAATCAGCTTTGCCAGAGCTCAGATTTAAACTCAAAAGATAAAACGCAGAAGACAGGATGGCTGAGACTTGATCAAAGGAAGATAAAGAGCTATGAAGATTCTTCCACTACCTTTATTCCTTGTTAGCGGAGGTAATCACACAGCCGTCAACGAGAAGCTCCGTCACTGTCACGTCGTCCCAACAGGACTTTCAGGACGAGAATAGAAAGAAGAGGTAGCACAGGCCCGTGGGACAAAAGAAGCTCGGGTAATATTTGTTTTAAATGAGAACAAAAGGAAGGAGCCCTGCTTTCATATACGAAGGATTTTAGCGGCCGACGCTGATGAAGGAAAATATAAATCAAGACTAAAAGTGAGGCTTCTTGGTGAGAGTGCTCCGCAGAGATAATGGCATCATCATGCCTGCGTGGTTCTCCGTTCCTGGGGAGATTAAACACTTTATCATTGTCGTTGGGAAAAACATACTCTACGCCGAGCACGCAACCAATTATTGGTCGCTTTCTCCACTCAAACTGGAGATCCGCATGTCAGCATCATCACACGCCACATGCTTTAGAAGAAGAGATTAAAAGCGACAGCAGTCTTATCAGTACAGCGTTACCTTTCAGGGCTAGTAGCCCACGGTGGCAGCTGACCTCACTTTTATTACCGCTGTCTTTTACTGATGATATCATCCAAACCCATACCGAAGGGCCCGGCAGCTTCCAAGCTCCGTTTATCTCATTTAATGGCTGTAAGAAGTGACATCTGCAAAAAAAAAAAAAAAAAAAAAAAAAGCCAGTGGCCACGGGCAAGCATACGCCAAAGAGCACTGAGGCTCCTTGCACCTCATCAAAGCCTGCAGCGAGTCATGGAACATGTGAGGGATAAGGTGGGCGCGGGGCATCAAACGGCAAATGGGACATGAACAGTGACAGCAGAAAGGCAGAAATCCCAATGAGGGGGGAAAGGAAGACAGGAATGGCAGTGTCTCATAGCTCGCTGATGTGGAAGCGCAGACAATCAATCCCAACGTTCAGTCTGACAGGTTGTGCTTTTGCACCGAACTGGTTACCATAGTCACATGACACAAATTGATGGGATTCGGAAAAAAAGTGGAAATCTGACCTACCCTGGGCTCCGGTTTTCTGACAAATTCTCTCACTTTTTCTAGGAGATTAATTAAGCATTTACAAAAGATCGCATTCTTCGTGGTTGTCTACCGTGGCACACATTTGACTTTGAGTCACATGCGACACAAGCTTCAGTGGTCATCGCTTCCCCGAAACAACAGGTGACAAGAAAGAAACGAGTATCTAATATTTTCAGAAAAATAAAACGATGAACGCTCAAAAACGTCTCCCCTTGTAAATGTCCCAGATAAAAGTGTGTTACCCTAAAGACGCAGCTTATATAAACATGATAGTGTCAAAAAATCTTTGTTGTTTTAGATTTCAGCACAGTACTTTCACTTGAAATTTTTTCTAATTGCTATATTTTTATTTTATGAGTGGATGTTTATGTCACTTACCACCAACCTTTTAAATGTGCAAAGCCACATAAAGGGATCATGACGGACAAACTACATGACTTCCTGTATGCAACAGAAAACGTAGTAAAGCAAAAACAAGGCCGTGCCAAAGAGATTGGTGGGAACCAACTGCAGACGTTTGGACATGGACAGGATTGCGGCGTGCTTTTATCAGCTCAAAATTAACTGTTTGCTATTGTGAGACTTTATCCTGGTAGTTTAGAGCTCTCTTCTGTGCAGCTTTGTGTGTTTGTTATTTAGATAATAGAAAATAAGTGTGCTATGTATGAGTAAGCCCTACACTTTAGCGCTGCTGTGCTACAGATTTACTTTGCTCCCCCACATTGGGCCCAGTCTATTTTATACCATCCTGCCTCTATTTTGCAATTATGTGCACATATACCTACATGGAGCCCTTACTGTTGCGTATGGAGACTAGCTCCTTTGTGTTGCTATGGAAATCTGGGGCTAAGAGATGAAAACTGAAAATCTATAAAGTTGCGATGGAACAAAGTAAGCAGCCCCATTTTCCCCGCCTTGCCTGAAAACTATGTAAGGCAAAGATTTTCCTAGACTGGCCTTTTTGTTGGCAAGAAGAAAAAGAAGCAAACATACACATTTGGTTTGTGGCTTCAAATAAAAAAATTGACATCCACATTTGTTATTGTTCCTCACATGTTTGCAACTGAGGGAAGCCGGATCGTTAATCAGACGAACAATCCTGTTTTGCTTAAGGTGCGTGCTCAGAGCCCTTGTGTGAACCCCCCAGCTTCAGCTTCATCACTTCATGAGTGCAACAACAAACGTCACAACAACTACTGGCACTTCACAGGGACATGTCTGAGTTTTGTGATTATTGAAACAGACAAAGAAATTTAGCTAAACTGCAAACCAATTACTTGCTACGTACAATCAGCTACCAAAAAACGAGCAACACCAGAGCTCTTAACATCAGACCTCTTAACTCCTTATCAGAAATTGCACCCGCAGTCAATCCTCTAGCACCGCTGCCAAGAACAAGGTATCGACAGAGAAGTCATTTTACATCAGTTCTAGTGAATTATTCTGATGTTGACTCATTTCATACTTACCAAACGTCTTGTCCTAGCATGTGCAATTATGTTCTTTTACCAACCAAGATTTGTTTAGCCAACAGTGAATATTAGGAATTCAATTCAATTCATTTTTATTTATATAGCGCCAAGTCATCTCAAAGCACTTTCCAAAGTCAAATTCAATCAGATTATACAGATTGGTAAAAAAAATTCCTATATAAGGAACCCAGTTGATTGAATCAAAGTCTTGACAAGCAGCATTCATTACTCCTGAATAAGCGTAGAGCCACAGGGAGAGTCGTCTGCATTGTCCATGGCTTTGCAGCAATCCCTCATATTGAGGAAGCATGAAGCGACAGTGAGCGCAAAAACATTTAATGAACCTATAGCTTAAGAATTTAGATCAGCTTCTGTAACAATGACGCTATGACTAAGGTAGTGTAAAACTGCTTTATTGGTTGGATTCTGATTGTAACCCTAACCATAACATAACCAGTCAGCTGAGTTGACCCTGTTAAATTAATGGCAGATGACCCTAACGAGCCCATTGTTCTCATTTAGTAGAATAACCTGACAGATCTCAATTTATTTATCTGCCAAAAGTGGCTTTGAGGGAATCAATCACAGTTGTCCACTGTTCACAAAAAGTGGGGCCCTGGTGGCACTTTGCTCAGTCAGTCAGGTGCTTATCTTTCTGCATGCGTCTACTGTGTCTGAATTGCGTGTTAACGCATGGCCTTGATCCTGGTATAGATAGCATTGCCTTTCCTGGGCTTAAAGAGGATAAGGGCTTATCTCTGTTAAAACTCCAACAGTCATTAGAGGCTGCAGAGCTTCCTTAGAAGTCCATCTAATTGGGGCTAAAATCATCCTTCAAACATTCCTTCCATTCCTCAAACGCTGAAATCAATGCGATGAAGATGCATTTTACAGGCATTGGATCAAGAGTGTCATTATTTTAGTTAAGGCGTGCATAAGGCGTGCAGAACAAAAGAAAGAGTTTTATCTAAAATGGTCACCTTTTCTCAGTTTTTATTTATCATTTGAAAACACACTACCTCGACAGACTGCCCTTTTCATTTTTAGTACAGGAGTACTTCTTAAAGGCTTTACGTCACGCCTCAAATAAAACTACAATTTATAGCAGAGGATCAAAGCACTAACATGTTATATTCATCTGTCAAATCTTCCAAAGTTCAACAAAAGGATATTTACCACTTATCAAAGAGTCCAACAGTCCCTGCATCCTTCTCCTCCCCATCTCCTCCCTCTACATCCTTCCACTACCTTTGACCAAGCAGCTTTAATAATAGGAAAGTGAGGGGACAAACGAGGCCATCCATAAAGAGGCCAGATACTGGCGTGAGCATGCTGTTGAGTCTGGGTGGTGGTGTCATTAAGTGTGAGTGCGTGATAAATGCACTGCGCTTGTCGGATTTGAGCTTCTCATTAGTCTGTGCTCAGGAGCAGACCTGGGGCCATTACTCTTGCAGCTGCCTTGACAACAGGCTGATTGTGTCTGCGTTCAAGAGCAAAATAAAGTGGATTTCTATTGTAAAATGCCTATGCAGACAGGCATTTTAAACAATGTATTGCCCCCTTTGGCACCCATTATCAAAGGTCTTCCAGGTTCAAACAACAGTTCTGCTTAATTTACAACTTAACGGAATTTGTCAGAATGTTGTAGTTATATATATACAGCAGCAATATATATATTGGTTAGGCAAAATGTTTTTTGGAAATATGCTGACAGACATGTTAGGTGTCTTCTGTTAGCATGTCTTCAAAAATACAGTAGTATGACCGTGACAGATGATTTATAAGGTTCAACTACTCATTAACACAAAGAGCAAAATCAGCCATGTCAATGCATTAACCAACTAGACGTAGTGAAGACCACCTGCTGAAGTTCAAAACAAGCATCAGAATGGGGGAAAAAATGAAGATTAACTCTACCTTGTCTATCTGTTTGCGACCGCCGTTTTCAGAAACACATCATCTGCTAGGATTTTCATACAAGAATGCCAGTAAACCCCCCCAAAAAGATATTGTTATCAGGTGGATGAAAGTTAAAAAGGCCTTGCTGACGTCTGAGGAGAATAGCCAGACTGGTTCAAGATTACAGAAAGGCGACAGTAATTCAAAAGAACGTGTTTCAACCAAAGTATGCAGGATATCCTATCTGATCCTACACATCAAACCTTGGAAGCAGAAGGGCAACCACGGCATAGAATGCCAGTTGGTGTCATTCCTGTTGGCTAAAAACAGAAAGCTGAACAGCAATAGATTGGTAAAGCTGCCTGTTCCGAATCCCGATTTCGATGTAAACAAAAGTCTGGATCCACCCCATGTTGGTTTAACAGTTCAGGCCACTGGTGGCAGAGTAATGACGTAAAATTACACGCCGGGCCGAGGTAACAGACATACCACAGCTTAACTGAGCGTTGTTGCTGGCCATGTCCAAAAACAACAGAACCACATCAGATTTCAATGTAAAGTGTAACATGAGGTTGAGAAACGGTTCATCAAAGAGCCTAATCATGCTTGATGTTAAATGTTTTGAATTTAACTGATTTTCAACGGGACATTTGACCTACAAACGTTCAATTTTCAACACATTTTTCTGTGTTTCATACAGACAAGCAGTGGCTGAACTAAAATAGAAAACGATATTCATGGTTCTCCAGTCTTTGAAGGGTAATCTCCTGAGTTTGATGCCTTTAATGTCTCGGTTCTAACTGACTTATGAAACAACAATGACGACAACCAAAAAGCTCTGAAAACACAAACATGCAGTGAAACCTTCAAGAAACTTCTAGAACTATTAAGATAAAAAAAAGTATAGTCTGGCTCCTTGAAGGCAAAGGCTATGGAAAAAAAATAAAAAAAACAACACAGCTCAAGTTGAATCAATAAGAACAGACCTGCTTTGAATTCACATCCCGGAGGTTTGATTAGACTTATCTGAACGTTCAAAGCTTTGACGTGGCTGGAAACCAAAATGCCACTGTTATGGTGTCGGTAGAAAAAGAGATACACAGCTTTAAAAATGTGGAAATACACAAAGTAAGCTAGACAGCACCAGATATTACATCTTTGAAACAAAAAAAACAGAGAGAAAAATAAATTGATCTCTTGGACACTGTGCCCCAAAACAGCAAGGGTCAGCCTCTCTCATTTCTGCTATCCTCTGTAATTCTAGTTTTCCTTTTGTTGCTTTTAACTTTTGGTAAAAACTGTAACACCACTATAATTTTTGTCACATATGCTGATATTTTGAGCCTTCGACCTATTAATATCTGCTGAAAATGACAGACTGATAATGTGAGAACGTGGCAGCTAAATTCCTGGTGCAAGAAGAGCAAGTGAGCGAGCCTGTTGGAATTGATACATTTGGATGCATATGGCATTGATTAGAGCAGAGGGGGAAAAAAAAAAACTTTCGTCTTATGGACATTTTTTCTGAAAAATAATGCCAGTAATATATTTTGTGATAATAGTTGTTTAATGCAGCAAAACATTTATTTCAGGTCATAAAGAACCTGCAGCTAACTTGTTTCTTTGCCAAAAAAAAGCGGCCTTTGGTCAGAGGCAGCTTTTTAATACAACCCTGCTGTTGAGAGGGAAATGATGAATAATGCATTTCTTCCAGGAGCTGGATCGACTAATCAATATCTGGGGTATATGTTTGCCAAAAAAACTGAAGACTGACAATTCTGTTTCAAATCATTGGTTTATTTATTGCAATATTATCGCATATTACATGTTTTCCTAATATTGTGCAGCCCTAATTAAATCTAAAATGATGTTGCAATTATGTCATTTATAATGCTATTGTTGCACATGAATTGCTTGCCAATGTACCAATGTATCCCTAAAATCTAAATAGGTATAGTCCCCATTCTATCTATTTATATGACGTCAATAGAATGCTTGCTGTTGAAAACTGGAACAATAGTAGCTGATAATTAAACCCGTGATAGTCTGTTTGTGGTATCTGACAGCGGATTGCATCAGAAGCCACACCAACCGGGTCTGCCTGCCTGTATCTGTGGCTAAACCAGTTGTCTGCATGTCTGCCATCATCAATACACGGAGACAAACATCTGCCCAGGTCTCCTGTAACTGTAGATCTGTCCTCGCTGGCTTTTCAGACTGCTCTGCAGACAGCAATGCAGGGACGGCTCAGCAGTGGCGCTTATCGCGATCAACACGGGGAAATGTGACGCCATATAGAGCGGACGCTGACACTTTAATTTGTCACCGGCGATAGGGTTTGTCAAACTATTCATGGAGTTCATCAGCCACCTGGCTGAATTTGCTCACTCTGTCGAAGACTTTTCAGCCCTCTTGAGAAATCTTCCGCCAGCACGACCTTGACGCTTAAACTGTGGCATATTTTTCATGAGCAGGTGCCATGTTACTCCTCAGCTCAGGACTATGTGCTGGGTACTGATGAAGCTAAATCAGTGCTTGAAAAAAATGATTCCCTCAATAACTGAGACAATCACTTAATGCAAAACAGTGTCATGGTTGTTCAGAGGGCGGCAGCAAATGGGGAGTACTCAGCTGAGGAGCAGCTAGAAACTTTCAGGCAAATGAAAAGAATGACTTTCTGGAGTTCAAGGTGAACACCAGAAAGGCATGTACAAAACTCTAAACTGAAGGCTTGTGATGGTACAATTACCACCAGAAGGCACGAGGAGTAACTGCTGAAATCTTCCTCGACATGATTACATACCATCAGCTGTCAAAAGATTTGGTTTATGGAGAAAAATAAAACTCACTTTTAGCAAAAAATTCAACATGGCTGCTTTTTGTACTGCCTGTTGACAAAGGTCAGTCATGACAAATCACATTATACAAATACACTCACTGGCCAGTATATTAGGCACACCTGTTCAATTCCTTGTTAACACACATTGGTTCACTTTATTAATTGGTCGTCCCACATGACAATCAATGTGACCCCCTCACGTAACGCCTGCACACTTCTAGTGTTTATGCATCCAGCTAGCTACGGTGTTAGCCATAGCTAGCTGGGCTGCTGGAGGTTTTTCTTTCTCGTTAATGGGAAGTTTTTCTTCCCACTGTCGCTTCATGCTTGCTCAGTATGAGGGATTGCTGCAAAGCCATGGACAATGCAGACGACTCTCCCCGTAGCTCTACGCTTCTTCAGGAGTGAATGCTGCTTGTCGAGACTTTGAGGCAATCAACTGGTTCCCTTATATAGAACATTTTTTGACCAATCTGTATAATCTGATTGATTTTGACTTTGTAAAGTGCCTTGAGATGACATGTTTTATGAATTGGCGCTATAGAAATAAAATTGAATTGAATTGAATTGAAAGAGAAAGGACTCAGAAGAAAGAAATAAGACCAGAGTGGAAGTGGGAGATTCCTTCACTCGAACCCCCTGAGGAGTGGAAGAGCAGGTGAGACGGTCTTGTGCATGTGCAGTTATTCATAAAGGGACTTGGCCGTTTCTTACCTACCTTTGTGAACAATTGTCCACTTTGCCTTTAAGTGTCATTTAAAAGTCAGATTTTTGGGAAATTCTCCAAAAATAATGTTTCAAGAGAATGTATCCTGATGTTGAACTTTGAGAAAGTTTAGAGTTGCTCTGTTTTTTTTCTTAAGTCAAAACGAAGAGCCTATTCTATAACAATTACAACAGTTTCTTTAAATATTTACATAATTCAGGCAAGACATTTTATTCTGGACTGTGACTTTTACAGCTAATAAACAAAACTGAGTACAGCTGTTGACAACATGTTAGTATTTGGTTATCAAAGTCATTGTTATACAGTCTCACTACACCCAAACACTTGATTTCTTCACCATATATTGTTACTATAAAGTTTGTGCACTGAAACTTTTAAACTTTATAGTCTATGGCCTGGTGGCTTCCTATAAACCAAACAAATGGCCATTTTACAAAATGAATCACATCCAAGTCCTATTAATCTCACGCTGAAGAAAATGAAGTTATACAGTTTCGGGGAAAGAAATGTTCCACAGAGACCATTACCAACAAGATTGAAGCACAATAAAAAAAGACCAGAATCTCCAATGTACATTAGGAATAGACCTCTTTCAATCTATTTGAACATCTACTTTCCATGACACACACAAAAAAAAAAAAAAAAAAATAGAGGGGAAAAAAACTCAGTTGCATTCAAAAATGAAGCATCCCTTCGCAAATGGAATGAGATGATTCACTTTAATCTCTGTGATTTAATTTCCTTACTTCTGTCCAAGTGATTTGCTACTGCAGATGTCTTCTCTCTATGCTTAAGCCCTCCGGCCATATGCTCCCATTGCACAGACTGTGGAACGAAGGGCTTTTAATCGGTCTTCTCAATGATGGAGCACATTCTGTCATTAGTTGACACAAAGCTTTGAGGCTTGCTTGAGTCTCTCCCTTCCAAGTATTTCAACTGACGCAAAGTCTGAGACCCCTACGTGCTTCAGCGCATTGTGTTCTTAGCTTTGTGCCTTTCACATTTATACGAGGTGGTGGAAACGTGCCAACACACTTTTTTTTCACACTATTTTTCCCATAAGAGCACACCTTCAGAAGTACTAATGAATTTAAGTCTTCAGTTTAACTTTTTTTTTTTCCATTTCTTTTTGAAGACCGCAGACGTACACACACACGCTTGCTTTCTGGGAAGAAGACAAATAAATGCTGAACCAAAAAAAAAAAAAGAAAAGATACACAAACAAATAAACAGAAGCATTCATGCAGTGTTGATTCAAGGTTGTTTGGAACAGAAAAATGGCTACTCTTACAAAGAGCCTTTGATTTTACATTGTAGTTCTAGACTAATCCTTGTCCTTTCCATCCAATTGGACAAGAAAAAAAAAAAAAACATGAAAAGGAAGACATATTGTTTCAGTTTGGCCTGCATTTGCAGGGAGACAGGATCAAGCTGTTCACACAGCAAAAAGCTGAAGAAACAGTTCCCCCCTCCATCTCGAGCAGCCATTTTGGATTTAACCCAACTGTCCAAACAGATCAATTTTAATGTGCACAGGAGTTATAAAGGTTGATGACACAGCACATTAATAGGTAAACATCAATATGAACTTGATCACTGTTTGAATGCTGTGAATAACTTCTAACTTTTAGGACCTCAGACGGTTGCACAGATAAGGAGCCAAAACAGCAGAATTTATCTTTAATTTGCCTAACTGACAATTTTATCAGTTGGGGTGTTTCAAGTAAATCAAGATTTTATTAAAGAGGACTATCAACCTGCTAGTGCTTAAAAGGTGCCAGCACAACTAATTTAGTCTTAATAAAGAATTCGGAAGTGAAAATTTCAAACTCAGTCTGCCTTTTGAGAATAAAAGCAGGATGACTGCAGCCGTTTTAAAAAATGGGTCCATAGTAAAACAAAGTTTGCGTGAGCAAATGGAAAGAAAAAGAGAAATAAATTTGTGCAAAAATATAACGACATGTCAATTAATTACCTGTTTTAGATTTATTTTAAATAAATAGGATGTATGGAAAAAAATCTAGCCCAAGGAGTCATGAGCCTTAAGTTCAAAAAATGTGGGTGATTCATTTTAATTAATTATTTTAACTTGGATTAACTGTAGCCTACATGAACTCACTATTTTAAATAACTATAGAATATTCTTACGTTGTAAATCTGCCCTTACTGTCCAGTATCTTAAAGCTATAATTGGTAATCCTGTTCAGAAAAACTTTGTTATACTGGGTAAAATCAAACTTCCATCCTGACAATACATTATTTATTCAGAAAATGGAGGTTAAAAAATTAAAAATCTCTTGGGGAGCTGCAGGCCTGCAAAGATCTCTGCCGTTCGATCTGAAGGGCAATGATTGGTTAGAGTTTTGTTCCTGCTCTCACTCGTATACATTATATACTCACCCCCTTCTGTCCTTCAACTTCAAGGGTAATCACCTTATCTATTGGTTGTCCCACATGCCATCATTCTGACGCGCTCACATAACGCCAGAATGCGTGCTCGTTCCTTCCTAGTTTCTGCTTGCTGGCTGCGCACTTCTAGTGTTTATGTATCCAGTTAGCTTAGAGCTAACCAATCTTAGAGTCACCAATCTTTTTGCAACTAAGAGCTACTTCATTGGTATTGTGTCATACAACTTTTGAACAGGAAGACTGTGAGTTTACCTTAACTTCATGTAAAATAAAAATTTTTTTCATTCTTTCTTATAGATATTGTCATTTTAAAATCTATATAAATGCAAGTGTGATTAAACAAGAGTAACAGAATAAAATAAAGTTTTAGATGCAGCTCACTGGTGGATTGTATTTTTTTTTTATTTTTATTTTTTTTTAAGAACACGCCTGTGGGCACCACATGTGGTCCTCGGGGGCTAGTTGGTGCTTGCAGGCACCATGTCGGTGACCCCTGACTTAGAGGCTAAGTTAGCGGTTAGCTTATTGGTTAGCCATTCATTGTAGCTCCGCTGCTCTCACCGTAGACTTTGAACATGGCTGAGAGTTACAAGAAGCAAACTGCATTCATGTTTATGAGAGGAAGAGGAAGGCCCCAGTAGAAAGAAATAAGACCAGAGTGAATTTGGGACATTCTTTTTTCCACGACGGTCTTGTGCATGCGCAGTTATTCAAAAAGGGATTTGGGAAAACTTCTGGAAAAATCTCCAACCCTAGCTTTAATGTCATTTTTTGTTTTACATAACTTTACCTTTATGTGTATCAGCATGCTTCCTTTTTGCTTGCAAGTTTGCTGCTGGCACACCTGTGGAATTTTCTCACTGAGGGACAATTTAATAAAGGATATGAATTAAAAAAAAAAACATACTAATGCTAGCGTAAATGCTAAAGTTGGCATGCTAGCTAACACGAGTTTTTAAGCTAGTATTAACAGAGTTCTTGGAATTTACTCTTGGTACTAACATGCTTTTGTGATGATATTAGCTCAAGTTTGCCAAATCTCGCGTTCACATCTCATCTGAATGTAGCTAATGTTTACATGTTATATTTGTTTTAACATTTCATTAAATTAGAAGCTCAGCCCTCTTAGCCTGATGTCTCCTTTTGAACTACATTCATCACAACTTCTGCTATTCTTTGCTTGTAAAGTTTTTTATTTATTTATAGTGCTTTTAAAAAGCTATAAGCTCTTGAAACATTTCCACTGATTTGTACTCTTCACCGTGTGTCTTTGCTTCACTTTAGTTTCTTTCTTCATTCAGCAGCACAGTGTCTGATTTTAATCCAGTATTATAATTAATTTGGGTTTTTGTCTTTATTATTTAATAGTAAAAACATTACCATAAATTTCAGACTTACACTGAAACCAGATCTGCTTGTTTCTGACCTTTACTTGTTATTTAGAAATAAATAAAAATATTGGACTGTTGACCCTTTGCTCATTTAAATTGTAATTATAAACAGCCTTGAGTCCGGCATTGGAGGGCTGCCTGACTTTCACCTCAACATGAAGTAATTCTTGCCTCATTATCCAAATTGTCTAAATGTTTCCGACCGAAGCAAAGAGATTAAATTGTTTAGAGGTGTGAGAGTGGAGTTTAAGCTTTAGCACCCATCCACTGCTCAAGTTGCGCTCCTCACTCAGATGTCGGGCTTGTTGGTGTGTAGCCATCATTGCCGACACTGCTGACCCAGTTTTTACCCCTTTGGCAGAGCTTCATTCCTTCCACAGGGGTTGATTTATTTAAACTCAGCTGCAGATTTGGTTGAAACTCTGTGGTCTGGAGGCTTTTTGTTTCAGTATGAATGCAGAACATGTGAATACCACTGCTGGTTAGGGGGTAAAATGCCTGTAGAATATCTGTGCTTACAGAGAAAGAACTGCTACATTTAGCTAATCTTCTGTATCTCAGACAGGTACGTGTATTCATGTGTTTTCTATATTAAACTGAGTTCTACTCAGCATTGCTGCACGTGAAATAGTTTAAGGTTATAAAGAGAGAGAGAAAGAGTGTATGTGTGTGTCTTTGTGTGTGCGCTTGTGTATGTTTATCGTTACAAGGACCCAACACTTGACAGTAGACTAACGTTGTGTGGACAGTTGGCATTATGAGGACATTTTGCATGGTCCACACAATGCCAATTGGGCTAACGCTTAGGTTTAGGGCTACAGTGTGAATTGAGTTTAGGCTAGGTATGTACCTGTGACCTTAAGTTTAGGGTA
This sequence comes from Fundulus heteroclitus, assembly GCF_011125445.2. Classification (NCBI taxonomy): domain Eukaryota; kingdom Metazoa; phylum Chordata; class Actinopteri; order Cyprinodontiformes; family Fundulidae; genus Fundulus; species Fundulus heteroclitus. Next base: position 39,773,127 of record NC_046363.1, read on the forward strand.
GGGTTCAGAGTCAGGGTATAGAAAGCAATAGAATATGAATGGAAGTCAATGGAAGGTCCACACAATGATGTGCATATCAAGGTGTGTGTGTGTGTGTGTGTGTGTAAGTGTGTTAAATCTAAAGCTCCAACAGACGTTCCATTATTTCAGCTTTTCCCTTTAAGGATTATTTGATACTGGCACACAATGCAAAGATTGTATGTAAAAAATTGCCAGGGCTACAATAATCATAAAGCTCAGCAGATCATGTTTGAAGAGCGTTTCATAAAAGGTACCCTGAAAATAAATTGTGAATCAGCTGGAAAACATTTGCTCTATAGATACTAGCTGCAAAGACCCAAAGAATCACAGGTCTGTGGATCAATATATCTGCACTGGACTTGCAAGCTCTCTGATAAAAACCCAACAATATGAAAGTTATGCCAAACAACTGGTGAGGACAGCTAAACTTGTTAATTAAACCTTACCTTTAAAAATTAGTCAAAGTGTCACACTTTTAATTAGCGACCATTGATTTTCTTTCTCTCTGGAGTAATATGATTTGGCAAACAGTCCTTTCTGTGTTAAGCACCCTTCAAAATAGAAAAAAAAAAGAACATGCCAAGTAAGGCAGCTGTGTGTTGACTTAAATGAGTTAAGATTGATGATTATGGGAAATAAAGCTACGGCTCTGAATCACCCATGCCTACAGCCAAAGCGATAATTAAAAAGTAAAAAAAAAAAACAACTGAAGCAGGGGCAACAAGGTTGGACTGGGACTCGAGTTTCTGTTACCATTAAACACAGCGAGGAGGATGGTAATGAAAGTAAAAATAAAACTCTTCACAGCTCACTGTTAGAGAGAACTGCAGGTAAGAATGGGATCTAGGCGTTTAACAACGCTCCAAAAACTTGCTATCCACATGCTTTTTGGTTTTTAGTCAATATTGTTGTGTGAACTTTAACTTTTTCATTGCATAGACAACATAGTTTATACAGCTTAACGTGAACGTAGATACATTTTGAGTAGTTAAAAAAACAGACAACTAACCAATGCATTTCTAAAGAAAGCTCAACTGAAGAGCAGTTCCACATCCCCAGGACTCAGCCTAATGAGCAATGGCACTCCTTGTCAGACAAACTACGGTCTAACTAAAAGTCATGTTGCAGTGAAAAACATCCACGGGGACTTGAGTCGAGCTTCCCCAAAGCTCTATGGGCAAACTTTGTAAAATAAAAGCAGTTCTGTAAATAGAACAGCCTGCAAACACGTACAGCTTGCTGTCATGTAGAGAATGCCAATAATGCTCTGCATCTATAGCACATTGTATATTAGGGTTCCCAGAGGCCCAGCAGTCTGCCATTAGTCTAAGCTCCGTCTCTCGGTGAAATCCCACGGCATTCTTTCAGCATTTTGAGCGGATCCAAGCGAGGGCCCTGTGACAGCGAAACGTGCGCCTCCACTGCACACATCATTGATAGTAATGGGGACGAGCGTAGGGTAGGGTGGCATGCGGATCAGAGTGTGCTGGGGTGTGCCGTGTGGGTGCGCACAAAGTAACCAAAGTCAGCATTGCGCAAGTGGAGCATGTGTGTTTGCTCCGCGGCACAAAGATCAATTCATGTCGCTGCAGCAAATGGTATGACAACCAGTCTCCTCCCCAACACCATCTGCCTCCTCTGTGCCAATTTGTCACAGCACATCCAAGTGTGGCAGTGCCCTCATTTAACATTGAGCGAGACTTGGAGGAGAAAATGTGGAGAAAAGATGAAGAGGAGAAGAAAAATAAGGGCAGCGTCAAAGACTCGAGCCCTCTGGGTAACCGTGAGAGAGGTCAATGTGAGTTTATAAGAGGCCAAAGACAACGAAATTGACCCAGGGGACATCTTGGTGACTCAAGTGTGAAACAGATACGCACCAGAATCTGGGTTTAAATTTGGATCTGGTCTTCGGCTGCATCCCTCTTTCTTCTGAAACGCTTTAGGGGCAAAACTATTCACCATTTATCCTCAAATAAAAAGTCAGCTGCAGTCAAACCAGGGGACTAAATTAAAGGCATCCTTATTTACCTTGACTATAACACCCAGGTGCAGTAGTCAGTATTATGCAGATGTGCTGTCAAGATTATATATATATATATAAAAAAACAGGAATTCTATAAACAATTGTGATTGCCAGTCTGCTTTATGATCCAACAAACCAGGCGGGTTAAAAGTTTATCTCAGTTAATTTGCTGTAAAGTTGGCAACATTGGAACAGAAGCTGGGTTTTCAAAAAGCGGCTTTATGCTTTGACGAGCCGCACAAAGGGCTTTTCAGCTCTTTCCTGGCAAGTGGGCATTGAACAAATGTTCATACATCTAAACTATGCTTCTTTCTCAGTGGCAGCGACAAAGTGCCTGCATTATTAAGCGAGTGGGTGACAAGATATGAAAGCAATGCCCCTCATTCTTTTTGCCTCCCTCTCCCTTTCTCCCGCACTTGGCAGAATAACACCTCCATTCAACTCAGCGGTCTGATCGCGTTTCATGCTTGTGCACCCGCACTGACTGCCTTTCTGTCCCATTCAACCTGCGCTGATGCATCTTTGTGTCATCAATAATGACATCGGGGGCCCCTCGTGGCACCGCGATGCCAGAGATGCAGCTCAACGACAAAAACCTCACTCTCACACGCTCATCCCGCCGTCGGCAGCGACGTTTCTCCGCCGTCAGCAGAGTGCGTCGCCAGCGTGGTGGGCTTCTATTCGCTTTGACTGATGCAGAATGCTCTGCGTTGGTCCCGAGCTGCACGAGTGCACCGCCAGCCAAAAGAGGGGATCACGGAACAGTGAGGCTTTGAAAAGCGAGCATGAATGGAGAGAACCAGAACCCAATGTGAAAATTCAATGAGTTTAAATAGAAGCTCACGAGGACAAAGTTTGCATTAACCATCCTGTTGTGTTTTTTTTTGTTTTTTTATCCTATGGTCAAGCTAAAACACATATTATAACCTGAAGAGGCAACACAATCAGGACAAAAACAGGGATCTTGTTAACTAGCATGCTGCTAAGTTTAAACTCCCACATATAATTTTCTACATCCGTTTGCCACCAGTAAAACTGGGCTAAGTAGGAACAGATAAAACCTCCTCTGCAGTTATTGGAACCCTCTGAAAAGCTGTGCATATAAAACAAAACAGTGATTTTGTAAATGTGTGAGTCCAGTGACTTCACTTATTACTCCAGTTCTTTCTGAGAGCTTTGAAGATATATTTTTTTTTTACCCGCCCTTACCGTCCTCATTATTGTGCGTAGCGGCGAGATAAACTTAGGTCCCCTCTAGCTTGGTTTTTGTCACAGTTCCAGCCGTTTTAAACTTTTTCCCTCAGCTTCACAATCATACACTAGTGTGTGTCTACAGCAGTCAATCAATTTATATGGTTGTGACGTTCCAATGAACTAATAGCAGTCACGTACACATTGCTGATAAAGTTCCTGTTTGAGGATGTGCAATAAAGCACGAAGGTAAACAGGTTTAGCATATTTGACATTTAAACTACACTACAAGAGGAGAAAAAAAAAGGTCATGTGATCTTACAGTTTTGTCACGTCCTACGATCCAACAACCTGTGCTCCTCCTCCTCCTTCTCCAAGGTAACAATTTGTCTTGTTGCGTGAAGGACAAACGGGGTTCGGTCGACGGGGAGTCAGAACCTAAACCCTCCCTTTCAGGATCCGCCTCTAAGAACGCTCCGTCTTCAACAAGCTTCCTGTGAAGGCAAACAGAAGACAGCATAAGAATGCGCAACAAACCTGCTGCTTTATAAACCCTAAGGGCTTTGTCTGTTTCGCCTAAATGCCGACCGGTGACCCACAGAGGCCCAGTGACGAGGGGCTTTATGTCTTCTCAGTGCGATCTCCTCAGTCACTGTGCTGTCGTAGCCGAGAGGTCATAAAGAGAGCCAGATGTGCTGGGCTGAGCTGAGCTGGGTTACAGGCACAACTTGGTGGCGACAATAAAGGAGCTGAGAATTTTTATGGTCTGGGAAGGCCTGCGGGTTGTTGCTCGAGCAGTTTGCTTCTCTGTTCGAGAAACAATGAGTGCGTTTGCGGAAACATGCAAAGCTTAATGTTCTGACAACAAACAGGCCGAAAGGTTCAGAATGATTTAGGTCCTAAGCCCAAAGCTCCACCCACACTCCACAGATCGTCAGCAATTGTGCCGTAGACCAAATACGGCACCCGGCCTTTAAGGTGTCTACGCTTGTGTTAAACGCAGGATACATTATCTAAACCTTGTTTTTTTTTTAAACTGACAATATGCAGGTTTGTTTATGCAAGATATGGAAGCTGATGTGCTGCAGGATATCTGCTGCAAAACAAGAAGAGCGTTCAGAAAAAGCAGCGGTAGAAGAAGCGTTGGCGTACATATACTTAGTCATCCAGATGCAGAGCAACAAGGCAAGCGGATTTCCTTCCCCAGTCCATTAAGAAAGGCTGCAAGAACCATGAAACTAATGTTTTGCTGTTTAGCTTATATTACTGTTATTTTTCAGCGTATGTAATTCTTGTTCAACTATTATGTATTCGTTACCATTATTCTTATAATACCTATTATTATATGTTTTAAACATTAAGATACTTCAAAGAGGCAACAACAGCACAATGTAAACCAAGAGAATTTTTTTCAATATCAATAGAAATACAAACTTGTTAATATTTATCTATGGCTGCTATTTATACCGAGTTCTGTTGTTTTCTTGAGTTCATACATCTTACCTATTTATTTTTCTCCACACAAATAAGAAACACAATGTGCCTTATCTAAACCCTCTTTTTGTACCCGACAATATGCAGGCTATTTTATGCAGAACACGGAAGCTGGTATACCGAAGAATATTTGCTTCAATCTAAATGTATTCAAAATAACTAAAAAATAAAGAAAGAAACACAAAAGGCCAGAGTCATCAAAATGTATAGACATATTATATTGTTGTCATCCAGAAACACTACTGCACAAGAGAATCTGACTGATTCCCACAGATTTTAGTAGAACCAAGAAAGGAGGTCTGTCTGTCTTTTATTCCAGCATTTAGGTCTTGTGTCCCGATCTGGTTTAACCAACTTTCTTGACACAGCAGCATCACATGTACCAACATATTTCCAAACAGGCTATTAACAGCTTTTCTTTGTCATTGAGGAGTTATTTACCCATCTTTCTACGTGTTTTATACATTTATGAACATCTTTATTCTATTTAAGCTTTGGTTCTGCACAGTCATTCATAAAGCAATGCAAAGTCTGTCTCACACTGTTATCTTTTACTTAGCCTCCCCACTAATGTAAACCGCATCATACCAAGGAGCACATATGACTGATGAACTTCCTGGAAATCCATTATTGTAAATCCAGTGCTACACCCCCCACCCACACACACACATGCTGAAGTAGTTTATGATGATCACGCCTGAGTAATGGTAACTGATCTATAGATTTCCAGTAACTAAGAAAATCTCTAGAGAGATTTTTTTTTCACCTACCCCCCACAAGCCTCTCAAGTAAAGAGGGGGGGGGGAGAGACATCCTCACCATGGAGCAATTCCCTACAACCTTAGCCATGGATCAAGCATGTCCAGTGACTAACGCACGCAGAGCAGCAGATGAGCTGCTGTCTAAATCCCTCTTGAATGAGGCAGCCGACTACAGCTGGTGTGAGCCGAACACAACCACTCACTCCCATCATAGCGCCATAAAGCCACTGAAGGCCTATAAATTCTTAACAACCCCAGACTCACTGTAAATTAAGCAGAGCTGTGTGACAGCTTCCACATGCTGGCTCGTGGTGACTTAACCTATGTGCTGTAAAAACGTGGGGCAGCCGGGGCCTGGCTGGTGGAAACGTTATGGCCGCTGTGCAGAGTGACCAAATGTTCTTAGTCATACAATGGCCGCCTGCGGACTGAAGTACGTTGGTCTCTAAAAAACATAAGAAGGCTTATTTAAACAAAAAAAAAAAACTTTGAATCAATGGCTCTTACTACAAGAAAATCCGTTACAGAGATTTGTCTAAGTTTTTCTAGAGGTTCTGAATTGTTATTTATTTATTAGCAACAGCGTCTTGTTTAAAGCCAGTGCCTAATTATAAACTATTTTTTTTGCATTTACACAACCGTCAAAATGACTCTTGGCCAGGATAACAAGGTCTGAATAAAAAGCTAAACTTCAACTTATTTAATGTATAGATGGGGACCAGTATATGTCAAGAGATGTACCAAATTTACCAAACCAGTCTCGCTAAAACTTACGTGTATGTTGTAAAATCGAGTGAATTGAACATGCAGCTGGCCTGAAAAAAAGGTTAAGAGTAAGTATAACTACACTGATAGTGAGTGAGCCGTGATCTTCCAAAGTAATTTCATTAAAAACAGCTTGTACGCATGTTTTAGACAAACTGTATTGTAAGTTGTGCAGATTTTGTTGCTAAATTGATTAAGCAACAACACATAACTGCAAAAAACAAAGAAATAATTCATACTTTTGAACTTCCAAAATGTTTTCCTGCAAGCCTGGTGATAAGACCAAGTAAATTAACCCTAGAATAAGCTTTTTTATCCAATCACAATGGCTGCCAAATATTTTTTAATCTTCCCAAATGCCTTTAATTACTTGATACAAGTTTGCACATGTATTTGAAGTTGTTTTTCCTCTCTAAACAATTAGTCAACAAAGGACAAATTAGTTCACCTAAGAATGATGATTAACACAGTGTACTAACCCCCAAGATTGAGATGCATTAGGCTATATTAGTCTCCTACTTGTACCTGGCTATGTTGCATTGTCTTTACCAAGTATTATTTCAATATATATGTGAGCTTAAGTTGAGGGGGAAAAAATAACCAAAATGCTAACCTTGCCTTCAAGATGAATTCTCGCAGTATTTGTGTGTTCACAAACACACGAGAATCCACCTTGTACCGCTCCGGCTTCAACGGTTGGTGTCCGAACCAAAAACGGTTCGGGCCAATCAAGGCGCAGTATTGAGGTTTAAGGCGGGACATACCGGCGTGGTGAAAGCAAGAGCGGCTGAACCCACAGCTGAACCAACATAAACATGGCAGCGCAGGAGAACGCACACGTAGCTGCTGTTTTGTAAGAATCCATGATCTAATCTTTGATGGTAGAACAGAAAGAAATGTCTTGACTAGTTTACCTTCTTGTGGTTTCTCATTAGCAGCTGCTGATTACGTTTTAATTCAATTCCATGATTGGCTAAGAGTATAGAGTGGACATAGAGTATAAAACTACAGTCCAAACCCAGGATTCAGGCTACAGCAAGGCAACTTCACTGCTCTGAAATACCAGAAATGCCCAGAATATGATCGGCATGAAAATAATGTGGATTCGTTCAAAACCCCATAACTTTGCTAAATCTATTTAGACATCAGGGCATACTCCTTCCTTAATTAAAAACTGTTGCCCTTTAATAGCCCTTGATACATTTCCAAATCCAGTGTGTTCTCAAAAACAACATGTGGACTGGAAAAGCAACATGACTAAGAGCCACTGGCCCTGACGACTGATAAATTAGGGTCAGCAGATCTGGCTGTAGAGGACACAACATGAGCAGGGCCTTCAGCCTATGACTGCTGCTCGGCTCAGACATTCTCCACTCCGGCCTGAACACAGGGACGCTCAGTATTGATTGTTTGGAACGAGACCAGCAGGTGGGATTATAATGAATTGCTGCAACTTCAGCTGCTGAAGCGTTTAGACGAGGTGCTTGGAATGCATGGGAGATGACGGATAATGTTGCAGGAATGTTTCTACTGCCACACTGTGATCATTGCACCTTTGTGTTCGGGAGTTTCTATAACTCTTAATCTCATTTTCAAGAAATAGTCCCATAGAGGGTTTCCCTTACCCTGCCATAATAGTTTTAAAGCCAGACACATTTGCTTAATGAGCTTTTTGGAGCCCTACATTCCCATTAACACTACTCTAACAAACAAACTACTCCTCCAAGCGTGCACCCTGAGCATCCCCTTGGACTCCAGGTCTCACTTTCCGGAGTTTTGTGTCAATTTAATTTCCTCCTTGGAGCAAAGTTGGCAAAGTAATTTCTTTCCAAAAAATTACCCTAATTCTTGCAAAACAATTTTGTAGCACCACAGCCAAACCCACCGCGTCCCCCATTTTTACTCCTACCACTTTGTGGATATTTCCCCACAGTCCTCGCAGAGCTCGTTGGGTTGTGGTCGTGATCAATGGCCCCTGACCGTAGGCGTCAAGGGGGCCCTGGGCTCCAGAAATAAAGGTATTAATAATGCAGGGTCCAGATATGTCATATCCTCCATTAACACAGAAGAGGCAGGGGGGCCAATGCCTTATAGATTACTAATTAGATTAATTGCCATCTCTTAGAAGGAGGGGAAGAATTGGAGCAGTGACAAGTATGTGGGGTTCGGAGACTTGAGAAAAGGAAAAGAATTATCTTACTCTTCTAAGAACTGACATTTTTAGATCAGGAAAGCAGATAAATTTACAATTCAGGTGAACCGAGTCAGATCTTGAACGCAAGATTTCAATTAAAGGCCAAACAACTGCACAGAACTAAAAAAAACACGTCTAACAAATTACCCAATTCCCTCCAGACCTTTCTCCACAATGTACCTGCAGACAGCTCAGCCGCTCTGACCACAATGTTAACTAAAAGCAACGGTCATGTTATTTGCTGGTGTTTCCATTTGAGACAATTTTCTTCCTCCTATTCCCACATGTCTCTTGTTTGCCATTACGATCCAGGAAACAAAGGACTCGGAGATGTGCAGAGAGCCTGAGCTCAATTTATTCTCCACACTTCTCTTTATACAAAACTAATAAAGAGCTCACATCAAAAGCTACAGAGGACATATTTGGATCAGAGTCGAGCAAAGAAAGATTGGAAAACACGGTGGGGTAAATGCATAATGATTTACACTGATGCTTTTCAAATAGCAACATTAGTTTTGGTGTACTGAAAAAGTTTCAACCCCGAAAAAAGAAAAACGAAAAAACCCACATGAGCAACAGACATGACGACTTCTATTAAATAAACCTTACTGTTGAACTTTAACGTTAGTTCAGACAGATTTTGATGTAGACTTATTTAATTAAACTTAAGAGATAATACAAAGTGTGAAAGAAGGATGAATTTACAAAAAAAATATTTAGACTATTAAAAATGGCATGTGCACCCTTTTCAATAACTAATGGAAAATCTTATAGGTAATACATCAATCAAACCTAGGGTGGGGCAATAAATCGATTTAATCAATTAATTAAAATTTCCAATTTAAAAAGATCTTACTTTTTTTTCTTTTTTTTTACCAATGGACTCATTGGGCTTCCTTAAAGAGAGAGGCATGCAATGTTGAATATATGTTTAGGGAAATATATTGTCAAAATATTGTAAAGAGGATACTTTTTACCATAAAATGAAGCACTTTACTCATTTATTTATTTTTTTTAAGTTAGTTTAAAGTTACACAAGTGAAGTGAAGCCTGCTCTTAGCTCATTGTGTAAAACCACTAGCAGCAAACATTGTTATATTTCCATTGTTTACTATGGCAGTGCGGCCATCTTGTTTTACAAGCATGTTTCACAGCTTGTATTTAGTTTTAATTCAGGTCAACTCCCAGACAAAATACTTGAATTGGAAGCAAGTTTTTAAAATAATTTCTTTAATTTATTTTTGTGAAACAAAAATGAGAAAAAAAATTTATTAATCATATTTGTTATAATAAAATCAGAGATTTTATTTTTAACCCATATTACCCAGCCCTAATAAAACCATTCTTACAAATAGACAGAATGCAGAATGCAGACAGAATATATATAAAAAAAAGTAGTAGTTTTGAACATGGGTACTTGTGGAGTTGTTTTTGTAAGTAAACTGTTTTTTTTTTAAATATTGCCTGAGGGGGAAAACTATATTGGTAAACAGATATTCAGTGCAGAGACAATGACTTCACAAAAATTGTAGGAGCCTTTTGATTAGAAGCACCTTTGATGTTGGCTTTTTACTAAATATATAATAGAATTTTCTTAATTAAATAAATATGTTTACTTTCAGCACTAATTCAATAAGCTCCAATTTATACCAGTGCCACCTCTATGCAATGCAGATACGTGGCCTTTAGGAGCTGAAAGGGAGCTTCTGGTTGGTCTGTATCAAAGCGTGTTGAGCTTGTTTCAGGGCAATATGAGTGAGACATTAGTATGAGCGCTGGATGACTGGCTTACTTTAGTTTCAAAAACATATAAAAAGGTCTTCAACCACATCTTTCCTACAGCTTAAATGTTCTTTAAGCTGTAGGATGCCTGGTGCTTCACAAAAAAGTTAAAATTGTTAATTTAATCACAGTAAATTTGGGTTATTTTTCTATTAACTTTTGACATGTTGTTTAATTAGCCACATGATTATTAAAAACATTTTGATTTAGAAAATGTTTACTTTGAGAACATATAAAATCAGGAAAATATAGAAGCAGAAGATCTGTTTTTGGAAAAGAATAAGGATTTCATGGGACCCTAAAAAAAAAACATTTGAATGGTATATTGTTACCTTTGTTTTACAGTATACTGTTGTGCAGAAACAATGAGTATGAATCTCACAATGATTTAATAAGTTTTAACTTGATGGGATTTTATTAGAACCAAGGAAGAATTTTACATAAAAGTGTGTCTGAAACAAAAAGCATTTAATCAGAACTTCCACCCTTGTCAATAAGTTGTGAAAAGCATCATGTTTTATGTCCTGTTAAGGAGGATGCTCCTACAATGTGTGCAGCAGAGATTTTGAGCGTGATTTTGGGTAGAGGCGTAGATTTGAACTGAGAACACTTTACTCAAACCGCATCTTGTACTGACTCTTTATAACACAGATGATTAATTCAACAGAGAATCAAACAGAATGAAACAGTGGTGTGATAAATAGTTATACAAGTGAAGCAAATTCTTACTTGCTTTGTTTGCATTGAACTTTTATTTATTTTTTTGTAACAAAAGTCTGTAAAGAATGTAGGAGAAAATGTACTGTAAAACATAATTAACCAGTAAATTTGCCACACTAATAAACATCGCACACATTCTAAGGTGCAAAACTGCTTGGATTTGCCTGTTTGGTTTGTTGGGAGGAGTGCTGGTTTTAGCAAATACATAAAACTAATCCCTTTTAGATGTTGCTGGAAGTCATACTTAAATTATAGTAAGGGACCTGCATAATGCTGAATATAATATTTCCAGTATTTACTTCCTAGACTTAAAACGAGCGATGCATATCTTTTAATGTGAGCTAACATTAGATTTTCATTTCCACCCAAGTCAAACTCACCAAAGAATGTTTCCATTCACGCCAGGAGGGGAAGCAGGCATGTGAGCAAGGGGTTCAGACTAACTGCCATTTTGGTATGACTGCACTCAACGCGCACACCCACACTACACATAAACAGCCTCACAGTATGAGTGGATAATGAATTTCAAATGGGGAGCAGCTTCATGTGTTTCAAACTACCACATCAGCAGCAGACCACGATTCATATCCTGCTCTGCTGGTTTCCAGAAATCTAAAGAGGGAAGCGCCCCCCCCCCCCCCATACATTAGAGCATTAGGGGCAGTAACCGGCAACCATTTCTGACTTCCAGAAGATAAAACCGACGATGTAGGTGCAAGAAGCATGCAGACGACGAGCAATTGACTTTGCTTTCAAACTGCGAGTAAAGAAAATATACAGTATGTCTTGCTATTACTAAATAGACAGCGATGGACTTCACCAATGTATATCACAGAGAGACTTTTTTTTATTTTTATAAATCAGCAAGTTTGACAAAGTGACGGTCTTCACACTCCTTTTCCTATAAATGATTTCTTGAGGGGGCTGTCAGTATTAAGTGGACTGTTGGACTCAATAATTATTCCACTCTCTTATCCTTCGGGGAGGCTTTTCTGAGACGGATCCTTACAGCTGACAAAGTTCATCTCATACTCAGCGCCACCGGCTTTGCAGCAAAATGTGTGAAGACGCCGCTTTGTTGAGCAGCAATGACTGGAATCCTTTGGCACGTTGTCCCAAGGGGACGATACGGCCAACACAGCCATCCCCGTGTCAGAAACTGTCAAGAGCCGCCAGTGACCTTTAAACGCCCTCAGAAGTTTCTGCACAACACAAAATATTGCTCTTGAATTTTCTAAAAGAAGGCATTATGCAGTACTTCTATTTGAAAAAGGTCAGAAATTGCTTAAATTCTTGTTATTCAACTGTAGGTGCTGATTCACTGCGGCAGGAAAATACTAAGAAAAAACACTTGATTCAGTTTTCAAGGAAGCAAAGGCCACTACTTTAGCCTTGAATGAGGGTTTTCAGTATCATAATGCTACAAGTTTATAGTTTATATTTCTAAGTAGACTTGTTAGGTCGGTACCCGCTTCTCCTTCCTTTCTCCTTCTTGGAGCCCAAGGCTACATCCAGCCGCCTCCTCTCCGCCCCAGAGGCTGTCTGCACTGACGGCACGCTGTGCTAATTGAAAGCGACCCTGACTCGTCCTTTTTCCAAAGCGCTCTGGCTGCTGCCCTGTAGTTTTGTCTCAGCCGGAGGTTGACAACTGGCGCTTCAGCTGCGATGCTCCGCTGTGCGAACTCTGGCCTCGCTGTGCCGGCCTCTCACCCATCTCCCTCCACAAAACCCAAGGCCAGGTACAAAGCGCTGCAGAGTGGGAAGAAACTGCAGACTTGCACCTTTTGTTATAGCGGTTTGCCTCTTAAGTGAGGAAAACATTTACTGGATAGTGTGTAAAAGCCTAATAAATTCACCTTTTTGCAGCAGCAAGATAACCTTACACAGAATCTTTTGGAAACAAAATCCAGCCTATAGTTTGGTGGGGGAAATCTCATAAGAAGTGTTTGTTTGTTTTTTTTCAGAAAAAAAATCATAAGAAGACACTAAAGCTTTTTTATAAGTTTCCCAAAAAAAAGGACCCAGTTTATTCAGTTTACCGGCAGAAACCACCAGATTTTTATCAAAATTGTCCTGGTAAATCAAAGAGTCAATGCTCTAAGAGTTTCTGTTTCTCTCCTCCTTTCAATGAAGGAAAATGCCCAAAGCAACAAAAATCCTCTACTTTGCTCATCAGTGTGTATGGGTTTCTTTCCACATAGTCCTCCTTTGTTTCACACCAGATCAGCCTGGAGTGTTTGTTGCTGAAAAGCTTAACCCGGTCTGACTAAAACACTTGGTTCTAGTTGAGGTTTCGGCTTCTGCGTCTCTCAATGTTCCTTTGAATGTCACAAAGGTCATTAATGGCCAAAAAGTTCACTTTTAGCCGTTGTAAATCAACTGTCAAAAATCAAATGTTTCAAAATAAAAGCAGTCCTAGACATCTAAAATGATGCATTTCTGCAGGCTAGCACAACTAATAGTCCCGCTCAAACAATATAATGAAGATGCAAAGAGTCTCAACCCATTCCTCCTTGGACATGATCTGCAAACTCTGAAGGACAAAAAGCAGAAATGCTAACTTAATAAATGAGCTACATCTGCTGCACAGACAACACGATTACATCCTCCTCATGCATAATTCCATTATCTAAAAAAAAAAAAAGAAGAGATATTCAACTAAAACAAAATGCTTGTACCTGTGGTGTTTCAACAGAAGCGGGCTGCTTTTATCACAATCAGAGAATAGAACCGGGGCCCATAATGTAATAGCCTAGCAGTGTGCTCATAAATCAACCGAGGAGGCTATGTGCCACATGCGCTGACACTCCCAATCTGCCAACTTGTGTCTTTATTAAAGAGCGTATTATACTGAAAGGCGCCTTTTCACCCCCACCGTCATCCTGCAATAAACGCCTCCACTAATATTTATGGGAACATAAAGATATGAACGCTTTTTTGTGTAGTCACGAATGAACGCTTCTAAACTTTCACGCATACATGGGCTTATGGGGGTCTGTGTAAATGTGGATTACTGATGCATAGAGACGGACAATATTGTGATGTTTTCTCAGTTTTTGCTCCCTTTTACGTCTGCTGTCTGTTCACCACTGCATCTCATGCATCAATTCAGATATATGAATGTCTATTTATATCTGATCAAACCAGGCAGTCAGTCTCTTGGATATTATTGGTCAAGAAGTATAAACAGCAGATTATGTTGTGCATTGTGCTTTGCTGATGTGTTTTGCTTCGTCGTGCTGCCATTAACTTTGACAGCTAAATTGGAATACGTCAAAAGCAAATGTCGTGTGAGCTGACAAAAAAAGTAATAAAGTGAGATGAGGTGTCGCCAGGCCATATATACCAGAGGAAAAATAACATTCATCCTAGAAGGTTTTATTGAATGCCAAAGGCTCTCATTTTGTTTGTCAGGAGGTAAATTCAGAACTTGAAAAAGTTTGTAAATCTCCGCCCTAACTCAAACCAACAGCAAAAGCTTTTAATTAGCATTTTTCTCCCATGATTCACATACATACCTGTGACACCTTGTCTTTTCTAGGGCATTTTTTTAAATATTTTCTCTGAAAAAAAATGCAAACCAGCAACTAAGGCGTTAAAAGATTGAACAGATTTAGACTATACTTGGTTAGTTATTTGGAATCCCAAAAAGCAAACTTCAGAGAAAATACGTCTTTTTTTGTGCACGTTTATTTTAATTCACAACCAAAACATTTGGTTGGCTTGGTTGAAGCACTGAAATCCCTAAAAAAGGTATTTCTGGAAGCATTTATCTGTTGTAAAATAGCCTCTACCTGAATGGAGGAACATTGGGGTCCATCCAAGCTGGGCGGCAGGTGAGAACCTGGAGACGCCAACTGCTGGAGGCAAAATCCGGCTTTGCAGACATGCATGGCACCTCACTGGAGGTCAAGCAGGCTAAGCTGGTAAGTGAGGTTGTCCGATACGAGCCAGACATGGTTGGCTTCACCTTCAGGCAAAGCTTAAAGGGGTCAGGGATCAATCTTTACCTCAAGCAGAGGAGTTCAAGTATCTAGGCATATTATTCACATGTGATGGCAGGACAGACCAGGAAACGGATAGATGGATTGGGGCCACTTACTCAGTAATGAATGCGCTCTCATCTGTCACAGTGAGAGAGAAAAAAAAACGCAGAGCCAAAAATCAGAGGTCTCAACTTATTGGCATGTCATGTTAATGACCCTCACCTAAAATCTGAAGTTAAAAACAACTGAATTAAGCTTGGCCCACAAGGTGGAAGTTGAAAGTAGAGCTGCTGCTCCTTAACATCAAACCAAGTAGGCTGAGGTCATTCAGGCATTTGATCAGGATGCATTATGTGTCTCCCTTGAGAATTTATGGGCACAACCCAGTGAAAGGAAACCCTGGGAGATACTCAGAACTCATGGGGCCGACTATGTAAAGTATTTCTCATTTATATATCATCGTATTACATACATCCAGGATTCCCTCGATGTGTTATTCTCTCGGACTGGTAAACTAAACAGAATAGATGGATGGAAGGGAAACATGGCAGGCCATCTGTAATGCTAAAGTAAACAACTATGTTCTGAGGCCTTATTCTAACATAATGGCAAAACAAAGTGTGAAAATTGACTATTTTTGTTGCCTGTTCAAATTCCCAGTTATCCGGGTTGTCGCAACAGGAAACAGGCTTAAATTGTAGGCAACCAGACTTTCGTTCAGTTCTTTCTGAAAAAGTTTCGACTCCTATCCCGGAGTCTTCGTCATGATTCAGACCAAGTACTCCACTCACACCAAGCAATAGCTTCTAACGACCCAGGACAGTGGTGGGTGGGTCATTGATTTGCATCTGACTTAGAATGCGCTTAGGAGGAAGGGCCTCCATGTCCTGCAGGTTGCTCAAGTGCAAGCCACAAGAATTGACAAAGACACCTGGACAGGTGTTGAAACGTTTTCAGAAAGAACTGAACGAAAGTCTGGTTGCCTCTGATTTAAGTCTGTTTGCTGTTGACTAGTTTTGTTGCCACAAGATTATCAGTTGTAGGGGCTATAGCTAGAAGCTAGGGATGTCCCAAATCCACACAAATGTTGAGATTGGGGGCCAGTTCAAGGCATTTCTAAGGGCCTGGTATCAGAGTCACTCACAGAAGTAAACTAAACCAATGCTGGTCGATTACTGTTTGTGATTTTATGTCAGCCGCATCCCTAAAGTTAGCAGCAGAGACATGCAGCTGTGTTCTTGGCAGTTAGTTTTTAAAAATTACAAACTATTTTTTTTTGTGTGAATAACTTGCAAAATGTGTTCCCGCTTAAAGGGCTTAAATAATGCAAAAATCTACTTTTTTGAGCTGTTAACTATGTTATAATGCGGTTCCTTCATCAAAATTATGGGGGAAAAAAAAATGGTGCTTTGCTTGATTGATGAAAATCTTAGTAATCCTCTTGAATTCAGCTATCTGAGCAGCAACCTCCTTGTCCTGGAAATGGTTCATTACTGGTCTACGATTGTGAGATGCAGCTCGAAGGAGGGGCGCAGCCCATTAACCGTGTACCGTAGTGCGCGTCAAGATAATAACAGCTAGCGTTAGCTTAGGTTTTCTCCTGGACGGGAACTTTACTGACCGTGTTATGTTGCTCTCAAACCCAGGGTCAAATACAGAGTCAACAATCCAAGCACTGCAGCAAACTGAGCCACACGCATTCAAATCATCAGCTGGAGCAAGACAATATCAGCAGTTTTGACCACATGTGTTTAAAACAGCTTTCCACAATGTTACAGAATGGAGAAGTAGTTTAGTCTGTTCAACATTGACCCAGGCATAGATTTATAATGTAGTTTTTTCAGTCACACTCAGCGCCTCGTTGCTCGCGTCAGCCAAAAAACAGTTGCAAAATGTGTTTCAGCAGCATATGATAAACACATGTGATGAACAAGCCTTCAGTTAAGGAATTCAAGTGTCTCTGCCTGCTCTCAGTTATGAGTTTATTTGTGCCTGCTGAATTTCTGGAGGCTGCCAGTGTGTTTTCAACCAAAATCACGCAAATTGCGAGCAGGAAAAACGCCAGAACTCCTTCTCCCACTCAGTTTTTGCAAACACAAGATGTATCCCTTGGTAAACACCTGCTGCAGAACATATCCTGTTGCTGCAAGACAGAAATGTAGACAGAACTGAGGCCATTACATGCGAGAAATACCAGACGATGGAAGGAGATAGAAAAACGCTTTTAGTCAGGGCGTTGCGCCATAGCAGGTTTCTGAGGGATTAATCAGACAAGTTCTCCAAGGACTGTCCTCACCCACAAAGGTGCTGATGTAAATCTTGAGTAAAAGCCAGAAAACCAACCATACTTTGAGAAAATTTTATTTAATTTATTTTAAAATCAGTACAGTGAAGCCACATTTAAATTTGTAAAAAATAAAAAAGGACTTTGAAATGTCCTTAGATTAATGCCAATCCCTACTGTAAATAATATGTGAAATTATATATTTTCATTACATATCAGACAATGTTAAGATGAATAAAAATAAAATTCACTTTTCAATCACCACTAATTAGGAGGGGGAAAAATCTATCTGAACCGACTTGGTCCTGTGTATTCCCATTGGTGTCTCTTGAGGGTTTATGGGCACACCCTTACAGAAGGAGGCCCTAGGAAAGACCTAGAACTAACTGTAGGGACTAATAATAATAATAATAATAATAATAATAATAATAATAATAATAATAAATATATATAACCCTTTTAAACTAGAAACGCCTCGGCATTCCTCAAAAGGAGCTGGAGAAAGTGGCTGGTGGGACGGACGCCCGCGTTTTCCCTTGGGACGTGTTACCTTTCATACTGATGAGCTGAAGAGACTAGATCAAGGGAAGGGAAACTGTAATGCAAAAGTAAACAAACAACTATGTTCTGAGGCCCGCTTCTAATTTTTTAATGCTAGAGGGAGGGTTGACAAGCTGACACAGACATTGAAAATCAACAGGTTTTGTTACCACAATATAATCAGCTGTCCACAATCCATCTAATGCAGGGATGGGCAACTTCCATGATAAAGAGGGCCACTTTTTTTCAGCATGACCATTGGAGGGCCACATGATCACGCACTTCAAATAATTGGATATGAAAGACACTACAAATTATTCTCAATAAGAACAAATTTTAGATGAATTTATATCTGTATGTTTACTGCACCAACATATAACTATTTTCTGCATATTAATGCATTTTAATATGTCCTTAATCAAAAGAAAAACCGTTTGCTTTAAAAAAAAGTTGCAAAAAAGGAATTTAAACTCCTATCAATGCATTCAGGAGCATGGGTCATTTCATATTTACAAGGAAAGAGGCATAAAACGGAACAGAACTTAACTCAAACAATAATGTGTCTATCCAGAAACAGTGTGGGCTTTCTTACAATACTGAATGCTCTATAATTGTATTTCTGTTAATTTGTTGATTATGCACATCTGTTAGCTTTTCTGAAAAATCTAATGTCCCATGCTCCTGAATGCACCATAGCTTTCTGGCGCTCGCGAATGCATCACACTGGTCTGTGAACGCGGTGCTGTGTAGATCCACATTTGATCTTCGGCTTAAGACAAAGCTTTGCAGTTTCAAAACTCACGTCGGCTCTCACGGTTTATTGTTGTGTGTGAATGACAAGAGACTAAAAAAAAAATTCCCCATGTCCGTACTTCTTCCCATTTTGTCTGAAAAATGTGACTTTCTCGGTCAAGTTTTCCCTTTATGCCACTGTTAGTGGCCATGGCTCTTGACTTTCTTCCTCGCTGTTGCAAAGCGGCCCGTGCCCGCTATTGTTTGGGTACGGCCCCCTATCTGTCAAAAGTATAATTACAAGTTGTTTTTTTTTAATTACTATTATTAAATTATTATTGATCTATTTGCGGGCCGCACTGAGGGATGACGAGGGCCGTGTGCGGCCCCCGGGCCGCCAGTTGCCCATCCCTGATCTAATGTATAGGATTGGAAGCCAGATCAAGACATTTGCTGTCAAACAAAGCTCCATACCTCTGTCGTTGGACTACTGTCTGTGGTTTTATGTCAGCCGAAGTTAGCCACAGAGCCATGAAGCTAGTTTCTGAGCAGCCAGGTTTTAGAAATCACAGCCTATTAATCAGGGAATAGCTTGCAAAATGTTTTCCCCCATATCCTTGAAAACCAATACTGTGTCAGCTGTGTCATGCGACCGGGCCTTCGCACTGCACTCGCATATCAACAATGGTCTCTGGGGGAAAAGTGACGTAGAACACAGCTGAAGCAGTCATCGAATCTGATGACGGTGAAAGCAGAAGAATGCTTTGAACGATTAGGTGAAACCACATTCAAATACGTTCTGAGCCATACTGTCAACAAGTCATGTCAAATACAGAGTCAACATGTCGCAAGACGAACACGTCAGCAAACTGATCCACATGAAGATCGCCGTTAGCTAGAACATGAGTTTATCGACGGCTCCAGCCTTACGTCTTCAGTCAGATGTATGTAGAAACTAAATATGTGCATTTATGGTTATATTGTAAAGTATTATGCTAGCTTTCTGATAAGATGAATAACTAGTGTTTAATATTTTCACAAATTAGGAATGAAAAATCTATTTAAACTATCCTGGCCTGGTGTGAAAGTATAATTGCTTTCCTGTTAAGCTATGATTAAACATATTTTCTATATCTATATCTATATATATATATATATATATATATATATATAGATATATCTATATATATATATATATCTATATATATATATATATATATATATATATATATATATATCTATATATATATATATATATATATATATATATATCTATATATCTATATATATATATATCTATATATATATATATCTATATCTATATATATATATCTATATATATATCTATATATATATAATATATAGTTGAGCTCCCCTCTCCTGAGTGTGAGTTTCTGTTTATGTCCATCTGTACCTGCAGACATCTTTGCGTCACTGGAAGATAAACAGGCCCAGTTTATTTCTTCACAACTGTTGATCTGATCAATCCTACAAACAAAACTGTGAAAGGTGACATCAGATGTTTGTGACGCAAACCCCTTCTACCCCTGGCTTCCTTGGTATCATCCTTTTCTTCACCACACATCTGCTCCCAACCTGGTCAGCAGAGAATGTGTGAGATAACGCACAGTGCACACAAACACGACAATTCAGATCAAACGCAGCCTTGCAGCAGTCGAGTCTGTGCGGATGCTATCTTTTGTGATGCGGAACATGCGACTCGGGAAAACCACGGCGAAGGACAGCGAGGCAGACAGGTAATCCAGGATTACAGCACCAACTTGTCATTTTGTGGATGTGTTATTCCTGCTCGGTAGTCTTTTTTTATGAAACATGGGGCGCAACCCCATCTGTCTGCTCCAAACTCTTCTCTGGCACCCATCAATGATGCACCGTGGACCAGCATAAACAATGAGATAATGAGCTCTTGTTGCCTTGTCAACGCCATCCTTTATTTTACCTCGGCAGCCACATGCTTAAGCTCTTGTTTGCATGTCATGAGATCCTCGGTAAACAAAATACCTAGGAGGTTTATTCCATTTCCTATTGTCTAATAATACCTAAAACATACCATTAGATTTCAAACCTCCAGCAGTGTGTTTGCTTCTGCTGGATGAACAATGAATCTAGGTTATGATGAAGAAAAAAAGAGCCCTTCTTGGTCTGTAAAGGTAGAGATTCACATGCAGTATTAAAGCTATAGTTGGTAATCCTGTTCAGAAACACTTTTTGTTATACTGGGTAAAATCATCTTTCCTTCCTGGAAGTAGTAAACACATCATGTATTTCATCCTGCTCTCACCCTCAAGTTCCGAGGGGGTTCATCGTATTTATTGATTGTCCCACATGCCAATCATTCTGACGCGCTCACGTAACACCAGTGTATATTCCTTTATAGTTTCAGCTTGCATGCTGCGCACCGCTAGTGTTTATGTATCCGGTTAGCAAAGCGGTTAGCTTAGTGGTTAGCCCTTCATTGTAGCTCCGCTGCTCTCACCGTAGACTTTGAACATGGCTGAGAGCCGCAAGAAGCAAACTGCATTCATGTTTATGAGAAGAAGAGGAAGGCCTCAGGACAAAGCAATAAAGTGATCCCCCTGAAGAGTGGAAGAACAAGGTAAGCTGGTCTTGCGCAGCTTACCTTGGGGTAATATCTGTAAAAATCGGCGACCCTAGCTTTAATGTACTGCAACAATAAAACTACTAAACTGTCTTATTGAATAAATGCATGATCATGCACTCCTGAAATGAAAATATTACACAGCCTGCTGCAAGTTTTTTAGAGCACATTGGAAGCACACACAAGTCAGAAGGCTGAAATCCAGAAAAATTTGAGTAACTTGAAAGTAACTCAAATTAAAACTGAAATTCAATTAAATGCAAATGTATACATAACTGGATAAAAACAAGTTTTAAGTAATAATAGTTCTTGCCAGCAGATAAATGATAGAATTATCTGGAGAGAATAAGTTATTATTATTATTATGAATTTCTGCAAAACTATTGATGAAAATTGCAATACTGTTAAATTAACTTACCTTTTTCTCTTTTCTTTCAATAACACTTCACAATGGCAGAGCAAAATATTGTGTTCTGTTAGTCATTTGCAACTGCAGTATTGCACACACTGATAGGGCGGTTCAATATATTTTGCTGCTCCAACCATTGTTATTATTTTGTAATGAATTATTTTAGAATTAATTTAAAAAACTGGGACAAAGAGTTGAAAAATTGTCAGAATAACAGACCAACTCACGTACGAAGCGTCCAGATAACCATGGCAGTGGAGCTTTCAGACAGTCAAAGAGACACCTTGATGGACATTTGTAGTGAATTACAACAAGCCAACACCTTCTTCAGTGACAACATCGATTGCTTAAACAAATGGGTGGCTCCTCGTACCCGTTTTGTTCTACAATGTTTTTCATTCAAATGGCGCTGTCTGGCTGCTGCATTGAGCTCAATTATGACTTAATGACATGAATATGCCTCCAATACTTCGATGAGGAAGTCTGTCCTCACACACACTTTGTGAAGTACTTGAAGTCTTTAAGACGAGTCAGGATGTTAGATGAAAAATACAAGTCAGCGTTCACGCACAGAGCCTGCTCTTATTTCGTTCCAGACGCAACTATTATAATGATAATAATCATAATTATTATGATACTATCACAGATTGCTTAGTTGAGCAGGATTACTGCAATATGTGTGAAGTCTTAACTCTGATTACGTTTGGAAATCAGCTCCTCGCTGCACATAGGAGTCACGGTTTAGGGGGAATTTCATGTATCTGAACATCATGAGATTGTCCCAGGGGATAGCATTGGGACGGCTCGATGTACGGTTCTTCCTGGTTTCCCTGCTCTTTGTTTCTCAGTAACGCTGGGGCCACTTCAAAAATAATTTCCCTGGGCAATCTGTTATGCTGCTGTTTGTGGACAGGTGTGATTGTCTCCACCTTAGCAATCCAAACACCTGTATAGTTAACAATTACTCTGCTGATCCCACCCCATCTTATTTTTTTATGAGAACGAAAAAGCTTGTAAGTTGATTCACATGCATTTCATGCACCTCGGTGCACACACCGATGCACATTAACATCTGACAAAAACAGAGGAATATTCACAGTTTACATCTGACTGAGTTTGTTTCCATTATTTTCGAGGTGTGTTAAGTAATTGTATGAGGCTAAATATGATTCCATTTCTTTGTACGTTATCCCATAACACCTCAAACTCGTTAAAAAACATGAATGGAAACTGAATGGAGTAATATTTCAGTGGATTTGGATGAGTTTTAGCACTTTGTGGTTTTATTTGGCAGTTAAAAAGGTTTATATAGCTGCTGTACATTTTCATGGCAGGTCAAAAATGTGCGTGGATTACCGCAAACTTTTAGGAATGATGTATGATTAATGTATAAGATGTATTAATGTATAATGTATATTAATGTATAATGTATAAGATAAGATAGGCTTTATTGTGAGATCAATAAAGCCTATCTTATCTTATACATGCCAAATCTGCTGTTAAACATGGCGACGCAAGTTTTTTGTGCGTGTACACGCTTCATACAATAAGTACCCAGAACAGGAACATACAGAAGTTTATAAAAGTTTGACTGTATTCAAGTTGTTTAATTGCATCAAATACAAAAATGTTTTAGTCGGACTCTGTATTAATTACTTTTAAATTAGTCTTCTGTCATGACTATGGTTCCTACCAATTTGCATATCTGTGAATGAATACGTGTGCATTCCTGAATAGGATTAGGATAATGTGGCTGTAGTGTAAAGCACTTCAAGTGGTTGGTAGGATTTGAAAGTAGACTAAATTTAGTCCATTTGCCAGTTTACTTTGACTTTTTAAAATCAGTTTAAGGTGAAACAACAACTTGCAATTATTACTTATTTTACTTTTAAGGAATGTTTTCAGTTGCAATCTCTATGACAATTAAACACATTGTGTTAGTATTGGGTAAAGTTATACAATTTGGTGAAAATTAAAACCCTGGGCCAAAGAAAATACAAGTTTTAGAGTTGAAGTATATGAGAGAGAAAAAGACATGATTGCTGATTTTTTTTCCATGGAACTGTGAAACAGGTAATTTCATCTAAATTCAAAGCGGTGGTTTTTCATGTCAAATTAAGTAAAGACAAATGTTACAGGTAAACGCTTTCTGTCAAGGCTGTTTCACAATTATCTCAGGTGAGACTTCTGTCTCTTAATAATTAAGTTTAAAAACCACAGGAACCATGAAAAAAATTTGCCGAAGTCAATGTGTCTGTGTCTGATACATTTTCTTTCTTTGGTTCGTGTGTTTTTTTAAACTTAATTATTAAATTCACAATGTTCCAAACTGAGAAATAGAGAAAAAAACACTCACTCAGTGCCACAAATTAGCAGGTAAATATAGGAAATCCCATTTTATCCATCGTTTATCCACACTGGCAAATCTTCTTCCGTTTCAACAAAAGTTCTCTAGTCTGTGTTGCACCAACACTTGGATGTTTGTTCTAAGGAGCAGTCACACCACATTTCTGGTTGTCATCTGCATGTGCATCTGATCCTGTAGAGTGACATTCTCTGGGTTTGTGTCACAAAATGTCTTCTTTACATCCAACTACATAAAAAGCCAAGTCAATGGGTTTTGTTTGGCAGACAGACAGACCGCAACATGTAACTGCTACGTAAAAAGGTATCGTAAGTGTTTGTTGCTTTAATAAAACATAACTGCTTAGGGGGGCAACGTAGAGCTATGATTAGGACATGAGCATAAGTGCTAGAAAAACAAGAAAAAAATATGGGTTAGTCTGGGTTAGTCTAGGTTATTTACCAGGGAACCCTTTGGCAGCAAGATGCATTGTATCGTAAAGATAATGTATTCGGGGCAGTTAGATTGAGTAATACTCTGCTGCAAACTGTTGAATTTTCCGATTCTTGTAAATATTATTTTGACCAATAAGTCAAAGTTTGCGTTTTTTAGTTAATATACTTCTAATGGAGGGAGTGACATGATATTCACACCAAATGTCAGGAACAAGCCAAGTAAAACTAAAAAAAATTATACAGGTAAGTGATATAGATGGATGTTGAATGACAGATAACAGGTGATGAACACTTCTAGAAAATACTCTGTAGAGAAGCAAAGAAAGCAGCCAAAATTACAGATGCATTCCTAAACTTCTAAGTGCTTCTATGAGCATCATTGAGAACATATTTCATGAGTGAGAATAACATCATCTTGCAATACATTGTCCAAAAGGCTGCCAATTGTCCAGTGATTTTTGTCTCAAGGGACCAATCAAAGGTAGGAAAGCTAACCTTTCACCTGGTCTGGTAAGAGGAGTTAAATAAAAATAGTTTTACATTGGTTAAAGTATTAAAGTATAGAAAAAACACTTCAATTTGGCCTAACTGCGGCAAGAGAAAGCTGTTTAGATAAATATCAGTAGAACAGAAATGTTCGATAGAGGTCTGTAAAAACCTCGACCCAATGGATGTTGTAATTCAGGACGTGTGCATGAAATTGTGTTTTTTCCAAAAAAGTTGGTTTACTTTGGCCAAATCCCAGTTGAAATCATGGTAACTGGCTGTAAACCTCAAGCTGTAAATACCAA
Organism: Fundulus heteroclitus; assembly: GCF_011125445.2. Classification (NCBI taxonomy): domain Eukaryota; kingdom Metazoa; phylum Chordata; class Actinopteri; order Cyprinodontiformes; family Fundulidae; genus Fundulus; species Fundulus heteroclitus. The sequence goes on from NC_046363.1 coordinate 39,798,239, forward strand.
ATGCCAGTCAAAGTTCTTGTCTTCAAACTGCTAAAAAGTCTTATGTCATTTGCATGAGTCATGGCAGTTAAATGAAGCAATGATCTGACCCCTTAATGTGTCTTTGGAGGGTTTGTTCAATAACGACAGAAGCTCAATCCTAAGTAAACATAGTGGCTTGTGGCAGGTTAGGCCAGAGAGGGCATGAGGTGGTGTTTACACCCACGGCCAAGCCTTGGCCTGTGGTTTGGAACAGAGATTCACGAAATTCTGCCAGGCCTGGCGTGGTTTCTGTCCTACTCGGTTTGCTAATAACTGTCCAAGTGCGGAGGCTCTCATTTGTCGGCTCGGCTGATGCCCGCACCAGAAAGATCAACCCCTCTCCTTCGTCCTTTCCTGTACCATCATTAAAAAGTGCAGTGTGCTATGAATACACCAAAATCCAGATCTAAACATATTAAAGATTGAAAATACATTAAAGATAGTAGAGACAACACCACACAGGTGGTGAGCTGTTTGTATAGGTGAAAACCTTTAGTCATTACGAAAAGAACAGTTCTGATTGCTTTCTCCGAGTTTGGCCTTTGAGCTCCGAAAACAGAATCCAAAAGAGGAAAAGTTACATCTGAGGACAACAAGGAGGCAATTCAGTCTGCATTGCAAAGTAACTGGAGTGCAAGAATTAGGGGCGGAGAGTCAATTTAAAGCACCAAAGGAGTAGTGAAGATGGAGAGGGAGAAGAAATAAAGCCAAGTTAGGGAGCAGCAGTGTGAAGGGAACAGCTGAAAGAAGTTGCGTGGCCCCAGGTGAGCCCTGTGGTTGGTTATTTCACAGCCCTGTAGGCTGAATAACACTGACAGGTCAGCCGGAAGACTCGCTGCCAAGAGAAACCCTCTGTGGAAAGACCTCCAACACACAACTTCACACATACAGATATTACATTCATAGACATTCAGTTTCCTGCCTTCGCCTCAAAGCAATTTCCTTTTAAAACCTGCCACACAATAACCAGCCACTGATTGCTGACCTTTACCATTTTGTTTTATTTTTATGCATCAATCCTTTCTTTGTCTGAAGGCAGAGAAATATAGCTTCCTCACAGCTCAAAGCTGTAAACGTGCCAACATGTTATGTTCATAGCTGTGTTTTCAAATGTATAGGATACATCTGAATGTGCAGAGACCGTCTTCAGTTAAAGGAAATGAGTCGCTGTCAGCTGAAATGATTGGACCATCAAGGACAACAACTTGATGCTTTAGCCATCATTTCTGCACTAACAAGTCAATTAAAGAGAATCACAGGACTAAACGGCCGTGTGCCCACAAGAGCATGAGAACGGTGTTCTTACACAGGGAGAGCCGTTTTCATAACATGTGATAGTCACAATCATGGATAGGCAGAAATCTGGTGGGTCCCTTTCCAATTCCACAACCAAAATATCTTTATATGTATAATAAGGCTGTTTTTGCATTTTTACCACCACAGCTAAGATCCATTATTGCCATCATAGGTTCCTTAACCTTTCACAGGGTCAACAATAAGAACTCTATTGTGGGGAGTAAAGGAGCTTCGGACTGCGGTGCCGATTTCCGACAGCCTTTAATTCCGACTTCATTACATGATGGAAACACATGGATGACACAAGTCAAATGAACTACAAACTGCCCACTCTCTTCTCTCCAGACATTTCCATTGATTTCTGTGTTGGGGCTGTGGTTATACATCATGTCACACAAAGGATTGTGAGATACCTTAAGGCTTCTTAGCGCCGGTAAGAGATATTGTGGGGTTCCTAGGTACAACTAGCCGTGAGAAGAAGCTTACAGGATCCTTTTCCTACCTTCTTCCTTACTTACGTCACTATTCTGACAGCACTTATGGCGACTGCTGACGCACTTCCACTTTGGTTAAATAGTTCCTACTCTACAAGGGTATTCAGATGGAGCCAGGGACTAAAATCACCTGGTAAGGAAAACTGGATGAAGGAAAACCAGGCGGGGATTTCACTTTCTGGAGCAGGATTTATTCACCTCTGGCATGAACTCAGCATCCCTAATGCTCTAGATATCTGTCCAGATACATTTAAAGTAAAACCAACAATGCTGCCAGCTGTTGGACATATTAACGATTAATTGACTGATTGCACAAACTTTTCGTCGCCGTCAAACCATTCATTCAGGATGCTGGCTTACCTTTTAAACCCGACTATTTCAGGTCTGTCAAAATCTGAACAGGACATTTAAAAGTGGTGGGTCAGCTTTAACACATTTATTAGAGTTGCACAATATATCAAAAATAATAAATGTTTGTTTATGCAATATCAATATTGTAAAGGCCTATAAAGAATGTATTACCTGGAGGCTAATGCACACCAAGAGTCATGGATAAACCATTTGCTTACCAGTAAGATATTCAGCCTGTTGGAGTCTATTTGGAGTAAATGTCAACAACTGAGACAGATCACAGCTTCCAACATGCTAAAGATTGTAAAGTGCTGAAAGCACATGAGAAAAGTTGAAGTGAAGAAAATGGGTATTTATAGCAACTGATAGCATTGCAATATTCAAATATTGTCATACTATTGTGTAATATTTATAATATACAACCCCACATCCCCATACCATCTCAGTTGTTATACCAATCAAACTGTGGCAAGAAAAAGCATTTAAGGTCTGGCTCAAATGTTATGGTATAAAAGGAACTTTTTACAAAAACTTTTTCTGGTAACTGATCCACAAGTTAATGTGTGAGGTTTTATTTTTGTAACCTGTAAGGCTACTTCTGCCAGTGTTCCTTTGAAAAGCAATACCCTGATTTCAAGAGGTAAATAAAGGTCAGGTTAAAATGAACACAATTTTAATGGCTTTCTGGCACAGGGAGACATTCTAGCTGCTCACTGGTTTAAATCTTCTGAGGCTTTTAACATTTGTTTCAATGAGATTGGATGTTCTTTTCCCCCCTGATCATGCATGAAAATTAAGGCAGAGAGGCGTTTGCTTTGGATCCATGGAAGTGGCAACCTCGTGATGCAGAATGAATGTCTCTGACAGCGAGCCTGTTCGGCTGACGAGCAGCAGGGATGCAGGTGGGCAGGCTCGGGCTTATCTGTCAAAGCAGCCAGAAGTACACCACACCTCCTTCCTCAGGAGCGGCTACGACTCAACGACCACATGCAGAGAGAATGAGAGGGTGGCAGCATGACGGGGAGAAACAAGAGAACAGAGAGGTAGAGCTACAGCAGGTGCTGCAAGGAGATCAGAGGCTCACAATAACGCTGCAGATCCTGGCAGCTATGAAAGAGGGGTTTTGTGCATCGGTAACTATTTTGTTCTTGAGTCTAATTCCAATGGCAGGGCTTTTATTCGGATTGTAATATATAGTCTATGTGTGTATTTTTTAAATTCTCTAAAAAAGCTCAATAAAAGACTTACTTGACCTTTGTGTTTTAAACAATAGATGTTTATATATATGTTATATACAAGTACTCGACAGGGTTCGAGTACATAAGGTTGTTAACTGCATTAAATACAGCCAATATAGCAGCTTTTGTCGGAGGGAAGAAAGTGTAAAAAGGAACCTGGACCGGACCAACCACACTTAAATATCCAGCAGCAGGCAAGTGACTGCTGATGTATTTATGTTCAAGTAGAGTTTATTGTTCTGTTCCCCACCACCAATGTATTTTTGTATTTTTTCATTACCAGCCACCTCTGGTATAGATTTCTAACAAACAACAGGTTTTAGCAGGAGGTTATTAAATGGTATTTTAATTTTGGGTCATATCATCAGCCCCAAACTGGGATCAAAAGCAAAACTAATTGAAATAGAGAGCAGCAAAACATACAAATACTTTTTTTTTTGACTATCTCTATAATTCATGAGCATATTTGACTACAAAGACAAACATCAGTGTCTGATATCTTCAGTACAATGGAATTAAGTGGTTTGCTTGCAAAATGCAAGTAGGAAGGGACACAATGACAACGCTGTTAGCAAATCAACCTAGAGCGGCTCAAAACTCTTAAAACGAATCATTGAGACCTGGTGACTCAGATACTCTCTGCTGAGGATGAGCTTTGCAGGTATTTTGTTTCCTTATTATCTGAACATGGGGCAATGTGGGTCATAGCCAGCCTTATATGTCCTAATTCCAGCTATGTTTTTTCCGACATAATAATAGTACTTGCCATGACCAACAAATCAAAGCCCATCTATCTTATTTGCATGGTTTGAAGATTTGTGTCATATTTATAGAACATGAAAAAATGAAGTGGTGAATTACTAAAATTGATTTACAAAAAATATAAATTTTAAAAATTCTTCAACTATATATTTCAAAATAAGATTTGTTGGGCAAGAGCCAGTAGTTGTGGAAGAAGTTTTTTTTAAAGACATATTGCTCATTGTGGAGTGATTTTCACACTTAATAATCACTCTCAAACTAAAGTTTGTGTTTTCTTCAGTTTTCAGTGATATTTTGCCATTGCAGTAGAAAATAAATGCATTTAAGGATTTTATTTTACATATTTATAGCCAGATTGCCAGAACTTGTACGGGTGGAATACCTGGATTTTTGTGGGATGAGCAATCAGAATAAGGCTGCATTAGGTAACTTATGTAAAAATTTATTTTTTTCAAACTTTCACTATGTCTGTATAAAATAAAATATAAGATCGATAATCTGTAAAAACAACTAGACCCTTTGGGTCCTCCTAGTGGTCCCACTGCCAGCTGCAGGAATATGCCGCTCCCAGTCAGAAACAGCCAATCAGAGCCAGGGGGAACGTCTTAACAGTGTCAATCCTGCTTGTGTGAAGCCTCCCCCACACAGCGTACTGTAGTTAAAGATCAAGACTGAAGAAATAACCTAAAAACTGCCAATTTGTTGACTGTCACCTGCTCAGAAAACAATGACAGGTAAACAAAAGAAGAACAACGACGAAAAGCCAGCTTCAAAGAAAGAATTAAACCGAGCTCGAAATAAACAACGGAGCAGCACAGCGGGCTCCGCCGCGGTGACGGCACTCGGCGGGGGTGGCGGGGTGGGGGGGGTGGCGCTGCAGCACAGCAGACAGCAACGGGGGAGGGACCTGTAGAGTCTGCTTGTTCAGATTTTCAGGCCACGGTAATTTCAGAACTCCCTACTGCAGCTTTAAACTCAAATCCAGATTTTCAGAGAGTCAAGTTTTGCACCCAAATGGCGAAAGTATATCTACAACATATAGCCACTTTATTTTAATTTCAAATATCTACTAAAAGCCAAATGTAAAAAAACAACATTGTTTGTGTTTTCCTTTCGAGAACTGCCATTAATCCTTGTTCACCTTTATTTTGCCCCAGAAATACTTCCCCTTTTATCCTTCTGCATCTGTAACTCACCGTCGCTTCTGCTGCAGGATCTCACCTTGCCTGAAATTATCACCAGAGCTTCTAACGTGTTGCCTAAGATGCTCCAGGCTCTCCGATGGGGACCTCCGTTGTGCTTTTATGGGGACGTGTGAATGCGAGATTCCAGGTGTCACTTTAATTGAGACCTTGATACTGCCGTCTGAGCAAAATAGTAGGGAAGACAGTGCTACACTTGTAAGAAGAAAGCTGATTACACAGTGGGATCAATTTGATTGAAGCCCAAAACAGGGATCTGTAGTCCATAAATGTTTCATTAATGCACCCAAGTCACGCTTCCCATTAGACTGAGGGGGAAAAACATTATCTGAACAGAATAAAAAGGCCCTCTGTCCACGGCCGTCTGCTGCATATAAACAGAGCCTTCTCTTTTTTTTTCCTGCAGTGTAACAACATTACAGAGGTCCCCCATCTGATTGATGAAAGCGCCAGGTCTGCAAGTGCCTCTTTTACATAGCAGAAAGTCTCCTCTGCAGCCCACAATTCATCATCTGACAGAGGGATGGTTGCATCCATCTCAATGCATTACCCAGACAAACAAGCTGCAGTTCACACACTGCAGCCGTGAGTCCTTCAGGGTAGTGCAGACAGGCCACTGCGGGCAGACATATGCAGTTGGTACGCTCATGTTGCCCTCGACTTGCCCGCTTCACATGCATGTAGATAGATAGATAGATGTACTATCGGCATATGTTCTAAAGCACTGCAGCTGCACAGGTTTTAAAGGAAAAATCCACACTAAAAGCAAATGAAAAAAACCCCAGAACAGGGCAGTGTTTGTTGACTCTCTGAGACAGCTTTGTTGTAAAGGGGATTTCCATCAGCTTTACGCATAAAAATGTGAAACGATATATTAAAACTTCTGGTTTTTGGTCCAGTCCGGTGATGTCACGAGTTACTTTGTAGTTTTAAGATTTGATCTCTTTGAAAGCCCCGAGGTCAGCGACAGCCCATAACGTTTTCCGATTTCAATTTTAATAAAAAGGAAAAAAAAAAAAAAGAAGAAGAAAAACTTTTTTCATTTTGTTACAGCGCGTGACATAATGGAACTGAAGTGGCGGCCGAAGAAGCGTGAGGGCAGCCTGAACTTTGGAGTCACTGCTGCAGAAGTCTCATCACGCCAGCGTCGCTGCTGCTGGACGCAAAGCAGACGAGTGTCGACACGGAGCCGGGCGGCGGAAGGAGCAGCTGTTGTTTTTCTACCGCAGTCTGAACGGGCCTCGGGTCAGAATTTTCCAATGACATTTTAACTCACCACCATCCAACGCAGTCATGATCGTACACGGCTCAAAACATAAACACGCCTTTAAGCTGTTTATATTTTCTCACCATAACTAAAATGAGCCCGACTGAAATCAGCTCATGTTCACTTGCAGTGCTGATCGCACTACAAAAGGAGATTAATTTCAGCAGAAAACAAACGAAGGTATCAAATTCACAAAAGCGAGAACATCCGGCAGGATTACATTTGGCTTGCCTTCTGTTCCTTACATCTACTGAAGTAGATCTAGGTGCAACTCTTTAAAGCCATTCGGGTTGAAACCGCTCCACAAGACGTGCAACGCAGGGGATCGAGTGCAAGTCCAAATCCTCACAGAACAAAGCTGAAGTGTGTGAAAGGGCTAGAGGTTAGAATACAGCTCAATAGCAAGAATTTCTACTTTGGTGAAACATAGACGCTGAGTACAAGACGTTTCATGTAACCCAAGACCAAAGTTTTCACCACAAAGGTACAGCACGTCAGCAGAGTGCAATGGCCAATCAAGACACAAAGGTTGATGTAAAACAATGAGTTACATCATTAAAAAGTGTGCGTGTTTCAGCAATTTAATTTAAAATTCGAAACTCGTTATTAAATAAGTCAACTACAAAAAGAATGTTATAAAATGTTTATTTTTGTTAATTGTAACAAATTTGACTGATTGAAAAACCTTAATTGAGTTTTTTTAGAAAAAAATAATCACATATTACAGAAGAACAATGAAAAGTGGATTTCTAATACCAGGATTTGTTACGGCTCACATCAAAAGCAATGGAAAGACGATTGACTTAACAGCTGTCCAGCAGCCACTGACAACCTCCACAAGGGGCGTAAGCCACAAAAACGTATTGCTAAAGAAGGTGCCTCGCCACAGAGTGCTGTGTCCAGGTGTTTTAATAGAAGGTTAAGTGGAACAAAGGGCTGTTGTAGGAAAAGATGCACAAGCAACAGGGATAACCCCAGCCCTGCTGGGACCGTGAAGCTCATTCAAGAATTTAGGAGAGATTGACAAGGCTTCGACTGCGGCTGGATCTGGTGCTTCCACTGTGTCCAACTCACTTGGACAAAGTCGACGGCCAGGCTTGATATTTACAAATGGTAAAATGGTAAATGGACTGAACTTATATAGCGCTTTTCCAGTCATGTTGACCACCCAAAGCGCTGTACACTATAGCCACATTCACCCAGTCGCTCTCACTAACGCACACACATTTATACACCGAGACGCAGCTCGGTAGGCGACTTGGGGTTAAGTGCCTTGCCCAGGGGCACATCGACATGTGGCAGGGGGAAGCTGGAATCGAACCCACAACCCTCAGATTGCCAGACGACTACTCAACCCACCAAGCCACAGTCGCCCCTTTACTCAATACATTTCTGCATTACCATTACCATAAACCTTTTCATACAAAACACAGGCTAAGCTTATTACGATGAGCACATTCCAAGTCAAATGCCCAATAAGTCACAATAAAAATTTTAATGCATCTTTTACGTCTGCAGCCTTCCAAGTTAAATTTCAACAGTAATCTTTTTCACAGCCAATAATAACAATATAATAATAATCATAATAATAATGATGATAATGATAATTCCCGTTTCTAAAAATCCAACCATTCAAGTCCATGCCTTAGAGTAGCAAGGAAAAGAACAAAGACAACAGTCATTAAAGCTCCGTTTTCTGACCTACTCTGATGCACGCTTGTGCAAGCCAGTTGAATGTCAAGAGAGAAAGGGGGGGAGGGGGGGGGCTTAGGGGTCCTGCTTGACATGCCAATGTACCAGGAGTACATTTAGGGATTTGTAGTGTTAGAGAAGCACGCACCGACAACCAGCGCGCCAGCTCTAGTAGATATTTTGAATTACCTTGTGGGCCTAATATAATTATAGAGTTTGGCCTGAGTTTGACCCTTGTATTCTACACAGACATTTCCAGGATATGGGCTACAACTGTTGCATGACTTGTGTCTGGCAACTCCTTAACTCACGACAACATCAGAACATCTCATCTGGGCAAAGATAAAAAGCACCACTGCTACTATGTGGTCCACATTTCATATCAGAGGAAAATTGGAAACCGAGGTCTCAAGAGTCTGGAGAAAGGGTGAAGAGCCACAGAATGAATTCACAGACACTAAAGAAAAATTTAGACCTCAACCATTTAGCCAGTAAGCCTATATTTTCCTTTGCCGCCTTTTCCTCTTGGCACGGTGCAGGGAGGGGTTGTGGGTAATTGGCATGCAAGGTTGAGCCGAGCGGTTGGATGAGCCAGGTCCTGAGCTCGGGCACAAAGCACAACGGCTTTGCTGTAGCCACAAAATTAGTTTAAAGCTGTGATTCAGCAGCAGGCTGTGACCTGCACAATGCTACTGCTGCCATTCATAATTGCAAATCCTTTTTTCTGGCAGAACAACTGAGGCACACCATCACGCTGCACCTCCCACAGGTCGAAATGACAGGGCTTCACATGTTGCCTGATGCTATGTATACGTCTGAGTCTGAATTTGCCCATGCAAATTATAATCTCTTAGTCAGAGTCATGCTATAACTCATGAGGACATAACCCTTATCTGGTATTTAACGGTTTCTACAATTGTTTCAATCTTACATCCAGTGTAAAAACACGCACATCAGATTTTACAGTGCTACTTATTACATAAAAGACTAAGCTCAAATGGAAAAGAAGTGTGTGAAAAAACTAAATGCACCCAAGCTTCTTCCACAGTATTTTAAGGTGATATTTTATTGCAATCATTATTGCTTCTATGATTCTTTACGTAGTATTTACATATGTTATATAGACGTATTCTAAGATTCGAGATCCTATTATCCAAAGGCATCAGTTTGATGTTGAATTATTATTAGATAATTAGAAAAAGGCTAAAAACAACTTTGTTGTTTGGAATGATTGTCGAGAGAAAGCATCTTTTCTCTAAAGAAGACTAAACTCCCAATGTTGGATGGTTACATCTTAGCCAAACTGAGTCTTGTTAACAATCAAGCAATTTTATTAAAAACGGGACCGGTCACAAAGTTAATACTCACATAAAACCTTTGGGTTTTTAAAGCTAAAGGTGCTTATAAAGGCTCTCCAACTAACTGTATTTTTTGGACTATAAGGCACACTTAAAATCCTTAAATTTTCTCAAAAATTGACAGTGCACCTTATATATGATCACCGTTGTGCTTACTGACCAATTTTATGTGGTACAATGCGCTCAGAAATCGGCTAAAATGTGTAAGTACCACTATGGTTAGCAACAAAGCTGCACAATGGATATTCAGAGCATTACGGTACACTGTGTCACTACCTGATCGAAGAATATTTAATGCGCATTATAATCTGTTGCGCCTTATGGTCCGAAAAATACAGTAGTTTTTTTTTTTAACTACAGTGTTTTGTTTTTTTTTTTTGGTTTTTTTATAGCTTTCGAATGATATAGCCCTTTATCAAGTCTGACAACCCCAAAGCCCTTTACGATACATTCAGTCAGCCATTCACACCCTGCTGGTGGTGAGCTGCATCGTAGCCACAGCTGCCCTGGGGAAGAACGACAGAGACGAGGCTGCCAGACAATCGGCTCCAATGGGCCCTCTGACCACCGACAGCAGGCAAAGCCGGTGAAGTGCCTTGCCCAAGGACACAACGTCTGAGATGATCGGAGCAAGGGATCGAACCGGCAACCCACCTGTTACTGTGAACTCCTGTAGTTGCTGTTGAGTGTTTTTACACTTGCGATTGAATTTAAATCATTTGAGAACCTGATAAAGACCAAATACCTATTATGTCCTGATATGTAAAACTTTAGAGCTAAAAGAGGTTGTCCTGTTTTATTGGTACCATATGTCCACTTAAGCACTACATGTGTTTGGAGATTTTATATTGGAGTGTTTTTTTTGTCAGACATGATTCTGTTTCTTTTCCCCTAAAAAAAGTTCTGAAACAACCTTCCAGACTTGGGCCAGAATGGTAGATCATGGTGCTGATGTCTGTTATTTAACATCAGGATTCTGCTTTTTCATCCAAAACGAATTATGCAATAGATTTATAGAGTAACATGAAGCTGTCAACTTCAATGTTTAAAGATCGGCATTCAATCAAGGCAAATAAAAAACACATGATCTACCAGTGAAAGCTGCAGAGTAAGGCAAAGCTGTGCGTTTTTCCTCCTACGTGTGCTGTGTGCATCTATTAGGTTTCTTTAGGCCTTCATCCTTAAGAAAAACTAAATTCAAACATCAGCAATACAATAAAAAGGTTTCAACAAACAACTTTTGCAGCATAATTACAGTCTGAACAATTCTCATTTTATAATTTAACCTTGCAGGAAAGGTCAAGAATGCTACTTTGACAACCTTTAGAAAATGACCGTCTTTAATTAGTCTAAAATAATGTTTCCTTTTTAATCAAATATTCATGTTTGTATTGATTAAAACTCACATGTAATGGTAAAAGCATTTGCATATTTGCAGACATTTAGCTTGCAAAATAAGTCTTTTAGAAAAACAGTAATTATGGGAACACCCAGCACGACCTGAATGATATCATGCACATTACACACAAACCATTTTAGGCAAGCTAAAACAAAGTGCTCTCAAAACAGAGAGCAACTTCCTCAAATAAGCCAAAAAAGGGAATTTGTCAAGCAGACGGATCCGATATTAAAGCAGCCCTGTGAAGTGAAAGCCACTACTGACTCACCGCTCACCAGTTAAGTGCACAAGTCAACGCTGACGTTGGAGGAAGATAATAGTTGGAACAAAGGGATGTGGAGGAGCGAGGTGGGGGGTGTCAGCTGATCGAATCTTCTCATTAACTTTCCCCAGGCCTGCAGAGAAACAGAAGAGGAGGAGGGGGCAGAGGGAGGACGAATTTAATGAAGACTCCTGCAGCGAAGGTTCGTCTCGCCTAAGATGCAGCGCTGTGAATAAGCCTGCCACACAGATGGGCTGAGGGATTGATCAGTGGAATAGGCCCACAGAGACACAGGCACAGACTCAGGCTGTGTTTGGCTGAGCCAGAGAGCACAATCAAGGATATCAAAGAGGATGGCATGTCTGTGGAATTTACCACAGGTGGGTGAAAACGCCCCTTACAGGGAAACGTAATATCCAAGAGTTTAAAATCTACGCTTTATTTGAGCCGACAACGAGGAGGAGCTCTTAGACATCAAATTCAAATCCCTCAGTCATTATTTCTCTGGTGAGAAATCTCTCAGAGCGAGGAACAAAACAGTCTTTCTGAATAATCTATTATCAAAGCTTTGTTCAGCGATGAGCTCTCCCGGTTTCAGCCAACGTTCTGTGCAACACGAGTCCCCGGTTCCCTCCTTTTCACTCATGTCCCACCTCTGTTGGTTGAGGCTCAGCGTTCCAACCCACCCCAGAAACTTCTGCCTGTTACCGACCAGAAGCTTAATCTGAGCCCCCCCCAAATTTAACTTCCATTTCATAAATCAATTACACACAGACATATATCAAGCAATAATTTCAGAAAGTTTTGAGCAATTTGGATACATTTATCATTTAATTTTCTTTTGGCATTAATAAAGTAATTTTGAATTGAATTGAACTATATATCATGAAACCTTAAAACTTAATTGAGCTTCTAAGAAAACTAAAACATAACATTAGACCAGTTGAAATACAGGATTTTTAATAATGTTTTGTATTTTTAGATTTTTTTATTTTTATTTTTTTGGGATTTTTAGAAATGTTTTGTTAAGACTGAAACAACCACTGGAAAGACAACCAGCAACTACCACGAAGACAGTCAACGACAAAAAGTTATAGCTAAAGCGGCTAAAGCATATATAACATCAAGAAACAGGAAAAAAAAGATAAAGAAATGTGCCTTCTTCATGTTTTCAGCTAGCTCGAAAATTGTCAGGCTTTTAATTTTGGTCATATTTGTAGATATTTTGATAACTACTGTTTGTATGCTTTTAATTTTCAGACAACATAATTTCAGATGATTATTTCTCCTCGTTTTATAAAAACACTGAAACACCACTGGGACCTTCAGTGAAAAAAATAATCTAGTTCAAAACTTCTCCGTTGCCTTTGTTGTCTTGTTGGATTTCAGCTTTGTTTGCTTCTCAGGAGTTCCTTGAGCTCAAATGCTAATTTCCAGGGACTAAAAAAATGCAAGTAAACCCAGACTTTTCTTCCTTTAAACTCATCTTTTAATATGACTGGATGTAGATCGCCGTTCTCTCTTGAATTTGAGGGGCGATGCAAATCCTTTCATCAGGATTTCGGGTGATAGCATTTTATTTTATTGTTAGGACATTAACATGTTATTTAACTAAAAATCAACAGACAGAAAGCTGCTACTCGTGTTTCTTTTGCTCTTGTTTCTTCGTCCGTCATGTGTCCATTTCCACAGAATCTGCTTTGGAGAGAAACGAATAAACAAGCTCTCACTACAAAACTTGGCAGACAAATGAAACAGTTTCTGCATGACCGTCGTTATTTTCATACTTTAAGCTTACTTTGAGAAAATGATTTGCATTTGGTGAAACTACAAAACCCTCATCTCTCTATAAAATCTTGCTTTCATGTTTGTTCCCACATGTTTGAATGCCCTCTTCATTAAGCAAACATGTGGGACACGCTCTATGGATAGGGTACATCTTTAAATGACAGATTTGCCCCCCATTTGAGTGATTAATCCCGTTTCATCTCCTAGACATAGCTATTGGTTGAGCTTCTACTGCCACTAACTTTATCGGCTCTTTTTCATCCCATATACTTTAAAATTGGATCAACTCTATTGTAAAAAAAATTAAAAACTGCAAATTTCAGCTGTTATTAATACATTGAACATTAACAAGTTAATAGAAAGAAAACTACATTTCTATAGGTCATTTTAAAAACTTTTTTTTTTATTTATTTACCCTGATTCGTCGATTCCAAGCAAAAATGCTGCAATACCAATGGGACTTCAACAAAGGGGATAACATGAAGCAAAACAATCTCTAACTGCAGAAAAAGTACATCTTGAGATTAGAATAAGATATAAAACAGACCCTAATATTCCCCATCAGTGTTATAGTTTAATCCATATCTGTTCCATCTTAAATCAACTAATCTCTACTCTACAGTGGCTCTCAGATTGCTCTCCACAGCCCTCTCCCTCGTGTAAACACTTCTGGCCAAGAAGAGAGGTAAAGTGTTATGATGCAGCGGTAAAACCCTTTCTATACGTCCACCAGTGGCAAGCATGAACACCTTTACTATGAAAAAACAGGAATTCTGATGCAAACTATTATCCTAGTTACAGTGAAAAATAAGCCATACTTCAGGGTTACTTTCTTGACTTTGTTGGCTTTTAACACCAGCTATGCTCAGAGGTCAGAAATAGTCTGCACAGAACACTGAATACACAAACTTCTTGTTTAAGACAGACTTCAAACGTTATTTAGGAGGATATTAGTTTACAAGAATAATCATAAAAACACTGATTTATGTTGGTAAACTTTAAAGTGCTAAAATCTACAGAAATCCAGCATATAATTTAGCTGATGACAGATTTCCCTTGAAGTGTAATCCATTAAATTAGTTTTTTGGCAATTCTAATTTATTGTTTTTTAGGACTATCACACACACGCACAAAAACAATCCCCCATGGAAATATTTTTTAATTTATAAATTGAGTTAAACATTTCTTCATGGTTAACCATTTCAAGAACATCTTGACTTATTTTGAGAATCTGATATTTACCGTTGAATGCTGAAAAAATGAGCGTACCCCCACTTCGTTTCCATGCTTCAGTTAAACACAACGATCCTGTGCTGCGTCACCACCACTGTCACACGTTCACAGCAACAATATGGAAATACCAATTGGTTATCAATACTGGCCCAGTTTTATTCATTCATGTTAATGCCAATACATTGTGTATCTTTAATAAAACCTTAAATATCTTGAGCAACAGCGCAGTTTAGTGCTGAAGCCCTTTGAGACTAAACTTGCTTTGTGTGTTGCAAAGTTTGTTTTAGGTTACCAAATGCTTTTTCAGTGTCTCACTTAAAATGAAGTGCATCTCAATAAATTGCTTTATTCGAAAGTCAATTTATTTCTGTAATTAAATTCATAAAGTGAAACAAGCTATATAGATTCCCTAAACACAAGCTAACATTCTTAAGCTTTTATTTCTGTTAATTCTGATGCTTTTTACATTTAAGATTAGAATATTACATCAGGGCAAAAAACAACAACATTTTAATACAGAAACCTGAGTTTAGTGAAAATTATGCTTTTATATTTGCTTAAAGGTTGCCAATTTCAAAAGATAATTTTAATCAGACACAGTTTACTGGGAATTTTTTGAAAACTTTTAAAGCATCGAGTTAGGAGCAAACTGCTTCACTTGTATTTAAAATTACAATAAAACCAAACAAGATCTGTGTTAAAGTAGTTGATGGAAAATAAATTCACTAGATTTTGTCAATTATTTTTCCTGGATTAAGACTATACTAAAGCTACCTAAAACTCACAGAATGACTAGAGTAATGGGCTTGATAGTTTCAATAATGAATCAAAAATAAGGGACAAACGTAACCCAGTCAGATTTAACTCTAGCTGTGTGGAAAGACAGAAGGAGATGGAAAGGTACCCAGTGAGACTGAATCTTGATGAGCAGAGACTGAGGTCAAGTGTTTCTAGTAAAGATTTTTCCTATGGCCTCCAGCTAGACGCTCCTGCAAGAATGCAAACTAAAATCTCGACACCTGGACTGAAATAAAAGAGGTGATATGAACGTTTTACATTTAATGGATTAGTGCTGGACGATAATTAGATAACAATATATATATATATATATATATATATATATTAGGGCTGGGCAAGTTAACGCGTTAATTTCGCGTTAACTCATTAGACTATTAACGGCGATATTTTCTTTAACGCGCGTTAACGCATGTTGGTCACATGCTTTTATTTTGTGAAGGTCTGTTGCTGCGGTGTAGGGGTTTGAATCAGAACAGTAGGTGGCGATAATGCGCCAATAACCTCGCTGTCAGCCCAGCCTCAGATTCAAAGAGGAAGAAAGGTGCTGGCCGGAAAAAAACAAAGCCGACATGCGGAAGGCGGTGTTTCCCGCAGGTACCGCGAGCGAGCTTAGGCGAGGCGAGGCGGTGAGTTGGCGGCCGGAACAAGTTTTGTGCGGAGCGGAGCGGGGGGGGTCTGCATCGACGCCGTCGGTGAAGTCGCTTCTCGTTTCAAAGTATCCATGTGTTTTTGCCTGTTTTCCCCCTGCCATTCACTATATGCGCGCGAGAAAGCAACAACAAAAAACCGCGTGTCAACGTCAAATAAACGCAAGCATATCGAGTTAGCAAGCATTTCAGTTTAAAGTTCTTCCAGCATGGAATATGACAGAAACAAGTTAGTTGGAACCACTGCCAAGTTAAACTTTGGTATTGAACATAAAATGGTAATGCTGCTCCCTGCTGTTACCTCAGAAATTGCCTGTTTTTGGTAGATTTTTTTCCCCATAAAGAGAATTCCCTGTCAGTGGCAATAAGCTTTAATTTATTATTATTGCTATTTTTTGTTTTACATGTGTAAGTTGAGCTTTACACTAAATATGTGTTACTGATAAGTGCTACAAATGTTACAACACTTTTGTTCATATGGCAGCAGAACATTAAAATAAAAGTGCTCTTTACACTACTTTTGAATTCATTCTTGGAGTTTGTAAATACAATGCGATTAATCGCGATTAATCGCGATTAATCAGTGCGATTAATCGCGATTAAATATTTTAATCGTTGCCCAGCCCTAATATATATATATATATATATATATATATATATATATATATATATATATATATATATATATATATATATATATATATATATATATATATATATATATTGATCGATAGACGTATATCGATAATAGAAAAAAAGGGTTAATAAAAAGGTCAGTAGAATAACAGTTTCCCTTCCTTTTGCATTCTAGTTTATCATGTAGGTTAATACTACATTCATTAATCCTCCCAACCAATCAGAAATGCAGACCCAGGAACGCGCCATCACCAAGCTCCGCCCGTTCACAGAGTTCAGACAGCACGCGTTTCTTTTGTTCTTTTTGCAAAACAAAAGCAGTTTTGGTAAAAAAGTTGGTTGAATACAGGGTTGAGTTTGAATCCAGTGTTTGTGTGTTCTGTATCTAAGAATAAGTTGTTAAGCAAAAGCATTAAATGGCCAGGGCTGCACTTAAAATATATGTTTTGGATTTGTTGATAATTATGAATATTGATCGATATGATTTCTATTTTATCAACATGCTTTTTTTCTACATGGTCCAGCCCTATGATGCATAGAGCACATACCTGTGGGACTTTGACAAAGTGAAATTAGACTGAAGCTTAAACGACAGCAGGTGACTAAATAGTGACAAAAAACAAAAAACTTTAGACAAAAAAAACTTAAGAATAAAAATAAAATGTTTTTGTAAAAAAAAAAAAACTATACAGGTCTCAGAGATATCAGTTATATACCACTAATTCCATATATGGATAACAAAATGTTCACACTCAACAGAGCTTAGATTACAGATTGCGTCCAGCATGCAGGAAGACGACTGTTGACACGTCCCACTGACATTTGTCAAAGGATCGGAAGTGACCTAGCAGACAAAGTGCATCGAGCATGCCAGGCTGCTGTTAGGTCTGTGCTCCCCTGAGGGCTCAGACACCTCCGGTGATGCTGCCTTACAGTCGCCATGGTCACCAGAACACCACCGGCGGTGGCCAACAGACAGACCCCACCTGAACATTTGAGACGACTCGGGCGTTGTTGCACAAGAAAGATCCCAATCCAGGACAGCGGCGTCGCCGAGAGCCGATGCCTTTACATAAAGTAAACAACCCGATGGACAAACACAGCTGAGCTGCTATCGGGGCGTCCATCTCCAGCTGGGATATGGCAGAATGTTAATTAGCTCTGCAACGACAACACGCCACCTACATAAATGTCACATCTGCGTGAGGAGACTGGAAAACGGGGTCAGCTTCTGTTTGTTCTTCCTGCGGCAACATCTTCCCTGTTCCCTACCCCGAGCTATTTCTTCAAACTTTCGCCTGCTCCCCTGTGCAGCCTTTCAGGTATGCAGTTTACTCAGTGATGAATGGCTCAATTTCAAGTTGAGTGTTTGGGTTTTTTTTTTTTTCCCCTCTTCTGAGCTGCAATAGATTGCAATCTGTGCAATTGTGCAGAAACAAGATTGATCTCCAACTGAAACTGCACTTTCATGTAGTAATTTTTTTTGGCACCGTCTTTTTTTTTTGTTTGGTTAAATGCAGTGGTTCCTGCAGACTTAGGTAGGAAAGAGCGGGAAATCCAATTAAAACACAGCAGCCTGCAAAAGTATTCACCCCCTTTGGCATTTTTCACAATTTGTTGCATCACAGCCTGGATTTAAAGTGGATTGTTTAAGAGTTTGCACCATTTCATTTACAAAACATGCCAACAATTTTGAACATGTGTAAGTTTTACTGTGGAGCAAACAAATAGAACATAAGAGAAAGGTTCAGTGTGCTGTTCAACCCCCTTAAAGTCGATACTTTGTAGAGCTAACTACTGTGGCAATTGAAGGTGCGAGTCTCTATGAGCACGCCACATCTTCCCTCTGTGACTTTTGTCCATTCCTCAAGTGAAAACTGCTTCAGCTCCTTCATGTAGGACAGTTTTCACTTGTGAACAGCAATCTTCAAGTCGAACCACAGATTCTCAACTGGATTGAGGCCTGGACTTTGACTAGGTCATTCCAACACATTAAAATATTTCCACCTAAACCCCTTCAAGTGATGCGCTTTGGGTCACTGTTTTGCTGGAAGGTGAATTTCTGTCCCAGCTTCAAATCACATACACACTGGCAGGTTTTGCTCTAGAATATCTACCTGTATTTAGCATCGTCCATTTTTCCCACAACTCCAGCCAGTTTTGCAGTCCCTGCTTCTGAATCCCCACAGCATGATGCTGCCTCCACCATGTTTCACAGTGAGAATGGTGTCCTTAGGGTGATGGGATGTGTTGGGTTTCCCCCAAACAACGTTTTCTTTGGTGGGTTTCCATAAAGCTCAGCTCTATGGAGAACACGACTTCTTGTGGTCCTGTGGACAGATCCTCCAGTCTCCTGTGGGGCTCTGCAGCTCCTTCAGGGTTAACTTTGGTCTCTGTGCTTTCTCTCTGATCAATGCCCTCCTGGCCTGGTCTGGTTCTGGTGGGCAGCCCTCTCTTGACAGATTTGTTGTGCTATCATGTGCTTTCCCATTTGATGATGATGGATTTGATGGTGCTCTGAGGAACATCAAAGATTTGGATTTTTTTAACTCCACCCTGACTTGTACTTAACAATTTTTTTCCCCTGACTTGTTCTGAGAGCTCCTTGGTCTTCATGGTGTGATGCTTCTTGCTTACTGGTGCGGCAGCATCTGGGGTCGTTCAGATGTTTAGATTGACCGATCATGTGACACTTAGATTATACACAGGTGGACTTTATTTTACTAATTATGTGACTTTTGAAGATGACTGGTTGCACCAGAACATTTTAGGGACTTCATAGCAAAGGGATACAGGTGTGCATGCCAAATTTCCATCTTTTTAAGCTTTTTCTTATAGTTATACATAGATATTTTTCTCATTTCTCTTCACTGACTTAGACTATTTTATGCAGATCCATCGAATAAAATAATACCTAAAGTAATTTAACAAAATTGGTAAAAAAAAAAAAAAGAGGATGTGAATACTTTTACAAGGCACTTTAGAGGCGATGTGTCCCTTTAAATGGTAGGATTGTTGTCAAACCAGGTTGAATGGCCTTTAAAAAATGGATTTCACATGTTGAAGCATTTCTAATGAAGCATTACTACTACTTTTTTTTTTTTAAATGCACTGCATTTCCTTTGCTTTTCTGTGATTTATAGAAAGCCCGGGGCTATCTGTGAATATTCTCATATAGATAATTAATGAAAAATAGTACTGAAATAATATTTGGCTTGCTTAAGATTCAACCAAAATTAATCAAACGGGGGCTAGCGAATTGGAAAATGAATCCCTTCTGCAACAGTGAGAAGGTGAGAAGAGAGCTGTGGATTTTAGCAGGAATTCTGGGGTTTAATCATGACAGTGTAATTACAATGCAAGCTAAAACTGTTTTTAATAAGCTTTCGGTTTTGGAAGCATCTCACAGGTGTAAAATCAAATGCAGAGTCTGTCTCAAAGACGTTTAAAGGCAGCAATGAAACAGGAGGCAGAAAGTGCACACAAACCCGAGGATTTCTCGGTTTCCTCTTCCAGGAGCAAAAAGACAAAAGAATGGATAATAAGCCCCAAGGAATGTGAAGGGAAAAAAAAGATACCCTGTCCAAGGTCTAAAGAGCTGGATGGTTTACATGTGAGCTGCCAGCTTACATTTTCTTACTGTCACTGCTTGCTGGGGAGCACCAGGGACGCTTTAAAGAGAGTGGGCTCTCTCCCAAGAAGAGTTGCTGAACGTCACTAACAATCACTGAGCTACCAGAGGAAGACGAATCAGGAAAAACAAGACAACAGAACGACAGAAGAAAGGCAGATATAAAAGGACAAAAAAAAAACAGAAGGTAAAACAAAGGAAAGAAAAACTTACAAGAACATTAAACCTTATGTTTGGAAGTTTTCAGTTAAATTTGCAGAAAGGCTACTTTGTCTCAGAGCTACGAGTCGAAAACATCTTTAAGGATAAAGTCCTGTGGTGTCTTTCATTGTTTTTTACCAAGAATTAACATCGAAAACACAGCTGGGTAATAAAGTAAGGATTTCCACTGCAGGATTTCACAAAATACAAAGAAAACTGAATTGACGAACAAAAAAAAAAAACAAAAACTTTGCTTTGTGCATATTTGTGATTCTGTTTTAAGAAAGGAGCTGATCAGCCTGCATTAATAAGATTTAATTACATTTAAGCCACTACAAGTTAAATATCATCTATTTGAGACAACTCTTTGACTCCGAGGACCTCTAAACTATGATCAGTGTTGCCCTGGATGGTTTTAGCTGAATAACTTTAACTGTTATATACCTGTTTACAATCCTGTTTGAATTTTTACATGCAATATGTACATTTTCTATTTAACAAACCCTTAGAATGTGAAAAGGCATTCCTCTAATCTTACTGTATGATATGCTAGTACAGTGTCTATGCATGCAGTCTGGGCAACTTTCTGATCACCGATGGGCCTCGCTCACTTGTTCGCTTTTTTTGGAATGATGGCAAAGGTACAAGCTAACCTCCAGGTGCAGGAATAATGGGCAAACTGGCGGGACTGAGCTCAGGACACTATCTGCCAGAGGACTATTTGCAGTGGTCCTTATCGGACCAAAAACAGTCATTTAAAATGGAAAAAGAAAAGCAAAAGGACAAAAAAAGCTTTTTGTAGAGAAACACCAATTTGAAATGAGAGTAGATGCGTCTTTTCGTCTCCCCCTCCACTTAAAGCAGGGAGCGTGGGAACTGTTCTCAGAGAGGTGAGCAGGGGTGGAAGACTGACCCTGACTTATCGACCGGCGTTCACAATGCACATCTTCAGGGCTAATGTGGCCACCTGCCAAACACAGTCCATCTAAAAATAAAGCCTACAGAGAAGAAATGTGGAGTAGATACATTTCTGCTCCTTATAGTTAAATCGTTAAAATCAATCGCAAAAGACCTAAGACATACTTTTTTTATTGAAATATTTATACAAATTAAACCGGTGACTGTTAAAAACTTCATAGGCTAGAGGCATTTGCTTAAAGCAAAAGGTACACCTACAGTTTTCAGAGTATACTTTTGTGTTATTGTGCACTTTTAGATCCACCTTATACTTTTTGGTCAGTATAAGCAAATGAACATATCTATTATTTCTCACAAAAACTCACAAAACTTTAAATTGATATTCTGATTCTGGAGCTTCCTGTTTTGTGAATATCTCTGTTTTTACCTTTCTTTTAAAGTTTTTAGCAGAGATGAGCTGTTAGCTCAAAGTAGCTCCGCTGTGCCGCTTCTCACCGAGCAACCCTATACCTCTGTGAGCTGAGAAAGAAGAGACGTGGGACCCCTGCCGGCATCGGACGTTGCAACCGAAGGAGAAGGTGCAGACCTGTCATCCTGTCCATCATCATAGGAAATGTGAGATGCTCTTACCCAGCATCAGTGGGTTTATCAAGAGATAATCTTTGTTAAGTTTACTGGCAGGTTGCTAACCACGCCAACACCAGACACACAAACATAAACAGGGAAGGTCTTTTTTTTACTTCGTGCCGATAGAACCAGAACCAAAGACGGCGGTAAGAGAAGAGGAGGCGGTCTGGCTGTGCTTGTGAATGATTAATGGTATAACTCTGGGCGTTTCTCTATCAAAGAGAGGTTCTGCTGTAAGGACAACGAGTAGCTAGCTGTTAGCATGGGGCCATAATGTCTACCGCCGGAGTTCACAAAAACAACATCAGCAAGGAGCTTCAAGCTTGTCTTTGGAAAGTCCAAGAACAGCTGGTCAGCTGACCTTAGAGTTTGTGAAAGAGAGAACGGCTGAAGCAAGTCTGAGCGACAGACTGTAGCAACGAAATCCGGACCATAGACCTGCTGCAGTTCTCCAGGCATCGGGGTGGACGACGCCATTATCTACCTCCTGCACCAAGCACTGACCCACCTCTAGAAACCTGGAAGCATTATGAGGATCAAGTGATTGCAGTATCTGAGGACACAGAGCTATGTGTATGATAGCTGGTCCGAAACCATCTCCTGGTCAACGAGGAGACAACTAAGGAGGGTTTCTGACCCAGACCCACCACACTGACAATGGTGAACATCCGGGAATTAGACACTGAGATAGTGTTCACGTTAAGAATAAACTGAACTGGAGGCACAACACTGATGCTCTTTGCAGGAAGGGTCCGAGCAGAGGAGGCTGAGGTCTTTTAGAGAGAAGGAGGCGCTCTGAAGTACGTTCTGTCATTGCGGATGCATTCGTCATCTTCTATGGTGTAGTTTGTTGGAGCAACAGTTGAAAGGAAGCTGTTCGATAAGCTCATGAGGAAGACTAGCTTTGTCCTATTATACCCCCCCTCAACCTTATGCAGGTAGTGGGAGACAGAAGGACCATCACTGCTGGACAATGTCTCCCACCGTATGCATGAAGCTGACGCAGGGCTGAAGAGGGTTTCCGTAACAGACTGCGGCATCCAAGGTACACAAAGGAGCATTATCACAGATCCTTGTTCCCAGCAGCTATTATAACCATAACTTCTCCCCACAAACTCAATGAATGTTAACAGCCCTGCCACTATATGCAGTTTTTTACTATCCTATGCATTGTACATTTCTTGGAATGCCGTTTTTTAATTAATACAAAGTACTTTTTACTTACGTTGTAAATTTGCCCTTACTGTACAGTCTCTCAGTTTTTATATTTTTACCTTTGTGTGACTCTGCATGTCTTCATTCTCCTTTCACTTGACTCATTGTACATCTGCATTTCTCCACTAAGAGAAATGAAAGGTTTTTAAGAGCCCAAATGTTTCCCTAACAAAGTGTTCAGATTGCAGACGTGCCTCAAACAGCTTGATCATGTTTACCGTGAGTCGGTGAGAAATGGACAAGAAGACGTTACACAGGGCTTGAATATTGAAACCCTCCTCTTGTTGCATCTGTGAATGACAGCAAAGCATTGAACGGGGCCTTTTCTCTGCGCTGACACTGCTAATTTGAATTTCAAAACATGATGTAAAGTGGTGATTAAAAGCCAATTACAGCTCGTGTCAATGAAAAGTCAATTAAAACGTTTCAGGCTGTGTCAACGGGATTTTGCCAAGGTGATGTCGATGGGAACAGGAGAGGGATCCGCGAGGAAAGATGACAGGAAGCGGTTGGAAAAACAAACAACTGAGCTGAGGAGGGCTCAGGGGACAACATGGAGATGTGCGAATATTGCCTGCGTATAGTCAGGGATTTCGTCTTCATCCTGATCCACTCTCAAATTATAAAACATTGCTCTAAGGCAGCCTTCAATTAAAAATCAAATCCACCGGAAACATTGAGTGGGAATGTTTTATGATAAAACCCGAAATAACAAAGCCACCCACCCCTCTTATTCAAATGATTCGTTTATGAAGTCCTAGAGTCTCCCCCCTGGCCATGTTTCAGATGAATAAGCCTGCAATGCCTATTTATACAAAAGTAATGAACAGAGAATATATAAAAAGCAAAACAGAAATAGTAAAAACTATTCATGCATGGTGTACCTGCCAAGTTTTTTGATCTCCTGCTTGGAGCCTGCAGCAGCGGCAGCTCTTTTTTAGAGCTGAAATGCAGCAGAATTGACAGACCACTGCAGCAGCCTGACGCTGAACATGCTGCTGTCATTCCTTCATACCCCCAACCAACCTTTGGTCCCAAAAGATATGCCAAAAAATAGCAGAAAGAAAGGCTGACGCTAAAAGCCTCTTAGGTATTGCGAAAGCTCTGAAACTGATAGGATGCACGTTACATTTAACTCAGGATGCCTGATTAAAAAATAATGAAGAGGTTTGGGGATTGTTTTAAAAAGGTGCCATCCTGGGGTAGATCTCTGATGAGAGGATCTGAGCTGCTGCTTTTTGTTTTTTTCAGTTTTGTGTTGTTTTATAAGAGACTTAAATAGACTTAGAAAACTTTATGTTCTGCAACTAAACTACCAAGAATATTGTGGTTTGCCAATTACTCTTGAACTGTAATAACCACCCGGAATTTCAACAGCATCAATATCTGCCTTTAATCAAGCACAGAATGAAGTAGTTACAGCACAGTTTCTCTTCCAAGCTCTGATAAAGACTCGGGCATCAAAGAAAACAGTTATCTCAAGAAAAAAAGAAAAAAAAAAAACTGGAAGACATTCCAGTTGGGGTCAATGAAACAGCGAAGACCAGATGGTCAAATAGTCCAGCTTGTTTTCTCATATCATCCTTTGCTCTCATGCTCCATTAGCTTAGTTTGATTTCCAGAGAGAAGCTGCAGATTTTTAAAGTTAGCAAAGATAAAAATCTGGGCAGACATGGACTCTGTCACACTATAAGCACAGGTACCAACTGCAGTACACAGATGCACAGATTCGAAAGAAAATGACGATAATAACACCCTTTTCACTGGGGTCAACGCTTCCTTCTTGTATTTCTCCCTATAGAAGGTAACACATTTAAGCACAGGTAAACCAGATGGTATTTTAAATAAACTGGGCCAACAAAAGTTTTCAAAAACTTTGGGATGTTCAGTAGGATGTTATTTTTCTTAGCTATTTCAGCACTAGTCTCAAAACATAGCAAATCTAAAGCATGATTATATTGAAAATTGTACATCACCGAAAGGTGAAGAGTCAGGTTTCCCTGCACAAACCTCTGTTGACATACAATAATGAATCTGAAAATGGATATTCACAAGAACCTACATGAAGAGTATGTGGAAAAAGCTTATTCTAAAGTTAAAAAACAATCCTTACAAGAATAGGGTTACACGAACCCACAGTTGATAACTGACCTATGCTTTGCCTGTTTTAAGTCAGTTAGCTCACTCTCTCTCTCTCTGAAGATGATATATTTTAGAGAATTTATTTAAACTTTATTTGAATTTTGATTTTTACATTCCTTCCATTTTTTGTTGAATGGCCTTTTAAACTTCATGACCCAGGTCAAATATTTTAGGACTCCTTCTACAAGCTTCTTAAAACAGTTTGATAGAAATTGGACCCATTCCTCCAGACAGAACTATGGTAACCGGGTCAGATTTATTGGCTGTGCGCAATATTTTTATGGTATTGTGATGACAAAACATTGATTATGTTATGCAACTAATTTGGTTGTATAATTAGTCTCATTATCCAGTTGAAAAATCGCTTTTGCACCCAAGCTTTAATTTCCTGGATAATTTACGTTTTAAATTTTTCTACGCCATGGTTCGTCTGATGACAAGATTTCCTTTGTTTTGCTGACAGTGGGACAGGTGCACCCAATGCTACTCCTAGGATTTCTCCTTTTTCTCCAGATATAAAGATGGTCATCAAGTGCAAACGGTTCAATATCATAACATTAGACTGCAGGACTTGTCTCCAGAAAGTAAGGTCTGCTGTCCACGAGTGCATCTGCAAACAAGCTGCATGGCCTCTTAGCTCACGTTGGTCCATGTCGGTGATAAAAGTCTTACCAGCTTCACTCAGCATCTGCACAAGCTCTTTTGCTCTTTTTCTGAGCTTGATAGGAATATTTAACAACAAAACATGTTCATCTCTGGAATCTATAACCTTTTTTTCTCTCACAGCGGTATGACAGCTGGAAATTACACCCTCCTGTTTAGAACTATGTGAGCACAGGAACGTGGCGCCTTCATGCTTTGGTGAAATGTGCCCAAGGATGCAGCAGACATGTCGCAGTTCTCTTCCTGATGTCTTGGTTGATTTGGAAGACAGAATGGTTCAAACTAAACTAAAAGGCAAATGTATTATCGCTGCGTTCAGAACTGCAATAATTCTTAATGGTAAAGAATCAACATCTCACTATATCAATCCCAACATGTTTAATGATATTCCAGGAAAATTAAATAGTATGAAATCCTACACATGTGTCTTTTATGGCTATTTTCCAGAGAGCTGGCTAAAGAAAAGCACCCTTTGTGTCTGCTGATTAGTGCCGTCTGACTTTGTCATTGATGAGGTTTTTATCTTCATGGTACTGAGAGATGTTAATGTTTGCTAATCTATTTTCATGTTTTCTTTATCCTTTTGACTGTATAAATGAGGTGCACCGGTGTAAGGAGGGTGAAAATATCCAGGCTGTATGTTGACAATCATTCACACCTCTATCTGATTGGGAATCGCCACATTAAAAAGTACATTTCATTTCTATGCTTCACTGTGGTTTTGTTGATCAGACTGCATATGGCAGATATAATAAATGACTTCTAAATAATGTCCCACATTTCTGCTTTAATCAAACAGATGTTGCTTTTATGAAAAACCTCCTGTACCTAAAAGTGATTAAAGACCTCAATCTCACAAGAGCATACAAAAACTAACAAGAAAAAAAAACTATTAACGTTGCATAACTGATGCTTTACATTTGCAGCAAAGTTTTGACAGTTTCTGCTCTCACCTTGGGCAAAAATGATTAATTTCAACCATTGTCCTGCTAAGCATGTACAAGTATTACATCACAATTCCCAAGCGAGCGTATCTTAAAGACTTCTGTGCAGTAAAGGACGGGAGGAGGATTTACTCAAATCAAATGAAGCTCTAATATTGGCAAAGTGCTGCTGTGGTCCCGTTAATGTACCACAGACACATCCTGAGAAAAAGAAGCAGCAAGCATATGATGGAACAGCAAGAGTGAAGCAACTGACAAAGGCAGAAAATGGGAGGTTTCAATTAAAGACAGTAAATGTGATCTGGTCTTTGCAAGGTTCTAAAACTAATTATATAGAGTTTTAACTGTGCAAAAACTAGCAACAGATTCAACTCTGTCATAATTAAACAAAGAGAAAGATCCATTCCAGGAAAGCTAGATGTGTATTGTGGTTTTGAGATGGAATCAAGAGGAAAAGTAGAAACCAGCTGCTGCCAAGGATTTGCTCTTAATTACACGAGCGTCTAGATGTGTGTACAGCTCAGTTTGCTAATATGGACAGACGGATGAGATCGCATCAACTTTAACTAGTGACCATTGCTGTCCAATGTGGGACAGAATATGCAACGACTTTGTTATTTTCTCAAGACTGAAAAAATATTCTCAAGTGGAAACCATTTAAAATCCTTAAAAATCTTCCAAGGAGTGGATGTTCCAGCAAATCCAATGTCAAACTACGGCACGGTCAGAGAAATGAGAACAAATCTCCAACGTTTGACGTCAAACTCTAAAAGTCCCAGTTAGCATGGGAAATGTTTATACAATGACAATTGGAAAAAGGCCGTACGGGGTTTGCTTAGAAGGATTGAAGAAAAAAGCCTCTTCACTCCAAAAAGAACATGGCAGCATGACTTAAGCTTACAAAATTGCAAAACTGCAATTTTGTAAGCTTAAGACTTCTGGAAGAATGGGTTATTACTTGGGATGTTTATCATAAATTATGTATTTTAATAGTGTTTTTTTTTATTGACAGACAGGAAATGGAAAAATAAAGGTTGAAGACATGCAGCAAAGACTGAGGTTGCAAGTCAAATCCCAAAAGGCTGCATCGAGGACTGATGGGCCTCGATGGCCCCTACATCACATACAATCACATGTTCAAAAGTTAAAAATAACAATAAGCAATTTCTACAAATGTTGTAAAACTGAAGAAACTGGCACATAAATTAATGCTTTAGAATGCATGCATTGTAGTTTTCTATAATCAGGAGCCTCAGATATTTGCCTTCCTATCTTTCCTTAAGCAAACTGGCTTTCAGGAGCAGCCCTAGGTGAAACTCACTGTCTTAAAAAAAAAAAGGTTTGATGTAGTTTTTATCTGACAGGTGCTGTGTCAGCTGACGTTTGTGGATAAAACAACAAAGAGCCATGAAACAACAGCAGACAGTTGAAGGGAACGCCAAGATTTTTCTTTAGACCTGTAGTTTGTGTGTGATTATGTCCACGATTCCCATAAATCAGCCATCAGGAAAGCAGACTTACTCTGGCTTAGCTTTTGAATATTATTGTTTTTTTTAATGGGCTTGAGCAAGAGGTATGGGGAAACAGGATGAGGATGCATTCATGTGGCTCATGAGGCAGATGTGATTCACCACAGCCAACAGCCCCAACACATCCGTGATGTTTGTGGGGCAAAGACTGGGTGGTGAGCACCAAATGGGCACTAAAACTGAATTTGGTTTCATCATGCATAACAGTTTTATATCCACGATTCATTGTAGTAAGCTGCTTGAGACTGTGCCCAAAAATGACTTTGCTCCAACAAATAACCTCACCACTGGGCCAAACTTTAAAGCTCTGCATGACCATCCATAAATTCTCTTTAAGAAGAGAAAAGTACACTCCTAGCTGAAGAGCGCCAGCATCGTTCTGTCCCATTAGCATTTCAAAAGGAGAGAGGAGGAGAAGCCGTGGCAGAGGGGAAGATGGCCCCACGGCTGATGGGGGTCATGGCACGGGGAAGAGCTGCTGATTTGTTGAACTTGGCCGATAGACGAGCTTTGTCCGTAACTATTGAGGAATTACCCCAAAAGCAACACCTCAGCTGGTCTTCATCGGCCTTATTCCAAGTCCCAGAACAGCTAGGCTTGTGTTCAAGGTAACAGAAGTTTGTCCAAATGTAGGGGGGAAATAAACATCCCATTGCACCAGACTTAGAAAAAAAAATTCCATCCTGTTTTTTTATGCACACAAAAAAAAAAAAAAAAGTTTCCATTATATTGCATTTATGCTCAACCAAATTATTAGAAAATCTAAACTTGCAAAGAGCATTGCAGTCGTTGGGAAGTCCAGGCACCTTTTAAATTATAAATCAAATTCCACACTTAACTTCTCACTGGTACTCCCATACTGTGCAGAGATCTGGGGTAACGTATAAAAGTAATATACAGCCTTTACTTATTTCTCAGAAAAAAGCAACCAGAATAATCAATAATGCAGAATATTCAACTCACACAAACCCTTTGTTTTTTAAATCACATGTCATGAAGCCTACTGATTTAATCGACTATAAAACTGCAACAATGACGTTCATGGCAAGAAATAAAAAGTTACCTGGCCATCTGCAAAAATGATTCGGGTACAAAGAAGGTTGTGGTTTGAGATGGGAACTCAACTTCAATTTAAATTTTAAAAAAATATGTGTATCTCAAGATGTGGAGTAAAAATATGCAATTAGATATCAAATTTAGACAAATTAATGATATAATTGAATTCAAAAGCGCATATAAAAAACATGCATTAAATGGGTACAAGGAGGAAAACAGGTTGCATTTGGTTACAGTATTTTATAATGTATAATTATTATTATGTTTTAATATGTTTATGTACTTGGGTGTATGTAGGCCTACACATTCCTGTAGTGCATTTGTGTAATCCATTTCCGGTAATAAACAGTGCTATAACAATAACTTATTAGTAAATTGAATATTAAGATAATAAAGTTAATTACATGTATGGTATATAATATATATTGGTGCAGTTTAATAATTGTAGAAGTAATATATTAAAGTATTATGTATAGGGATGTGTGTTGCAATAAATTATGTGTGACAAGGGGGAAGGAGTAAGTTTATACTTCTTCCTGCTCCTTTTGAAATGTTTTATGTACATTTATCTCTTTTTAGTTTCTATTGCTTTTTTTTTTTACAGTGATGGTTCAAAATTAACTTTCATTCGCTCATTCAAAATAGAGTTGGAGAGAAAAAAAACTGTATAAAATGGGTAACAGTTGTTTATTTTTAAAAATGATTTTGTACAAAATGAAATCACAAGGAAAGACTTAAACACAGTGCCCCCCACACCAGTTTGTATAGAGAAAGCCTTAAACAAATCTTTTATAGCAGTAGAATAACCTGTAAAAAGCAAATTTTCTGTTTCATCACTATTTTTAGCTTCTGTGTAACATCACTATTATTCCCCCCAATAACACTCAAGTTTGTTGAGGTGAACATAAATATTTTCCAGTACCTGCTGCATCCACCGCTCACTATGAGGGGCCTATATTTGCAATAAGCCAGACATTTACGACTCAAGGATTGTTTATTACAATTTGCTTTGTCTGGTATTTGCTAAAATACCAGAACACTTTAAATTAAAATATGATTCACTTTGTCTGAAAACTAAATACGTTTCTAACCATAGAAATGGTTCACCGGACATAGTATTAACCTTCTTCAATAACCATCTAAGTTCACAGACAGAAATCCTATAGATTTAGGTCTGTGGGCTGAGCCGGAGAGGAGACGGCAAATCCTGGAGAGATTGTTTACGGGTCAAAAGAGAAAGAACCCCCTTATATTAATGATTCAACCTCATGAAAGATTACAGAAGGTGACCTAGTCATGTACTATTGGCAAAAGAGCTGTACCAAGTACTAACAGCTGGGACATAAATAATTAAGGCACTATTAGTTTTGGATAAATAAATTGATTGATTATTTTTTTGTCCACCACTGACTAAATTTCCACGTTTGGATTTTTCCTAAATGTTACCACAGTGTGCTGAAGCTACCGCGATAAAAGCTGAATTTATTTTCCCCAACTCCCACTTGACCTCAATCCAACTTCAGTACGGTCCTGTCAAAACCGTTTCAGAGAGACGGCGCCTTCCCTGGTGTCTGACGGTTGAAAAACATGAGACCTGATTGTCATTTTCTTAAATCAAATTCTTTTTTGAAAAAAGAAAAAAAAAAGAAAAGAAAATAAATCTGAGCTGTTTAAACCAGTAGTCGGTGCACACACACACTCCAACATAGAGTAAAGAGCAAACAACACATAATTATTTCTTACTTTTTCTTTCAACTATGGTTGAAGTGATGGAAAAATAAATAGGTTCCCTCCCACGTGTTGCTGTTGTTTTTGCACGAAGCAGTTTGTTTCCGCCTGGAGGCAGGTGCTCGCAGCAAAGCCCTGTAAGTAATGACACCTGTTTCCACCTGCTGGGTCGAAGTTGCTGTGTGCCAGCAGCTGCCTCACCTTTCTCTTTCTAGCACAGTCGCAGGTCTTTGTAGAAAAAGGAAGGAAACAAGCATACTGGCACACAAGCACACTGAAAACATATGAAATAAGACACCTTCAAACTAACAAGGTAGACCAGGCAGGTTCATGCAAATACCCGACACGGGAGAGCACATGGTGCAGAACAACGAGTAACAATAGTTTGCTAGCCTGCAGGGATTAACTAGTGACACGAGAATACGGCTGGTGATTGGAATTGGACCGTTTTCAGTTTAATAACTCTTCTAAAACTTCAATATTTTACTGATCAATGAAGATACCATGCAAAGCACAACCAGGTAACCCTGACAGACGACGACACTCTTCAAACTAAAAGGTTACAGACGGAAGACAGCTGAAAGTCAGCTGTTCCCAGTTTTAGTGTTAAATGCAAAGCTGCTTCAAAGGAATATATCTTTAACATGTTGAGATATGACAGCTGTTAACTCAGACTGTGAGAAATCAAGAGAGCGAATAAGAATTATAGCAGATAACAGGAAGGCTAAGAGCACAGCGGAGGTTCTCCATTTAATCCATCTGAGCTTAAAACCTCTGACTGTCATGAAACCCGCTGGAAATGTTGGTAGCCTTTTGGAAATATGATTCAAATTAAGGATCTGCTTTTGTCAAAGAACACTATGTTTTGTTAAGTTTGAAAGGCGACATTAATTTTGCCCTAAAGTAATATTAAACCCTGCCTTACATCCACTGATGTTATGGAAAACCAAGTACTGCCTCATGGTATCAATTGTTAAGGGTCAATTAAGGCAGGATGACTAGATAAAAAAAAAAATACTGTTCTTTTAAGTACTTATAATGATCTTAAATGGAAAACCAAGTAGAAATCAGGCTATTTGGCTAAATCGGTGTTGGTAAATCAGTCCTCATAAAGACAAACTTTTGATCTCTGTATCTCTACAAGTAGCATTTCCATGGCATTCAGGTTTGACTAATGTGGATTTGCAGAAATACTGAAATGCATTTCAAGTTCTTTTTTTGCATTAGTGAGAAAGCTGCACTAAAAACCCCTAAAGGAATGCCCTGATAATGACACAAAACGCTACTCTGCGATTCCTCACTGTCATCACACATGTATCAAACATTTCTGACTGTATCAAATACTTATGTTTAACAGAAAAGACTGCTTGTAGAGGGTGATGTTTTCCAACAGACAAGGTTAGATTTTAAAGAGACGAGCAAAATCTTTCAGCTACCTTAGGAAATTTATTAGCAAATAAAGGCAGGGCCAAGGTTTCACCTAAATGCAAGAACCGGTTTGAAGCAAAGTACCTACAGGTGGGGCAAAAAAAAAAAAAACAAACAAAAGAAAAAAACAAGTTATGGCAGGAAAAAGCTTTGCAAGCAGGCACAAACACTCCTTGCAGTAAAGTTAATGACTCCTGAGGTTGAGAGATAAAAAGGCTTAAGTATTGATTTAAAGGGCAGAACCAACCTGGTGAGTAGGAGCTAAGCACAGGAAAAGCAGCTCTGAAAAGGTTTTTGCAACTGCAATAATATTTAAAGTTCCCCGCTTTGGTAAACTCTCCGTGAAACCAAAGGGGGTTGATGGAGACATTTTTGGTTCGAGACACTAAAGCGTTTAGTTGTGTCGCCATTTTTTCTAACCGCTATTTAAAACCTCCAATTGTGCAGTGCCTCTCGTCTCTCATCCTCCTCCTTTTTTTTCTGCTCCTCATCCCTCCTCTGCCACCTCAGCAGGGCAATCATCACAGCCCTGTAGTAGGAGAGCATCTTAGCAATGGCAGGTAAGGGGGGGTTAGTCAGTAATGACGGCTTCACCAACACTGAACCTTCCCAGAGCTGCTTGTTTCAGCAGTAATTACGACAGGGGAATACTGCACCACGACCGGCTCTAAAAAGCTTACCAAGCCTTTCTCCTTGTGATGCCATGTCGATTTTTTTTTCCAAAGCAGGCATAACAGTCGGATGAGTTAAAAGAGGACTTAAAAGCTAAACAAAATGTGCAAAACAAAGATGTTGAAAGCAGAGCCAGAAGGCTGTGCACCGACTGACGCGGGGGGTGTTCGGAAATAAAATTAAATGCTCTGAAGACTATGAATAAGGATGAGATCAGCGCATTAATCCTCCGTGTTCCGCAATCGGTTCTGCAGAAGATGAAGGTGAAAGGCTGGACAGGTTCAAAAATAAAAAATAATAAAAAATAAAAAGCAAGGGCACAGGCCAAACACCCGAGGAGAGAGACAGGCTTCAAACGGCTGACAGAGTGAGTGAAAATAACCACAAACTGAACGACTGATAAGTGACTGTCTGAAAAGGTTCTGCTGGAACACAAAAATAAATCGTCATGTTGCTTCCTTGTGCCGCCTTCTCACTCCACGACCCTCAATAATCACCTTCTTCACCCTCTCACCGGCGTCGTCCTCGCCTCCTGTTCTCATCCCATCAGCACACTCTCAGCCCCTGATCTCCGGAACACACGGGTGTTTAGGAGGAGAGCGCTCAAACCCTCTCTCGGTGGATCGGCCCCGCAGAAAGTGTGAACTGACGTGCAGAGAAATTCAGGGAGCAGCTGCGGCGAGAGTGCTCCGCTTCCTCACCCCACAATTTGGCAGAAATTGGAGCACCGAGTGCAGAGGTGAAGAAGGCATCAATGCAGGTAGCCGCATTAAATGCTCAATTCTTAGTTGGATTTTATAAATCATATGGTATGTAAATACAGCCAAAGAAATTTTGTGCCCGACTATTTCATCATCTTCACCTTTAAAATGAGTTTAATTAAATGATAGGTGTGCATAAAAGTGTAGTTGTACAGTACTGCTCCACCTTTGATTTGCATTTGCCAGTAGAAATTGTATTGTACAAGAAAAACATTCAATTTCATGATCTACGTTTACTTATAAGGACAGACTTGGAAACATATTGCTAAGTTTTAAAAAGCTGATTATAACTCTATAACTGTTGCATAACAACATGCTGCTCAGGTCAGGCTGCGTGATATATGGAAAACGTGTAATTGCAATCTTACTGTAGAATACTGCAATAATTATGTTGATTGCAATGAGGTTACATGTTCCCCAACACTTGTTTTTATCTTTTTCTCATTATGAAGATGCCCTCATCCTCTCCCAATCCTTAAGCATCTTGGGCAATAAGCCTTATATCAAGTGTTGGTAGCAAAGTGTGTCACCATCCATACATCCTGTTACCTCTAATGTATCTCCTGACATTCTCCAAGGCCCCCCAAGAAGACCACGGCATGTAGTAAATTATTAAACGTCTGTACTTGTTCACGGCTCATTTTAATGCAATTGTTAGAGACAGAAATAGAAATATTAGAAAGACTAACAGCTCCCACATACTTGGGCGGATATGAGCCTGCGGACAAATGAGCGGTCAGGTACCAGCAGAGATATATTTTTACGACTTGCTACTATCCATTCCTCCGCTTCATCCCAGAGGCAGAAAGTGTGGGAAATGTAGCACTTTGTCACACAAAAAAATGTACGCAACAGGTACGGTCGACTATAAAGGGTAAAGGGTCTGAGGAGCCACGCAGCTAACAGTATGGGTACAGTACGCCGGAGAATTTGGTGTGTCTTAATCCAAGTTGTCGCTCCTTTTTTGCGTTCGCATGCAGGTAAACTCACAATCCTGCCAGGAGAAAATGCGCAGAGTTGCGACATATTTTTGCCTGCTTTGGCAAAAGTATCTGCGTTTTGTAAACACACCCAATTTCACAGGATGAAGAAAGGGTGAGACGCTTATCCAGGCTGAGGTGGTTCTGGTATCGGTGTAAAATACCTCCATGCAGGTTTCACTGGGAGGTGACCTTTGGGCTCTCTGGAGTCCCTTTGGACCTGGGGAGTCCTTAGGATCCCCCAGAATGAGACTGAGAGTGTCAGTGTCAGAAGGCATGTCTGGGTTACCCCCCCCCCCATGGACCTGTTAACTATATACCTGATCAGATGAAGACAATGGATGAATTTTATGCCTTATATAAACATTTGGATGAAAAATTAAAGAAAAGCCACACAGGAGGGTTGTTGCTACACATTGTGTACAATTTTCCCCCAAACAGTTATGTTTGCTTCAAATTATCATAGTTCTGCTACAACATATATAAAAAAAAAAAACAAGCAAAAAGCTTCTCTTCTCCTTTTCCTGACACTGAATCTCTGACAGAAGATGGCAAATATACTTTTATACCCAATCCCCTGCCCATTCCGAGCAAAGTTGTGTTAAAAAGACATGTTAAAGATGAGTTTATCTTACGCAAAAAGGAAATGAGGGTTAAAAAGTGAAGGATGGAAAGCCACCAACATGAAAACATAGACTGATGTTTAACTGTAGCTGAAGAATTAATTGAACTCATCAGATGGGCTAACAAGCCTGACATATTCAGGTTTTTTTTTTTGTTTCACTTTTATAAAACAATTATGTCTTAGACATTAGGCTGTGTAAAGAGAACAAAATACATACTTCACTATACTGAAAACCTGTTGCAAAACATCTTGGTTTAATTGGTTGCAGCATGTGTGTCAAAACATTTGTACTTAAACTATCCAGACTTAAAGTATTTTACAAAGTAGTAGCTAAAATTAAATCCCATTTTTCTCAAGGCTGACCTTTTTTATTTTTATTTTCTCCACCGAGAGAGCTGGTAACAGTTACAGTAACATGTTGGTGAAGATTCTCAGTCATCAGGTCAGGATCAATCCAAAAATAGGACTCAAGTTTCAACATTCAAAAACTTACAGCACATTTATAGGTTTGATTCCTGCCAAGTTTCACCCCATTTCACGCCTCCATGCATGTGAACACAACATTCCTCCTGCCAGGCTAACGATGAGCCTAACGACTCTCCATTGTTGGGCCAATCAGTTCCAGGTGAATCTACATGTGAATCTAACCTCTAACGAGGCCTCGCCTGCAGGTGTATAATGCTTTGAATTGAGAAAGCTTCCTGGATGGGAAGCAAAACGTCTTCAGATTCAGAATAGAAGTAGTTTTATTTTTTAACCTTTTTTGGATAATTACAGTAACACAAATGTTTTGATTTCAAGTCCACAGAAAATAAATAAAATCCAATTAAATAAGAGAATAAAAGTATCCAAAGAAAAAGGTAAAACTTCAAGCTTGCACGATGCTCCTTTAAAGATTAAATATAATTTTTCCCCATGTATCATCATCATCATCATCATCATCATCATCATCATCATCATAATAATCATCATCATCATAATAATAACTGGACTTGTATGCAGTTATTAGCGGGTTCATCTTTAATGTCGTTGCAACATTCCAATGTAATCTGTTCTCTGCATTTAACCCATCCCCTTGGGGAGCAGCGGGCTGCCACTGTGTGCCGCCCAGTGAGCAGTCTGGCCCAAAGGGTCTTGCTCAGGGACCCAGAGTGGCAGTCTGTTGAACCCAGAACCCCCAGGACACAAGCGCAATGCTCTAACCACTAGGCCAGCACGTGGGCCGCATGTCCTCACAGTGGCCCTACTTGTAAAATGAGTTTCCTTCTATTTACTGCAGTTGCTTCTATAGGCTCCATTAGTCAGTTCATGAGAGAGCGACTCGGGTCGCATTCTCTGGTCATGCGGATGGGTATGATGTACCGTACGCTCTCGTTCACCAGGCTACTCTGTTGTGTCTCCACATAATCGATGCATTAGTGAGAGAACATGGGCGACCTTCAATATTCACTTTCTTACCTCAGAGGACATTAGGCCTCTAAACAAAAGGAGCTGTACAGTTGCAGCGGCAGAAAGATTTCTCTTCTCCCATGAACGTGCACAACACCACTGTCATTTCAACTTGTTGCCAGAGGGGGCGAACTTGAGCAATGCAACTTTAAAACATAACTAAATGGAATTTTAGACCTACGATTAAAAATTATAACTTTTGATGCATTTGAACGTATTCATACAAGCTAGAAAGCGTATTCCAACATTTAAACAGATTTTTGAGGGGTAATTGTTAAGAAAGACGAACCCACTGGAAACAGCCACAAAAACAGAGACACCCAGTGTTTGAATGACTTGATTTCTGTTTGCCTGGTCTCAATTTTCATGATTTTATCTTGATATGATCATAAAGATCCAACAACCAAACCGATTATACAAAGTGAAGTCCCTAGCAAGTTGGATTAAATAAAAAAACAACAATAAACCAAAGAAACTTCACCTGTATAAATTTTAATTGCGGGGATGTTTATTGATGTAACGTACGGAGCTACAATGTAGCTGGAAAATTCTGATTGGTTAGTGTGGTTGTAATGCGCTCCAATAAGTAACCAAAATAAAGCAGAGTTCGGAAATAGTAATAACCGAATTATCATTAAAATTAAACTGAATAAACCAACATCATTGGTCTGATGTAAACATTTGATTTAACCCATTATATTAAAAAAATAGGATGTCCTCTCATGCAAAGGCCATTTGATGCTGGCAATGAAATGTTTTGCAGAAAAAAAGCAATGCTTGCTTTTGCATTTCCAAAAATCCAACCAAGTGTGCTAAATTGCTTTCCAAAGGCAGAAATTATGCCTGTGGGTGGCAAAAGCACCTAAATGTTTGTACAGGATTTATGATGAAAACCATTTATTAAAAAAGTTAAAAGGAAAAGGCCAAGCTTGGCTGCTTGGCGGTCAATACGAC
Organism: Fundulus heteroclitus; assembly: GCF_011125445.2. NCBI lineage: Eukaryota > Metazoa > Chordata > Actinopteri > Cyprinodontiformes > Fundulidae > Fundulus > Fundulus heteroclitus. The sequence goes on from NC_046363.1 coordinate 39,836,206, forward strand.
TAATCAGACCGATCCGCCCACATTACGCCAACAGCCCCTGGTCAATAACCACATGAAGCATTAAGTGCAGCCATAAACCAGTGGCTTTCATTGTCCATGGAGTCGCTGCCTCACTGCCCATGTTAGGGCTGAGATAGGTTGATTGAACACTTACACTGAAACAATCCAATCCTCTATTTAAGGGCTACAACTATGATTATCTCACTATTGATGACGTATTGACAAACCTAGTAATTATTTTACCAGTAAAACATTTTAACAAGAAAATGACCGATTCTGCTGACAAGTCGCAGCAGATTTATTTGCTGCAACAAGCAGAATTAACATTTTGGATAAGACAGTAAATATTTGGGATTTCTCAAATTCTGTCATATTGGTCAGCATAAAACATGATTTCCAAATATCCAATCAATTCTATTTAAAGAACTTGATCAAATGTTTTACAAAATTATTCTCCATCACATGTTTCCCCACTATTGTGTTCTTAATTTGGTCTATTTTGCCTCTTTCTACAACATCCGGGTGATCAATTAAAAAAGCAGATATTCTTAAAGACAAAGAAGAATTGAAAGATACTTTAAGATTCTCGCAGGCAGTTTGGAGACTGCTAATAGTGAGGAAACATTGCTGTAAAATCTAAACGAGTGAACAAAATGCAGATTTAACACCCTGAGCATCCTGATTTTATCTCGTTTCATTTTAAATGAACAGTACAGATGATAAGATAAATAGAAGGAAAAGCTCCATCGTGTGATATGATCCCACATAAAGAATTGAAGCCAACTAACCTTTATGAAGAGTCACCCTGGAGTAAGATGTCCCGGCAGATTATTGACATCACAAACGCACTCAGGAGAACGCATGACCATGGATTTTGTTCTGACCTTTCTATATGAGCCTCGCACTTATTTAAACACCGATATGAATAATGTACATTCCTAAATCCCCTGCAGTCCACTTAAAAGTAATTATTGTGTTCAATATGCAAATGAATCTGTTGAATAAATGAGACGGCAACTTGAGAGCCGTAAAGACTTTGCAATCATTCTTCAATGTAATCAAGGTCCTATGTATGAGGAAACCTTCTGAACCGTTATAGCAATTACGGCACTTCAACAACTAATAAATTGCATTAAGAAAAACATTAAAAAATGGACACGTGCCGCAGAGCAAATAAAACATTTATATATGAATTAACTACGTTACATGTAACTCGTGCACACATTTATGTTGATATTTAAATATTATTTAAATATGAATGGATTTAGGATTTTAGCTGTCCAGAACCTCATTTGTTGTAGTTTCCTTTTCATAAAGCTGAAAGTATTTCAGTGGATAAATGCTCTGGTCCATAGACAATTTTAGGAACTGAAGTGGTATGTGGCTTTATCTACAGAGTGTGATTCAGTGCAGTTTTGTTTAAATAAGGAAGGCCTTTTAAGATGAGAAACACGCACCAAATATGATGCTGCTGATGTTCAAAAAATATAATTGTGTGTAACAGAAACATTTGGATCATCCAATTAACAGTTAACAACCACCAGCTAGAGAAAGGTTGCGCATCATTAAATATAAATAATGCATACAATGTTGTAGATTGTTTATGAACTGTGTTAAAAACAATAAGAAAGAAACTATTATATTCTAGAAACAACAGAGTTGGTAGTTTCAGCGTTTTTTTTATATTTATTATATAATGGATATATGCAGTTTAATCAAATTATAGATAAATTATGGAGCAGAGGTTAGATCTATTTCTGAAAAATTAAAAATACCTTATTAAATACCATTTAAAATTAGTAAATGGACATTCAGATGAGCCTAGTATTATTTTCCTTAAACCAAGACATTTGCTTTAGGAAAGACACTTCTGTCTAAGAATAAAATTATCTAAAAGGAGTATACGTTTTTTTTGTTATATATATATATATATATATATATATATATATATATATATACACACTTTTATTCGAAATTCACTTAGAACTTTTTAAATAATAAAGTCTTATTTTAGTAGTATTTTTCTTATAATTAATTGCCAACCATTATTGGCAGTGAGCTCCAAGTCTTTGGCACTGAAAGGCCTCATCATCATCATCATCATCATCATCATCCTAATCTTTAACTTCCTTCAGAGGCTCTTTATCAGACTGATGTCAGTACACTCGCTAACGCTCCAAAACATGAACATTACTTACAGTTAAGATAAAACATGGTGACGTTAAAAGATTACCTTAAACCACACCCCCACCTCCTTAATTTCTTCTCTTTTTTTTTTTTTTTTTTTTTGCAATCACAACTCAAGACTGGCCAGTGATGGTTTTCTAAGATGGGCAAAGCTTCATTATTGCTCTCTAAGATTCTGACAGCAAACTCAGACCACAAGAGAAACCGCCCAACAACAAGCACTTGTTTATACTTTATTTACATTTTTCAAGCTTACAAAATTAAACCCAGAATAAGGTCCAAAATATCCAACCAAATACCACCTTGACCCTTGACCCTGTCACCCCCCCCACCCCACACACAAACATAAAAAAAAAACAAAAAAAAAACACGAAGACAAGTAAAGCAGGAGGATTACAATTCTAGCCTAGTTTTGCCCATTATAGAACTAGAATGGCCTAATGACCTCTTCCATATTGTAAAGCACACCACACATGCACACACTCCAACACTCCTTTTATGTACACACAGTTAGGCTCGTCGCGATATTCAATAAATCAGTTAATCGCTCGATAAATTTTAATCACATGACTAATTAAAATAAGCGCGGTAATTTATGTAGGCATGTTTGCTTATTTCTCCTTGTGTTTCCGTCTCCTCTCACTGAGACGGGATGACTAAAGCTTTCAGGACGCTGCGTCGGTGTCTGCTCACCCCTCACGTCTCGTTTCCTCTGCAGTAGAGGTTAAATCTTACCAGGGTTACCATCAGAAGATGGAGAAATCCTGACGGTAGTTGTCTGGTGGCTCGCGTGAGGAGCGTTGCACGATGCGGCCCTTAACCAGGTACCGTAGTGTGCGTCAAGCTATAAACAGCTAGCGCCTCAGGTTAGTTGACCGGTAGGTTGTCTTTAAGACGGGAACTTTACTCACCGTTTTATGTTGCTCTCAAACATCAACGCATTTAAAATAAACACACATATATTTTTGATATGTTTTCAAAAGATTCCAGTTCTTCATTGTTACACATTTCAGGATGTTGCACAAGCTTATCTGTTAAATTTGCTTTAATGTCCGGGTCTTTTTGAGATTTCTCTCAAGAAGATAATCTCTGGTAGATTCAGGACAATGGATGAAAATTACGTTTGTGTCGTCTTGTTCCTGAAAAAAAATGCACACAAAAACTACAAAAACGAATCTTTCTTAGACTTTCATTCACAGCATCATCTAAGGCTGAGGCCACATAGTCATATTTTTTTTAAGAATTCCCTTCAGATTGGTAAAAGAAAAGATGAGGTGAAGCCCTCACTGTCTTTGCTTGTAGCAGACCCAATTTTCTTCCACCTCCCGAAGTCCCCATATCCCGGCAACTTTGAAGTCCAGCCAGCTTTGAAAAATCCGCCAGTCTCCCTGTCATGTCCAGGCAAAGGATTAGCCAAGCCCTGCAGGACCGAGTGGAAAGAGGACGAAAGAGGGCTGGAGGAGGAGTGGCGCCATTTTCCACCAGGGCCTTGTATGTGCAAGCAGCTCTACCCGGCGGCCTGAGCTGTGGGGGATTAACGAGCCACTAAAGAAAGTTGTTTTTTCCATGATTTTCACAGATACCAATTTACAGCAGAGATCTGGGGAGCTGCTAATTCTTCCCGTAACTGCCTACTGCGGTAAAAAGAAAATCTTTGTTGTGTCACTCACAAAATCTGCTTTTGTGAGATGGCAAACATTTTCGCACTCAAGCCAGGGAGGCATCTTTCTGCAAAAAGGATTCATTTATTGATATTGATACTTCAAAAAGTAACAATCCAATGCGGTCGGAGAAACTAAGCTCCTAATCTCAGTTTCAGGCTGCGTGTGATCAGTCACAAGGGATGGCAGCCTGGGAAGGTCATTTTCTGCTGTGAGCCAAAACAAGATAGAAGAGCAATAATCTGTGGATGTATTTTTCTAAACTTTGAACTGTAAATATTTCATAAATGCTCTGCTCTGAATTCGTCACAAGTGGGGCATTAACTGGATCACAAAACAACACTAAATGAGCAGAGTACAATATGCTTTTCATTTTAATTGCAAATGGAAAGAGCTAATGCAGATCTTAGTCACCATGTCTAAAAATTACACATATGTATTGGCATCTTTAAATAGCTTCCGACCCAAAGGCCACAACAACAATTTCATCAATGAGGAATAAAAAGTTGACTAAACAGAGAGGAAATTTACTATGCTCTTCAATAATAATAATAATAATAAAAAGAAATAATAGTAATAATAATCCCAGGTGCATACTCTACTGCTTTTTTAATAAAGAGGTCTTTTGTCTTATCTGCAACTGAATGGAGCTTCAGGACTTTGACCTTCACCACTTTATTGTTACGAAGTCTCTTTTGGAAATGGAGGACAGGCGTGGGTGTGCGAAGAGGAGCAAGGCGGCCATGCAAGCACATCAGACTTGAGCGATCTTAATAAAGCTTCCCTCTATCCACCCCAGAGATCCCCTCACCCCAATTATACGGCTGACACCTCTACCCTCCACCGTCTCCTCTTATTTCTCACAGAGACCCCCCCCGCCCCCCTCCCTCCACACCCGCCGCCCACCATCCAGTTCCCAGCTCTGATCATGGCTGTCCTTTAACTGAGCTCAAAGCCCCAGAGGCCTGCACAATATCAGGCTGCAGGTGGCGTTTACTTCCCTGTCTGCTGCCTGAATTGAATCACTTCTTGTATTGACATGAGCTCACTACTGTACTGCCACAAACTATGTAAACTCCCATTACTTCCAACAATCCCTCGGAGAGAATCGAGTGAGCAAGCTATACTGTGAGGAGATTTTATTTTGATATGTTCCGTCAATAGTTCAGGGTTTGGAAGTTTAATTTTCTTGTAGAACTTGTAACATGCCAACTCAATATGTAACAAGAATGAAGAAGAGTAAAACCTGGAACACATTAAAGCGAGACTTTTAGGATTTTTACAAAATCCTGCATTTTAAGACTAAAGAAGTCTAGAGATGTTTTCTTTTCCTTATGTTAATATAATGCTTTTCTTTTCCTATGTAATATTTTCCTCTGTAATGTCTTTCTGTTCATTCACAGCACTTTGAATCATCTCATCACTGAAAAGTGCTATATAAATAGACTTCCCTTAAGATGAAGAGAAGTGGAGAAGTGTCTAGCAGCTGCTGAGTGGTGAAAACTGTACAGTGATCAGCGTTGTTCACAAACGTGTGCTGGAACATACATACAGCAGTTTTGACTTAATGCTATTTTTTTTTACAACACAACCTTGAACAAACTAAAAGCTCTGTCCGCAGGATTAAATGACGCCCTATCTAGCATTAAACTGCGAGCCTAAACTGAGAATTGAACTTTAGTTACTTTATGCATGCAGGGTTGTGACATTTCATCCCTTTTGGCAATAGTTTGGTGACTGGTGTGTGTGTGTGTGTGTGTGTGTGTGTGTGTGTGTGTGTGTGTGTGTGTGTGTGTATAGACACTGCTCACCCTGTTAAAGACATATCTGTCTCTGTGGGGAAAATAATTTATCCCTCTCCCCTCGATATAAACCTAGTATAAAATGCATGTTCATGGCCTAACCGTTAAAACGAATCTATTACACTGAATTCTTTCTGCAGAAGACTTCTCTTGCCACTTTGCAGAGCCTCCTGCAGGCAGGGTGGGAGTCCAGCTGATTATGTCTGCAGGTACAGCCACGAGGAGCAGAAGAATGAAGAAAAAAGCCTGATAATGAAGCATTCTGTCACTTCTCACCTTTCTGTCAGACAAACAACAGCACGCTCATCTGTGAGAAAGGATGACTAGCCAACGTGCGTGGATTCAATACGGAGGAGCACTAACCTTACTGAGTTAAAACAAACTGCCACAATTAAAAAAACAGTCTTAGCGGCCCAGCTTCTGATTTAAAATTTATAACCGATTTAGCTTTCTCAGAACTAAAGCAGGAGAAATGACGCAAACACACACACCTTCAAAGGCACCAAAATGGGGTTGTGTACACTAGCAAGGTTTGCAGAAGGATCTTCAGGCAGCCACTTTACCATTATTAAATATAATGGACCACAGCAAAATTAACGGACAACGTTTTGATGATTCACTTTCAGAGTAGAGTAAATCATCTTCAAGAAAACGTTTTTGATAGCAGAGTCCACGACCTGAAAACTAGTTATATATAAATCCTTATTCATAAGGTGCTATGAATTTACTATTTAATGAGAGGTTTTGGTCTTCAGAGGGCAAGAAATATGTTAAGAACACATTTCTCTTTGGATGATAATTTAAGGTTGATAGAACAACGTGCGGGGGTAACTAGATATAATTTTCCTGCTGTCCGATCACACTGTGACAGCAAATTGAATGCTTTCCAAAGATAATTACAGAAAACACATTTACTTTAAGCAATTGCACTAGCACAAATGACTTATAACTTGATAATTATACAGCTGAACTTAATACTGCCCCTTCACTTCACTATTCTAAGGCATATGTGCAACAAAATACATAGTTTGAGCTCCACAATAATCAACAGCATGTGAGTTTGCTGTGCTCTTGTCCAAACTATTGACAAGCGATCACTTCATCCAAGACAAGTTCGATTACAATAGAGGTTTCTTCTAAATGAAATTAGCTGTGCTCCCAATGACCCAGTCATACGAGAATATGCACACGTCAACAGGTCCAACAGCAAAACAACTGAAGAGAAGCACCCAGAATTAGCACTGATGCTGTATTGTCACCGAGACATTTCACTGCTGGTAAACCTTTCAGTGTTAAATCCCATCAAGGTCACAGCAGGGCTGTGTCTGAACAACCATCTGCCTTGACTCTTCCCATGAGACCCACTGACTTCTCCTCGGCTCTGTCCTCTACTGTCCACACTAAAGTTCGGTAATTGAATCCTAGATCTTGCAAAGTAACTTTTTCCTGTGATCGCTCAAGTTTCTGACGCCTTTCTGCAGTTCTGTGTTTGAGTGAGACGACAAAGCTCATGTTGCTGAAAACATGGATGGGATCAGCACTTGAAACCTCCTGTCAGAGTACCTGCATCCACAGGGGAGAGCAAGGCAAAGATGTGTGGCAGTGATTTTCAATAACAGTTATCTAGTAAAATGTATTTTGTATGTATGTATGATATCGCCATATGCGATAATGCATGATATGATAACGATAAGACTTGCAATCTGACTATAAGCACTAGAGGCAAACACTAAGGGTGTCTTGGATTCATAGAGGCACACTAAAAGTGAACTTTTTTTTCTTGCCTTTTCATACTAACAACTAATATTACTTGATATAATATTTTGTGATATTATTCCACTACAACTTGTAATAAAGCTCCTCTTTCAGAGGTGCGCTCTCTTCTGCTGGCCAGACAGCGCACAGAGTGTGAAGCTCGAGTGTCCTGACAGGAAAGCTCCTGATGCTACACACACACACAGTAACCACCTGGCCACAGTCACAGCTCCACAGTCGTTTTACAGTGAAGAAGGTAAGTTGGGATGATGTTTAAAAAAAAAAAGCCAAGGCTCCCGGGTGCTCAGGAAAGAAAAGAGAATAAATTCCAAAACAAGAAAAACAGGTAATTAGGTGTTTGTTGAAAATCCATACTGTTTTGTTGCTAGCTACCTTAATTGGAGCAGAAAGTGGAAAGTGAGGGGGTGGGGGTGCAACACCATAGTTTTGCCTAGGGCACCAAAATTGCTAGGCCTGGTTCTGCTTGCGATAAATAAAAAGTTTATTATTTTTAGCTACCCTCAAAGGTTTTACTGAAAAAAACTGCTGTTTCTGCATTGAAAAGGCATCCTACCTCTTTACCTTCTAAAACATTCCTTGAAGCAAACAGCCGTCATTACCATATATGTTACAAGCACAGAGACCCAGAATACTTAAACTGTTAGCTAACATTAATTGCAGTCCAGTGAAATCGTTGCAATTCAATTCAATGTTATTTATATACCGCCAATTCATGATACATGTCATCTCAAGGGACTTTCCAAAGTCAAATTTAATCAGATTATACAGACTGGATCAGATTATACATGCAGGGTGCATATTACATACAATGGTGTTGCAAAAATTATAAATTAATGATAGGCTATGTTGTACATCCCTAAATGGTAGTACATTTAGAATTATGAAACCTTGGTATACATTGATGCCAGTAAAACTGTCCATGTCATTCTTTAAATTTAAAGTCATTTAAAGTTTTCTCCACCTATACGGAGCAGAGAAATAGCACAGCGCTCCCCTTCCCCACTTGCTGCTGCACACAGCAAGTCAGCAGGCATAAAGAAAAGACCACTGCGGCATTGAATATTTCGAATTGTGAAATAGCCGCACAGCCGTAATCAAAAAGAGTGTCTCTTGGCATTCTTATAAAGGTAATGCTGTTATCTTTATATAAACTCCAGTTGGGAAACTGTGAGCTACATGTCTGTTAAGCACCTTACTGCAGTGTGACTAATTTACAGGCTAATATTTACTAGTTTAACTTCAGGTGTTACTCTATAGAGAGCATCACAGCGAAAGGAATACCCTTATGTGCAATACGCACTTTTCCCAGAAAACTAATGCTTAACTTATTAGGTTGTTATTCCAAATTTTACCTCAAGCTTGTGTATCAAAATCACAAAACATATCATCATTAAACTTAGAATATTCTATGTTGTATTATTTTTCAGCAGTATTTTCTGTTTTAAATAAAATTAATTAGATCATGTGCTATAATTTTGTTTTCAAATTTTGTGTACTTTCTGTTAATGTTGGGCCGCAGTATTTTTAATCATGACCATACTGTTTGAAACCCCAACCATGTCATGACTGTAGTAAAGGTATTCTTATTTAATATCAACTACACATAATTAGTCACACCGTTCAAATGCAGAAGTGGTTGTTTAGCTTGAATAACTTCAGAACAGAAAATCTTTCTGTTTTTAGTTACAGTTGATTTGTCAGCTGCTTACTCTGACCAGTGTGTTGTGCAATCAACAAATCCTGCACGTTTCATTCTGCAGCATACCAAGAAAAGCACTCAGTTTGTCAGCAGATTTTCCAATAGAGCTTCACAAAATGTAAACCAATCAACAGAACATGTTGAAAAATACAAAAAACAGGAATCCCCACTTTAAAATCACTACAATAAATCAAACCCTGCTTTAATTTACCATACATATGCACTTCAATTCATGTTATATATTTATTTAAGGTGTTTCTGGAGATGACACAGATTAGCTGTATTTTGAGATAATCTGAGCTAGTACGTACATACATACACACACACACACACACACACATACACGTCTATCTAGCAAACAGTGCACTGTCAGTGTAAACTGTCAAGTGGGGACATGTGTTTCTAGTTATTTAATTGTAAAATAAATATCATACAAAATTTTCTTGTAAGATCTTTTCACACTATATTACCTTCAAATTTATTTTTTTTACTTTTTAGAGAAACTGCAAAGAGGGGACTTAGATTCTTAAACGACATCTACTTATCCAAGAGGGGGCCTCTGTTGTAATGCAGTGGATCTGTCTGTGCACCAGTTTCTTCTATTGAATGATTACCTTTCTCTGTGATCCAAGCATTTTATAAATAACCATTATCACTTCAAATAAATAAAGCTTAACCTGTAATTCAGAAGTAATTTGGCATTGATATCAAGGGCTGCAGTATTACCAACAAAATAATGTATTTCAAATATATAACATTTTTTAAAACCAGTGTGCTTATTTTAATTTTAAGCAAGGACTATAATACTTTCTTAAGGCTATTTGGACATATTTAGGGTACTAATTTTAAAGTAATTCATGGATGTAGTCAGGTCAGAAAATAGTTATCTTTTTGTCTAATAAATATAATGTATCATTCAAACTATAGCATGGAGGAAAAAGGTGAAAACAATAACTTATTGTTTTAAAATATCTCAATAAAGCACTCTGTTATAACACAAGTTGTCAGTATATGTCTGTAATAACTTCAAAGGCTCAGCTGTAGTATATTCTGTTACTAGTATTAAGGTTCAAATAAAGTGCTACCCAAATAAATATATGATGCATTAATATACTGTCAAGCTGTCTTTAAAATTTCCTTTAGGCCTAGAGTTTAGACAGTCTCCTCTTGTATGGCATTAAATGACAGGAGTCCACTGTTGGTTGGCACATAATGATATAAGTCCCCTTTTAAATGGTCTACAGTGACAGTCGCATGTCAAAATCCAGCCAATAATATTTATAATTATTACACAAACCCGTTTTTTGCAGTAAAATATAAAGTCCCAGCTTTCATTTGCTATTTGTATGTGTGGAATGCTGATGTAAACATTTTGAATAGATCCTCTTTACTATTTTTAACCACATTGCCATAACACTTTCTTGAGGGTATTTGGACATGTTTAAGGTACTGATTTTAAAGTGGTTTATTGATATAGTAATTTCAGAAAATAGTTAAGTAGTTATCCTTTCAGTAACAAGTTTATTTGCCATTCAAACTATAGCATGAATGAAAAAAGTGAAGACAATAACATAAGAAATGTCATTCAATAAAGCACTCTCTTCACACACAACTTGATAATATATGTCTATAATAAATGTATAGGCTCAAGTGTAGTATATTCTGTTACTAGTATTAAGGTTCAAATAAAGTGCTACCCAAATAAATATATGAGGCATTAATGTGCTGTCAAGCTGTCATTAAAATTTCATTTAGGCCTACAGAATAGACAGTCTCCTCTTGTATGGTATTAAATGACAGGAGTCCACTGTTGGCTGGCACATAATGATATAAGTCCCCATTTAAATGGTCTACAGCGACAGTCACATGCAAAAATCCAGCCAATAATACTTATAATTATTACACAAACCGTTTTTTTGGCAGTAAAATGTAAAGTCCCAGCTTTCATTGGCCATTTGTATGTGTGGAATGGTGATGTAAACATTTTGAATAGATCCTCTTTACTATTTTTTAACCACATAGCCATAATACTTTCTTGAGGGTATTTGGACACGTTTAAGGTACTGATTTTAAAGTAATTTATTGATATAGTAATTTCAGGAAATAGTTAAGTAGGTATCCTTTCAGTAACAAGTTTATTTGCCATTCAAACTATAGCATGAATGAAAAAAGTGAAGACAATAACATAAGAAATTTCATTCAATAAAGCACTCTCTTCACACACAGCTGTAGTATATTCTATTACTAGTATTAAGGTTCAAATAAAGTGCTACCCAAATAAATATATGAGGCATTAATGTGCTGTCATGCTGTCATTAAAATTTCCTTTAGGCCTAGAGTTTAGACAGTCTCCTCTTGTATGGCAGTAAATGACAGGAGTCCACTGTTGGTTGGCACATAATGATATAAGTCCCCTTTTAAATGGTCTACAGCGACAGTCACATGCAAAAACCCAGCCAATAATACTTATAATTATTACGCAAACCCGTTTTTTGGCAGTAAAATATAAAGTCCCAGCTTTCATTTGCCATTTGTATGTGTGGAATGGTGATGTAAACATTTTGAACAGATCCTCTTTACTATTTTTAACCACATTGCCATAACACTTTCTTGAGGGTATTTGGGCATGTTTAAGGTACTGATTTTAAAGTGATTTATTTATATAGTAATTTCAGGAAGCAGTTAAGTAGTTATCCTTTCAGTAAGAAGTTTATTTGTCATTCAAACTATAGCATGAATGAAAAAAGTGAAGACAATAACATAAGAAATTTCATTCAATAAAGCACTCTCTTCACACACAACTTGATAATATATGTCTATAATAATGTATAGGCTCAAGTGTAGTATATTCTGTTACTAGTATTAAGGTTCAAATAAAGTGCTACCCAAATAAATATATGAGGCATAAATGTGCTGTCAAGCTGTCATTAAAATTCCCTTTAGGCCTAAAGTTTAGACAGTCTCCTCTTGTATGGCATTAAATGACAGGAGTCCACTGTTGGTTGGCACATAATGATATAAGTCCCCATTTAAATGGTCTACAGCGACAGTCACATGCAAAAACCCAGCCAATAATACTTATAATTATTACGCAAACCCGTTTTTTGGCAGTAAAATATAAAGTCCCAGCTTTCATTTGCCATTTGTATGTGTGGAATGGTGATGTAAACATTTTGAACAGATCCTCTTTACTATTTTTAACCACATTGCCATAACACTTTCTTGAGGGTATTTGGGCATGTTTAAGGTACTGATTTTAAAGTGATTTATTTATATAGTAATTTCAGGTAATAGTTAAGTAGGTATCCTTTCAGTAACAAGTTTATTTGCCATTCAAACTATAGCATGAAGGAAAAAAGTGAAGACAATAACATAAGAAATTTCATTCAATAAAGCACTCTCTTCGCACACAGCTGTAGTATATTCTATTACTAGTATTAAGGTTCAAATAAAGTGCTACCCAAATAAATATATGTGGCATTACTGTACTGTCAAGCTGTCATTAAAATTTCCTTTAGGCCTACAGAATAGACAGTCTCCTCTTGTATGGCATTAAATAACAGGAGTCCACTGTTGGCTGGCACATAATGATATAAGTCCCCATTTAAATGGTCTACAGCGATAGTCACATGCCACAATCCAGCCAAAATCCTAAATTCATATAACTATTCTATACGACCTGTTATTTTTTACAGCAAAAAAACATAACCCCGAGCCAAAAGTATTTTGTACTAAATAAATATTTTGAATAAAATGGTCAGCCACACGATTCATTGTATAGTATTTTATTAATATAAAAAATCAGTTTTACAATGTATTTTTACATCAATCTGCAGTACAGAAATATTGTTCACCGGTACATAATGAAACATGTTTTCTCTTAAGGAAGAATTTAAATCAAATTTGAAAATATTGAGCTACCAGGAAGAGCATAAAATGAACATTATTGGGATTGATTTCCAAAGCCTGAAACAAGATTGCCTCTTTTTTAAATTTTTGTCAAAAAGTTCAATAGTGCATCTTTCTGTGGGTGGAGATAATTATTTCAGCTGCTCCACCCCTAGCAAGAGTAGCAGTCAAGCAGTGAATGACAGCATTTCTCATATCTATAGGGCTTGGGTTCCGCATTGCATTGTGGGACGTGGCGGCCATGTTGATGGCTACGCGAACGTTAACATAACTCTGACAACGTTGAAAGAAGAGACGTAGAAGTAGAGTTGAGAAAGAATAGATAAAAAAAGATGTTTAAATCCTGAAAAGGATCTGGAATTTACCGGGACACATTAAATAGAGAAGCCAGGGACTGGTATGTTGACCTTGTTTGTGGTGTGAGCGCCTATACTTCAGAACAGTTCCGAAGCTACAAGTCCTTGGAGTCTCATGTGCAGTTCACAAATGGATGGGTTCAGGAGCTGCAGATCATAAAGTCAGCAAACAGTGGGAACACAGTAACTCGTACAAAGGTAAGCTGTGCTCTGACAGGCTCTGGCACCTGCTAGTTTAGTAACTGCTAACCGTTAGTGCTAACAACCACTCACGCATGTAATGTACTTTTAACTAGCTGCTATGTGTTTCAAAGGTGTAGTTAGTAACGTTAACTGCCAACCCTCCCTAAACCCTCCGGCTTTCTCATATATTTGAGCCTTTTCCCGCTGCCGTTTTAGTATTTATGTGCATGTATGTGGTGTCGCGGTTGAAGGAAAGAAACAATGTAGGCTATAAAATAAAACCGTGCATCTTTAACTTACCAGAATGAAAATGCAGGGAACACACTCTCATTGACATTGGGATACTGTGGAAAGTTATGTTCGGTCGTCTTAAAGCCACGATCCAAGCGAGCTGACGACTCCGTGGTTGCGCCTCCAGGCAGGAAAGCGGTGGAAAGTTAACCCATTTTCTATGTTTTTCCCATGGCGATCATGTGTTGCGCTGTTACAGCCCACAATACAGCAAAGGGAGTACAGTACGTGGTAGTCATAGCCAGTAGTCTGAGTAGCGGTAAAGGAGGCAATCAACATGGCGGCCACGCAAAGTAATGCTATTTTTAGAACGTGACATCACGAGTCGTCATATCACGTGGTAAGCGGTAGGGCAAGCTTGATGTGTCCTCTGCTGTTTCGCTGTAAAAGAGCTGTGCGTTACCCTTGGTTTTACTCAGTAAAACGACTGCTTTTTCCAAGTCTAAGACCATGGTTTTTAAACATTGTTGCTATGGAACGTGCAACAGCGACTCGAGGTACGCTGATCGGCCGCATATGAAGGATGTTTTCTCCATTAATTTCCCGAAATTCAAGACTGCCAAGGAGAAATGTGTGCACTGGGTACACCGGTGCAGTCGGCCTACACAACAGTTCAACCCGGAAAAAGTTACCAAATTGACGTACATATGTAGCAAGCATTTTGTTGGAGGAAAGGGCACAACCGAAGAACATCCTGACCCAATTCCAGCAACATCAAGTAGTGAACAGGTAAGAGTTTTTTGGTGTTTTATTGAAGCTTAAATCTTATCATACGTCGAACAGCTCACGACGAAATGAGCCATCCTTTGTTACAATTTTGTCATGTCTGCGTGTCTATCCTGCCTCGCGATATTGGTTTAGGTCCCTAAATTGACCATGATTGTTTGTTTTGTCATCATTTCAGCTGGAGAGGTACAGCTGGAATTTCTTAAGGGAAAGATTCTGAGATGTAAACAGTTGTTTTGTAGCTACCTATTGGCAACATATACCGATTCCTGGACGGTGATTACAAACAGAAAAAAACGGCAGACGACACTATGAACGCAGAGCAGAAAAAAACAACAACGACTTACCGTTCGATCAACTCGGCCCGTTTTCCAGTCTTTTTAAGCCCTCGACACTCAAGCTATCGTTTGAGCTGAAGGTTGGTGTGTTCTTCGACAGTTCGACCAGTAAACCGTGCGCCTGGGACATCGTCTTGCGAAAGTTTAACGGCTGCAAAGTCGGTCATATCGCTGTTTCTGTTGCGCGTGTAATGGCTGGTGGCTACGGGCGCTCTCTACCTGTTTGTTCTACCAAAGCGGCAAGGGCCGTTGCTCCTGAGATGGTGAGGTCACGTGCACGGTACGCCATTACGTCATGACGCCCACGCCCTATTACAAAGAAATGCTAAAAGATTATGTGGGAGGAATGGGTGTTTAACCTTACCAGTTTGAACCTAAATCTACAGCTTGATCTCCAGAATCAAGCGGGGACTCTTCAGGTGGTCCAAAATAGAGCAAGCCCACAGCATCATAAAAGTACTCTTTGGCTTCCTAGCCACCACAGCAAGCTTCTTGTAGATGTCTAGAAAATAGGCAATTTTTATTAAACTTGTTTTTCATGGCAGGCAATGCTCAAAGTGTGCTAGATGTGTTGTTGAAGTCATGACCATATTATTATATTATCCTATCCTAATATCCTTTAAGGAGTAGCTGCCATACTTTGATTTATGCCTTTATCAAGGCCTGTTGCTTGGTGCTCCAAAGTTTTTGGATGGCAGTTATCAAATAGCTGTGCTACAGATTAAAATATGTCTTCATCTTATAAATGGAGATATTTATATGCCAGAAAAGGTTCATGGCAGTTTTTGGGTAACACCCACTGAGCATGGTGGCAGCCGCGACCTTCAAGTTGCCTCTGTGTTCTTACAGACACTTTTAACAGCCAACAGTACCCCTAACCTGCTTCATTGTCACTATGCTGGCTCCTAAACACAACACAAATTGCAAACAGGGTTCTCAAGCAACTTTCAGAAATGATAAACTTCTGTTGAGCTAATGAGCAAAAATTTGCCACATTTTCAAGGTCACTACAAAATAAGAATATAAGTTTAGATTTGCTTGTCAGTACTGCAATATAGACCAAACTGTTTAAAACTCCAAACAAAAGGTTTGGAAGAGGCTTAAGACTTGAGCTTTCAATGCATAGAGTCTAAAATCAAGTCAGTTTCTAAGCACAACCTCTGTCACAGTACTCCAGCTGAACAATAGCAACCTTTAGGTAGGGTACTTTAATCGGCATGTTAATGTTGATGTGCCGAAGGACCATTCCTGAATTAAAAGACAACTCTTTACGTCCAAACACAGGGGAAATGTGCTGGTGTTTTCATTCCAATCCATACATCCATCCCAAAGAAGAAACATTTACAAGACTAAAGCTTTTAGAAACCAATCCAGACAAGCAGATTCACTAACAGTTGGTAATAATGGGTTTGGAATTTCTGTTTTTTTAGTTTTTTTTTTAGGATTTGAAATTTTAGAGATATTCGATTAAAAAAATTGAAATATTATGTACTACAAATATATTAGATATTAACTTACAACTCCTCATAATTGGAGCCCTCTGTTTCAGGTTCCCAGTCATGGTCATCCACATCACATTTCTAAAAACCAATCCTTGTCCAGGCAAGTTGTCAGGATTGTGGGTATATATTCAGGGCAGAAGACGAATTTCTTCTTTTGAGGCTTGTGAAACAGTTGCGACAAAAGTCACAATTGAGAGTTTTTTCTCCTTTTGCAGCCATTTTAATCTTATTACGTATACATCTTGCCTTCCAATAGGTAGGCAAATTTACCTAGGTTACTTTTGAAACTTTTTATCTACATCTTTCAAACCACAACAAGGTAAGGTTCACATTTTAACTAACTTCTAATGAATGTTTTTATCATATATACATCACTTTGTTTTCTTTTACAAACTCTCCCTAGTTAACCACTTGCCATGTGATTGTTCCTAAATATTTCAGAGAAAAATGAGACATAAAAGGGTTTGTCCAGAAACAGAAGCTTTGCATTTCACTTCTTCTGGGAGGGATAAAGACACATTTTACAAAAGATTCATCAACAAGGAGAAAGGTATGTTTGTTAAATTAGTATATCAGACTCTCTGGAGTTTTCTGTGTTATACAGGTATAACATTTCAATTCAGCCCTTGTACACCATCTTAGTATTACAGTATGTGATATATTGCCATGTAAGGTTTTGCCCAAAATGTTCTAAAGACATAGTTTGTCATGGTAGTACAGGTCTGTGTATATGTAGAAAGATAAAATCCTCTGACATTTTGGATAACACTGTGGAAAAATGTAAGTTAATGCTTTATAGGATTTCCAGTATTTGTGTACCTTCATTTGTGAGTAAAATTACAAGGATTAGGTCCTCTGGATGGGTTCTTCTTTGTTGAAACTTTGTTGAAATCAAAGCCACTGCTTACAAGGCTGGGTTTATCAATAGCCCCACAGAGTTAAGAAGTGTCTTGGAAAAGAGATGAAACATTTCAATAAAGACAAATGCATCCAGAGGACCTATTTAATTAGTTTTCACCTGAATTTTTTAGGAGTGTCAGGAAACATAATTTTGCAATTTGTTAATTATATACATTAGACCATAAAAGTTTTTTTTTTTCCATCCAGGGGTTTTTATCTCTAGTTGTAAATTTTTGTTTTACAGAAACTTACAATGGTATACTTCCATTGTGCCAATACTTATTTTCTGTTTCGAGCTGAAAGCATGCTGGAATGGGAAGGGGGAAGGGTGAGGTGCAACCATGTTTGCAGGCCTGTTGTTCTGATGCAAATGTGATTAATGGCTGTGCTGCTACAGAACTGTGACCACCCCCTTAAACACAGAGGTGTGGTATCAATATTCTAAGTAGAAACCTGTAATGAACTAAAAAAAATATTTAAAATGCTTGATATTAAAAATGTCTTTAAACACAACATGTCAGGAATCCTGAATCAAGAAAACTTTGTTGTCACAATGTGTTACCATGGTGAAATTACTTAGGATGTAAATAAAAAATAAACACATTTTAAAGTAATGTCACATAATATATAGCAGACTTGATATTTACAGGGTATTTTTTCACAGAAAATACAACTGATAATTACACAAAGCAGTCAGGGGCCTAAATGGTATTTGGTAAATAGTATGTACTTTGATTTCTACCAATGTTTTTACAGGACCAACTCCATTCATCGCATAGCAGTCCACAACTACCACAAAAGATCTCACAGACATCTCACAGAGTGTTATCTGTGTTTACCCAGAAATGACTGACACTCACCTGAGTCACATTCCAGAGGAATTATGCATTGGTGAAATGGTAAGGATGCATTCATGCATGGTTTTTATATAAAATGTTTTGCTGTGCTTTTCTTGTTTGCTGCAATACTATGGATAATGTGTGTTTTTCATTCCAGATCCAGTCAGAGCAGAAAAATGTTCCAGGAGAACAAACAGAACAACACCATGAAGTAAAAAACCAAGGACAAGATACACATACAGTAAGTTTTTTCAAGTCCCAAGTAGTGGTGTGTACAATTACGTCTATTTACTGTATGACAATACTTATCATTAGCAGAGATTTGACTGTAATGTATAAATTGCTCATGTTTATTGAATATGACTCTTGGGGACCAAAGTTCACTTATATTTTGTGCTTTCTAAATTTAAATATGTAGTTGCAGTTTTTCCACATTGTGAACCAAACTATGTGAGAATTTTATCTTTATGTGTTTATAGATAGGAATTTGTGTCTGTATAAAGGATTTTTGTATAATCTTGTATAAAATCTGGGCTGCACAGTGGTGCTGAGATTAGCACTGTTGCCTTGCAACATGGAGAGAAATGTGAGAGATATTGCAAGAACCTGTTAAATACCACCCTCCCTAATATTTATGAATTCTTCCAATGTTTTCACAGGACATACTCTGTTCATCACATACCAGTGCACAAACAACAGATGAGATGGATAACTTAGAGAGTATACTCAGTATTCACCAAGAAATGACTGGCACTAACCTGAGGGATGAGTATTTATAAACATGTTGCAGCTCAAGAGGAGTATTGCGACTCAGATGCAGATGTCCAGTCTGTGCAGAGTACTACCACATGTCAAGAAGGCAAGATCTTAGGTTGCATGCAGTGTATAACACTAACAATGTAAATTACTTTATTCAACTATAAAAATTGCTGTCTGTGTTTTTTCAGCGCGACCAAATTCTGAAGAAAATGCATCCAATTCAACAAAAAAATTGTTGGCAAGAAATCATCACTGCCATCAGTTGACATGAGTATGATATCACTCTAAAAATTTCATTGCATGTAGTGAGGAATGTTAGAAAATAAATCACTTTCAACAACAACATTTTTCCCCTCTGTTTTTTAAGGACACTTGGAGGAAGCACATTCTGAAGAAAAGGCATCTACTTTAACAAAGAAAATTTGTGGCACAAAGAAACCCTCATTGCCATCAGTTCAAAATGGTATGTTATATGTCTAATATTTTCCACTGCATGTAATAATATATTCAAAAAATTTGTCAAGATTTGATACTTTCATGATCCTTTATCAATAATCTTATTATGTAGAAATTTCCAAACTTTTTACATTAATGTTGCATAACTCCCTCAACCATGCCTCCCTCCGTTCCACCCTCCGCACGCTCACCCAGTACATCACGTGTACAACAAGGGACAATAAAACCCTGGACCTTTTTTATACCAATGTTAAAAACACCTACACCTCCGCCCCCCTCTCCCCACTGGGACGCTCGGATCACAACCTCGTCTACCTGATGAGTTGAACACATTCTTCACCCGGTTTGACTCCCCCCACACTGGCCCCCTTCCTGCCATCAACTCCCCACACGTCTCCAACCACCAGCCCTCCAGAGATCTACCATCCCCCCCACCGCCATTCTTATCAACGACCGACCCATCCACACCTTCGGCCCTGCCTGCCTTCCCCCTCACAATCGCGCCAATGCAGGTGAGAGGTCAGCTGACGAGGCTGAAACAGAGGAAAGCCTCTGGACCGGACGGCACCCCCCCCACCCCCCCCCCCCCCCCCCCCCCCCCCCCCCCCCCCCCCAGGCTGCTGAAGACCGGTCGGTAATCAGGGACTTTGTGGACTGGTGTGAGAAGAACCATCTGTGTCTAAACACCAGCAAAACCAAGGAGATGGTAATCGACTTCAGGAGAAGACCCCCACCTCACTCACCTGTGAACATTCAGGGGCAGGACATAGAAACTGTGGAGAGTTTCAAATACCTGGGTGTTCACGTCAACAATAAACTGGGCTGGACTCATAACAACGACGCTCTATACAAGAAGGGCCAGAGCCTGAGGTCCTTAGGTGTGAGCAGGCCCCTGCTAGAAACTTTCTATGACTCTGTGGTGGCCTCAACTCTTCTCTACACTGTCGTCTGCTGGGCTCCTGGCAGCACAGAGCGGGACAGAATGAGGCTGAATAAGCTGGTGAGGAAGGCCACTTCTGTCCTGGGCTGCGCTCTGGACTCTGTGGAGGAAGTAGCTGAGAGGAGGGTGTTGTCCAAGCTCACATCCATCATGGACAACACCTTCCACCCCCTGCACCAGACTGTAGAGGAGCTGAGCAGCTCCTTTAGTGACCAAAAAAATTCTCCATTGTGAGATCAATAAAGCTTATCTTATCTTATCTTAACTGTTGGGTGATATAGGACCCCTTCTGCTTCTTTCACAGGCATTTTATACAATTTGGATTTTTATTTTATTCCAAATGGACTGTTTCTGCTGCATCATAACAAAAGAAAACTTATCCAGTTTTGTTTGGTGAGGATTAAAATTTGGCACCTTTCCCTGCTGTTGATGTACTTGAAGCACTCAAATTTTTGGAAAATACAAAATCTAAGGGACGTCATTTAATAGAGTCTTTGTATTTAATGTCAGCTGACTTGGTAGCCGAGCCCCTAGAAATAATTTTTAGTGTGGATAAACAGGAAGTTTTTACCGTAATTTGTATGTCTGTGTTGGATTATGGAGATCTTTTGTAGATCTCAATGTCTTAGGATGCTAGACTCCCTTTATCTCTCTTCTCTAAGGTTCAACACAAACTGAAAAATGCCAATACCCCTTTGTGATTTATATTCAGCGTAAAGATGGCCTGATTTGTCTGGTGGTAGTAATTCCCACTGGATAACATTCATTTACAAAGCATTTCTTGTACTTCTGCCATCCTATATCTGTACTCCAATTGCACTGAGAAATTCCGACTAGTATAATTTTCATTCACAGTTTGCTGCTTTTTTCTGTCCCTTGCCCGGACTGAGTTGGCCAAGAAGACTCTTGATCATTCAGCACACTCCTAATAGAACTTCCTTCATTAAAATTAACTGAACCTTTCTTAGTTCAAAGCAACAAGGTTTTGAGGCTAATTTAAATAAAATGTACCTGTTTTTATAGTTTGTTGTTTTCTTTCAACAATATAACTTTTTCTGTATATATAATTATTGATGCCTCTTGGCCAGGACTATTGAAAAATGTTGTCTCAATGGAACCATATCCTGGTTAAATAAAAATCAAACCACTTCAATCAATTATAAATATTGCCATATTTGTTATTCCAGTACACTCAGAGGAAGAACCTCCTGAAGAAGGGGCAGCCATTTCTAAAAACAAAATGGGTGGCATTAATAAATCCTCATTGCAATCAATTAAAAAAGGTATGTTAAATCATTGACTAAAGAAAAAATTATATATGTAATCTCTTTACATTTGTTGACATAATATATCACTTTCATTTATCCATACCTTTAGTAACTTTAATGATTTGTTTACAGGAAAATCCAGAAGGCCCTGGTCAAAGACTGAGGGAGACATTGTTGAAAGCCATTTCAAAGACTTCCTGGAAGAAATGAAGATGCCTGGAAAAGTGCACTGTCAGAGATGCATAGATGAAAATCAGATTCTAAGGGATAATGACAGAGACTGGAAAGCTGTAAAATACTGTATGTACAACAAGATAACAGCAAAGAGAAACAGTCTCCAAAAGTACTGAGAATTATACTGGACATTTTGAGCATCAATGCTAGGAACCCAAAAAACCTACATGTATACCAAAGTACACAGATACAATTAAAAAAAATGTATTGACATCAAGTCCTTGTGAAAACTTGTCATTTTAGTACTGTAGGACTAAACATGTTTAAAGCTGTAAAGACAGATGCCAAATACTTGTAATAATAAAAAAGTAACAAAGTATCTTACTTCTCATTTACTAAAACTCAGCCTTTATATTGTGTAAAACATGCCTTTTCGCAAATAAAGTATAGTGTTTTATAGGGGTAGGTTAGCTTCTTTTTATTTTCACACAATTGGTAGAGTCAGTATCACCCCATGCTATCTAAAAGGGAACTTGTGTCATTGTGTACCAGCAAACAGCGGACTTCTATTATTCCACACAGGACAAAGTGATCTCTGTTTTTGGAATTGGAATCAATATCTAAAATGTGCATTTCTAAATGCAGGTTTAAAGCTGTGGCCAAAGTCAGATGTGCCATTATTCTTGAATAATTATTTAATACAAAAGGTATTTACTGAATATTTTATCTCTGATTCTATCCTCGTCATGTTTCTATTTCTTGTTGTTGACATTTTCAGAATCAAAATCAATTTTACTTTTCTGATTTTGAATGCTTTATTTTAATACAAAGTTTAGCTAAAACACAAGAAAAGAAAAAAAAGATCAAACTATGTTTCAAGAGACTTCCTTCTTAAGTAATTTGCATAATTGACCCTCTACAGTCTACAAGACTCCTTTGGGCCACAACCCATTCATATTATAATGGTGTGTGTGTGTAAACGACATGTGTGAATAAGTTGTTAAACTATGCTTTATCCAACAGAGGCACTGCTGAGTATAGTCATTAACACTCACACACTTTCAGGTCCACTCTTTGCAAAAATTAAAAAAAATGTCCGAAAGGGATTTAGAGATGATTTGGACCTGATTTAAAGCATGTCAAACAGGGGACCTGAAAAATGTCCCCTGTTTGCTTTGTAGTCCCCTCTTTGTGACTGTGTAACCACGCCAAGGTCCACTGTTGTATAGGTGCGTAAGAACACACACACACACACACACACATACATACAAAATATTAGGCACTTTAGGAACAGAAAGATAAATTACTTATTGCAAGGCTGGCAGCAGCAGCGTTTCCATAAAGCATCTATTAATTAAGCCGTCTCTGAATATCTTTAGGGAACATCTCTCTCTCTCTCTCTTTTGCATTATATGTAATGTTATCTTATTTCCAACTTTTAATTATACAACATTTTAAAGAGTAACAGCAGCCCTTACCTTGCAGCTTCAAAATGGTCTGCTGAGAGCAGCAACCCCAAAGACAGGTAAGCTTTCAAGGGTTGGAATCGGCTTCAGCTGCAGCTGTCTATGAATCTGGGGAAGAAAAAAAAAAAAAAAAAGTATTACATTTGTGTGCATCACAGACATAATGCTTAACAGCTTGCAACTGATGCCACCTAAGACTCAGAACACAGTCATATTTTATTTTCCATCAAAGGATGCCAAGTACAGCAATGAATAACAATGAACATTTAGCAAGTTTTCTCACACCATTTTATCAGTAAAAAGCCATGAAGGGCCATGGTAACATGAAGCTACCGGTCTACAATTCTGTGGAGACAGCATGTTTTGAGATGCAGAATGCATTTGCAATAAGTGAACAAAATCTTTCAACAAATCCCACAGCTAAAACTAGCCAATTGTGATGATAGCATCTCAGCTCACAATCTGTTCTGGCAATCTGCTCCAAGAAAAATGCCTTTACCTTGCCAGAGCCAAACCTAAGAAAAAACAAAGACTCCTACACTAAGATATAACCAATAATGTGTCAACTCATAGACATACAACATCTACTGCTAATAGGTTTTCAGCTAAATGTTGGGACAAATCATGTAAAGAATTGATATGATTACACAACACACGTTGGCTTTTTGTTGAAAATATGTTCATAGCTCCACATGGAGAAAGAAATTCACATTAACTGCCCAATTTTCAGAATATCGGGACGTAATCTATATAATAATCTGCATCATTGCAAAGGTATTTACCTAAATACTGTTTATTTTTCTCAGTGTCACAGGAGCTGGCATCTCGTGGCAGTGGCTTCATATGGTTTTTATCCATTTTTATCTATTACTAGCAGTGTGTGTAGGTCCCTCGTCTTTTTCACTTTTCAACTCACAACATGGAGTTAACCGTGTTGTGGTCAATTTTGCTTCACATGGCAGTTGTTTTCCATGACCTGGGATGTGAACATGCGTTAATCGTCTACACCTGGGATCAGCCGATAGCCCTGCTACCAGCGCCGTACATCGGCTAGTAGTCCCCCGTGAGCTAAAGAGTCGTGGGAAACAGGTGGGGAGAAGCTGGTACAGCTGGA